>NC_137235.1:16147570-16757570 GCF_949987685.1 Ammodytes marinus
CTGCCATACCTGGTGGATTTAGTGTACGTGTTTCATTTATGTAATTATGTGCCAGCGAAGTGTTTATTTGAATGGCAACCATAGTTTGGATGGACGTTTCACTTATAGAGCATGTCTGCACGCATTCATCTTGTCTGGCACATGTGTTGCTGTAAACTTGTGCATTCTTGGGAACTTGGTTGTCGTAATGTGATTAGATTAGCCCTGCGCTCCAAATCGCATACTCTTCCCTTTTTCATTCTATATACGACCATAAAATCTAGTCGGCATGCAGTAAGCATACAATTGGGACGTCATTTTACTTTATTTCACCATAACATTGCGCCATGATCTTGCCTCTTGCTTTTATATCCGTCGCATCCCCAGTTGTTTTCATACGGAGGCTTTGTCGATGTGGTGTCACTTCAGAATTGTCCAAAAGGCATGCTGTTTTCAACACTAAATATCTCAGCTGGATGTAGTAGAGGTTATTTTTAAGCATACTAAATCTAACCAAAAACATTGGGACATCCTAAATCTTTTTTTTATACCATACTAAATAGCAGAAAGTATGGGTATTGGAACGCATAACCAGTGAGTAGAATAATAAAATATTAGTAACTCTAATATCACAGGTAGGGCTGGCCCGAATACCATTTTACAGGCTTCGAATACTCGTTGGTTTTTCCAAGCGAGTATACCTAATGTACTCACTGAAACCGAGTGTGTGATCCGAGACAGCAAGCTGCCTAGTTTTTTGATGCTTTAATAACTTTCGAGTCGGAGTTCCTTACTTTTTCCCCGTGGAAGCGAACAGCTGTTGTTCCGTTCCAAATCAGCTGTCCTCTGTGCCATCCTAACCCCTTACAGGAGCTTTTCAATTCATCCCGTAACATGCATCTTTTCGGGGATTTATAAATCCATACAAAGATCCAATATTGATAGTCTTTTTGTCCATATTATATCCATTATTGACCGCGTATTCCTATGATGCAAGCAAGTCACTGTTGATGATGGGCAATAGCAGTGCTGCATAGCGAACGTAGCCTACACAAACAGCTAAGCTATGCTAACGTTAGCATTACGCCAAGCTTTACTTTTCCTTCCAAAATCGCGCTTATGTTGTGGTATAGAGTTAGCCTGGTTCTACCAGGCCATCGTACTTCATTTAATTTGTACAGAAGGTCTGGACCTGCTCAATTGACAAACGTTCACTCACTTGGAGGCGGGTGTCTGTTGAGGTTTAAAATTATTTAATCTGCCCAGTGCCATTCTGGATCTGCCATAACCAATCGCATAGCGTTTGGTCGTGACGTATGTCTTGCGCCGGGACCGGCCGGAAACCAACAAAACTCAGCAAAGCTTGTTCTGCTCCGGCTTTAATTTATGGATATTCGGCAGCGTTGCCACAACAGACTGAATAGCTTCTCTCGTATCCTTATCCATTGTCTTCCTGTGACTACAACTGAAACTGGCGCACAACCTCAACCTCATCGTTCTCAGCCACTCCCTCTGTTTGCTGATCGGACCGGTAGAAATTTGTTCGAGCAGGAACCTAGGAATACACCGCAGCCCCGGACTGACTACTGAAGGGAAAATGAAATTTGAGCGCAAGTAGGTAGGCGGGCAGAGCCAGGCTAGTATAGAGTTAAGAGGAATACATAATCTATTCTTCCTCCATCTGTCTCTCCCTACTGCACATGGTGCCGCTTTTAGTTTGCCTAGCTCTGGTAACATCACGTAGCCTACAGCTGATATCACCGGTTGCGCTTTGAAAGGTCAGCGGCCAACTTGGTCAATAATTCGATAATATATTTTAAATGAACGTCTAATTTGTATTTTACAAATGTTGTATAACTTGTGCATCTAAATATTATTTGCTGACAAAATATGTTGCAGTGTCAGCTACTTTTGCAAAAAGAAAAAAGAATATTCCGAATACTGAATTGAGCTCCGAATACTAATTTGACAAAAGAATACTCGGATGTTCGAATAATTCGGGCCAGCCCTAATCACAGGACATACCAATGCATTTGATAGAACCTACCATTTTTGCGTAATGATACTGTGCCCATCCTTTGTCTGGTAAACATGCGCCCTTAAATCACTCTCTTTCCTCTCTAATGTATCCCGCAAACCCCTTACACAGCAAATCGCCCAACTGCTCCATTCCTGGACGGCCTATAGACACAGGAAGTGCCTTAGCAGGTCTCTCAATAGTGCAATATTAAATTAGACTGGTCATTTAATATATCCCCTGGTGTAAAGATTGGCATCATCTTCCCCCATGCGCATCCTCTGAATCTCCCGGCAAAAAGCAAAAGAGACACCTAAACAACTGCTGGCCTCCCCCGTGCCTTTCCTAAGAAGCTCATGTAATAGGTTTATTGAAAATAACAAGGTTGTCTTCTAGAGTTACAGACAGGGCTCTGCTCCTGTCTCGGCTTGAAAGTCAATAAACTGCCGAGTACTTTTCAATGGAGCCGTCTTTAAACCTCTTACCAAGGTATCCAGTGTATGGCTTAACAGTGTGTGTATGTGTGTGTGTGTGTGTGTGTGTGTGTGTGTGTGTGTGTGTGTGTGTGTGTGTGTGGATAGTGTGTGTGTTTTTCTGTGTCTTCCTTCATTGAAATTCATTAATGCAAGTCTTGAGCAGATTGTTTCTAAGAAAAAAAAGGATGAGGAAATACTAAGTAGCAAACCATAACACATAAACAGAGAAAAGAGGATGTGTGCTGCAGAGATTAAAAAATGAAGTTCGGTTTAGAAAGGCATGAAACAAAATTCCTCTACGTCGGCTCCAGCTCTTTTGTGTTCGCTGTTCAAAACCCCCCAAACAGAAGAACATTTTAATGAATGTATTATAACGCATTTGTGCTTTTAGGAGACACAGAGAGAGCCTTTTAAGCTGCTTTTGGTCATCAAATAAGTTCATTATATTTGTTTAATTGGCTCCTCAGTTTTTATTGCAGCGTTTTTTTAAGATGTTTTCTGAGCGAGTGACACAGTAGCACTTCAGTCAGGTTCAGGATTCAGTCAGCGCACAGATTGATCCTCTTCCTTCTGCACAGCTCGGGCACCTCCTGACCCCAAAACTGTCAGTGCTCCGCGGTGTACGTGTGGATGTCTAATGTGCAAAAGGGGGGTTGTTTGCGTGTGTGTGTGTGTGTGTGTGTGTGTGTGTGTGTGTGTGTGTGTGTGTGTGTGTGTGTGTGTGTGTGTGTGTGTGTGTGTGTGTGTGTGTGTGTGTGTGTGTGTGTGTGTGTGTGTGTGTGTGTGTGTGTGTGTGCCCGCGTGTGTGTGCAGGCATCTGTGTTCTCTCTCATTTTGCAGAAAGGCAGACATAATAGGCCCTGTGTCAAAACACACACACATATATGTTTGCAGAGTTAAAGGCACTAAAACGCAAGATTATAACGTAATCTGACATTTCTTGGCTGATATGATGATTCACCGATTAGAAACAAGTCTGCCATGCCAGCACCGTGTGTGGGAAAGAGAGACCTAATGACAGATAATGTATTTGTGCTTGTGTGTGTTGGAGTGGATGAGGGAGATTTTCTTTTCTTTTTTTTATATATATATATTTGCAGGCAAGCTTTACATATGCATGCCGCCTTCTAGACCATATGAAAGAGAACAATCAGCCGAATGAGAATTGCAAAAGCTACATCACTCCCTGATTGGAATTCAGCGAAACAGTCAACCGCCGTATACTGGCTTCGGATCACACGGGCCACAAACACTTCTATCTCTCTCTCACACGCAAATGCACAACAAGCCAGGCTAGTTTATGATAAGCTTCCTTACCCCGAATGGAGGACTGCCCAACCAACTCACGCGCTGTGCACACAAAAGTATACACAACCACACAAGCAGCACACATTAAGCTTGCTCGACAAATTGGCTGCCCAGTGTACACACACACACACACACACACAATCACACACTGCAACACAGCGATATTTTTCTCCTGTTGTGGCGTGTGCTCATTGTAAGCAGCCTAGCCGTGCCTCTCTGCTCTCCTCCATAGACTATTTAGACGCTTCTCTGCTGCGCTGGGTGGCGGCCAGTAAAATGGTGGCGCTCATTGTGGAAGGCTGCTGGCTGCCATTGATTTGGCCCAGCAGGTCCCTGAGGATACACACTGTTGCCCTGCCACCATAGGCCCCAAGTAGAGGACTGTGATGTGTGTGTGTGTGTGTGTGTGTGTGTGTGTGTGTGTGTGTGTGTGTGTGTGTGTGTGTGTGTGTGTGTGTGTGTGTGTGCACCCCAGATATAAAGAGGGAAAGGGACTGTAAAGTACATTTATTGGTCTGTACAGTCAGTGGTGCAGTGTGCGAGGACATGCTCTCCCCATGAAATCCGGCTCAGCAGTCCGTCTGCTGCTGCACTAGCTTACTACATACAGTATTACAAACTTTTAAAAGTCCTTTGGGAAAACTATAGGAAGGTCCAGAGTGATCAATTAGCTGTAATACTTTTGATGTGATTTGTTATGTTTACCCATAGAGAGAGCACGGGAAAACAGCTACTCAAGGAAAATGCTCATTTCTGGAATCCTCCTCCGTATTTCGCATTTTGTCATCTCTCCACCTTTTTTTCTATTTTTTTCCCCCCACACTTCGATTCCTCAGATGAGCTTGGCAAAAAAACAAACAAAGGGGAAGCTGGCATGGGACTATAAATAATGCAGACACACAGATTGGGGTCAAATGCTTTGAATTCCACAACACATACCCACGTCTGAATCATGGGAGCTCATGCGCATACATATTACATACATACGGTACAAACACACACATCTTCATATTAGACAGAGTGTTTAATTTTTCTTATAAGCAATATTTATTTCCTATAGTGAGCATTCAATGTGACGATAAAATGCACATGCACGCTCATTACACACACACTGCCTCTCCCACACGCAGGCCTTCCGTACTGTTTGTGTGTGTGCACATACACACGGGCTGTTTACTGCCTTGATGTCCCTCGATGATCCCTCGATGACAAAGCGTGACAAACAAGTCTGTTCAGAACACATTTTGGTCTGGTTGCACCCCACCCCCATCCCTCTCTCCTCTCCTCCCCTCTCTCCTTTTCATAACACAGACAAGGGCGACTCAATCATCCTCTCCTTCCACAGCCCCTATCCATCAGCACGCGGCCATAACCTGCCGCTGCTCTTTGATAGATCACTTTCACATGTGCTGATGGATGGGCCCTATCAGACTTTAGAGGAAGTGACAGATTTGATCATTATGTTCCTTTGATTATTGAGTATGTACTTCTTCTTTTTTTACTTTTTCTTTTTCCTTGTGTTATATAAGAGGCATTTTTCATATCTGCCTCTGTTTGAAGGTCTGCTGCTAATCTTGTGCATGTGACAGATTACATCGATATGATGGCCCATGCTTTAAGAGGCTTTGAATTGTTTGCACTCAAGCACATTTCAGTCTCCTGCATTTTTCTATGGCTTTTAGAAACAGTTCCGCAGGCATTGGTATTTTTTTTGGACATATATGGCCATGAGCAACAGCACATCAAACACCTGACTGTTTTTTTGCCTTCGGGGTACAGCATTCCAAAATATCTGGATGCAGCTGCTGTGTGTTATGAAGTTTTTTTCCTCTTTTTTCATCTCTCCCCCTGAATGAAAGCACTGGCACTGAGCGGGCGCCCAATGTCCAAGTATCATATTATATCTTCGGATTCAGCACTTTATCTTTACTGGATGCAAATTCAATACGTAAGCCCTTTTTTTTCTTAACATAACCCTGAAATCAATTCCTCAAGTGATGCAGGGCTCGAGCAGTCAAAGCAATGGAGCTGCTGTTTGACCTTCTGTGGCAATAGTTTGTACAGCAGGGAGTGTTTACAGTAGTACATGCAGTGTTTTAGTGTCTGTCTCATTTAGCCTTTAGGCTTTCTCCCTGACCCCTGACTCCTTAATCCCTTCCACTGCCCCGGTGTTATGATTGATGACGTCATTAGGGCCATCAGTGACACACACAGAAACGAGGACATGCTTTGATAGGCAGCAGCGTGTGTGTGTGTGTGTGTGTGTGTGTGTGTGTGTGTGTGTGTGTGTGTGTGCGTGTGTGTGTGTGTGTGTGTGTGTGTGTGTGTGTGTGTGTGTGTGTGTGTGTGTGTGTGTGGTGAGTCCATTAATCAAACAAGAACAGAGAGATACCATGCAACATTACTGTCAGTCTTCATCATCATAGAAATAGCGTTTGTTTCGCTGTGATGACTAAGAACATGGATCTTCTGCATGTTGATGTGCACTGCTTGTCACATACGTGTGTGTGTGTGTGTGTGTGTGTGTGTTTGGAAAGGAAAGCTCCCCATGGTATACCCCCTCGCCCCCTTAATATTCTCTCTAGGGCTTCCAGTGGTATCTACTGTAAGGCAAGCTCTGCGTTGCTGTCGCTAGCCATTACAACCTATACAGCACAGTACAGGGCTTCTCTTCTTTGTGAGATCAAACACACACACACACACACACACACACACACACACACACACACACAGACACACACACACACACAGAGGGAAACACATGCACATGTTGTCCAAACTGAATGCATGCACTGCATCACATGTCATACAGTATTCTGTCTCTCCGGCTCTTGCTCGAGTTCATTTCCTCATCTCGCAATTACATGCTGTAAAGTAACAAAGCACCTTAACCCATGTACTGCATGTCGGTAGTATAACATTTTGACGTACTTGTACTTGAATACAGTATGTATGGTTTATGCTTACCATTATTACAATTCAAAGGGAATTACTTTGTAAACCAAGTAAAATTGGTTAACTCAGTTAGTTCACTCGTTCAGCTAATAATTATGTTAACATGTTTTTTATAGAATTGTTTATAGTTTCATACTAAGAGCATACAAGCAGTATGCTCCCTCTTCGTCTCATCTGCCTGGAGGGGCAAGATGGTTTCTCTGTTTGATTGACAGCAGCTGGCGGGCTGAGCCCCGGTACTGGTGTGCAGTGGGGGAAAGAAAGTAAACAATCTCATGCAGTAGCTTCCAGGCTCTGGCAGTGTGTTGTAAACACTGGTATAGAAGAGCAAGGACCACACCGGCATTTTAACGGACTGAAGTGATATTTGCGGGTACGTTTAGGGTATATACTGTTTAATGTGTTGCAGCTGAGCAGCCAGCTATCTATGAAAGTTGAAGGGTTCCTTTTCCTTGGTGAATAGTGTATTTGGTTTTTGATACTAATGGAATCCCAACAAATTACTGCAATAATAAACCAATGAATACAAATATAAATTCTCAAGGGAGAACACACAAGCAATGTGAGCAGCTTTTTCTCCCAGTTTCCAGTCTTATTTTATGCTAAGCTAAAGAACGCAGGCCGTAGCCTTGTATTTAATGGACAGATATGTGAGTGGTAGCAATCTTCTCATCTACCTCTCTGCCAGAAAAAACAATAAGTGAATTTCCTTTTTCTTGAAGTCAAGTACTTCTTCATGCACTGCTCTCTCTCTCTCTCTCTCTCTCTCTCTCTCTCTCTCTCTCTCTCTCTCTCTCTCTCTTCTCTCTCTCTCTCTGGGTACTCTAAAAAGTATTTTAACAGTTTCTAAGTAACATGCTTCACTGGTAGATCTATGTAGGATATGTCACATTTTTGAAAACAATAAGCATTGAGATTTTAATGTGTTTTGCTCATGGAACTCTTATAAGCAACCCTGCTGTTATATAAAGTGCTGGATTCACTTGAGACAGATGGAGCACTGATAGGAGTAATCTGCACGTTTTTAGGTTGTTTTCTTTTGGAAAATCATGCCAGTTCTCCATCTCTTCTGCTAGACTTTCTTGCTCCCTCCCTCCTTCCGTGCCCCTCGCTCTCTTTATTTTTTACACACTCACGATTCTAACCGCGCACACATAAAAACCACACACTGCAGGTCCAAACTTCCTCCCTCAATGACATCATTGAGGTGTGGTGGTGCCCCCAGTGGAAGCTATAGCCTAGGAAGGGCGAAAGCGCTGGCCCCGGTTGCTCAGATGTCTGATTTGATTCACCCTGACAACCAAGGACCATTTGGGAGCCCTGTAACCAAGGCAACTCCCATCACAACATTATGGGTGGTTGGTCGACGGGGCCAGTTAGGGCCGGTGTTCCTTGCATCCATTTTTAATGGCCAGTGTACTTAGTCGTTCTTCCTGGGCCTGTCTCCCTGCGGTCCCATCTCCCAAGAAAGAGAGGCAGCCGCACTTGGTGGAAAAAGCCCCCATTACATATTTATTGTCCCCAGTCTTAATTACTGAGCCAGAGGGGATGTGGGTTTTGCTCTGTGTGTGTGTGTGTGTGTGTGTGTGTGTGTGTGTGTGTGTGTCTCTCTCTCTCTCCTGTCTTTCTTTTAAACTTGGAGGAATCCTCTCTTTCCTTCTGTCTCTTTTCTGCCTCTCTTCTCTCAAGTTGTCAGTCCTCCATCCTTCTAAGCTCACAACTTATATCCATGTAAAGTAACTGCCAATGGAAAACATGAGGTTTTGTGTACGCCGTACACCCAGCAACATAAACAGCTATGCTAATGCTCACATATTCCTGTAGAAAAGATTGCCAAGATTAATTGGCATATGTGACATGCATGTGACTGTATGCAATGTTTTAAGTGTGTGTACCAGCTCAATGCCCATATATTTTGTCAACGTAGCATGTAATAGCATCTATTTATGTAGCATGTATTTAGCACCCGCTCATATAGACATCTAGTCAAGCACTTGTGCTTAACTATGGAAGAAAACTGCATCTAGCTGTATTTCTCCCCAACTTTAAATGAACAGCACCATGATTAAGATATAATCTACTTCCAGGCACATGTTGCGTTGCAAATTATAAAAGTTATGGATGATTATAGGGTTGGCATGGATTCTGCAGTGTGTTGCCATGCTTGGCCACTTAAAAATCAATTTATAGCGTCATTCACATCTTTACATTTCCCTGCATGTTATTTTGAGTCATGTACTCCCACTCCTCTGCTGGCCAAAAATCAATCTGAGGAAAAAGGTTTTGTAACCCCATCCTTCTCTCCCCATCGTTGTAACATGAAATTGGAGAAGATTGATCAAGAAATGTATTTTTGGACTCAATTGTCCATGGCCTCCCCATTGACCTTCAGTGCGTAGTTATTGTTCTTTACGCATTAGTCGAATGGTCGAATTCTCTTTGTACATGTTTCTGAGACCCTCAAAAATGTTTTTAACCTCTGCAAATATCACTAGATTTAATGACCTTCCCATGGGTTTCACTTCGGCATCTATTTAAATAGATGAAAATAAGTGATGAGAATTTGCTTTGAAATTGTGAAATCGCCTTATAGGGTAGGCATGGAGGAAGTGTGGCTTCCTCCATGCCTTCGTTGAGCTCCTCTTTATAAGTCACTATAGTGCTCACCTGAGAGGAGAGTGGTTTTCTTTCACTAAAGGAAGGCCACATCTTGACTCGTGATGCACGGTGGAATTCAGTGAATGCACAGGGCATATTACGCCTCCTCGTTTTCCTCCTCCTCCTCTCAAAGAAAAAACAGGAGGTCCACTCAGCCTTTGCAGGGCATTGTGTGTGTGTGTGTGTGTGTGTGTGTGTGTGTGTGTGTGTGTGTGTGTGTGTGTGTGTGTGTGTGTGTGTGTGTGTGTGTGTGTGTGTGTGTGTGTGTGTGTGTGTGTGTGTGTGTGTGTGTGTGTGTGTGTGTGTGTGTGTGTGTGTGTGTGTGTGTGTGTGTGTGTGTGTGTGTGTGTGTGTGCAGTCGTCTCATCCGCACTGGAGAAGCACAACCTGATCAGCCAGTTTAGATTGTATATAACAGAAGAGATGGGTTGTAACTGGGGCAAAGTGTGGATAAAAGGTCCAGTTATTTAAGGGTTAGCCCGCTTCTGGTGTGGAGGGAAATCCATATTTTATTTGCTGTGAGAGTCGCTCAAGGCCTGTAAATTATTACTGCTGTATGCCACCTGCTTGTGGAGGTCACCCAGCCAGCTAGCTCAGAAGGTGTGTGTGGTCAGTGTGTGTGCGCTATGTGTGTGCGCTATGTGTGTGCGTGCGTGTGTGTGTGTGTTTGTCTAAGCGAATATTTCCATCCTGATGTGTGTGCAGCCCTACATGTGTTGCATGTGACAGGGCTCCAGCAGTCACACACCGCAACCGTACTGCAGGCTCATCCATCCATAGATCTAGCCTTCCCCCCATCCATCCATGCGCTAAAACACATTACAGAGATGACTGCCTCCGATGTGCCACTTTCCCCTCCAGCACTAAAGGCTCCCTACTGTACAGTGTATGCCGCTAGAGGCAGGGCGTATCATGGCCACAATAAAAAACACAAGCACACACACACACACATACACACACACGTCAATATCAGATGTATGAAGTAAGTGAAGCCTATGGAATGTTCAGTCGGGAAGTCAAATTACATTTTTTCTCTCCCCCAGTTGTTCATGGGTTTTTTTTTCTCCCACCCTGGTTTCCCCTGTGTTGTCTATGGGCGTTTCTGTCAGGCTATCACACTTGCCGTGACCTCTGTGCCACAATTATCGTGTTGCTGCCAAAATTTTGAAGCGATCCTCCCTCTGCCGTCAGTCGTCATTCTGCTCTCCACCCCATTCACCATATCCATTTCACATCATCAACATCATCAACAGCCCAGCACCACTGCATCCATTCACATCTTTCAGGACTTCACTTCACCTTTTCAACACAAACATGGCTTCATAACTCTATTCAAGATGACTATGTGTCTGGGACAAAAAATAAAATAGATTACACTATTTAAGTCTCTGAGACACAAAAAGAGTTAAGTGTCTGGGTGGGACACAGCTATTACTAATATTGTGTCAACTGGTATTTAATTGACAACTCTCATCAACACAAATTTGGCGACAGAGACTTCAGTCCGAACAGACACGGATGTGATCAGCCAACATGAATCTTGATGTATTTTCTTTGTTTTTACTATTTCTTAAATGTAATTATTAATGTCTAATCTTGACTTATTTTATGCCCCTGTAAAGCACTCTGAATGGCCTTCTGTCTGAATTGTGCTATATACAGTAAATAAACTTGCCTTGCCTTGCCTATATGCAATGGGGACTAACTGCCAACCGAACGAACAAGGCAAATAGCCACCGACTTAGTAGAGCCAGGTTCTGTTCGAGGTCTCTTCCCATTTAAGTCTCTATAAAAAAAAGAGTAGCCTACGGGCTAGATGAAAAGTGCATGAGATACTTTCTCCACTGATTTGCCAATATATAAATAAAACTGACTTGACTTTTATAAGTCTCTCCTGATAGAAGTAGATTTCACTCAAGCACTGTCCATAAGTGCGATTTGTAGGAACTCGTATTTTTGGTCCGACCAATACCCCACTATATACAGTTTATTTTAATGCATTGCAATGTAAGACAGGTAACTGTAACCAGCATATGTGACAATGTTGTGTTTGTGGATCAGTTGATTTTTTGACTGATTGATCATCAGTATACTTTCCAATTTTGTTGATATAAATCCACTCAGCAACTAATTGTTTCCGCCCTACAATGTACTTCTCATGCTTTGCATTATACCGCTGATGCTTATTTACCTCTTAGTAAAATCGGATCAACATGGGTATTTTCCATGGTGGTATTACTGCCTTACTTAAAATAGTTCACACCCGAGCTCCAGTTACACCATGGCAGACTAAGAATCACCGCCAACTTTGACCACATTACTTGACATCCTCTCTCTGTCCTTCTCCTTCGCTTCCTGTCGTCCATCAATTCTTTACTGTTCTACTTTCCGTCTCCATCTCCCTCTCTCTTTAACCTTCTCGCCTCTCTGCTGGATCTCATCTCTCATCTTCCAATCCCCTCCTCCCTTCATCCCTTCCTCTGCAGTCCTGCTGCTATCTTTACGACCCTCTCACTAATGCACCGCTCAATTAGCCTTCGATGAGGTTTCCACTAAAGGCTGGGTAAATAGGTAATTACATGTTGTCATCCCCCCCACCTCTTGCTAATCCACTCAACTTCACTCCTCTCTGTCTGCCTCTCTCTCTCTCTCTCTCTCTCTCTCTCTCTCTCTCTCTCTCTCTCTCTCTCTCTCTCTCTCTCTCTCTCTATCAATATCATGGATGGCTGCCAGAGATGGTCCAATAGAGGCCCAGTGTGGGCCTGTTAGTCACAGCTGGCTTAACCTTTCGATTGGCCACATTCTGCACTCTGCTTACTGCACACTTTTCACTGTTTTTTTTTTTTGCCATCCCGCACTTGGGCTCCGTCATTTGGGACACTTTATCATCCAGAATGGGAAATGCGGAACCACCCACTGGCTCAGCGGTGATGAAATCCTTTCTGCTAATGGAGACGTTAAACAGGTCCAGGTGTTCGGGACATTTCAGCTACAGAGAGCGTCAGTCACTGAGGTGAAATGAATGGCGACAGGTGGAAAGCAGTAGTGGGAGGGATGTTTCGCTTTTTGTGACAATCGGAGTGCGTAGACAGTAGGCACTATGGCTCACTGCTCTGACATCCATTGATGGGATCAAATTGCCTGCCTCAAGGCAACAGTCCACAGGAAGTCTCTGAAGCTGGTGGGATGTGTGCTTTTGTCTTGGGTAAGGCGAGGACAAGAAAAGAAACGGAGCATTTATCATCTGTAGCTGCTGTTGTAATAAATTGATGCAAGCGCCTTGTCTTTGGGTTGTCCTCATCTGTTGCGTCAACAATAACAGTGTTTACCATCTCCTCAATCATCCATCCAGTCACTGGCAGGCACACCAATTCTGCCGTTTTCAAGGTCCGCCCATTATTCAGCAATGTCTTAGCAATGTAGAATTTCATCCTTCATTTGTTAGGACCAGGCCATTTTCATCATAAGGGGAAAAGAACTAGCCTTCCTTTTTTTTGGGAAGACCAGCTGAAAAGCTTTTATTCAGACTTCAAGGGCATAGAAACAGAGAGAAGGAGAATTTACCTTGAGGGAAATGACAGCTGAACTCTAAAGGGCTGGTCCTTGGCTATTCCGTAAAAAAGAGAAAAAAAAAAGGTGAAATTTCTATTTTTGAAAAAAGGGAATAGGATATTGGATTGACGTTCTATTTTAGAAAAGAAATAAAATATTGGTGAGATCAAGACTCACACAGCGGAAGGGTGAGAGCGTCCAAAAGAGAATAGATTGTTTGTTTGGGCGTTTGGAGCTAGGGAGAAAGACGGCGAAATAGAAAGTCAGAGAAATGGGTCGGTGAGAGGATAGAGGAAGAAGAAAAAAGGGGGAAGTTAGAGAAGGAGACAGACTGAAGGGAGGAATAAATAAAGGTAGAAAGGACAAAGGGGAAGGGAGGGAGGACAGAGTGTTTGACGTACCAGAGGAAGTGATAAGTTGAGTACAGCCAGACAGCCCAAATCCTCATCTCAATCAATCACATTTCCCCTTCCTCTCCTCTCCGTTTGTCTTATTGATTTCTTGTTTCTGCCAGTGTCTTGAAAGCCCGACTCAAATGACTTC
Organism: Ammodytes marinus; assembly: GCF_949987685.1. Lineage (NCBI taxonomy): Eukaryota > Metazoa > Chordata > Actinopteri > Uranoscopiformes > Ammodytidae > Ammodytes > Ammodytes marinus. The sequence goes on from NC_137235.1 coordinate 16,161,059, forward strand.
TCCGACTTTTTTGGGGTTCCATCGCCCGGTGAAAACTACTGGTCATTTGTCCTCACAGCTCTATAAGGGAGTAAAAGGGATCACTAGGGTCTTATCCAGCAAATGATATATAGGAGTGCATTCTCCTTTACAAAATCCCTTCCATATAAACTACTACTACTTTGCCTTTATCCATAATGTTTTTGGGAGAAACGAGAGCTGGCTAACCAGGGAAAGGATGGCATTGATCAGTGCTATGTTAAGTCTTTAAGGGAAATTCCAAGTGGAGGGACAAGTCTTCACAAGCACACACACGTTATGCTCCTGAACTTTGGACGTTGTTTTCCTTTCAACGTGTCCCTTTGAACATTTGAACAAGTCCCCCCAGTGCATACTGGCAAATAATATATTTCAAAAATCAAGTGTATGGCTTTTTTATTGCTCCAGGATTAAACAAACAGAACTTGCAAATCAACACTTTTTCCCCAGCTTAGTAAGTCAGGTCTCACAGTACGAGCTGCTTGTAGTAGGGGAATGTGTACGAGGGTCGTTCGGAGGTGTTTGTGTACTACAGTCAGAGCCGGCCCAAGCCTTCAGGGGGCCCTAAGCGAAATATGGTTAGGGGGCCCCTCTCCAATGTTAGCGCTGCTGAAACTATAGATCTTTGTTAAATATCATTCACACATCCAGTGTTTTCCGCTCGTGCCTCCACTGTGCAGCTGTGCAAAAATATTAGACAGCCGAGATTCAGACCCTCCTAGTGGGGTCCGGGGGTATGCCCCCCTCCCCCCGGGAGATTTTTTTAACTTTTCTAAAATGAAATGCATGAATCTCGTGCACTTTGAGAGGAAAATTAAGAGGCTAAATCTGAGAAATTGTGTGTGAACAAATAATTTGGAGACACTGGGTCAGATGAATTAGAAGAAGGACACATGTATTTTCCATAAAAATATTAATATAAAATACAATATTATGGAGGGTCCTCTGGGTTGCTCTTTTTCTTTTACGGGATATATTTCTCTGTAATATAATGAATGCATTTAAATGCAGTGAGAGGAACGAAGCAGAAGAACTCTGTTGTCCAGCTACTGTATCTTTTTTTCCACAGATGAGGCTGAAATAGGCTATAGACTATACACAGTGCATTCCAATTGTTTTTAAATAAACTCAATACACACTGTGCATGGATGTGAATGTGACATGATCAGGTAATTTCGGATTACCTCCCAGATGAACTGATTACATTTTTAGGCTATTAATTATTCTTGACCAAAAAATGTTATTCCTTTTTTTGTATGATAACTCACATTTGCATAATATGATGTTAATATCAAACACACAAACTAAAAAACTTTTTTTGAGGGGGCCCCCCCAACCTACAAAAATTAAAGAGGTGGTTTCCTGGAGCGTTCTTTCTCTCTAGGGTGTTTATGTCTCTATCTCATCCTAACACACACACACACACACACATACTTGGAGTACATCACATACGTACAGTGGGTTGCACTAGGAAGCTCCGAGTAATTGAGTCACCCTATGAAGATGGCAATTAAAATCTCTGTCACAGCATGTTACCATACCCGCAGACACTGACATTGAGTTGTGAGCCTTTATAGAAAGATCAACGTTTCTGTCGAAAAATACGCTCAGGGGTAACTTGTGGAGTCTATTTGTGTGCGGCGGGGGAAAGATGACAGATCACTGGTGTGCATGAGTGTATGTGCTTGAATGTACAGTATTTGTATGTGACTTACTACACACACGACCAGCATTCATACATCAAACAAGTAACAACCACTCCCTCTTCAAGCCATTTCAAGCTACGTTGTGTTTTTGTGCTATGAGAAGGACTGTTATATTTTGTTGGAAATTTTTGCTAATCTTATTTTGGTAACACTTTATAATAATGTTCATTTATAGGTGATTCATAAGTAATATACACAGTAAGTCATTAGATAATGATCATCTACATTTACAAAACAGTAATATATATTTGTTGATGATTAATAAGTACTATGTTAACATATCACAAATGTGTTGTAGGTCATCTATAATACTTTTAGTAAATCATGAAATGCTCATTAACAAATCATTGGTAAATTATCAATAAGTAATTTACTAACCTTTCTGCATCCCCCTAATTTAAAGTGAACACCATTCATAAGGTACAAATGTGTAGTAGGGCTGTCCGCGACAAAAAATTAATAGTTGAATCTGATCGGTCGAATCTTGCCTAGAGACAACTAATTGTAAAATCATGCTATTTTTTTTCCTGCTTATTGATCCATATTTTCATTTCCCTAACAACACAAAGAGGCTGAAAGACCCAATTATAGTTTGTCTTCTTGAGTTGGAATAAGAATGGATGTCTAACTAAGTCATTGACTCACACCAAGGAGATTGATTAAAGCTTGAGTCGGTTTCAAGTTTTTATTAACAGACTACAAACTCCATCAGTTAGCTCTGTATCTCTCAACAAACAAAAAAACAGACGTCGTCAGATGTTATGAAAACTTTTCCCGTCTTGAACTACTCACTTCCCTTAATGGAATAGCAAGAGGACACAAACTTAGTTCCTTCCACTCAGCTTATCTTGTTTTCCATGCAGCGCTATGATGCAACACAAACACAAATTGTCTCTCCATTGACATTTCTGTTGCTCTGCCAATGTTTCAACAGGGCAACTAGAATAAGTTAATGAGTATGTCTAATTGCATTTGGTGGCACAGCTTTGGGAATATCAAAATGAAATTAGGATCCTCAGGGTTCTCTTTCCACACGGTTCGCCTTAAGCTTTGCTTTTTAGGATTTGTCTTTTGTCTGTGTCTCTATCTTTCTCAGCGTTTCTTGCAGCTGTACTATGCCTTCACTGTAGTCTACCCTCCTCTCTCTCACTTCATTCATCCACCCACAGTTCGTTTTTCTTTTCTTTAAATTTTTTGATGCCATTTACTCTATTTACATTTGTTTTCAACACCTGCTTCCCTCATCCCAGAACATTTGAACCCTACCTCGTTATATATATATTTGTTTTCCTCTTAAGCTCTGTGGCAACTGATAATTTAATAACTACCAGATAACGTAATGACTTGACCCTCCCACCCTAAATGGGATAAAAATAAACAAACAGCTGTTAATCCAATAAACAGCCGGTTAATGCAATAATCACATATGATAAAGATACTGCTGTCTTGTTTATCATTGGTGATGTAACCGGCATTATGGGTATATAGCTTTTAAAAAACATTCAAATTAATTTTTGTTAAATATTAGTGTAATTACATTTTCCCATGATGTCATATAAACAGATGACTAATGACAATATAATAAAACACAGTTATAATAATAATAATAATAATACAAGTATTATAATTATGGCCTTATATCTGCTTATAGCTACATCATAATGTGTTATTATTTTTATTATTGTAAAATTAACGTTTTACAATATGTACTGCTAATGGGTTTATGTCTTACCATGACATAATCAGTTACAATATGTTTTTTTAATCTTATCTTGCAGCTTTTCTGCCTCTCTCTCATTCGCTCCACTTCCTAGCTCCTCATCTTCCCTCCTCGTCCATGCATCCTCCTACCGCTTGGGTGAAAAAAACATAAGCTAGTGTGTCACTCTCTGAGTTGGTCTTTGTTCTGTCAGAAGCTATCCAAGAGATAAGTGTGACTGATCGCTGCAGGCCCGGCCAGACAGACAGTGTATAAATGAGCGATAGGGACTAATGTAAGTGAATGGCTTAGAGCCCACTGTGATCCAGCAGTAGAAGCAGCAGCTCCGGCACCGAGGGAGGCTTTTCTGTTAGGCCCTCGGTAATACTAGCAACAACAGCCACCCAGATTACAATCTGGTGACTACCTGGCTGGCTCTGTGTGTGTGTGTGTGTGTGTGTGTGTGTGTGTGTGTGTGTGTGTGTGTGTGTGTGTGTGTGTGTGTGTGTGTGTGTGTGTGTGTGTGTGTGTGTGTGTGTGTGTGTGTGTGTGTGTGTGTGTGTGTGGGGGGGGGGGGGGGGGGGGGCTCAGGTTATCTTCCACTTAGTCTTCTTTCCATTCTGGGTCTCTTTTCATCTCGTTGTTCCCTCTACTTTCATTTCAGCTCCCTCCTCCCCACACCTTTATTCATCTCTCTTTTCTCCTGTCTCTCTCCCTTCCTCTCTCTCTCTCTCTTCGTTATCTTAGCTCTTTAATTAACATTACATGCTGTGAAGTGAGATACTAAATAATGCAGGCTTTTCCAGTGACATTGAATCAGCCGGAGTGATTATTGGCCACACAGAACACACACATACAGACTAAAACCGACTTTTTAAAAATAAATGATCTAACTTTTCACATGTGTATTTATTTTGCAGCGAAAATGTGGCTTAGTTGGATAAACTAAAATGTGTACATGAATACTTTGTTGGGACTACAATGCATTACCAGTTTGTAGGTTCAAATGGAGTTAGTATTTAGGTTTCAGTTTATTGTTGTTTGTGGTTGTGGCAGTGCTCGTAACTTTGAGTTAACCAAAGATTACCTGTGAAATAAAATGAATAAAAAACAAAATGAAACTCATGCTCAAACATTCAGTTACCTGCATACCACACGCCCTTTACTGTATTTCTGAGTTCCCACATGGCGTGGTGTAAATCACATCGCAGAGGACTTAATTTGTGCAGAGGGAGATCTAGGTTATCCCAAAGCAATTGTTTCAGACCAAACCAAGTGGAAAATCCAGCGTGGGTTTATTTGTTTGCTGCACTGGCTGAGAGCTCTGGGTTCCTAGCGTTCTTCTACACCCTGCCCCCCCCCCTACCTACCCCTTGTATTTTTTAATCAGAGGGCTTGTTCAGGAGTGGAGGGGATTAAGAGACTGCCACGGCTGATGACTCTGTCCAGTTTTTAGAGCTGAAGGAATGCGCGCATACACACATGAACACACGCTAGTATGCAAGCAATTCAGCACAGGCGTAGGCAGTCAGTGGTGGTGATACACACATGCATGCCCTTACAGGCATCAACATACGTATATGCATGAGCTATAGCCCCTCAGGCAGAAATGCACATCAACTATCTACAAGTAAACGTTGTCCCTCTCTCTCTCCCTCTCTCTCTCTTGCCCCTCGGTGTCTCTCACTCGACACCACTGTCAGTTTATGGACAGCAGCAGTGATCTGCCGTGTCTCATTGTGCCATGTGATTTTAAGCGGTGAGGCTTTGGACACAAAGACTGACACCTGTCTCTTGTAATGCCAGACACTCCGACAAGGGCGCCGCAGATGGCAAAGAGACGGACAGAAGGACAGAGGGAGAGAGAGAGAGAGAAAGAGGGAGAGTAAAAAAGAGATTAATGCAAAGTGATGGAAAGTAGAGTAAAAGAGAAAGGTAAAATGGATTCAAGGGAAAAAAATGTTTAGGAAACTAGAAACTGTAAAACCAAAGTGGAAGTAGGAGGTTTGTGACGGAAGAGGAAGATAAGAGAGTTAAAAGGAGGAAAAGAACCATTCAGGAGATACAGAGAGAATCTGAGAAAGGGAGTGAGGTAAGGATGAAGGGATATAGATGTGGGAGCTGTGTGTTGACCCACCACTGTGTGGCACATACCACAAGTCGGTCTCCTCCCTCTTTAATTTCCCCATCATCCATCAAGCCCCTCACACCATCCGTCCGCCCCTTTCATCTCAAAGCCATTCCTTCTTTTTCAACAGCCTGCAATCACGCCGCATTTTGACATTTGTACCTTTGGGAAGGAAATGCAAGATTCGAAGTGCACCTACTGCTTTGTAGATTGTGTAGCAGGTTGAAAGCTATAAAGCAGAAAAAATTGAGGCCATTGCTTGCATCGGGTAAAATCAAATGAAAAAACAACTTTGGATGTTCTGATGCTAAATGTTTGGCACGAGTTGAAAGTCATCAGCTACTTTCTGAAGTGTCTCACGTGCATGACACACATAAAACACACGCATCAAAACACACCTCCGGCAACGAGTGTATGGTCCTAATGAAGCGAGGAGAGGCAGCTGCATAACAGGAGTGTAAGGCCTAGGGGGAACTCGCACACTTCAAGACTGGGGGTGGGTGTGTGTGTGTGTCTGGGTGTGGGTGTGGGTGTGCGCACGGACTACATGATATCTGAAACTCTCTTAATTTGGACCTGGGAACGAGTGTAATGACTGCCTTTCTCTGTATTCTCTTTCTCTCTCTCCAGGTTGTGAGGGCCTGTTTCTATCGTCCCGTTGTGCAGTGAGGCAGTGAGCTCACGGTGGATACAGCATGCATGTGTCGACATATCCCATGATGCACTGCGCCAATCAAGGCCTGCTCCTCCTCAGCTTCCTCTTCCTCGCCGATGCAGACTGTGAGTCGCTTTACTAACTTAAAGTCCCACACCTAGACACACACAAACACCCACAAGGGAAAGAGATACATTTATACTGTGTATATGCTGTATTGTATATACAAACTGCAGAACCTTTGAATATGCATGCTGTTTATAAGTATATATACAAGCACACGCAGGGTCAGAATGACCTGATAATTCTCTTACAAAACACTCCGCTCTTGATATCACATCCCCACTGTACGTGTGTGGGTGTGGGTGTTTATCTGCCCGTGTGCGAGCGTGTACCAGTGTGTGTTGGATAGCAGGTTTGATATGAGGCCAGCTGTTTTTGTCCATCCCAATATTACTTGGCATGGGTACACGGACCACATATGGCAAATCAGATAATTTCCCCCACTGTGTGTGTGTGTGTGTGTGTGTGTGTGTGTGTGTGTGTGTGTGTGTGTGTGTGTGTGTGTGTGTGTGTGTGTGTGTGTGTGTGTGTGTGTGTGTGTGTGTGTGTGTGTGTGTGTGTGTGTGTGTGTGTGTGTGATCCCTGATAGTGGCTGGTCTGATGTATTTCTTCAGGAGTTGGTTTACACACACATTAGTATTCTGGTTATTAGTCGTATCTGGGTTTTCATTACAGCTGCAACAACTGATTACCTCAGTTATTGATCAATCTGACGCTTATTTTCAAGGCTAATCGTTCGTTCTACAAAACGTCAGAAAATAATGAAAAAGCTCCATCAACATTTCCCGGTGCCTAAGGTGACTGATTCAAATTGCTTGTTCTCTAGACAACGGTCCAAAATCAGTTTACTATCATGTAAGGCTAAGAAAACTGGAGCTGTTCGGAAGCTGGTTATTTCTGACACTTAGATAAGTATACGAGAATCTCTGAAACAATTATGTGTGTTCATTTTTGTCATGATAATCAAAAAATTGTATAAGTTGTTCACATGCAAAAGTTTATTTTGTTATTACCCAGCTTTCTCAAAACCTATAGATATACAAGACTGTCCAGGGTTTCTGAAACCAGGATTTTTACATAATAAACAAATGAAACCACATTCCTTAAAGGTGCACTCTATGTAACGCTGGGTGTGTCCATAGAAGTGCACATTTCTTGATAACTTATCAATATTTCTGGGATAGCAGGGTGCTTGTGAACGAAGTGTTTCGGCCAGGCACTTTTATTTATTAATTAATTAATCTGCCAGGTTGATGATTACTATTGAGGCTTTGAATCTCATAACATCGGTGATCAAATTGCCTGATTTGAGATGATACATGATATGAAGACAGAGAGGGAATAAAAGAAGCAAAAGAGAAGGAATTCAGTTGTGCTCACCATGTTAAACATCTGTCAGAGACATCAGTAACGATGGTGCCTGCAGAATTTTGATTTGCATAGCTGCAAATATGTTATGGTAAATATAGAAGAAAGAATATTTGCAAACTCGATACGTCATTCAGCATGTACGGGGCAGTCTTTTTGTTGGAATCGAAAAACATGCAGCGCACCCTGTAACACACACACACACACACACACACACACACACACACATACTCACATACTCACAACCAGCGTATGAGTGTGAAATATAGGCTTTCCCAGGCATTCCCGTCCAGCAGTGTTTTTAAAAGTGCACCATAACAGAGAGCCCGGTAAAAGCACACACATCCACAAACCACTCTTGTTTTCCTTTCAGCCTCCTGCCCTCTTGTCCCCTGTGTAAGTTCCAGGGTCGGCCGGTAAAGGCCCAGTCATCCATCAAAACGATGACGCTCCCAGACTTCCACTATGACAGTTAGGGGAGTAGCATGGACGCAGAAAGGGTGGAAAGGACTCATGCTTTGTCTCCTCTGTCTACATTTTTCATTTTCCCCTGTCCTCATCTCTTTCGCTGTGACTTTCTCCACTGCTCTTTTCCTTGCTCGCTCTGACTCTGGTCGACACATCTGTATAATGCAGTGAGAAAGGAGGGACCGACGGCTTGAGGGAGGGGGGGGGGGGGAAAAGACTGTTCCCTTCTCTTTGTATCTCATTCGGTTTGACATACAATGCCTCCTTTAATATCAACAGTGGGGACTCAGAGAGATTTGAATGTAGAGAATTCAAACAGAGGCTGCCGCAAACGCTGACATCTTTGGTGCTCATCTCTCGTGTCTGCACGTTTGGAAATATCATACGGACTCTGAAATGATGCTTTGAGTCGGGCTTAGCTTCACTCAAACTCTGCGCCAAATGGAATGGAATACATCTTAAGCATAGTCGGGTTTTACAAAACAGAAGCCACTCCTCCTATGTCTGGACAGCAGGGTAATTTCTTTATTAAACTTTTAGAATCACCGTCAACGCATATTCATGCTTAACGACTTACACTCAAATACACAGGGAGTGGACTGAGGGTATTAAGATGTAATCAGACGGAACAGTCTCCCATGTGAATAGTTGGGAAAAACAGTGCATGACTCTGCACCATATGTGCATTCTGCTCACAAGGGCCGGTGTAACGATGCAAGTGGTGCAAATAAGCTTTGTGTGTTCATATCTCCCTCTTTTACTCCCTCTGTGTCTCCGTCCCTTTTCCCACCGCCACCATTTTTGTTCCTCAGTGGATTTGTGTGCGCGTGCGTGCATATGACATCTATCTGGTGGATTAAGAGTAATGCCCTGATCCTGTCACAAACTAGGCCACTGCTCCGTGCGTACGCAGTGAGATGCTCTGTGTGAGAAACCGCATCCACAACGCATGTCAATCAGGGGGCCGAGAAACAATGCAAGCAACAACAGGATTCTTCTTTCTGCTGCTGACCCCTTGTTTGGCCCAAAACTAACAAGCTGTCGTCCTTCCCCTTTGCAGTCTGCAATATGAAATAGAAAAATTCCAGCTGAAACAAAACTCCTTGTTTGTTACCCGAAACAACAATAACAGCTCCTTTTCTTTCAGAAGCTACAGTAGGGGAAGCATTGCTGAGTTGCCACCCGGCGCTTTAGTAAGCAGACTGTATACATTTTGAGACCAAGCAAGAGCAGTTTAGGATTCTGCCAAGGGAAGCTCTTTTGTAATGTGAAACTCTTTAGTTTCAGTTTGCATCAAGTCATATATGTGACATAAAAGCTCTGCATTCCCATTTTTTTTTTCAACAAAGAAAATATTTAATAAAAAAAAACACAGGTGCCATCACTGAAAAATAAGACATTTTCAGTCATGACATATAAGACTTGAGTACAACATTGGAAACAGTGAACTTGCTCATGTGTTGACTGATTAATCTGTCAGCGTTAGGAAACACTGTCAGCACTTGCGTGGCCTCGAGGTTGACTGGGAACTGAAAACCGGTTGGGTCAATCACAATCACCCACAGTGTACTAGTTCTCTAGTTTTGCTTACTGTGGGAGCCCTTGAGCCAGGTCCTAAGACGTGAGCCCTCTTTGGTTACGTGCAAGTATTTCATTCAGGTTCCCCTCGGGTCGTCAGTTCAAGGCTCCGAGTTGCTGTGAAGACTGAGCCAACTATTCTTCCATTACACATTGCAAGCTAATTCTTTTGTGAATTTGCATGAACTTAATTTCGATTTTCTTTTCTTTTCTGTTTCGATTTTACTCAACTCATTTAGAGTTTCCAATAAGTGAATAGATTCCAGTGTTATTTAGTTCGGGCTCAAGTTTGAGTGTATTTAGGGACAATTGAAACATGACCATGTACCTTGTTACAAGCCCCACACCTGCTCAAAACACTTTTCACAATTCATTTACATTTTTTATGCATTTGATTAAATAAAACTAAAGGATGATATATTTTCTGAGGACACAGAAGATGGTATACTTTGCTGTTAATATTGTAAAGCCCTTTGAAGAAATGTTAGTATTAATGATTTGGTCTATATTCATAAAAATCACTTAAAATGTTTGGCCCTACTCTTAAGAGCACATGACACTGTTATGCGGTACGCTACATGTGTATCAAAGATGTGTGAAAAGCATATCAGTGAAGGGGTTTATCAGTGGCACATGCATGTGATGTGTCCCTGTGAGTTTGTTTGTAGTTGTAGGGCTTAGAGTCGATAAGAGATTAGGTTGCGATAAGTATCTAGTTTTGTGCGAGCCTCATGGCTCCTTACTGCTGATGGATGAGGTACTGTCAGGATTCACTGGCATGAGATGAGGCAGGGTCACAAAGGTTAGAGGTTTTTGCCCCCCAAGGGATTAGTTGAGGGTGTGAAACAGAATCAAGCAGTTATTTTCTTAGATGGATTGTGTTTCCTTTCTGTGATTGATTGGTCTTGCCTGACACAATGCAAGTGCATAGAAGATCCAGGTTGACGTTATCGCCCGTAACCACAGTACAACATGTCACCATCTGCTCTCTGCAGCCTCAACCATGATGCAGTCACTGTAGGATTTCTCCTTTGGACTAGAGAGTGATGATAGAATAACCAAAAGGTCTACATTGTTACACTGGTTTTCACACATGGACCAAAACTACAGATATTTTTGAGACGTTACAGGAATATCAAAACATTTTGGGAGATAATATGCCCTATTCATTTGATGAGAGCGGTACAGACGGTTCTGTCCAAAGGCAACAAAACCCCCTAGCTGCAACACTGTTCTATCGTGTTTGTTAAATCAGCAATTAGTGTTTTTTTGGGTCAATTCCGCTGATTGTCCAGTTGGCCTAATCTGTCACATAACCCTCCCCACAAAGCCAGAAGTTGTTGTGGCTACACTATGTTTTTGTAAGGATTAAACAAATGAGCTTTAGACGTACAGGAGGGGACCCGAAGATAATATCCGTACCCTGATGGAGAACAGGTATTATTTGAAATTAAGATGAGCAGATGATTCACTTTTCTTAATGCCAGGAAAGGTTTTTCCAAATTGCCAATGCCAAAAAAATAAAATAAAATAATTGAGGAAGTTTTATATACTATTAATCTATGTTGTTTATACCCTTAGGGGGGTTAACGTTGTTAGAGAAAAGTAATCATCTGTGACACTGCAAAAAAGTCTACAGTGATGTTGAGTAAGGAATAGCCTACATACATTATCTAAATAATTCATGGTATATTTTCTGGAATAATTCATTGCATTGTATTAAAATTCAGCTCCAGTAACGATGTACCAGCACGTGCATCCTAAATATAGTCTAAAGTCTAAAGTCATTAAACCTTAAACATAAAAGGCCAAATTGAAATGCTTGACAACCTCGTTCCATCGACTCCAGTGCAAAAATCTCTCCGTAGACGGTGACAGATATGGGATACACATCACAAATATTCCCATAAGTCAGACACAAAATTAAATTGTCAATCACAGTCCTACTCTATGTTTAATGCCACTTCTGGCTGTAGGAGTACCCAGCTATTACTATTGTTTTCTCAAAGTACACCTTTTAAATCAGCAGTGACACAAACTCAGTTGTAGCACAGTGACCCTTTGGACTCCTTCAATAAGTATTAAAGTCAGTCCATAAGCGAGGCGTATATGGCTGTGAGAAGGAGAGTCCATACTGATGAGGAAGAGAATGAAGCTTTTCTGCTGCCGAAGTTTGTGTTACATGGCATTCACACAGTAGTGAGGCTATTAGCACCTTTATAGCATAGCTGTGCGCCCGCCCGTGAGTAAAAGGATGTGACCAGCGTTAGCTTAGCATTTGCTTACCAGGCGCACCCGTCTGTGAAGAGGCCTGGATAGCATCAGCGTAGCTCTAACTTTGCCAAGCAGTGGTCTGTGAGTAATACGACGTGACCAGCCCTGAGAAAACCCTCTGTTCATCAGTACGGGAAGCCAACTCTGACCCACTAAAGTTGTGTAACCAGGGGGCAGGCCATGTGTGTCTAATAACCTGTGTACAAAAGAAGACCCTATACGATTAATTCCTCCACTCGTGTTTCCAACATATTAACCCTGATTATTTTGGCACTATAGCCAGATCCTGGGGTGCAGTAATGGTCTGTTAAGTTAAGTTTAGTGGCATGCTCATTGGACATTCATTGTTAGCAGCAATAAAAAATAAAGTGATATTGTTAAAGTGATGCCAGGTGATGTCAGCTGGAGGTTGTCCAAAAAACATCACAGAAGGGAGAAAGTGCAAGTGATAAGCAGGCAATTTTAAATAAGAAGAAATCTGTGTTTGAAATATATAATCTATTGCTCCAGATTTAGTTGTGACAGTACTCAGATAGATGGACGCTTAAAGGTTGTGAAACTCAAATAACATGTTCTCTTTAATGTGAAGTTTTATCAAAAGTTAGATCACTTAATTGTGTATAATCAAATTTTCTAGGTTGAAACGTCCCATTTCGCCAAATGTTTTCCAATTAACACTTCTGTGTGCTGCAGAGGGATGATAGCTGTCTCTCTATGTGTATTGGCCCCAGCAATCCAATTTCATTACCAGGACGAAAGCGAGCAGCTGATAATTTGCTCTTAATGTGTCGGTTTGATGTTAATGTGTTTTAAGTTATGGTTCTGGCCAGCTGCCCACCCACACTCCAGGCTGACTATCATGGCCCTGGCTCAGGCCCCGATATTGGCCTCGTTCCTCAACTTGTCTGACAAGTCTGCCTCAGTTCTCATTTAGGGAGTCATCAGCTAACCGCCCACCACCATGCACAACACTATGCAGCTGGATCTCTCCCTGGCAAGCATTGTAAATGACTCATTACATGCCTAACTATTGACATGAGCGCACACACACACACACACACACACACACACACACACAGGCACAGGAAAATGTGAGGGCGCAGGCACAGATGCTTGGGAAGTTGTACCGACATCGGATGTGACCAAAACTTCCAACACACGTAAACAATTGCTCACAAAAACTATTCAGGCTCATGAACGCTTGTCCACACAGACACTCGCGGTCGTGTTAGAGCATGTCCTAAGGAGATGTGCCTGATGTGAGACATCGTCCGAGGGATGATCCACTATTCAACCTGTGAGAAGTGTCAGCTCAAACACACACTCACACACACACAGAGACATACACCTATACACCAAATTTGTAACTTTGATAGCGACAGTATCAGACAGAGTGGGCTCATTTTGGTCCTTCTGAGCCCATTGCTTTTTGGTGATTTTCTTTGTTTGGAAATGTCGGTCTGCTTTATGCCATTTCGCATCAGATCAGCTAAGTGATTGAGGGCACGCAAGATGATGCCCAAGGGCACATAAATCGTAATAATTTGGAACGAGTTTTGGGAAAGATATGTGGGAGTCCAGTTCACTGTGTGTTCAGTGTCATAACAAAAGTATGGTCGCTCTTCATTTATCACACTTATAAAAACAGGTTACTCATGTCACAAAAACACTCTGCTTTTGTAACCTGAGCTTGTCATCTTTTGCGTTTTTTTTTAATCCCCCCCTAAACATTTTATTTTCTTAGATTTATAAAATGTCCTATCTTAATACACCATATTTATAGACCATACTCCCTGAAGGGTTTGGTCGAGCATCTGTTCTTACAAACTCCATCTCCCTCACTGTGTCCCTTTAGGTTAAGACGGCATCTGCCAGCTACGTCCCTGCAGTCTCCTACAAAGTGACATTAGCATCATTTAGTCTAGCATTTCTTCTTCACTGGCACTCCAGTGCATCTCCATCACAACATTACGTTTTCAGGGGTTCATTTTTACACCTGTACGTCAGATGAACAAAAACACAAACACTATCTTTCGCCGGAATCAAAGTTTTCCGCACGTCTTCTGCCGTGACTCGAAAGTGGTCAAGAGAGGGGAGCGGACTTTGTAATCCATGCCATCTGTTCTGTAGCTCAGATCCAAATGTATGTCGACCTTTATTTAGGCCGCCCTTCCATCCAGCATCCACACACACACACACACACACACACACACACACACACACACACAAACACACACACACACACACACACACACACACTCACACAAAGAGCAGAAAGATTGGCACAGTCTCAATCCATCTAAATCTTTCTCAGCGGACCCACTCGGTAGTCTCCCTTCACTTCCATCTTGGGTCATTTTGAGGGAAAAGAAGAAGGCTGGGGGAATGGCTGGCGACATACACGGGTAGCTAAGCCAGTGACTACTGCAGTGTGCCCCCATAGAACAAAGTTATTTCCGATTGTGAATTTTCCAAAACCATCTTCTGCTTTCATTTTATATCCTTGAAATAATAAACTTTACCTCCCCTAAATGAACTACAAATATTAGAGTGCCCTTGGGTGCTTAAGCGACCCCCCACTCCTTCCTTGACCCAAATGTCAATGCTTAATCCTACCAAAAAAAAGGAAATCTGATGATCTTGGCAAAAGACACAAGAGTTAGCACATCATAGATGGATGGCAAAAAATGAATGAGGATTTAAAAAGGAGGGGAAAAGAGGAGGAAGAATATGAAGGAAAGGTAGTGGAGCGAGGGAAGGGAGAGGAGAGGGGATATGATATTACGGATGACGGCTGATAACGAGTAGAAGTGCAGTAGCAAGCGCAAGAAGTGTTGAGCATACGCTTGCTCCCCCCCCACCCTCCTCCACATTAAGTCAGTCAATGTGACAGGAAGACTTATGTAACACCCCAGAGATGGAGGGAGGAGATGGAGAAAGAGAAACAAGGAGGAGGATGAAAGGAGGAAACAAGGAGAGCAGCTGTGAAGGAGGGCGGAGGTTGTGTGTGTGTTTGGAGCGGGGTCGAGAGATAAAGGGTCAAAATATAAGAAAGAGAGAGAAATTCTAAGACAATTAAACTGGAGATATACTGTATGTAGAGAGGGATCGGGGCTAAAGAGATGAAGAGAAGAGGGGAAAGATAAAAAAAGCAATTGAAAGATCTACCGTGCCTTTTAGTATGGCTCTGCTGGCTTTACACTTTTCATTTGTTTTGTGGGGGAGAGATTAGCAAGAGGATAAAGAGAGCGATTCTCCAGCCCCTCATTCTTTCTGTATCCATCTCTCTTTTTTCTATCTCTCTCTCTCTCTCTCTTTCATTTGCTCACTCATGCATCATGTATTTATTTCTTTTATTTATCATGCACACACATACAGTATGATTCCATGCATGTAGAAACTGTGCATGCAATGATATCATCCATATTAATGACTCAAGTAACCATTATTTATTATTTTTTTCTAGATGATTCCATTATTTTTGGACAACTTTCCAGTTTAGCATTTAAAAGGTCAGAAAATAGTGAAAGATGACCATCAAAATAATCCATTTCCAATAACAGGGAAAATGTTGAAATGGTTGGTCGCTTAATCGTTTATCAAAATAATTTACTTGACTAATTGTTTCTGCACTAATATGAACCCATATGAGCACACTCTCGCATAGCCATATACTGTGTGTGTGTGTGTGTGTGTGTGTGTGTGTGTGTGTGTGTGTGTGTGTGTGTGTGTGTGTGTGTGTGTGTGTGTGTGTGTGTGTGTGTGTGTGTGTGTGTGTGTGTGTGTGTGTGTGTGTGTGTGTGTGTGTGTGTGTGTGTGCATACACAACTGGCTTGGCGATGAAGAAAGTTAGTGGAAAATGCATACACGCGATCACACACAACACACACACACACTTTTCTATTCAGTCACTGAGGTAGATTTGGCTCTGAGCCACTGAGGTGTAGAGTTGATCTGGGCAGCTTGGGGCTCTCGGACCATGTTTGCCAGTACATCTGGCTCATTCTCTCTTGCTCTTTGTCTTCACCTCACTCTCCCTCTCTCTCTCTCACTCTCTCTCCCCCTATATCAACCTCCTGCTCATCTTCCCCTCTCCTCTGCTTCTGCTGTTCATGCTTTCTCTTTCTTACCCATTCTGCTCTCCATCTATCTCACTCACTAGTTCCCTTAATCTCCCCCGCTCTCCTGTTCAGCTCTCCCCACTCTTTAAAACTTGCACACACACACACACACACACACACACACACACACACACACACACACACACACACACACACACACACACACACACACACACACACACACACACACACACACACACACACACACACACACACACACACACACACACACACACACACACACACACACACACACACACACACACACACACACACACACACTCTCTCTCTCTCTCTCTCTCTCTCTCTCTTTCTCTCTCTAGCTCTCTCTCTCTCTTTCTCTCCTTCTCTGAAGAGCTTAGCTTTTCTCCCTCGTTCCCTCCCTCCTTTTAAACAGCAAAAAGCAATTTCTCTCCCTTTGTCAGGGCGGTTGGCAGTAAGCCCTTAAGTAGGGATTTTCTGGTTTGGCTGGAATGCCATTAGGCGAGCTGGCGGTGACGTGCCGTGACTGACGTGCCAAATCTTTTTGATGTTGTGATGTCACAATCCAGCGGAGGCTGTGGTTATGATATTGTTGGCGTCCCCGGAATGAGGGGCTTTAGGTCATGTCAGGAGTAAGTCTTCATAAATCCTTTATGGCAGAAATATTAAGCTTCTTTGGTGGTACAGGGACAGAGAGGAAAACATGGTGGAACATACACACGTACAGAAAAGCACACACAGACACAAAGCCACCCACATGCACGACCATGCTGAAAGAGAGATATACTGTTGGTGCGTGAGTATTCCAAGAAATTGGTTCACACTGTAACATACACGCACAAACACAGAGAAAAATCCAGGTTTGATCTATTTGCCTTGGACCTTTGAAACCATTCCAGTGAGTACTGTGTCATTGTGCTTACTCTTTTTCACTTCACAAACTGCAAACACACACACACACACACACACACACACACACACATACACACAGAGAGACATCTGTTGTCCCCCTTTCACACACTTTTGTTTAAGTACAGCAGAGGTCTCAAACATAGGTGTTACAGATGTGTGAATGACAGATAAGTGGAGACATGGTGCTTAGGTTTATTTTGAGAAACACAATAATATATTAGTCCATGACCAGTTTTTGTCAATGCGTATTAGTATAGTGGTAATGGTAAAGGGTTATTGTCATACTAAGAGCATTGTATTACTTTCCACTCAATCTTCTTCAGACTATCCTTATTGACAAATGCATGTGAGAATGTGACGTTGAACTTGATGTAACTTTTGTGTCAATTCCCTCCTTACAGCACCTCCCAGATTTACGCGATCTCCAGAGGACCAGACAGGAGTCCAGGGTGGAGTGGCCTCCTTTGTGTGCCAGGCCACAGGGGATCCACAGCCGAAGATTGTCTGGAACAAGAAAGGCAAAAAAGTCAGCAACCAGAGATTTGAGGTATGATGCTAAGGAAGTGCAACTTTCTGTCTCCTTTTATAGACTGTACCACTACACACTTCTTCTTATACTTAATTGCTGTAAACTAAAATGGGAACGTGTTAGCATCCCACAACAGAGCTCCATCAGGGCAGCTGTATTAACCAGGCGTGTCTGCAAAACGAAGTAATTGGTGTTAGTATAATGTGCTGTCTACGATTCCTTACATAGCCTGTAGTAAACCACTTCACAGCCAACAGCTTGACTCGTCAAACACAGGTGTAATTCATAACAATAATAATGGGTGTAGAGTTATACATAGTTAGTAGACTCATGATTAATATATGGACAAAGATATGAAGGCAGCGGTCCTGATAACCAATTGGTTGTTTAATAGAATGATTTGGGGAATATGGTTAATTGCTTTCTTGCTGAGGGCTCCATAATTCCCACCTGTGAGTCCTAGCTCTCTATTGAATATGCGCCAGTTTACATAGCTAGCATAAAGGGGAAAGAGATAGCCAGCACATAAAACAACAATACTTTTTCACTCTTTGTCCGTGTTACTGATTAAACTAACTCAGTTCATAAAAGCCATTTCTGGGATTTATGAACTTCCATCAAGGTGGGACTAGCTCTTGGCTCGTCTTTATGCTAAGGTAAGCTATCTAAGCCTTGCCGTTTTGTTTCATGGACAAATATATAGGTGCTTACAATCTGCCTCATATAACTCTATTTCAAACCTTCACTTTAGTTTTTTTGTTTTTTCCAAAACACAAATTCTAAAAATATTATTATTACCTCCCAACTTTACCAAATGTCAAGAAAACATTTGTAGAAATTTGGGTACCTGACTGTCCTAAATTGTCTTTTTAGTTTTTTCTCAATTTTCTGATCTATGAATTAATATCATTGTTATTCTTGTAGGCTCCAGTCCATGCTGAGTCACTTGAATGGCCTCAATGGATCAGAGCCGTTATTAATGTTATTGATTGCACCTGTGCTTTTCCTTTGGATTAAAAGTGTCCCCGCTGTGAGAGAGGCACTGTTTTTATTGCAGTGAAAGTTGACATTTAAGTCATATTGAGTGTTGTCTATTAATTTTTTTATTTTTTGGGGGGTGGGTTTCATCGCTCTGTATACATTGGACGGCCTTATTCTAACCGTCATAACACCATCTTTTTTGTTTTACTAGTTTCCATTGCCAAATTTCAAATTTTACTAGTTTACCTGCTTTTCTTTATTTATTATCTAAAGGTTATAGGCTACAACTGTGCAAAATACTATCTGCTCTTTCATATGTCAGCAGATGATGCCGTGGGCTACAGTATATGAAATTCTTATATGATCATCCTTATTAGTTTCCTGCAGGCTCTAACCTCTGACTTATTTCTTCACCTCACAAGTCACGCTCAGATGGAGACATTGAGCCTGTCTCTCTCCTCCCCAGTCAGTGTGTCACCCTGAGCTCAAGGGGCTTCTGCACTTTAATAAGTCTAGCTTCCTCCCAGGTTTAGGTTCAACTTGCTGTCTCCCTGTTTGTGATTAAATCACTTGGGGAGATATTTTATTTTTAATCCACCCTATATAAACTAGGACAGGCTGCTGTGCTGTATATACTTCTGTTTTCTGTCCTGTTGGTCGTGGGATTTCTTATTATTGGATTTCAGTCAGCCGAGACTTTCTCAGAATTCTAAATCCCATTTATTACATGTATTAATATAATGCGAGCCCAAAATGCATAATCCAGTGTTTTTGATTAATCAAATGTCGATACATTTTCAGAAATACTAAAAATCACATGGGAGACGATTGAGCAAAATCATTTTCTTAAACTATACCTCTTCTCAATATTTTCTATTCAGTCAAACGTTACAGTGGACTGCTTGTTTGGTGCTGTTACTGATTTCTTGTTGCCGCACACACTACTTTGAAATATTATCAGCTTTGAAATTGAAAAAGCAAACAGTCGCCTATATAAACATCCAGCAGATGCAACTGAGATATTTGTTCTCCTTTAGCTCTATTTTTGGTCTCCACCAACTTTGAACAGAAATAAATATATAGCTGCTACATTTTCCACTATGTTCACTAGTTAGTTGCCAACTTTGTATATTATTTTGTGCTGGAGATGTAGAAGGTATTTTGCTAAAAACAATAATCAGTAATTCAGCTGTGAGAGTGAACCAAAACAGTGAAGTGAAAAATGAAGGGGTTAAAGAATGTCATACAGCTGGGAAGTAGAATCGATTGAATGGCAAATCTCTGTTGGTTCGTCCCAACGAGTGAACCCCTTTACACATTTGATCGAGTGTTAATGTATCATTTTGATTCAAGCATATTTAACGTATTTTCCCCCTCACACAGGTAATAGAGTTTGACGACGGGTCCGGCTCGGTCCTGAGGATCCAGCCACTGAGGACCCCGAGAGATGAGGCCATTTACGAATGCCATGCCTCCAACTCAGCGGGAGAGCTAACTGCCTCCACCAGGCTAAGTGTGCTACGAGGTCAGTGTGAACACACGCAAGCTATGTTTCCATTTCAGTCATCAAACTATTTTATTCAGATTGCAAATCATATTAGCTGCAATTTTCATAGCTTCACAAAAACATAATAATCCTTATTCGACTCCTTTGACGCTTGTGCCATAGATAGGTTTACTGTTTTGAACTGACTGGGACAGTATCTGACAAAGCGGACACACTTCATTGTTTCTTGTATTTGATTACATCCCTGTAATTTAGTACTGCATATACAGGGTCAACAGAGTGACTTGACTTCAAATGACCTGTGTGTCTTATTCTACCTTCTGTGTTTCATTGAGGTTTAAGATTATAATCTTGCTCAATGTTAGCACATGGCCGCAGTTCATTCAGAAATAATCCAGTCAAAGTCAGGTTTCACTTTTAGCTGAAATAAGAAATTTTACATCGAGGTTCTTGTAATTTAAAAACCCTGAATGCTAATTTGAAACTTGGATGATGCATCCTCAGATATAGATCTTTATGCAAGTGTAAGCAGGGTGTCCTTTGTGGTAGATGGTTTTATTAGTGTTTTAGAGTGCATTAATGCAGATAGGGATGTTAGTGGAGTCCATTAGTAGAACATTATGTACCGGTAGTTTGAAGCTCAAGACTGTCTTTAGTGAGAGAAGCTGCTAGAGTGTGGATAATCACATTGCCCGCCTTTACAGTTCATGCTCTTGGTGAAAGGACATGCAGCCAATTGTTCCACCATTCCATCTCTTTCTCTCTCTCTCTCTCTCTCTCTCTCTCTCTCTCTCTCTCTCTCTCCCTCTCCCTCTCGTCTCTCTGAGGTAATAACATAGTCTACAGTTCTTCCTCTCCACTCTCTTCTCTCTCGTCTGTCGGTGTTTTTGTCTCCCCAAGTTCACTCCCTCTTACTTTCTCTTTCTTTGGCTCTCCCCCTTTCTCTCTGTCTTTTTATACGCTTTTCTGTCTTTGTCTCTCCATATGCTCTTAGGTCCACTACACAGCAACCGCTAAATTATTCACAACAGACCACTCTTTGCATCTTCAGTGCTGTTACGCTCCATCCATCCAGAATTTTTCCTGTCTCACATGGTAGTCTTTGTTGTGTGTGTGTGTGTGTGTGTGTGTGTGTGTGTGTGTGTGTGTGTGTGTGTGTGTGTGTGTGTGTGTGTGTGTGTGTGTGTGTGTGTGTGTGTGTGTGTGTGTGTGTGTGTGTGTGTGTGTGTGTGTGTGTGTGTGTGTGTGTGTGTGTGTGTGTGTGTGTGTGTGTGTGTGTGTGTGTGTGGCATGCTCAGTTGCTCCACGTGTACATCAGTGTGCACTCTTGCTTATGGGTCTCTGCATCTATTTTTCATTTCCCTGCCTCCCTTGATGGAAGCTATCTGCTCGTGTCTAATATTTTATCTTTTCAGAGAACATAGCCACTCATGCACTCGCGCACTCACACACACACATACACACAACCGCACACACACAGGCAAAGGTATCCTCAATCAAAGACAGTCAGTCTTTATGTAGTGATTAGCCTTTTTCTACTCCTCTGAGGAGTCATTGTGTTGCAGATGAATAAGAGGCCACCTGGGAGCAGCTAATAGCCCCTGATAGACTGTCAGTCCAAATGTCAGTTACAAGGCACACACACACACACACACACACACACGTTCGCAAACACACACACACACACAACCACACACACACACACAAACAGATTAACACACACAGAGTATTGTGTGTGTATTGTCAGTCATGTCTCCTTGTCTCCCCCGGCCTCTGTAAAGACACAGCTCCAGTGACTGACTGGCCGACTGTCTGACTGACAGGAGGGATCCGGTGTTAAGGTCAGCCGGCTTAATTACAGAGGATTAGAACCAGGCTAATTGAAATCTTGGCTTGTATTAAATGGCTGAGATTGGCAATGGTTGAAATAATAATGAACTTGAGAGCAAGTATATGCTTCAGGATCCAGCGTACAGTCAGACACAACTGTATAATTCATGGTTTGGTCTGTTTGAATTCCCCCCGAATGAGTCTCGGACAAAAGTATTTCGGTTCGAAAAACTGACTTTGTAAACTGGAAAGAGGAAGATCGAACTAATCACAATTTAGTTTTTTTCTAAAACTCTGGTCTGCTATCAAAGTACTTGCTCAGATCTTGGGACATGGAGACGTTTGTACAATGAGGTCTGACGGGAGGGGGGGGGGGGGGTTATGATCAGATAATCAGTTTAGCCAGAGGCCGCTAGACCACTTTATTTGAAGCTCAAACTGAAAGTGAATACAGCAATGTTGGTAGTACGAGTGCGGTAGGTCAAAGTTGAACCGGAAAAGGTGAGTCTTTAAACTCTGGGGTTTACAAGTGACAATTTGGATAATTATTTTACTGCTCCGCTTTGTTGCCTTGTCTGATTATCTGAATGCTCAATTGTTCTTGCCCTGGCCGAACTCTTTAGAGTAATGCTGCTGCATCATACATTAATAATCCTAATATTACATATAGGATGTTGTCCAGAACCCTGTCTGTTTCCGTCATCATTTATATATGTCTCTAGAATAAACCAACCAACACAATTATGAAACCTATTGCATCCCCATGGTAAGGTGTACAACATATTTTGTCTGCTATCATATACAGTACTAAAAAAAACGTAATGTGAGGCAAAAAGAATGCAGACTAGACCTGTGTAGAATCAACACTTTTCTGTCACAGTCTTGATATAAACATGTAGAAATCACTTGTATTGCAGTAAAGGCATTCATACTGTATTGGATTTCAGTATATCATAAGTGTTAACTTTATTGCAACCGGCACTTAGACTGTTAATACATTGAGTCTGTCGTGAATGACAGAAAACAGTTTTTTCTGCAGGTGCAAATATTACACACTCTGATACAGCAGCCAGCTCATGCTTTTAGTTCCCATGATTGTAAGACCAGACTTGATATGCAGCCTTCCAGATTTTAAAGATGACAAACCCAGTGAGCAATGTGTGTCTATTTAGTTTTTGGGTCTCATAAAGAGGACAGTGTTCACTCTGGGCAGTTCCCATGATGGTGATTCTGGGCTTTTTCTATGAGCTGTGACATTATCTGGACCTCTCAGAGTAGAAAACGCCAAAGTGGGAGCACGTCCAATTGAAACAGTGCAATGTGTGGAATGCTCCGTCAACAAGGGAGTGTAAGGTTACATACACATCTGCTCTGACCTCAAGGGGGTTCAGAAACACACACACACTGGAACAGCTTTTTCCCCACAGTCTTTGGGGTTGCTTACACCTGTCCCAATGATGGATGGCGGTTATGTGCATGTGGAACGTGTGTATGTGCACCAGGCCTTTCAATCAGCCCTCAAACACTTCACACCTTGTCAGCTTCAACTTTAAAAACTCTTTTTTGTTTTTGGCTACACAAGAGTGTGAGTGTGAGTGTGTGTGTGTGTGTGTGTGAGTGTGTGTGTGTGTGTGTGTGTGTGTGTGTGTGTGTGTGTGTGTGTGTGGGTGTGTGTGTGTGTGTCTGTGCCTGTGTGTGTGTGTGTGTCTGTGTGTGTGTTTAACTCAACAGTGCGTGTACACCTTTGCTTAATGGTTGCCTACGTTTGCAGTTTCTCGCACACACCCCCTGCCTTCACATATTTGCAACTCTTGTCTTTTGTGCACGCCCGAGTGGTTGTAGAAGGGTGTCAGAGAGAGAGAGAGAGAGAGATAGATAGATAGATGCACGGTCTCTGGGAGTGGCATTCTGACTGTGCGCCCCACAATGTTCAGCGCAGTGTCCCACCCCAGGTAGATGAAATAGAATGCATTATTCTTGCCTACGAGGGGGCTGGCTTTGAAGTAAGCATAATGAAAGCGGAGAGCATCTGGATTGTTATGCCGTATGGGTCCCTTGTGCTCTCTTTCTGTCTGTTTTCTCCATCGTTCTCCCCCTTGTTCGCTTCCCGTTTTCCTCTCTGTCACTCTTTCTTTCGCCTCAGTCTATTCCATTTTATTTGATTCTACTCTTTCCCTTTTTTTTGGTACTGTTGCCCTCTATCAACACCCACCCACCCACGCAAACACACTCGTTCACACACCTTCTCATGTTGTTCCTTTGGTTTATTATGTCCATGTTTCCATTTGTGGGGCGTCGTGATTGATTGAAACCGGAGCTGTTAAAAGGCCACACACGCACTCGCAAAAGCTAGTGTCTCACGACCCATCGGCTATGGTTCGATGGTGGCAAGTCCCAGAATTAGCATCTGCCCGGCTTGGCGCGGGTTCAACACTAGGATTTCCCGTTAATGAGGCTCCAGGCGGTTGAGACGGGTGAAGTCACAAGGGATTATGGGTAAAAAAGGAAAAAAAATAAAGAAAATAGACTGCCTTGTAGATCAAGTAAAGTGCAAAAGCATGCTGGAACATACGCTCCTTATCCCCTCCATCTTTCTTTCTTCACACACATCTATCTTTATCCACTTTATTATGGATGACTCATGAATCTGACATTTTACCTTAGCAGTTGCAGCACGGAACAAAGTTGAAAAAGAATGTGTTTCTAAACTATTTGCTCTGAACCTTTTTGATTCCAAAGTGTAAATATAGTTTCCTTTCAGTTTGAGTGAGTTCAGGCGTCTTAAGATCTCCTGCCTCTTGGAAGCATTGCCCCCTCCTCTGCCTTCAGTTGAATGAAGTTGGCCCGCCGCCTTTGATTTGCTGTATCACAGTGGAACAACTCTTCATGCTTGATTTAATTGCCTTGGATGTCAATGATTTGATTTGCCTTTTCCAAAAGGGTGTGAGTCCCAGTGGATGTGTCTTTATTGGACTCTCCCGTTCAAGTTTCCAGAGAGGGCTGTGTGCAATAGACTGAGCGGGGACAAAAAGTGTAGCTGCTCCGACTGCTGATTCCCAGCAGTATAGTGAGAATTTGATTTCTAATTGATTCTCATAAGAAAGGCGGCCGCCTAAAGCTGTACTGAGATGGTTTGTCAGGTGCAATGAAATGTTACTCATTCTATTTGACCTCACTATTGGGTTCTTACAAAATAATCTTGCCTCCGGCCTCAAGTCTAATGCGAAACATATTTTGAGTCTAAATTGAATCTAAATTCGACTTTCACATAACAGCCAGTTTCCTTTAACATCATTGGACTAGTGAGTCAGCCTGCTTGGTGTGAATTCAGGGCTTGATCTGTGTCTCTTCATACACAGAATTGTCACATACAAAGGATATAACCTTGGTGCATACAATAAACATAGAGAGGGTATGAAAGTAAAAAGCAAGGACTGCCAAGTCGAGGACACAACATTTCAAAAGATTTACAATAGAAAATATTATTAAATATTTGTGCGAATATCTTGTTTTAATGAAATAGTTGTACAATTTGTGTATAATGTAGACAAAGGTTGTAATGCTGCAAGGTTCCCATTGGAACATGGATAAGGAACATGTGTAATGTACGGAGATAATTCAGTCCAAAAGATGTGTGTAAATCATAGGTAGTATTTAAAATGGATGTAGCATCTGGGCTGACCTCAGTTATTCCAACTGCATCCAATCGTCCTGGCTTATGCGTGTCGCCATCTTGTCATATTCTTTTTCACTCCGCCTCATTTCCCCTTCCAAAAAAAGGGCATTAATGTGACGTCAGGGGGAGAGAGATACGCCCATCTAGCTGACGTATACCTCCGAGGCGAAGTGAGGGCCAAAGGGCGGGTAGCTGTCACTCAAGAGACCGCACCCCTAATTATTCATACATTTTAACCTCCAAAAGAGGAAAAACTAGCATGCTAGAAAAAAATTCACCCCCCTCAGTTTTATCATGGAGATATGACCTAATCATACAGACTACAATGTTTGTTGTACCAGGCCTTAAATAGGTTTGATAATCCTGTGAAAACGGCATATTTAACATGGGAGTCAACGAGGAATTGCTCTGTTTTGAAACATGCCCCTAGTGGCCACCCGGTGCAACTACAATTTGTGTCACTTCCGCATTGGATGCTGGTAGAACTCTCTGTGCTAGGGGCTTGGTGTAAATCTAACACAATTGATGCAACTGATGCAGAGACTGTATGTTGTACTGTTATGTAGTAGCGTGCAAGTATGAGACATCATATTTAGTCTTGTATCGAAAAACGGACTGTGTTTATCGTCTTGCTTGAGAGTAAAGCGAGATGACTGAAACCGCTCCGATAATGAAGCTACAGCCAGCTGTTCCTTAGCACAGCGGGGCTAGCCAGTTTCTTTCCAAATTTAACAAAAGTCCATCTACTTTGTCAGCACCTCTATATCTCACTTAGTGACACTTTATACATCACATGTTTTACACAATCTGATTTTGAATTACATATATTCATCATAAGAAGTGTTCACTTATCTGACCAGAAGCAATTACAAGATGTGACTTAATATTCATTTTAAAAGGGTAAAAGGGCCAGCAGCCTGGTTGTAATAAACCTAAATGTCATTTGGTTTTATCAGTTAAATCACTGCCTTCGTGTTCAGCTTACTGAACTCACTGCCTTGTCAATCTCAATGCTAGATCTACAGTGTACTAATCAGTGAAGACGAGGGGCCAATTCATTGCAACATAGCCTATCTTTACTTTTGGGCAACCCACCCAAAAAGTAGCACAAATAATCCAAGACACTTAAAACCAACAAATAAAAAGTACCCCATCCGGTAATACAAATGAAACGGAGAAGTAGTTGCTGGAAAACCTACAACAGGAAACATAATGTAAGTAATGTTAAGAACTGGTTTCCGCAATTACAAGTTAATGTTGTATGTTTTAATGTAAAAGTTGCTAGGATACGTGTACAAAGCTCTGTGTAAAATGAGGATGAAGCTGAACATGGCCGAACTCCTCAAAACAGTTTCAAGACAAAATAACCCACCAGAAATGTAGGATTTATTGCCGGGCTGTTGAATTACACTAAATCAGTTAAAAGAACTCATAATAGAAATAAATGGTTAAAATTCCCAGTGAGTGCTCTAAAAGTAGCAGTGGTGGTGGTATGAATGCAAACCTGACCAAACCCATAAAAAAACGATACATGACCGAATCATCGACTTTTGCAGTTCCAGGATCACTGTCTTCTTGTGTAAAAAGTGTTGTATTGTGTGAGTCAATGTCCAACTCCTGTTTGACTCCTTGTATTTGATCTTTTTTTTTTCCAGAGGACCAGCTACCCTCGGGGTTCCCCACCATAGACATGGGTCCGCAGCTGAAGGTGGTGGAGCGTTCTCGGACCGCCACCATGCTTTGTGCTGCTAGCGGTAACCCTGACCCAGAAATTACCTGGTTCAAGGATTTCCTGCCGGTGAACACGTCCAATAACAACGGACGAATCAAGCAGCTGCGCTCAGGTAACTCAATAGCTTTTTATCCCTCTGTGCTATCAACCCTCAATCCCAGCTTTTTTATTGGGTCCCCCCGCCCCCTTCCCTCTTTGCTTTTATCCCACTTTCAATATCCACTCCGCCCTCTCCAGGCTTCTGTTATTATTGCCCTCGTTCACCCCTTCTTCTTATTGCCATTCCTCCTGCTGTGGTTACTGGCTGTGTTCCTCAGCTGCCCCTCTCTCTCTCTCTGCTGCTGCCGCTGTGGTATGACTGCGTGTGGTTGCCAACCTTTTCCGACTCTCTTCAAGGCCTTAAAACAGTGAACGAACTCCCAAACTCTTTTTCCGCCTTTCTCCAAACTCTCTGAGGTCTTCCCGTTGCAAACCGCCATCACGAGGGGTTTGATTTATTAAATTATGAAAAAACATGATTAAATATTTGTGTAAGTAAAAAGCATCGGTGCACATCATGTCTCCAGCCATTTCTTAGCATTCTAAACCCAAGTGATGGTGGAATGTACACAGAGGGAATAGGCCTCTCTCTCCGGGATGGCTCACTGCTGTGTGACTAAACAATTATGTGACCTTTTTTGTTTTTCCTTATTTCATGGGGAAGCGTGTCTTGCGGGTGTGAAATTGACTTGCAGACATTGTATCCATGCTATTTGAGAAAAAATACATCTGCAGAATTTTGTTAAAGTCAACTTCAAATTACTTGGGAAAAACCACGGTCTGAAACAATATTTTCATCTGGAGCCATTTGATCCATGTCAATCAGCTTTTCAATAGCCACAGTAGTGTGCAAGAACCCCCCCAAACTCCTCAATCCCCCTTCTGCTTCCAGCGACCGACTCTGGACCCTCAACCCCTTTTTCTTGTGATTGGACTCCCAACTTTCTGGCTTCTTTATTGATAACAACCTCTTTGCTTCAGTCCCTGTTTTTTTTTAATTATTATTATTATCTGGCTCAACCCAAAACTCCCCACTCAGACTCCCTTTTTGACCTTTAATTTACAAAAACAGTTATTTTAAATGGATGTACAATATTGTTAAAACTCACAAATGGTAAATATTTGGTATGTTAGTCTTGTTTCTTCTTTGTGATGATTATAAAATAGTTTTAAAAAGTTTTATTTAGGGCGATCTATATCCATGACCTTTTTATTCTTTTTTTTGGAGTTCCACTGCTTTTTCAAGGTGTTTCTACTAAGTCAACTCCTCTGTGTACCCAATGGTTCCGATTTGTAATGCCATGTCTATGCTGTTTCTTTTCTCTATCTTTTTTTAACCACAGAGTCCTTTGGTAAGTGCTTCTGTTCCGAGGCCCACAACCTCACTGTCCACTTTTCTACATACTGTTCACTAATAATGTTGCTCCTGTTGCTGCTGCTACTGCTCACACCTTTACAATGTTACCAGGTGTTATTAAAATGCATGGCACGCATTTTACTAACAGACACACATCTAAAGATAGTTTGAAGTACAGATACACACTCACACAGAAACAAACACACAGTCAAAAAATACACGTCCGCAGGCACCCATACACAATTTTGGTAAAATAATCATACTACGGCTGCTACACACCGAATACATTCACACACATAGACATGAAGACACATTATGCTACAAACACTCACACATACTGTATCTCTGTCACCCTAGAGGTAGCTGCCCCCACCCTCACCTGTGCACCTGCAGCCTTTCCACACCCAAAGAACAACAATAACTTTCTCCTCACACTCACCTATTTACTTTTCCACTCCTTCACTTATTCAATTATACTTTCCCTCACTCACTCACTCACTCACTTACTCACTCACTCACTTTACCGCTCTGTCATTCACTCACCCACTTAACTCAAGACGGTTGTTAGGTAAGCCTCTGATGGAGCCACTGAAATCAATGGTGATCAGGTATCAGACTTGTAGACATTGCCTGTAGGGTAGTATGTGTCGTATTAAACGACAAGCTTACTTCTGATTACGGAAACATCTGGTTTTTAACATCACCATAATAGAGGCAGACAGGTTAAGTAGTATAAACACAAACTTCAATACTTTTTTTTAAATTCATTTTAGTCAGTGTTTTCCTCAATTTCCAGAATGCTTTTTTAAAACTTCCGGAGAATAAGCTTGGGATGTATAACTGTGTGTGATGACAGTTGCTTAGATGTTAGATGTTAGATGAACTCGTCACAGCTCAAACGATTGTCAAATGACAGAACATTGATTCCCTGCAATACAAATAGTCGATTAGTAATTGTTTGAATAATTTTAAGTCTTAACTGTCTCCCGACTCAAATCAGGATTTGATTCTTCTTCTCAGTTTTTTTTTAAATTGTGAACTGAATATCTGAGGGTTGATGACATATTTTCTGGCTCCATTGCAATTCTGGTGCATATTTTTTACGCCTCCCTTCTCACTCTAAAGATTGCTAAAAGTTGGGTTTAGGATATCGTGTCAAACACACCATTTCTCTTTGTATCCGGGGGGGCTGAGACGTCAACTTGCCGATGTCTTTAGATTGCCAAAAAAATAAAACTGCCCGACTAGGTTGTTTTCTTGCAGAAAGCATTTTCACCCGATGTCACATAGTCTGCCTTTTTCGCCACTTATCCACTAAGGGACAAACAAAATCCATATAGATACGAGGCAGGGGGGCAATGCCAGTTGTTTAACAGGGCTTGAGTATTGGAGGGTGGATTTTTTCCCCCCGCTTTAGGATCAGATATAAAAATAAATATTTACACACCTTGTTACTTTGCAGGATTACACCTGGTTTTGATCCATGTGGAGCGGACAAGTGCAGGTCAAGACTCAGGGTAGTTAAGTGTATTGTACCAGTGAGAGTCCCAGTCCACATCTTAAGAAACACAGATGAGCGTGCAGATAGTAATGCAAAACACTACTACCCTATACTCCTACAGCCACACCTGCTGCAAGCCACTGAAGTCAAATCAATAACACATTCTCCTTAAAGCTCTGTCACTGTCTGTCACTCTGTCTATCTCAGTATCTGCCTTTTTCTCTTCTCGGGCTTATTCTGTCTTTATTTATTCTGTCTCTTCATTTTTGTGCCTCTCTCTCTCTTCCTCTTGCTCTCTCTCTCTTCAGGATCTATATTTTGAGTCTCTCTCTCTCTCTCTCTCTCTCTCTCTCTCTCTCTCTCTAATTTAAATTCTTCTCCTTTCCAAGTTACCTCCCCCCCAACACAAAAACCCCAAGTCCCTCCCTCCCCTGATCCCCCTTCTCCTCCCGTTGGTACTAACATTTTCTTCTTCTTTTCCTTCTCTAATCTCGTGCATTCATTGCCCACTCAGGTGGCACGCCCATACGAGGTAAGACTGCTGGGAGGACCAACTTGACACAGTGGCCCGATTCCTTTTCAACCCCCCGGTTCCTACTTGTCTCGCAGATCTGAGAGCAAAAAAGAAAATAAATAAAGCTCTTGGTCGATTCATCAATATGGGTTTAGTCCAAAAAAAGTCTCTGCCGGACTCTGCCATGTTGGTCAAAGTCATCCAGCTGCTTTCAGATCTGCAGTAGGTACAAGAGGAGGGAATTGGAATTGAGCGAAACAATTCATTCTTCTATGACTTCTGAATCACCTCCCCTCTTCTTCTCGTCTCTCATCCCTCTCTCCATCCTTTCACTTTGCCATCTCAGTCTCAGCGTTCACCCTGTAACGCAGAAATCCGTTGCTTCCCTCCTCGACATATCGTACTCTTTGTTTGTGTGTCCATCACTTTAACATCATTTCGCTTTTTGACATCTACTTTGTTTTCAGTCTAAAGCATGATGTGTATTTGCTTTGATGTTTAGTTTGAGGTGAGAAAGCAAAATATCACTTTAAGTTTTTTCTTCTTTTTTTCTTCTTTTTTTTCCTTTTTATTATGAGGAGGTCTTGACCTAAACTTGACCTGGCCTCTCTCGCTACCTTGTCTATATTTGCCCAATCAAACGTCCCAGTTTTGTTTTCCCTCCCAGCTGTTACTTGCTCAGCCTGAAAAATCCAGATGGCGAAGACTCAGACACGCGTGCAGATATTAGTGTGCTCACACACAGACTTACTTGTATTCAAACACACACACACACATCTCTTCATGGTTTTTTACCATTACTTTCTCTTTTCTCTCTCATTACCAATAAAAAGCCCCAAACGACCACTTTTTTGATAAAGTTTTTATGGGCGCTTTTTTTGCCTTGCCACACCATACCTCTGGTTGACTTTTTTGACAGTTTTTCTGATTTCAGGCGACGTGAAAAGCACCGGTCCCTTCCCAAGGCTTTGCGTATGTCGTTTTTTTTATCTGATGGAGGTCGGTTGATGTCTTTAACTCCTTATTGGGTGTGTTTTTTTAAAATGACATCACACTCCTGATCCCATTGGTGGATCCGTACGGGTTGGGGGAATCTTATTGCCATGGCAATATCTTTGTGACACATTTTCCTTGAACATTGAAACATGATTTGCTCCCTGTAACTGCACCTTGATTTTCAGCAAAGAATGTTCTAAATACTGTAGTCCTGACTGGATTTCTCTACTTTTCAGTTGCTTGGTTTATTCGTTTCTGCCTTGCATGGAGACTACACTCTCTGTTTTTTTTCTCTCTTTTTGTAGGCTTTGTATCAGGGCTTTCTTTTTTTGGTTATATTTTCTTCCCATTTCTAAATCTGGAAGCTGCCCCTTGTCTTGGGCAGATTCTTGCTGACAGAAGTAGACATTTTTAAATGCCTCTTTTTATCTCCTTGTTCCTCATACAGAGGTCAGCTTGTTTTTTGCTGAAAGCTCCCTCAGAATCATTTACCCTTTATGCAGTTTTTACCATTTCTTTGTTGTTGAAGTTTTAATAAACTGTGTCTACATTTACAACGTATTCCACTTTTGTGTAATCTTCCTCACTTTCTCTCTGTGTGACTCCCTCTCTCCTCTGTCTATCTTCTCCTCTGTATCTCCATCTCTCCATCCCTCCAGGCGCTCTCCAGATAGAGATGAGTGAGGAGTCAGACCAGGGGAAGTATGAGTGTGTTGCCACCAACAGCGATGGGACGCGCTATTCCACCCCAGCTAACCTTTATGTCAGAGGTAAGAGCAGGATAAATACCAACTTGTCCTCTGAGAACCACTGTCCAAATTTAAGATCACATTGATAATGGAAGTACAGACTCGGACATGCATTCCTAGAAGATATTAAAAGGTGCTTTTACCTAAACATGTTGACGTTTATCTTATTAATGTAATGCGATGGGGGGACGGAGTGGGGGGGGGGGGGGGTAAAATGAAATGCTCCTTTACATCAGTTTAGTCTGGGCTGTATGTTTCGCTTGGGCTATTAATCTCTCTGCCCTCCCTTCTTAGCCTTTAGACCTCAGAGGAAAAACCAAATCATTGTCTGGTTAAGACTTGTATTTCTCTGACAGACTTCTCACCTCCTCAGGCGCTGTCTCTCCCTTCAACGCACACGCATAACCACCAAACGTTTGAATCTTAGAGACATTTTTTATTCCGTGGCCTTTTGCTCTTTTGCCCTTTTTTTAGAAAATAACAAAATAAAGGCTTTAAACAGTGTAGCATGCTTTCCTGACTCCAACATTGCTCTGAGGGATAGGAAACAAACACGTTGTGCACATACATGACCGAGTACAACACACATAAACACACATCTATGCACTTCTACTAAGAGAATATGCATAAACGAACATGAACACACAAACAAACACACACACACTCACACACACACACACAAACAGAGAGTTAGTGATGTGTGTCTAATAGTGCTTGCAGGGCCAGTGAAATCTTGCAGCGCTGCTCAGTGAGCGTTTGACTTTGACAGGCGGTCTATGGAGACAGAACCGACAGTGGAGCTATGCCTTGAACAAACAGCAAGGCGCTCACCAACACACTGTCCATCTATGGCCTCTGTTTTTGTATCTCTTTGCTCTCCTTTGCTACCCTTTTCTCTTTGGTGTTCCCTCCGTCTGTTGTCACCTTGCCATGCTCCTTTGTCTAACTTGTTTTCTCTTGTGTCTCTTCTCTTTTTTGGTCTTTTCCTTTTTCCCTCTCTTTTCTCTCTTCTTCCTCTTCTTCCTCCCGCCGCGCTCTGCCCTCCCCCATGCAGAGCTGCGAGAAGGTTGGTACAGTAACGACTGTGTGGCTCTTACGAGTGTCTCCCGAGTGTTTTCTTTTTGCTTCCATTAAACTGCCTTTTTGTTGTGTGTGTGTGTGTGTGTGTGTGTGTGTGTGTGTGTGTGTGTGTGTGTGTGTGTGTGTGTGTGTGTGTGTGTGTGTGTGTGTGTGTGTGTGTGTGTGTGTGTGTGTGTGTGTGTGTGTGTGTGTGTGTGTGTGTGTGTGTGTGTGTGTGTGTGTGTGTGTGTGTGCGTGTTGCCTGTTTCATGTGCAGTACGGAAGGTTTAAACCTTGCCTGTGCAGTTGACTCCTTTGAGATATGCTGTACCCTGCATTCTTCTTTTCTAAAAATGTTTTTAACCTGTTAGTGCATGTGTGTGTCTTTGCTGTGAGTTTTGTTTGTTTACGAGATATATTTAGTGTTTTTCGATTCATAAAATATTTAATGGCGCACACCTGGAAAAACACCATGAATTAAACATGTTGAGATGACATCGTCGAAGTGCCCCTGACTCCTGAAACAACTTACAGCAACAAATTAAAATAAATACCTTCATATCCCTTAACATTTTTTGTCATATTATCTTAAATATGCCAAACTTTACCTGTAACGGATTTAATTAGGCTGTATTGTACGTTCAACCATTTCATTTTAATTGCAGCCATTCTACATCGCTGTCTAAATGTTTAAATAGTTGTTGTCTCTTTATCAGCTTGTTGTGTATTTGATGCATTTGCATTGTATATTGTGTATGTTTTTTGTCGTTTTTGCTTTGCATTTGTTGGACTCGACATCATTGCATATGAGGGCCACCCCTTAATTGATCTCTCGAGTATTAATAAAAGTTAAATGAAAATAAATTAAATTGCTGAACGCCGTATAACATCATCTCAATGCACACGGAACAAATACGAAATCATAAAACATACAAAAATATCATATAGAACCAGATTGTTATCCACTGTTCTTCACTTTACCGAAGTCATGATTTTTCTAATCACCTCACCTCTTTCCCTTGCCTCCTTGCTTTCATTTGCCGTCTGGTTTAGTGCGCCGCGTCCCCCCTCGCTTCTCCATTCCCCCGGCTGACAGTGAGATCATGCCCGGGGGGAACATCAACATCACCTGCGTGGCGGTGGGCTCCCCCATGCCGTACGTCAAGTGGATGCTGGGAGCCGAAGACCTGACGCCTGAAGATGACATGCCCATAGGCCGCAATGTACTGGAACTGACCGACGTACGGCAGTCCAACAACTACACCTGTGTCGCCATGTCAACACTCGGCGTGATCGAGGCGGTGGCACAGATTATTGTGAAAGGTAAGGCGGTTGTCATTGGCCTTGTACAGTATATATGCAAAAGGCTCCCCCCCCCCTTCCAGCCGAGGCTTTGGTATTAACTTGATCGTAAAGAGTATTGTCAAGAGGACAAAACTACAGTGTAGCCTCCTTCTCTCACAAAATAAATTCAAATTATTATTTGTAGTATATATAAAGTAAGACTTTTTGGAAAGACTATATTAATTTAATCCGATTAAGTTTATACTTATTCTTTTGATCGCTGTTTGGAGATTGTGTTTATTGTTATTGTTCCATCTATTTTTAAACCGGCATAAGTTGATTTTCTTGTTCAATGAATGCGGAGTGATAGTATACAGTAAATCTGAGTCGTATCAAATGATTTCTTAATTCTAAATAGATAGTGTGTAAGATATCTTGTCTCTACTCTCTGCCAGCTCTTCCAAAGGCTCCTGGTAACCCTGTGGTGACAGAGAGAACAGCAACAAGTATCACACTCACCTGGGATTCTGGCAACCCGGAGCCTGTCTCCTACTACATCATACAGGTGTGTAAAACACTCTACAACAGAAGAGTTACGGCATACAGACAGACACAGGTGTTTTAAGACACAGAACTTAGGATTTGCTCAAAGCTGCACTAGAATTTGTATATGAACATAAATTGTTATTACTTAAAAGTCATTAATGGCATATGTCAGTAAGTAAGGCTGCCAAAGAAAAGAGTTATTTATTTTTATAAAATTGCTAAAAATAAATTGGGTGGACACATCATACACTAGATAAGGAGGTATCCCACATTTCATCTGTGTATTTTGGACTAAGTCTAGCAAAAAAAAGTTTTCTAATGTAGATTCCTCTCTTGCCTCCTCCAGCACCGTGCCAAAGGCTCAGAGGACCCCTATAAAGAGATTGATGGCATCGCTACCACGCGCTACAGTGTGGGCGGCCTCAGCCCGTACTCCCACTACGACTTCCGAGTGGCGGCCGTTAACACCATTGGCCAAGGCCCCTCCAGTGAGGTGGTGGAGGCTCGCACCGCAGAGCAGGCCCCCTCCTCTCCTCCTCGACAGGTCAGGGTTTGACTGGACTAAGTCATTCATACAGTGTAATTGTCACAGCGATATATTGCATCAATCATGTGGAAGTGATAAGGTGATATTCAAAGATGCAATTTTGATCCTCTATAAAAAACTTTAATGCTCAGCTACCTTCCTTCAGTTCCTCAAACGAACAAACCTCAAAGAAATGACACACGTACATTTTAAAGTACATGCTGTTTGCCCCTGCAGGTCCGAGGTCGTATGCTTAGCACCACAACAGCGATCATCCACTGGGATGAGCCGGAGGAACCTAACGGACAGGTGGTGGGATACAGAGTCTACTACACATCAGACAACTCGCTGCCAGTCAACCAGGTGTGTAGATGCGTGTGCTTGGGTTTCACTTAATTCTGCTGCTGCTTTCATTAATCACAGATGACTGATGACTCCTGTTGTCTGCATGTGTCTAATACATGGCTGTGCATCTGTGTGTCTATTTTGCATCGGTGCACTGTGTTGTTTGGCAGTGGGAGAAGCAGATGGTGCGCAGCGCCAACTTCATCACCATCCAGGGTCTGACTCCTAACAAGACATATTATATCAGAGTGCTGGCCTTTACCTCTGTAGGAGACGGGCCCCTGTCCCAGGACCTGCAGATCATAGCCAAGACTGGTGGTAAGAGACCTGGGAAGTGAGATAGGGGGATCAAGGGCTTTGTTTGTACCACGCTTCAGTGAAAATGTGAACAGCTACTGTGTGAATAAAAGGAAGGAAACTTCTTAACTTTGTCTTTGTTCATTTCTCCAACTCCGTAGTTCCATCCCAACCTTCAGAGTTTAAGGGTGAGGCAAAGTCTGAGACTAGCATCCTGTTGTCGTGGGTGGCCCCACCTCAGGGTGGCCCCGACAACCAGATCACAGGATATGAACTGGTCTACCGACGAGCTGACGACACAGAGGAGGTAAACAAGAGGGAGAAGCATGCCATTGGTAGCTGATGTTGGAATAATAAAATCAATGGAGGTTGGATGGGAAATAACGGATGGATGGATGGATGGATGGATGGATGGATGGATGGATGGATGGATGGATGGATGGATGGATGGATGGATGGATGGATGGATGGATGGGTGGGTGGGTGGGTGGATGGGTGGGTGGGTGAGTGGGTGGGCTAGTCTTAGAAAACGATTCCCCTTTTGAACACCCTGTGGGAAAGTTGAGGTACACTTTTTTTTGTTTATTCCAGCCTGTTTTCACTGTCCTGTTTTCTTTTCAGAAGAAAGTGAGCTTTGAGCCTACCACCTCCTACCTGTTGAAGAACCTGAAGCCTTTCTCCACCTACACTTTCCAGCTGGCTGCCAAGAGCAAGCATGGCATTGGGGCGTATACCAACGAAGTGTCCATCGACACGCCACAGACGCGTAGGTCTAACCACAAATACTGCTGTGTGTGAACTAGGGCTGTCAGCATTTATGCGTTTTTTGTTTTCTTTTTTGTTTATATCACATTATTTTCGTGCTTCTATATTGTCCCTTTGACGCACACTGTTACTTGTTGTCATGCCGCCGCAACAGCTTCCTGCTAAATACTGCCACAGTCATGGAGAAGAATGACAACAGTATGCTTCTGAATGGCCTGTTTAGAACTCCCAAACTTGGTCGAGTCAAGCCAAACGTGATAGCACCTTGTGTAAAACGGAATTAAAATATCACCAAGTTCTTCCAGTCTGCGTTACCAGCTACGAGCTAAGCTAAGCTAAGTGCAGCTCATCAGACGGACTAAACACATTATTTTGGATAGTGCAAATCAACTCTGCTAATGAAACAAATTTAAAAGCCAAGTTCATATGGTTACTTTCTTTGCATTCATGCGATTACCAATCAAGATACACTGGTAACATGTTTAAATAATAGAATTTGAACATGCAATTAGGCGCCATTAACTATGGAAATGCAGTGACTAATCGCGATTTTTTTTCTTTATTCAACGTTTGACAGCCCTAGTGTGACCTCGTGTGTGTGTGTGTGTGTGTGTGTGTGTGTGTGTGTGTGTGTGTGTGTGTGTGTGTGTGTGTGTGTGTGTGTGTGTGTGTGTGTGTGTTTTAGAGAGAGAGTTAAATTTTGACAATGCAAAAATTAATTAAATCATAAATTATTTACAAACAGTATTTGATAAAACAATTGGCAGTGTTTTTTTTTTTTTTTTGCATTGTCACAAAGGGGTCACCATGAATCCGGAGATTAACTGACCTCAGATTTGATATTTCAACAAATGTGTCATTATGCCATAGGCAGCCTATGTATAATCCTTAGAACATTGTATTTCAGCATTGTATTCAACCAAATTATTTATGGATTACTGTCAGCAAAGTAAAGCACTTAATTTGTTGGCTACCAATCTGAGGTCTGTAAGAGAATCAGTAAAAACAAGGTAAGAAGTTAGAGGTGTGTAGATAGAGAACTCCATCATGGATCACAGAGGCGTGGGTAGGCTGTAAGGACAAGTAAGTTATGGGCAGGTATGTGTGCGTGTTAAAGCCCTAGTCAGTGTTTTCATGCTGCATCTCTTTTAAGCCATTCACTCGTTTTCATTAATCAAACATTACTACCAAACAGAAGTGTGCACCCATCATCCAGTATCTTCGTTTGGCCATCTTGCTTTTTCTAGTCACAGGGTCACTTTTTTTTTTGTAAGAGCTTCTGCTCTCCAGTGTTTTGTTTTCATTTTATGTTTCTTTGTCTTTTGTTCTCTGTCTCTTTGTCTCGCTCAATTTCATCCCCATTCCTTCACGGCAAACCTCACTTACCTCACCTCAACATACACCAAACACCACAAAAATTGCACACACGACCCAAACAACCATTTTACCCCAAAACAACCCCCTACTGTGCTGCCTTCAAAACTGGCCCATTCAGTTCCTTCAGCGCCTCCCCAAGACATCACATGCACCAGTCCCAGTTCTACCAGCATCCTGGTAAGTTGGGCTCCACCGCCACTGGAGTTTCAGAACGGCATCATAACGGGATACTCCATCCAGTACTCCACTACAGAAGGCAACAAGGTGTCTAAAAGACTTGATGGAATTCTTCTGGAAAGTTCTCCGTATCTGCTGGAAAACCTCGGAAAATGGACAGAGTATGGCATAACGGTACGCGCGCAGACGGAAGCTGGGGATGGACCGGAAAGTTTACAGCTGCTTATCCGCACAGAGGAAGATGGTATGTTCCACAAGCAAACACCCCCTCCCCTCCTGCCTTCCTTAGGATGGTCTGCTCCACTAACGATGGCTACTACCTCACTAACATAGCACTCATGAGCTCAAAAAGCACAGTAAAACTATCAAGTATCTTCCACTGGCCAGAGATGTCTATTCGATAGACTGCTAATCAAAACGGGTGATGCATTTAGGAACCACTGTCGAAACCCTCTCCTCTGTTCCTTCATAACCGCAAGAAACCTCCAGCATCCAGAAATCTCTTCCTCCTGCTCCCTCACCACTGCTTTTTTTTAGTCCACAGCAACCCCCTTTTTTCCCCAGCAGCCGTTTGTATCCTCTTTTTTCTGCACTTTTCCCCTTTCTTCTAAAATCCCCACTTTTTGGGGCAAATGGATGGTTGGGATTTCCCACTACGTTCTCCACTAACAAATCAAACAACAAACCCCTCGGCTGCAACTTTACCTCTGCCTTTCCACACCTTAGTTTTTCTCACTGACCGTCTGCCCTTCCAACTCCTCTCCAATTTTGAGACAGTTTATTTGAAGATCTTTAAGCTTAGTTCAACCAATGCATTTTTATTGTGACTTTACTCATCGGCCATATTTTCAGCAATATTTCTGATAACCATGCTCCAAATGTCTCCACAAATATTTTTTCTTCAGAGTGCTTAAGTGTGGGTCTGTCAGATAGCAAAGAGGTGCCTGGAAGTTTTTTCTTTTCAGTTTTTTTTTTCTTTTTTCTTTTTGGGAGAAGTGTAGTTCTTGGCAGCTCCACAGCTCCAAAGAGGTTTTTCTTGATAACAGTATATTCTCTTTGACTGCCTGCCACTGTTTATCTGCCCATGGCAACAAATCCTTTTCTATCTGCCATTCTTATCTTCCTATACATTTGCTTCTTATCTTCCACTGCTTTTTTCCTCCATGTTTTTCCTCAAGCACTCATTTTTTTTTTTTTTACTATTTTGACTTTTTACCCAGACAACAGAGAAGTTTTAGACTTTTTGAAGGGTTATATTTTTGATTTTTTTTTAAGCTTTTGGGTCCTTTTTTATCTACCCCTTAAGCCAATATATATTTTTGATTAGAGAAAAAACATAGAGTGAAGACCTTTTTACTTGAGAGGTTTGAGTGCCCATCATCTGTGACCCTTGACATCTATCCCAAAATGCCTTTTAGTTCCAAGTGGTCCTCCGCGAGGGGTGGAGTCAGAGACTGTGAACGCCTCGGCCGTTAGGGTGAAATGGCGAACACCGGCGCCCGAACGGCAGCACGGTCAGATCCGAGGCTACCAAGTCCACTATGTGAGGATGAACTACGGAGAAGCTCAGGGTCAACCATTCATCAAGGACATCCTCATCGAGGACTCTCAGGTAATGCTAAAATAAAGTCATATAAAAGAAATAATACTACAGTCAATTTTGTTGTAAATGATCATATTAAGCTCATAGTTTCACTAAAGCCATGGATAAAATATGAGCTCCCCTTACTCAGGGGTTTACCTATTTTATAGATGAAAGACCGAGCATGTGTACATAAGATTTACATTTTTGCTAAATATATTTGTAGCCTATGTATATCTGCAAAACACATAGTAATGCAGCAATCTGTCAAATATCAGCCTCCATGACACCTGGGTGTATGAAAAATGATGAGTGATGCTAAATAAATTGACAAATTAAGCAAAAACCTTGCTTATTTTTTTTATTTTTTTTGGAAATATGCTATCGATAGTTACATGAGAAGACCAATGCCACTATCATATATTTCTGTTAATATTAAGCCAAGAGAGGGTTAGCTTAGCTTAACAGAAAGTAGTATTTAAAAAAGGGGGACACCCTTAACTTGATTCCGTCCAAAAGGGTATCTGCCTATCAGTACAAGTAAAACTCACTCATTGTATGTACGTTATACCTCATTTGTTGAATTCAACAGCTTTGACACTTTTTAACCCATTGATGACTATGGCAATCTAGGATGCATGTCCTTAATGCCTGAGGGTTTCCTGAAAAAATAGTACGAATTGTCAAGTCTACCAAAACCTTAATATCTAAGCCTGTGTAGCACATAGAAACATGAAATAAAATACATTTAAAAGTTAAGGTTCACAGGTTTTATTTAAACATGCTCCCTTAGTGCTTACAAACCAACAAATATTTCTAAAAATCGTCAAAATTAGATGAATTAGAAAATTATTAAATATTGTTAATAAATAGATGCAATGTGTTGTGTGATTTTCGTCAGTAGTCTATAGTAGACCTTGATTCTGCGCACCAAACGCCACTAACTGTTCTGTCGCCGACACTGCCGACGTATTTTTTTTATTATTTTGTTTTATTTTTTTATTTTTTATTTTTTTGATTGACATGATTTTCGGCAAACCACACAACTTTTGGGTGGTCATGTGGTCTTAAAAAAATGAACAAAACCCACCTCATGTGTATTTGAACCAATGACGGTGCATTCTATGCTGGGAATGCCAAGAAAATTAGATAAAGTAATAATGCTGCGCGACGCAGCATCAGGCAGGAGAGCCAATGTGGCATCGCGCAGCAGCCGTCATCAATGGGTTAAGTTAAGTGAAACTAAGTATCTGCAAGCTGTTGCTTCATCTTTACCACACAGACGTTGGAGTGCTGTCAAACTTCTTATTTACATTAGCTCTTGGCAAGAAAGGGAAAAGTATTTCCCAAAATCTTGAATTATTCCCATAAAATAAAACAATTTGGCCTTTAAATAAGCGCTGAACAGGTCAGGTTGAACAAATGTATTGTTAAAATTCTAAACAATATTAAACATGCTGTGCAGGATAACTAAGGGGACTAAAACTGTTTCTACCTGCCAATTACTGCTGATCATTTGAAACTGATGCTTAAGCTTTTGACTTGAGGTGAAGTCTTTTAGTTCATATCCTGAATACTAAGTTGCGTGTTTTTCTCTCCTTTGCTTTTTTTTCATCGTTCAGTGGGAATCTGATGACTCAACTGAATACGTGAGTAAACCCTTCTTTTGGCCTATATCATTAAATAGTTATAACAACAAAGCGCAGACAGCCAGTCATGTTTATAAGATTATATCTTTAAAAACTCTAAGACCAGAGCAAGGGCATTACAACTCAGCAGGAGGTTCCGTATTTATTTCTGCATTCCGTATTCTCCTGGATTTCTAATAAAAGACCCCTTTTAAACACAGATTACTGAAGATATGAGTTCATTTTGGGTATTGACAATTTTTATGCTTTCCTCGGGGGCCAGGAAATGAAGAAAATATTGTGTTCAGTGTTTCGATCGATACAAATCTTAATGAATTTTGAGTGTCTACCTTGTTTAATGACATTTTGAGCGTGATCCACATTTTTTATTCCGTGTTTTCTTAAAATGATCGAAAACCATATCAAATCAACATTTTTCCAAAGGCAGCTCCAAATTGTATTTTCCTGGCCTGTGAAAAGAATTGCCTGTGAAGTAAAAAGCTGAGTCATGGTCTGTACTTGTAGGCCATCAGAGACGAACCACAGAATTGTACCCATACCGTCACTGTGGCTGTATCTTTACAACTGATATTGTCCAGTTTGACTCAGACTTTTTCTTTCTAAATAGAAGCCATGCTTGTTGTCCTGAGTGCACACAAAGGTTACTGCCTTCAGCTGACGGTGCTTTTTTTTTTTTTTGTTGCAGGAGCTGGTTCTCGGAGACCTGAAGCCTGACACTTCCTATTCTATATCAGTGGGGGCTTACACTGCCAAGGGTGATGGTGCTCGCAGCAAACCTGTGTCAGTCTGTACTGCCCTGCCACGTAAGTGTGTTGACACAAGCAGGGAGAAAAGACTAGAGGGGCAATAGCACACACAAACACACATAACTCTCAATGATCCTTGAGAATTAAGCGTCCTCATGTGAATTAGAGGCTATTAAATCATTCCAATTGTTTTATGTCTCACTCTGTCACACCTTGCTATGCCAGTAAGAAGCCAGCCATTTGGTGCTACATAAATCATATTTAGCAGTTTGGCTTGAGGCAATGAATAATTTGCTTTGCAATTATCCTCTAATTATCTTTTCATCATCTTTCTCTCTCTTTCTCTCTTGCTCTCTCTCTCTTCCTCTCTCTCCTACTCTTCCCATGTCCCTCTTTCTAGTGCCTGAGAAGCCCAAATTGCTTGTGAGTGCCACAGATTCAGGTACTGCAGTGCTTCAGTGGTACCCGACACAAAACCCGCCCACGCCGCTCCTGGGATACCGCCTGACTTTTGGTCGTGTCGACGTCCTTCCCTTTACCGTGGTGGAGCTCCCCGCCAAGGAGAACCGCTACACGGCCCAGGACATTCACAGGGGAGCTAGCTATGTGTTCAGACTCTCGGCCCGTAACAAAATGGGCTACGGAGAGGAATCTGTAAAGGAGCTGATTACCACAGAAGACCCACCGAGTGGATACCCAGAAAATATTATCTCGGAGGAGGCTTCTGCCACCTCCATCCGGCTGGCGTGGAAATCAGTCCCGCTCCTTGAGCAAAATGGGAAAATTGTAAAATACTCTGTGCTGTATAAGGACATAAACAGTCGAGGGAATGCCTCAGAAGTTGTGGTGCCCACTCCAGGGTCCAGTGTTTTGTTGGAGGGTCTGAGTGCCGATACTGTGTACGGTGTCAGGTTGTGCGCGTACACAGCTGTCGGCCCCGGCCCCTATAGCCCCAGCATTCAGTTTAGGACGCAGCGGCTGGACCAAGGTAGGCCTCACACTCACGCCCTAACAACTCATCTTCATTGCTCAGGATGCAACCAAACGCTTCCTAACAGCACATTCTTTGTGCATATATTATGCACACTAAATCCCACATACACACACACATCGTCTGGTGACAACATCCTAAGTGTCCTTTTTCGTTGTCTCGTCACTGTAGTCTTAGACCCAACGTCCTTTTCCCAAAGCAAGGTAAGAGTCTTGGGTCTTGGGCGAGTATCCCTGTCCAGTCATAGTCACTGTGTGTTGATCAGAGCAGATAGATACTGTAGCTTGAGACTGAGAAGGATACACAGGTAAGGCCATTACTTCTGGTTCAGTAGAGATACTAACTAAGACTGGAATCATATTCATTTTCATATGTGTGTTTTTTTTTTGTACCTTAGTTTTTGCCGCCAACTTCAGAGTAAAGGCTGCCATGAAGAACTCTGTTCTGCTCTCTTGGGAGATCCGAGACAAGAACCCTACCCAGCCTTTCACCGTAAGTACATTTGCATTTTAAGATATTTAAATGTAGTCAGATAAAATTAGCTATGCCTCAAATGGTCTACAAACAAATATAGTCAGGGTGCAAAACA
The DNA here is from genome assembly GCF_949987685.1 of Ammodytes marinus. Classification (NCBI taxonomy): domain Eukaryota; kingdom Metazoa; phylum Chordata; class Actinopteri; order Uranoscopiformes; family Ammodytidae; genus Ammodytes; species Ammodytes marinus. The sequence continues at coordinate 16,205,375 of NC_137235.1, forward strand.
AGGGCTGGGTGAAAAGGAGGTGGAAGGAAATTACCTGTTTTACACTGACTGTGTACATTCAGCCTAATTTATTATATTGTTTGCAACCATTTGTTGCCTATTTATATCCCTGTTTGGACGCTTTTAATGAATTTCAACACTTATTGTGTGATAATTGGTGAAGCCTTGCAGACACAAAATGCCCCTTGAACTGCTGGAAGGCATATCATGTAAAATAGACGGAGGAAGTGTTATTAGGTATTTGTACAGACTGGAGGTTTTGTTAGTTGTAAGTAAACAACGGCATTATTAGAGAACCTATTATGTGCAGCATTGTGTGTTTTACCCTTTGAAGTATACAATTATAATAACTGCCAGACTATGTGACCTAGGCATGGGCCGGTATGATATTCTGTCGGTATGATCATCTTAAGTAAAAATCCCACAGTTCCACGGTATCACAGTATTGCGATTACAGCTGGCAAATGTGCTATTTTGAAAAGTCAGGGTAAAAAATAAAAAATAAAAAAATCCCTCCTTAAAGGAATACTTCACCCATACGGAACCTGCATTCTATCATTATAAAATCACTATTATAATATAATGAATGAGGTTTTTCTTCCCTCAGTCTTCCCTCAGTCTTCCCAGCTGTTCTGTTAATCCTGACCCTTACTGTGATGTCACAATAAGGAAAATGTAGGGTTAGACAGTGAGAGCATAAAACACTCTTTCTGCCTTTTCTCTGGCTAGGATGATCCGATTTCAATTTTGTTTGCACATTTATACTAAATATGATCTCAGAATTCAATACACCTTCATATTCTCACCGGTGAAGTAGGTCTTTAACACAATAATTTTATTTTTTAAACAACATAGAGTATATTCTGAACATTAATATAATTGTATGATAACAATAATTTAATTATTCTAAACAAAATAGAAATAAAAGCAGTCTTTTAAGTGAGCAGCTCATTATAGACATGCTCACTTTCTTCACATTTCTCTTCTAGTAAATGATGCAGGAATATTCTGAACATTAATAAACTTGTATATTAACATCCTGTGTGTTCTAGTACCTTAGGACGGGATGATAGAGAAAATGGCACTATTGAAACTTTGAGTTTTTCATTCTGCGGTATATACCTTGAAACCGGTTATCGTCCAATGCCTAATGTGAACTACGCTACCCCACCCCCCACACATCCAGATATTGTATGGAAAGGGTCAGTCTGTGGAAGTGGATGGGAAACAGACCCAAAAGCTGATCAGTGGACTGGAGCCCGACACCCAGTACTCCTTTCTACTCACCAACCGTGCTAACAGTGCAGGGGGGCTGCAGCACCGCGTCACTGCCACCACCGCTCCGGACATCCTCAGAACTAAACCCACTGTGGTGGGAAAGACCAACGCAGACGGCATGGTGACTGTACAGCTGCCAACGGTTCAGACCACAGCTAAAGTCAGGTATGGTTTAGTTGAGCATGAGTGATGGGTCTTGTAGTACCGTAGTCATTTTTCATAGTTATATGCAGAATTTGCTCCACTTTTAGGTGTTTTCAAACCAATTGTTCTGCACACCCTGAGATGTAATTTCACTTCTTCCTCTTCCTCCTCCTGATGCTGCTTTTCATTTATTGGTCCTTCGTTGGAGATTTATTTGATGAGTTGCCAGCAAAGCAGGTCGGAGAACTTCCACAACAAAGGCCAAATGAGTAGATGGAATAGAAGTGGAAGGAGTCATTCAGCCTTAACTCTTAATTACATGTTTTCACAGCCATTTTCCTGTAGCTTGCCCCTGTCAAATTAGATATGTTGTGTTTTCAGTGTTTACAGAATAAATCTAAGATAGTAATTGTCACTTAGTAATTTAAATTACTAAGTGACAATACTAAAACACACTGCCAGAACTGTGTTCTTTTGTAAATCTCTACATTGATCTTATCTCTCCTCTCTAAATGCAACATTTGCTCAATTCAAGCCCATATTATTTTATCTTGTGTGCCATTTCAACTTTATAGAAATTCTCATTTTCTCACATTTTACATAAACAAGCTACTTTCTACTCTATTACTTGACATAAAGCTGTCCTCCGTGCCAGCATGGAGAGCTTGAGTGAGTCATCTATTGAGAACACATGGATGGTTTTCGTGTCCTCGTTGCTTGGTGGGCGCTTAGGATCTGAGTGCTTCTGAAAAATACACCTACTCCAGTGATGTTGTTTTTGCTTCACACATGGCTGGAAAAACAACCGCACTGTTTAGAGTGTGGTGTCACATCTGCTTGCTACGGCAGTATTCCTTATTAATGATAGAATACATCATATTGTCATGTTGTGTACGGACTGTGAAGTCCACTGAAACAAATGGCTATATGTGATATTTTGCTATAAATAGCAAATGGTTGTTAATCCTCAAGAAAACACTTAAAGAAAACTATTTGGGGGAATATCCTTATGCATTTCCCTACCGAGGGTTACATGAGAAGACTGAAAAATAGGAAGCTATATCCAGCAACCAGGTTACCTTAGTTTAGCGTTCAAAGCAATTCGCATAGCTCTGTCTTAAAGTCAGAGAATCAGCCTCCTAATTCCTCCTAATCTCAAAAAATAAGTGAAGCACAATAATAACAAAACAATGTGACAACAATAAATTAGTAATTATTAAGTAAATTAATAACACTGTCCAAGTGTAAATTAGTTAACCTTTGGACAGAGCCTTGCTAGCTGTTTCTCCTCTGTCTCCACTTGTTAAAATAAGCAATCTGGGAACTGGAAGTATCTTAATTTTTTTGACTGGCATGAGAGACTGTTATCTATTTTCTCATCTTACTCTCAGCAAAAAGGAAAACAGGTGTACATCCCAAAAACTATTCCTTTACATGTCAAAGTCCTGATGTTTCTCCTGGGACTGAAATATTGAACAAAGGCACAGTTAACAGTATGTTTTAGTACCTGCCTAAATACCGCACATGCTGTTTTTCAGGGGTTACTATGTGGTGGTGGTGCCACTGAAGAAGCAGAGAGGAGGCAAGTTCCAGAATCCCTGGGAAGAGCCAGACCAGATGAACCTGGATGAGGTGAGAGATTCAGCAGACGTGAGATTATACAGCAATAAATATGTCATCGTCATCAGCTGTTTAGATAGATCATCAGTTCTTATTAACAAAACTCAGACAGTAGTCGTGAATGGTTGAGAATCTGAAGCAGTTTTCATTTCCACTGGCTCAACAAAGGCTTGTTTCCCCTTAATTTGCTGTTGACTGTCCTAGTAAATATAAAAATCTTATTGATAACAACAGTTATTATGTCTCTCCTCAATCAGTCAGATCAAACCCAAAATGCAAGCATTTGTGGATGGGTGCGACATATCTTTTTTTTTACTTTTTTTTTTTAAAGTAACCCAAACCATAATCATATCGAAACACAAATGTTTTCCAACATTCATTCCAACAAATACTTGGGAGGACATATTTGGTGACTCACAGAAGTCCTTGTGAAAAAAGCTCTTCAGCGTCTGTACTGCCTACATACAATTAAACTCCTTTGTCGAAGGGCAGAGCATTTTGACATGACTTTATTGTTCTTTTCTCAGAAGTATTAGAACTGTTAAGTGTATTTTCTGGCTTACATTCTTTTGGCAAAAAGACAAGAACGGATGCCAAAAGGTGCCAAACCGCTGCTTTGAAATGATCAGCAAAACACAAAAGATCTTAAGTACAGAGTTTATGTGCAGAGGCACCTAAAATAGCTTAGAAGACTATTTCCGATCCCACATGTGATCTCTATGGCTACTTTAAGCTACAGAAGCCATTAGACTTGTGAACATCCACTGTTGTAGAAATGGTCCATTTATCACGGTGTTTGGACTGTACAACTTTTGGATATTGTTGGCTGCTGCCATTTATCATCATCTATTTCAACTCTTTCTAACATGTGTATTTGCATTTCTTTTAAAATTGTTTTTATGCATCTAAAATAATTGTCGATTTGCATACCCTTTGTTTGAAAACGTGTTTGCCTCATATGCTTGATGCACAAATAAATTGAATTTTCGAGTCAACTAAACAAAGAATGGGGCTAATGTTTACTGGCAGGGCTGGTTCACCTCAGTTGTATCAGACTATTTGTGTATTATTATGAGAAAGTAGATGGCCTGGCAATCTATTGCCTGTTCAATCCCAATGTTTTTCCCCAACATTTCCCATGTAATTCCAGTTCCTGCCTTTCTGCCAGAGACTTCATCACCTCATTACGCTGTTCTGAAAGCGCAATCATCTGTCTGAGATTAGTTTCCATTGAGCTTTTTTATGGTGTCCACTGTCTTAATGGATAAATGAGGTTGCCATTCAGTTGATGATGAAGACATTTGTGCTGAGGTGATAAGGCTCTAGACAGTTCATTGTTCCTTCACTGATGAGGGTTTTTATGTTGGATAAAATTGCCAAAACTACCCTTTTTTCCCCAATGAAAATACAGTCTCCAAATATTCAACTAGGCAAAAAGACCACTTTGAGGCTTTTACTGTATCAGACACATTCGAATTGTGGATGTGCACTGTGGCTAATGGCTTTTGGTGTTAAACTTTGTTTGAACTTAACATAGATGAGATGACCTACCATTTGATGCCTTTGTCCATACTTTGTATAATCTCATTCCCTCTTTCAAACTCTCTGTTACTTTTGTTTAATTTCCTGTCTACCCATCCTCTGCTTTTCTTCCTGTGTAGCTCCTGAAAGAGATCAACAGAACTAGTGTCAGTCGTGCCCTGCGCGTTCGCAGACAGGCTGGCCAATCAGATCCTCGTGCGTACGTCAGCGCTCACTTTAAGACCCTCCCCCTGGAGTTCACGCTCGGCGACGGGCGAAACTACGGAGACTTCCGCAACCGTCCGCTGCTGAACGGACAGGAGTACGTTTTCTTTGTTCTCGCACTGCTGGACCTCTCTGAGAATGTGAGTAAAAAAAAAGAAACGGAAACATTTAGTCCATCTAAGCGCAGTTTTGTCTAATTTGTTTCAAATGTTCTTTTATTGAAAGCATTTTATCGTGCATAAGTCTTGACATTTATTCACAATAGGGAACGACTTAAATTAGACATTTTTGGGATTTTTTCCAAATCATAGAATTGAGTAACGACAAGGTCAAAAGGGAAAAAAATAGAGGAGAAAAATATATATACATTATATACAGTATTACACCTGTCTAACCGCCCATCCAACACTACTTGGGATTGTTGTGTTTATGTCCAATATGAACGTTGATCGAGAAACAAAGTAAAAATATGTTTGATAATTGTTTAAGTTTATCACGGTAGATATAGTACTAGGTGTAATGTATCTGTTCATTCTTAAATCCACCGCCTCACAGGAATAAATTCAGCTCCCAGTTTTGTCTAATTTGTATTTGAAAAAAATAAATAAAACAGCGTTCCTTCCTCCAGACTATGTACGCCACGAGCCCTTACTCTGATCCTGTGACCTCTTCGGACGTGGATCCTCAGCCCATTGTTGATGAAGAAGAGGGTTTGCTGTGGGTGGTGGGGCCTGTCCTTGCTGTCATCTTCATTGTCTGCATCGTCATCGCCATTCTCCTCTTCAAGAGGTAAGGACGGCAAAAGATTTAAGACTTTAGGTTGAAAACTGGATAAAGATTGTCAGAGAAAATAAAGGGAGAGAGGTTGAGTAGGTTGGTACCCTTCTGTGTGTTAAAATCTAAATATGTTTTGGACAGAATAATATATTCCGCCGATATTTTTAATATATTCCTTTCCTGAAGTTAGACCGCTCTATCTCAAGCAGCAGTTCTCCAATCGCCCTTTGACAGAGCAAAGTCATAAACAAGAAATAATGGTTATCGCTCAGACAGGTGTGCAAAATGTATAATCCTCCAAATGTTTTAACTGGACTATTGCTTTAAGGCACAGGGTTTTGGCCTGCGTTAGGATGAAAAATAGTCTGGATCTACACTTCTGATGAATCCAAACATGTTTTCATTAACTCAGAAAAAAGCTGAGTCTGAGCAAAGCCCAGTAAGATGTTATTTCAGAATGTTTTCTAAAAAAAAATGGAAAACTGTTAAACTAATCACCTCTGGGTTTAACTCATGAAGTTCTCTCAGAAATGTAATTGCGTTTCCTGTAATCTTCCCTTTGAATCTATAGTACTGTATATAAATGGAGCAAAGTTAGCTAACGTAACCAATAGGGGAAGATAAACCCTATCAACCGTTAGAATAGTTGATGATAATCATCTGTTCTTCTGGCTAGAGCTTTGTTAATACACAAGAATAATTGCTGTTACTGATGTGGCATTACAAAATTGTCAACCTTGGTGCTAACAATCCACAGTTCATACCCCTTGGAGTGTAAGCCATTAATTTCTCACTTTTGGGGGAGTAGCACTATGCAACATACATGTTCCAGTATTAAACGGTGGATGTCACGGTCAGAAGGGGTGGTGGGAGATAGGGGTAAGGGGAAGAGTTTTTTTTAGTCATTTCCATTTATATATGCGCTGATTGCCTTTGTGTCTATATAGGCGGTGGTACTTAACATTGTAATAAAAAAACTGATTTGTTTTACTGAGAGGGACAGAGCGATGAGTTCAGCATTGCTTCAGTCCCTGATGTTTGTTGACCAGACACTAATGTTATTCATCCTTGTCTATACTTCTACCTGCTCTTCTCCCTGTTTGGATCCAGCAAACCTGACAGGTAAACAAACTCTACCTATTACCATTTCCTCTGTCCTAGATAAAGAGGGGTATTTGCCTTGAGAAAGCCTTTGCAAAGAAGGCTTTTAGATAATGGATCCCAGAAGAGTCGGGATTAGCTCAATGTTTCTTTGATGACTGCATTGTGACCTACAGTATAGAGTGTACTGACTTAATTGCACACTGGAACGCATACGATGCAACCAGCCAGTGCTCTGGTTGATTACATAAGGCATATTCATCCAGTGGTATAGGGAATAATGGCTGCTGCAGTGCATGAATTAGTGAATGTGAATTATTTGAACTAAAAGATAGTGTGTGAAAAGAACATGTCACTTTTAACTTGAATTTGAAACAAAAGCTTCCTGAAAATTGCTTGTCAATATCCAAGAAGCTATTTTGTGTGTCTTTTTTCTCACTAGGTTAATATATGCTTTACACTGATCTATTTATTTAACATAAATCCATACAATGTATGGGAGCTGTGCCTAATTTTACAAAAAAAATGTTTTACCAGATTCAGTTTTTTAAGGATTCAATTCAGGTAGGGTTGCCTGTAAACCCTGCGTTGTTGATCTGTTATTCCAGGAAAAGGGCAGAGGCCGAAGGCAGGAAGGGCAGTTTCCCCTGCAGCAAAGCCATGTCATCCCACCATCCCACTGATCCTGTGGAGCTGCGCAGAATCAACTTCCAGACTCCAGGTAAACAAAGACTGTGCAAATACAGACAGAGAAAAACTGGGTGTAGTAGTTTGATGTGCGATTTCCAACGTATGGGGCTGTATTTACAAGATTAACCGTGGTGTTGTTTTACCTTTTCAGCCTACCGTGTATCAGTGTACCGTGGTTATCAGCGTTTGTCAAGTTAGTTGGTCTTAGTCAGCAATAGATCTTTCTCTCCTTTCTGCTGTCATCCTTCTCCCTTTTACCACTTTCTCTTCCTCTCTCTCTCTCTCTCTCTCTCATCTTCATGCTAACTAACCTTCCATCCCATTTAGGATGAAGCTACTCCAATTGACAACATTTCATAAAAAAAATGCCTCTGGAATACTTCTTCTTATATATACTTATTATTTTCATGCTAAATGTTTAACCGCCTGTGTCATATTCTTTTGTTGTTGTAATTTTTTTTTTTTAATCTTCACCAGCAGTGTGCAAATCCTCCGAGGACATGTTACTGTGCCTCAGTAACTTTCACAACACGCACATTGTTCTTTGCCGTCTGCCTGGAGACAAAATGGTCACTTGACAAAAAAATATATAAATAAAAACACTTCCATTCGCTTCCTCCACTAACCGCGGACAGAACACTAAACGACACATCCTCTGACTATTTAACATTTTCCTCTGAAAGAGTTCAGCCGTACATGTTTACAAATGGCCTCTTTTTTTCCATTTTCTGTGCTCGGCAGGCATGGCGAGTCACCCGCCTGTCCCCATCTCTGAGCTGGCAGATCACATCGAGCGCCTCAAGGCAAACGACAATCTCAAGTTCTCTCAAGAGTACGAGGTAGGAATGCTGATTATCTTTATTCCCAAGATCTCTCAACTTGAGAACTGTTGCTGTTTTTAATGCAGACACACACGTATATATGGTATCATAATTTTTCTTTTTCTCAGATTCAATGTCAATGGTGAACTCAATAGATTGATCCTTGCCGTTATGTTTCATTTTGATCTTCATAGACGATGCGAGATAAAGCAAATTTCCTCTCTGTACTGTCTTGTTGTTATCTATACAAATATAGGGGGGGTGGGAATGGAAATGGCAACCTCAAAGAGAGTTTCCTTACAGCCAGATGGTTATCAAGCACCTCATTTCTACGCTCTGGTGTTGGCAAGGGAGAGAAACGGAGATAGAAAAATGAAGAGTGCAGACTCGCCAAGAAGAGATAGCAAGTGTTCTCTGCATAAAATAAAATAAAGACGCTGCTTGATTAGTTTCCTCCAACTTGCAGCACAGTTAATGTGGAACCAAAAAAAAGGCATTGGAGATAACAATGCGCCTGGACTTGCTGTGTCTAACTGGGTTGCTATAATAATAATACGGGAAAAAAACTCATCAGTGGAAATATTTCCCAACATTCTGGCCGTGTAGCAAATAGACTTAGCATTACAATGAGCTCCACAGAGAGCTATTAAAGGGGTATACAAAGGTTTTTCTTTTCCTCTTTTGCGGAAAAAAGAAGAAGAAAAAAACTCCCAAAACAAATCAGTTTAGACCGGCGGCCCTCTGGGTGAAGAAGGAGACATAAGGCTCTAATTGGCTACCACAAGAGAGAGACCAATTGTGCGCGACGGATATACGTATACATAAGGAAGGCAAGGGCCCATTATGCAAAGAGTAGAAAAACAGAGCGTGGGGGTTTTTGGGGGGCGAAAAAGGCATTGGGAGAGAGAGAGGATAAAGGAGGGTGGGAGAGACAGTGAGGGAGACGCCGTATGTAATTGTGGTGTGAGTTTGAACCCCTCCATTGAGCCTCACATTCTCTCTGCATGACTGTGCGCTTTGTTCGGTACTGAAACCCCTTAACGAGGGAACGAGAGAGATGGATGGAGGAGGGATTGAGAGAGAGAGAGAGAGAGGCCAGAAATGATTGCGGTGTAATAATCAGACACACATGATGAACCAGCCTCCAACACACACACACACACACACACACACACACACACACACACACACACACACACACACACACACACACACACACACACACACACACACACACACACATACACACACATACGTGCCTGCACTCCTCCAGTACCACACTACTGTCCATTTTTTCCCCAACCAAACCATAATTATGTGTCGTAAAATATTCAGAAATGCTAAATTGCTCTGGCTTTCTATTTCTCTCTCTCTCCTCTCCTTCCTCTCCATTGACAGCCTCCATAATGACCTCACGTCTGCCTATCCCAGCTAACAGCAGTGGTTTACACTGTAATTACCCTCCAGGAACTTAATGTGTTGGTCTAACACAACCATCCTTTCTCTCCCAGAGGAATTTATTATGCTTTTCTCATCTTTCTCTGTTAGCAATTTTAAAAAAAAATCATCTTTTTTTTTTGTTGCAGAAAGCGGAAAGTCCCGTCATCACGGTTGTTTCTTGAAACGGGATATCACATTTGCCGTCATTCCCCGTCCAAGTTCAATAATGCCTAGTTAATTTTCAATTTGTTTGTGGTTTTTAATGGTGGGGTTTTGATGTAGAGGCATTGGACAATTCCTGTAATCTCACATTCATAGATTTGTCCGGTTCTTGCTTTCAAAATACTATTTTCTGTATTTCGAGGCAGTTTTTAGGAGATAACCACATCTCTGCCAATACTCAGTTTTGAGTGGGAATGCTTGCATGGTGATATTCGAGAATAAGGCATACAGGGGTTAGAAAATGGCACACTACACTGTTTCACGCTTTTTTGGCAAGTGAGCTCTGATTGATCAATAATAACAATTTAAATCGGCATCTCAAGCAAAATAAAAAGTTTTCTTTTCCACAATGTCAACTAGAAAGTTACTGACATTCCACATGCTGATATGACCACTATAATTGAAGTTAAGTTTTTGATCCATGCATTACAATCTAAAGGTCTCTAAACAAATGCAATGCTGTCCTCTTCAGTTATTTCCTTGTTAATGTCTGGTATTTTGTGACTTGTAGTCAGTGGACCCCGGTCAGCAGTTCACATGGGAGAACTCCAACTTGGAGGTCAACAAGCCGAAGAACCGCTACGCTAACGTCATTGCCTATGATCACTCCAGGGTCATACTCTCCAGCATTGAGGGTAAGACACGCTGCCAGAATGTGTGTTTGTGCGTGTGTGTGCGCAAGTGTCTCTGTGCTGTCCATCTTTTCTGAGGACACACTCGCGGTTGAGGACATTTTTTAGGAAGTGAGGGCATTTTGGTCACTTTCTTCCTTTTTTAAAGGGCTATTTGATGTTTATGACTTTTTGGTTTCCAGGTTAGAGTTAGGGGAAAGGCCTTAGAATGGGTGAGTAGTTGTTATGGTTAATGTTAGGGAACAGATTATGCGCAATTAGACGTCATCGCAAGTAGGGCCTATAGTGTAGTACATACAGTACATGTGTATCTGAATGGCTTTGTGTGTGAAAGAGCTGCTATCCATGAGGGACAGGATATTAATATTTTAAAGATGTTTCCTTGCCAGTTCCCTTACAACACTTACAAAGTGCTATATGCTTGCATCAGCCATTTCATGATTCAAACAAACTGCCCTTTATACCCGCTGTGTTACAATATCATGGAATACTTTTTAATGTCCATGGTGATAAATTAGTCTCTTCCTTAATTTTCCGGTTATGTTATATATATATATTTAACGGTGTACCTATTTCACTGGATGTGGTCTTTTTAAACCCTCTTAAAATGAGAAGAGAAAATATCCTCTCAGTCCTGTTTCTCAGTGTGCGTTTTGAAACGCACTCACCCACCTCAGCTGGGAAAGACCTGAGGCGGAGAAACTGGCAGCTCCGATGTGGAGAGAGGGAGACAGTGGGAGGCCAAGCCCAAACAGATGAGCCTTATCTGGGCAGAGCATGTGTGAGCAGCCCCCGCCTGTCCTGGAGCTCTGGCTGTCTGTCTTTCTTTCAGCTTAGAAAACACATATACACTTGAGCAGCGGCAAACCCACAAAAGCACACACACACACTTACTCTAGTATAGATTTAAAACACATGCACAGAATGTGCAAAAGCACAGATATGCACTTTTGCTCCCAGTCGCGTCCACGCATGCTCATAAATAGACACTTTATGCAAAGCCATTGTAGCCACCAAATGAGTGTGTGTGTGTGTGTCTGTGTGTCTGTGTGTCTGTGTCTGTGTGTGTGTGTGCACGTGCGTGTTTGTTTTATCTGCACAGTGCTTCTGCTTCAGTCCCTTGAAATAAAGTAGCACATTTAGCCAATGCTTTGCCAGACTGAGGTCGATAAACATATGTTGAGAGTCTTCTTACCGTCTGTCCCCATCCCATTTGAAATACGTTGTATAAACACCCAGTGCCCCTCTGTCATTTAAGTGAATGATTGTGTGTGTGTGTGTGTGTGTGTGTTTGTACGCACGCAACGGTGTATAATGGTTCTTCACGGGTGTTACTGGACTGAAAAAGCCTTCAAGAAGAGTGACTCAGCCCCAGGACTTCCTTCTTGTCGGGATTCTAATGTCTGCTCATCAACTTCAATCTTTTTTTAAGTATAAACTGCCGTCAGACGACTCAAATGGAGTTTTGTGTGTCCTACTTCGGCATGAATCGGGTCACGTCCTAATGCACTCGTGTGTATGCCTTTGTGTGTACTTTAGCTGTTCTGATGTATGTGTGCATGTTTGAGCCATGACTCAGTGGTTTTCGGGATTATGGTATTAGGCCCCAGATGAGCAGGACTGATCCCAAATCAAACACACACAGACTCTGTCTCTCACGTCACACACAAACACACACACACACACACACATACACACAATCCCTTCCAGGACAAGCAGTGTCAGCCCAGTTTTACACAGAAACGGCCTTGCAGTCATATTGCCATTCAAAGCTGCACATCCAGAGTATACTCAGATTAGGCCCGTGATCGTGTTAGCATGTATTATAAAACAAGACGGCTGAACCAGAGGACGCTTGGCCCTGTGAAAACATTAGTCTCCCTACAGTGACCTCAGATGATCCGCTGACTTTTATTACCAGGACATGAACCTGCTTTCAGGGCTTTCAATAGACTTTGAATAATCCATATAGATTATTCCACAGTGAATCAGAGTATGAATAAGGTCTGATCTGCGGAGAAAATTACAAGGACAGAGAATGTTCCCATGTGATCAGTACAGTCCCATTCGACCCTCATGCCATTCATCATTCATATGATGCAGTGTGGAAAGGCACCAACAACCAGAATTTAAGAGTCAGTTTCGTTGTCTACTTCACCCGCCTAATTCCTCTCTGTTTATTCTCCCCTTTCTCTCCAACCGCCACCCATCACAATTCATTCACACACATTTATTTTCATTCTTTTCCACATTATGCAGGTGTCCCAGGCAGTGACTACATCAACGCTAACTATATCGATGGCTACCGCCGTCAGAATGCCTATATCGCCACTCAGGGATCTCTGCCTGAGACCTTCGGAGAATTCTGGCGGATGGTGTGGGAGCAGCACACGGCCAACATTATAATGATGACCAAGCTGGAGGAGAAGTCACGGGTAAGAAAAGAAGGCAATGGGATAACGTGAACGTAACGGACCGCCAATGAGGTAGCACAGCGCTGGGCAAACACAATACTGATGCTCAGGAGAAGAGGGTGGAATGACATGGAATCAGGATAGGTCACTTTGGAAAGGGGCACATTTTAAACTATAGTCAGTGCGTAACTTCTGCATATAAATGAATGTCTGTTACGTTCAAGCCATTGCTCAACAAGATGACACAAAGTTAATTCAGCCTTTTAGTTGTCCATTCAACAGAAGTTACACACTATAGCTTTAAGATGTGGATGGGATAGACTACAGGTACTGTAGCGTAGGATTGCACAGAACACAAGATCAAGTGGAGTGAATGGTATTTGCTGTCATAAGTATAGGATAGGCTAAGGTATAAAATACATGTAAGAATTAAAAAAGGTAGGGTATGCAGGATACACATTATTTCCACCCAAACCTGTTGCACTAGCACTCAAAGTGGTTAGCATGACCTTTGATGTTGTCCAAAGGAAAACAGATGGATGTTTGACCATACCGGGTTTTTTTTTCAAGGTGAATATTGAATAAATACAACATACTTTTAAAAGTTTTATGGAAAGCAATAAATGGTAACACTTTATAATAACTATCCGTTGTAACTCGTTAATAGATCATTAGTAAACTCTTAATTAATGATTATTAATGATTTGTTAAGTGTGTGTTAGCAGTTTGTTAAGGATTTATAACAATGGTAGATAGTTAATAGCTTAATAATTGAATCAGTTCATCTGGGAGGTAATCCGAGATTAACTGATCACGTCACGTTCAAGTCCATGGCATGCACAGTGTGTATTGAGTTTATTTAAAAATATTTGAAAATGGGGCTGCCCTCAGTTGCCCATGCACTGTGTATAGTCTATAGCCTATTTCAGCCTCGTCGGTATCTCGGATTACCTCCCAGATGAACTGATTCAATTATTAAGCTATTAACTATCTACCATTGTTATAAATCCTTAACAAACTGCTAACAAACACTTAACAAATCATTAATTAAGAGTTTACTAATGATCTATTAACAAGTTACAACGGATAGTTATTATAAAGTGTTACCCAATAAATATTTCAAATGTAAAGCTTTAAAAGTGTGGCAGAGCTTTATAGTGCTTTAAACCTTTTTGGTTCACTGTACCTGTAGCAGTCTCTGCTTTTCAAATGTTTTTTTTCAGGGAATGTTGTTGAGCTCAGCAGCTCTCAAGAGCAGCAGCAGTGTTATGTAGTGTGACGTTCAAAAGGATGTTCCACTGCCAGCACAGAAAAAGAACCATAATGCAGGAAGGTTTAGAGAAGAAAAATATGTTAGGATACGGAAGACATGGCTACCATAGGTAATAGAAGAGCAGGTCTGAGCTTGATTAAAAACAGTAAGAGACCAGATAGAGGTGAAAAGAGCTAGATCATTTTTTAAGGTAAAATTACAGCAAATCAAGAGTAATAAAGCACATTTAGGTGAGAATTGAATACTGGCCAAATAGAATTGGATGTGGTTGCTTTGGCAGTAGTGAGGAGGTATTAAGACCGCTGCAGGGCAATGCAAAACGTTCATTTCTAGAGCATGTTGACAGACTGTAGAGTCCAGATGGATTCAACAGAACAGCACAGACAATGAGGGGACGATGGAAAGAGCCAGGACACGTCATGTAGTCCAAGAAATTGTCAAATAAACCAAAAAGCAGCGGATATCATTACAGTGACCAAAAAGTGCTACGGTTCAGTTAGAAGTTAGTGGTTGCCTGTAGTTGACGTGGAAGGAATACAGTAGAATAGAATACAGTTGAATGATGAGCACGAGCTAGGGGGAGCGACTACATGTACAGCTACAATTGGGGGGCAGTTAATGAATTTGAAAATCACTTAGCTTCAAGGCATTTTGCTGTTGTGAACAGAATATGCGCTTGAGTAAAAAATGCAATGTAATGAGAATGTCACATTTGAATAAAAATGAACAAGAGTTGCTTGAGGTATGAATCACGATTAAGCGCTAACCAATTATGTCCAGCACCCTGTTCAGTAAATGATCCTTTCCTCTCATCCGTGCTTATTTCCCTCCTACTAACCTGTGTCTTTGTGTTCAAAACTCTGTTTCCTTTTCAACCTTTTTCCAACTGTCTCTGTTGTGTCTGTTTGACCCTCAGATGCCCTCTTATTTCTTCTCTAAGGCAAGACCTCTCTTTCTCTCTCCTTTTGCTAATCCCTTTTTAAAATGCAACCTCACCTCACATGGTTTTCTCCTTTACCTTTTCCCCCACCTTCAGTGCCCCTTTTCTCTTATTTCCCCTCCCCTCACCCCCTCCTCTTTTTCAGTGCAATATTTAGTGCATTGAGTGAGAATGCAGAATTGTTTTCCGCTCATCACAAGGCGCTCGCAGTTAACTCAGTCTGAAAAGGGTTTTTATTTTAACCACTGCAGTTCAGAAACTGTGCACATAAATGTTCACAGTTTTGCATGAGAACACCCACAACAGTTTTTCTCTGTTTTAATGTCTAGTGTCTTTGCAGTATAAGAATGACTCATTAAAGATTTTTTTTTAAATGTTTACACATTGGCTACATCATCACAAGGACTTGTATGAAAACCTATTTAGTTCAACTTCATATTCACTACAGAGTGCAGGACTGCCGTACGCACAATCGTAAGCAGTCGGCTTCTACTGTCTCGTAAACATGATGAACCTTTAGTTAATTAATTGCTGCTTGGCTTTAACTTCTCTAAATTCAATAAAGTAGTTACACCCATTATGCAACAATGAAAATGTTCAATTTGAATATCCTTAGCTGTTTATTGTCAGCCTACTGCCTCCATAGCTGCTGTTTGGGGGAGAGTGGGCTGCTTATGGGAGAAGATGATTTAATCTCATTTAACACCTCTCAACATTATGCCATTATGCGTTTGTGCATTAACAACACAGATGATCACAGATGGTCCCACTGTAGAAATCTTGCCAACAATCTTTCTTTTTAGCACCAATCAAACCTCACAAGAGCAGGACGCAGTAATGCCCATATATCAACGGGGTGAAATAATAGTCTTCACAGCAGGCATTTACCGCGATCCTGTTTAGTCTTTGGCAGTGGTCTGGCCCCCCTACGTGGACGACCATTCTTGTCCCCACAGTGTCTCAAGGTCTGGTGGGAAAACAACAGTTGAAAAGCTGTAATTACAGCCTGAACGTCCCGGGCCAAAACGCATAATCCCCAGTCTGGAGCAGTGGAATGCAGAGCGAGAGCTGAGCTGAGCTCCCTGCTGTCTTTGATGTGAGGACTGGAGGGATCAGCAAATAACGTTTGGTTTGGCCTGATTCTGCCAAGGCCCCCCACTCCCCGCAGCTTCACCATCCTCTTTGTTTCCTCTCTCCTCTGTGGTCTGCTCTGAGGCTGGGCTGAAGAACTACAAATATGACTGCATTATATTGGGGGGGATTGAAGTTTGTTTTGCTGGTTTGGAATGCTGGGATTTTATGTAGTTTTTGAGGGATTTGTGAGGTATGAATTGAGGGAAATGTAAAGCTTCAAATGTAGGGGGGGGGGGGGTGAACTTTAGGTTAACTGATCCAGCTCTGTAGTAGAGCTTTTTGAAAGCCCCAGCAACCTATGGAAATCACAGGCCACACAGCAGTCGTAAGAAATTATAAAATACACCCCAGAAAAGCAGCTCTTTTTCTCTCCTGTCGGTCTCTCTCTCTCTCTCTCTCTCTCTCTCTCTCTCTCTCTCTCTCTCTCTCTCTCTCTCTCTCTCTCTCTCTCTGTCACTTTTCACGCACTTACTAAAACCTCCTCACAAGCCTGGTTGTTGGTAAAAGTCGCATCATTGTCTCCACTCTCTCACTGACCTGCCTCAACACTCAACAGCCTTTGTACACGTTCACACACACACACACACACACACCCAAAGTCAACAGTATCTTTCTCCCAACTGTTCTGCATATCTCACAGCTTCTCCCCTCTTCCCCTTGTAGGTGAAGTGTGATCAGTACTGGCCAACGCGGGGCACGGAGACCTACGGCCTCATCCAGGTCACTCTGCTGGACACAGTGGAGCTGGCCACCTACTCCGTCAGAACCTTCGCTCTTTATAAGGTAAACAACATGGCGTGTGCAGTGGAGCGTAATGGGGCCGTGTGCCTGCTTGTATTGATGTGCTTCAATATTTATGCTTTACTAGTATGGGCCGTGTGTGCTCGATGCTGCTGAGGCCATGTCACATTTTGCACATGAGTATGCCCAGTGCCTGTATACTTGTGACCCAACATGACAAAACAACAGCAATGGTAACAGAATTACAGAGAAGAAAAGTATAGAAAGACACAGACAAAAACATTGTTGGTTTTGGTCTTTCATGGGACAACATATACACAAATATAGATTAACAGCAGCTCGATGATGAATAAAATAACCGTTCCATGTCATTCTCTAGTTTGATGAATAGAGAAACACTGGTTTGGTCAGTCTATTTATTAAGGTGTGCACAATTCTACCCAATAGTGGCTGCATAGGTTTAACTTGACATAAACACGGTATTAGAGAGGGGCATTTAGGCTTTACTTAGCTTTACAGTCTTAAAAACAGAATCCATTCTCCATCAAGCGTATCTCAAGAAAATTGAGACACCCCAGGATCTTCTCATCTTTACGACAAGAGAGTTTTTAACTACTCTTACGTAGAAGAGTGACAGGTTACAGGGACCCTTTTTGGGTTATCCGATGTATGACCTAACTCAGTGATTCAGTAGTTTACACATACATGTCATAGACATTCATCTAATGTTCTACCACATTGACCTTTAACACAATTTGTTTTCGCCTGTGTGTCCAGAGCGGCTCCAACGAGAAGCGTGAGGTTCGTCACTTCCAGTTCACAGCCTGGCCGGACCACGGTGTGCCCGAGCACCCCACCCCATTCCTGGCCTTTCTACGTAGAGTCAAAGCCTGCAACCCTCCAGATGCGGGACCTATGGTCGTCCATTGCAGGTGTGTGTGCTTTTTTTCTTTTCTTTTCTTCAGTGCTTCATCCAGGTTTTTTTGTCCGTTTCGTTCTTAAAATGTATCCTACCCAAAATTATTCCTAAAATCACCAAGGAAAAATAATCCAGTGGTCCCAGACCAAAAAGAAAACACATTTTGGTTCTAGATCGTGTGTCTGAGCTTGCATGAAACACTTATGTGTTATTTTGGGTTTCACTTGGCAGCATCATTCTCAAGAGCCTGGGAGTTTGTGAAAATCAACACCAAGTCCAAGAGCACTTGTATAAAAAAAAATCATTCATAGGTCCTGAACTGAAATGAGATTGACCTACCATTATGCAAACCACAAGATCATCCTCACTGGCTCAGACACCAGCATTCCTCCCTTAACAACCTCAAATCGTCTCTTAAGGTTTGACAGCAGCAGCAGCAGCCGCCATGCTGCCCAATTTTTTACATAAGCGGCCTTTCAGTGCAGTGTTTACTATTTATCGTTTAAGCTGGTTGAAGATCGGGGGTTCATAAGTTTACATTCAAATGAGCTGCTGTCTTAGCAGCAGGAGACTCATGCATCATTTGGACGAAGATTCTGGAAACTTGTCATTATGGTCTTGGCACAGCAGCGGTGAGCTCCCGGAGTGGAATGAAGCTGCCATTTGCTCATTCCAGAGAAAGAGAGGGAGAGAAGAAGATAGAGGGTAGCAGGGGGAATATGGAGCAGAAGCTCTCGGGAGGAGGAATTAGTGAGGTGTAGATGAGGAAGTGAAGAGAAAGGGATTGAGAGATGATTGAGTGGCAGAGTTAAGGAGGGACTCGGAGTTAGACGAGGCGATACGTGCATGAATGAGAGAGAAGCAGGTGAGGTCAAATCCAGGACGCTGTGAATGGAAATGATGGATTTGAGAAAAAGGAAATATGGAGAGAAAATGGAGTCTAAAAAAAAATATGAGAGGGAAAAAGTGTGGGGCCCCGGTGTGAGAGTGTTGGACGGATGCTTAGCGAGAAGATAAAGAGGGAGAGAGATGAGGGCGGTTGGGAGGAGCGGGGGGGCTGGGGGTGAAAAGGTTGGCAGGAGAGGAGCCACTCCTAATCTTCCGTAGCAGTCAGATGGAGGACCTAACAGGATTATCAGTCAAATTTAATTATGGTGGCAAGACTCCATCATAATGTGCCTTAACGTATCAACCAGCCTCTCTATCAAACAATGGGGCCCCCAAATCTCATTCCACCTGAACAACACACACACCGCACACTGATATTAATTTAACTATATAAAGAGGTTTTTCTATTCACTTCGCAGAAACTTGCTTGGTCAGGGTGTTTCACCATCCAGGTACCAGCGCAGCAAAAAATGGGAAGTGTTTGGGTGGGCTAGCTAAATGTATTATATTGTGTGATTGTATGTCGATAGGGAGAGAGGATATCTTCTTAATGCCAGTCAGGCGGTGAATGCTGCTGACTCATCGCTGATGTCAATTCTTTTTACGTCCTTTGTTGGAAATATTGCCAGCTGGCATCTTTGTGATACTTAGTTGATTTAGGCACAGGATGTAATCGCTTTTTTGCAATATGCAAAAGTGGACCAGGTTTTGAGGAGAGGACACGGCACATACTCAGGAAAATTGTTAGTTTGACAATTCGTACACCATGTTGTGTGGGGAAAATCTCATCGCCGCGCGTTTTTTGTGTTTGTTTTTTTCAGCGCTGGAGTTGGCCGCACCGGCTGCTTCATCGTGATTGACGGCATGGCGGAGCGAATCAAGCACGAGAAGACCCTGGACATATACGGCCATGTGACGCTAATGCGCTCCCAGAGGAACTACATGGTGCAGACAGAGGACCAGTACATCTTCATCCACGATGCACTGCTGGAGGCCGTCACCTGCGGGAACACTGAGGTCCCCGCCAGGAACCTCTTCTCCTACATCCAGAGGCTGACGCAGATCGAACCGGGAGAGAATGTCACTGGAATGGAGACAGAGTTCAAGGTGAGGACTAAAACACCACCACTTCCTTTGAGGACTCATTTGTACGATGGTTTATTAAACAAATTAATCCTAATGATGTGACACTCTGTAAGAGAGAATTACCATTTTCTTTGACCCCCTTCTCCACACAGATGGCCAGACATCAGGGTCAGCTACACAATATTAACCCTGTAATCTGATACAGTAGATATTTAGAGTGCCTTCTCACACTTCCTTTGGGATGGATCCGTGTCTAAAAGGTGGTCTCTTTAGCTACTGGTGCTGCATTCTGCTCCCATGACCAAAGTGCAGTATACGGTTACTCAAGGGCTTTGAGATGAAGGTGAAGCTGGTTACTGAGAAACCTCTGTTAACATGTGGAGGTCTCAACGTTGTGACTGTTGTATATAGTGAACAAAGTATTCTTACCAAAATAAGTACTTTGTCAATTTGTGTGGAAAACATTCTTATTTCCTTTCTTGTTGATTTAAGCAAGAAGATCGATTTCTCTTTCATGTCTGCTTGTTCAATATGAAGCTGGTTCCAGCAGCTGGTTAGCTCAGCTTAGTAGTATAAAGTTGAAAACATATTTGTCCAAAGTTAACTAAATCCACTTGACAGCACCTCTTAAGTTCACCATTTAACTTGTGTCTCATTTGTTTCATTTGTATAAACATCAGTATACAACCAGTCAGGGTTTTACATGGACTATGGGACAACTATTTCTTGGCCTACCGCATGGATTTATTAATTCGACAGAGCCAAGTTAAATGTTTCCCTGTTTCCATTCTTTATGATAAACTAAGCTAACCGACTGCTGGCACCAGCTTCTGTTGAACAAAGCAACAAAGAAATAAGGGTATTTCCCAAATTGTTGAACTCTTTCTTATATGTTTTTTTATTCGATATTGTGTCCTCGAGTGCAGTTAAAGAACAAAAGGAACAAAGAAAATAAGTTGGTCAGAGATCCCACAATTCTACTTTCCAAACTTATAAAATCAAGATTGCTTCATAAAGAAAAACGGACAATGAAAAAGGAAAAAAATAAATCAGTTTAATGAAATGAAAAAGGCTTTCAAGACCAACAAATATTTGCCAACCAAGCTGGGACTAAAGACACAATGCGATAGTCTGCAGTACAAAGCCAGTTGTCTGTTTGATGTCTAGAACACACCTCATAAATCATTGATAATAATCTAACTTCAAAGTCCATTTAGTAGCTGTTCTGGAGCTTTACACTTTATCACAAGGTCAACATTAGCACATTTCCTCTTTCACCACGTAACTACGTTGATGTTGAAACCTTTCATGATTCGGAGCACCTCCAGCACTTCTTGTCCACATTTTCCTATAAATTGATATTGACATTACAGTTTTTTTCGATCGCTAAACCACATTGGGCACAACTGTAGCTCAATGTGCAAAACTTTAACTACAGTCTCCACTACCATAAGTCATTGGAGCTGAACAGTTCACTTCACCTGCAAAATAGGTTCAGTGCAGCAAACACTATGAACCAGCCTCATTGAGATAACACACACTGTCACTCAGAACCTGCTCAGGGTACAAACACTAGCATCAAACCCCAATACACAAATTACAAACTTTTAATCTTTACAGTTTCAATAATCTGAGTTATTTCACACAAATTACGTAATATTTTCTTTGATGAAAGGGTGAAATTCTTTCACATGAAATTGTTTATTTTATAACATACCAGTTTTTTTAGGAAAACAAAAAGAAATTAAAATCAGAAGTTTGCTTCAATAGATACACATTTTGTATATTTTATTGAAAACATTTCCAAATGTAGTATTTACCTGTGTAAATATTCTATAATTGTAATACAGAAATCAATTCCTGGATGCAACTCTAAGCTGTTTGTGTGCTGGAAAATTCGTATTACAGATGCAACTTTTTTGCAGATTGGGTTGCACTCTCAACCCTGCCTCTCTCAATGAGAGACCATGATTCACAACAGGGTCTATCAGTGTAGCCTTACTGTATTTCATCAGACATTACAGCTCTGTCTTCCTCCACACATCCACACTCTCACTGCCACTCTTCTCCCTCCAACAACCTGTCTTCATTGGTCCATTTACAAAAAAAAATATATTGTTGAGCTTTCCCTATATACTGTATATGTTCACTAACAAGTCTAAAACAAGACACCTTCTTAGTGTTTCAGTTGAAATTGCAATCTGCAGTGTTTGAAATGCACTAGGCATTCATTCTGTTTTGAATGTGTGGTTTACAGTTGTGGCAGTAGTGTGTTAGCGTTTGAAAAAAAGCGCTGGAAATCCACAGTGTTGTGCAGGTTGTGGTTAAGCCATGAGATAGGTGTGTAGAGTTTTGAAAATTGTGTTTAATCAATGAAAAACGAGCTAGAGTTTGGCCCGAATGAACCGCTGCTGTGCATACTGTTGTTATAGTTTTGCACATGTCGCTCCAGTTGTGCCCACTGTGGTTTAGCAATCGAAAAAAACTGTAGTGTTTCAATTGAAATTGCAATCCGCAGTGTTTGAAATGCACTCGGCATTCATTCTGTTTTGAATGTGTGGTTTACAGTTGTGGCAGCAGTGTGTTAGCATTTGAAAAAAGTGCTGGAAATCCACTGTGTTGTGCAGGCTGTGGTTAAGCCATGAGTTAGGTGTGTAGAGTTTTGAAAATTGTGTTTAAGCAATGAAAAATGAGCTACAGTTTGGTCCGAATGAACCGCTGCTCTGCATACTGTTGTTAGAGTTTTGCACATGTTGCTCCAGTTGTGCACACTGTGGTTTAGCAATCGTAAAAAACTGTAAATACTGATCTTGGAATAAGGAATTGGCGAAACTGATTGCACCTCCAGATATGCTTATTAGCTGCTCAAGATGTTCATAGGAAGATGGTTCTCTCCAACTTGAGAACAACCTTCTCCATAAGGACCATACAATAGAGTATGGTATGACCTGCATGAACCTTGAATCCCTGACCTTGATAGTCATCTTTACCCAGGGGTGTTTTCAGGGGGGAACCCCCTCTGAGAGTTTCATATACTAAGGATAGATGGTTGGATTTTGAAAGGGACTGGGATTGTACCTTCTGACTCCATGGTTTGACAGTTCTAGTTGGGCTTTTAGAAGGCATCATAGGATAGTTGATTGGCACACACAGGAAGACTGTTTACAGTTTTTTCCGATCACTAACCCACAGTGGGCACAACTGTAGCTCAGTGTGCAAAACTCTAACTACAGTCTGCGCTACTAACAGTCACTGGAGCTGAACAGTTCACATCATCTGCAATATACAGTAGGCTCAGTGCAGCAAACATTATGAACCAGCCTCATTGAGATAACACATACTGTCAACCAGAGCACTCTCAGAGTATAAACACTAGCATCAAACCCCAATACACATATTACAAACTTTTAATCTTTACAGTTTGAATAATTTGAGTTACTTCACACAAATAACGTAATATTTTATTTGAGGAAAGAGTGAAGAGTTTGGTCCACATGAACTGCTGCTGTGCATAGTGTTGTTAGAGTTTTGCACACGTCGCTCCAGTTGTGCCCACTGTGGTTTAGCGGTCGAAAAAAACTGTAATGTAGGCCAGAAAGTAGCTTGGTAAAAAAAAATCTTTGAGAAAGGTCATATGGGCGTTCTTAAACATTGAGGGAGCTGATCAGAATCTAATGTGGGAACACCAAACTTACACAAGCACAACGACTGAGAACATAAGGCCATCCAGGGTGTTATTTTCCTTGATTCAAGCTGTTTTTCCTTTGTTTACTGTGCTATTAACCATCTTGCCAGACAAGTCCTCAGCAGACCTGTCTGGTTTGGCTCAGTCAAAAGAGATTCTATTGTAGCCATGCAGGTATATATTGAAAGCAGGTGGCTTAAACTTTTCCTGGAATGGTTTACGCGTCTGCCCTGTGGCTCGGAGGAAAGCCACTGTATGCAATCTCCTTCATCCTATGCTCCAGCATTCTTTTCCTTAATGGCAGCGGTTGCCTCAGAATGACAATGAACCCAGCGCTGAACTGTTCGCTCAGCCTTATATTGATATAAAACATGTGCCACGAGTCGTCTCAAGTCGTGGGATTTCGTGTCCCTCTATAGCACTTGTGGGACAGAGACGGCACTTTCCACCTCATCAACAAAAAAGCAAAAGGATGGAATCAGTCACGGAGAGGCGGCAAACCTATCCCTAAAAAAAAAAACATTGCAGAAAGTTGAAGCATGCGTGTGAGAAAAGAAAGTATAGTGGTTGATCTGGCAGCTTTTGGTAATCCAACACCCCATTAAGACACACTGTTTTTGTTTTCACAGAGAGCTTACTGGTTGAGTTCAAAAAGGGTTGCCAATGGGGAATGATTTTATCCAAGCCTAACAGATGGTGAAAATAAAGATGTGTCTCAAAGCAAGAAAAAAAATCTGTGCGTGCCAAACTTTATCGATAAGATCGATTTAAATTCAAAGCAAATGACACGAGGCGAAGAGCACTGGGTGTCGGAATACCCAGTACGAACTTCTGAACTCGAGTTTGTTGTGGGGGATTTTCCAGCTTCAGTTTGTCTGTAAGAAAATAAGGTACTGCTGATGGTTCGAGGCTCTGTTCATGAGACCCCATTGTTTTCCTCACCGAGTCTGCGGTTTTCACCCTGCCTATTCTCTGTTTTCCAGTCTTTCGTTTCCCGCCATGTCATCCAATGGTCGAGTGTGAGAGAGAGTGTACAGTACGTGCTCACGTCTGCCTGTCTGCACAAAGCCATATAAATGCGTGTGTGTGTTCCAGGGTTTTTTTTTTGTTGGTTTTTTTCTCACTGGTGCAGGATCAACTGCGGTCCACATATGTTCGTTGAGACAGTGTGGGGCCTTGTGGTTTCCTGCCCCCCCGACTCTTGATTTTCTCCATTTTATTGCCCCTAACCATTCGCTACCGCTGCCCTTGTCTCCCCATATCACCCTTCCTTTGTTTATTCAATTGAAGATGTCTGGCTTAATATCCTCAGGCCTGCCGAGTCGAGCTGATTTTCCAATTCCACTTCTAGTCTATTTTGCCAGAGGAAAACCGAGCCTAGTGCTAAATACATTTGAATGAGGTCCTTGAATTTATCTGAACTTCCATCCATCCTGTCTGGTTTCCATTGCTCCTCATCTTCCATCTTTCCTCTCTGTTGCTCTCCCCAGCACCACTCTGTAACAAGTTTTCTCATATGTCAGTCAGAGTAATATTCTAAATGATGGGCTTTATTTACTTCTGCAGCGTCTGGCCAGTGCCAAGGCCCACACATCACGTTTCGTGAGTGCCAACCTGCCATGCAACAAGTTCAAGAACAGGCTGGTGAACATCATGCCCTATGAGACCACACGTGTGTGTCTGCAGCCAATCAGAGGAGTGGAGGGATCGGACTATATTAATGCCAGCTTCATCGATGGATACAGGTCAGAAAGAAATTATCAAAACCTTTTATTTTTTTCTTATGATTAGTTCCTTTCACTCACTGCATCTCTAGACCCAATGGTCTTAACAGAGGCTGTTAGCTCAAGCTTAGCGTCATTTGAAGTGAAATACTCCAATGTTTAATCCATGTGTTTGTGTTTGCAGGCAGCAGAAGGCCTACATTGCAACCCAAGGCCCGCTGGCTGAGACCACAGAGGACTACTGGAGGATGCTGTGGGAACACAACTCCACCATTGTTGTCATGTTAACCAAACTGAGAGAAATGGGACGGGTATGGTTACAAGAACACACACACACACACACACACTAGTATAATGTTGCTATGTTCTGTAATATGAGGAGTCTCCTGCAATCAGAGGAAATTCTCTATCTATCCATCTATCTATCTATCTATCTATCTATCTATCTATCTATCTATCTATCTATCTATCTATCTATCTATCTATCTATCTATATATACGTATATCCATCTATCTAGTATAGAGTAGATTGATACTGAGGGACTGACCCAGTTCAATTCATAAACAGTGTCCTGGTTCTGCAGGAAATGGCACACTTTTTGACGATGAGTAACAAAAAACATCTAAATATATAGAGAATGCATGCAACACAGTGACGGAGCAAGATAGTGGTGTGAGTTATATCTTATGAACCTCATATCTCATCAGGCACAAGACTATTTTTAAGTGAATAATGGATAGCATACGCCAGGCAGACACTTTAACAGTTTTTTACAATCGCTAAACCACAGTGGGCACAACTGGAGCGACATGTGCAAAACTTTAACACTATGCACAGCAGCAGTTCATGTGGACCAAACTCTAGCTCGTTTTTCATTGCTTAAACACAATTTTCAAAACTCTACACACTTATCTCATGGCTTAACCACAACCTGCACAACACTGTGGATGTCCAGCGCTTTGTTCAAATGCTAACACACTGCTGTCACAACTGTAAACCACACATTCAAAACAGAATGGAGTTAAGCCTAGTGCATTTCAAACACTGCAGATTGCAATTTCAACTGAAACACTAAGAAGGTGTCTTGTTTCAGACTTGTTAGTGAACCTACTGTATATACAGTATATAGGGAAAGCTCAAAAATATTTTAATAATATTTTTTGGGGGAAATGGACCAAGCAAGACAGGTTGGTGGGGGGAGAAGAGTGGCAGTGAGAGTGTGGAGTAAGACCAAGAAGATATAGAGCTGTAATTTCTGATGAAATACAGTAAGGGCTACACTGATAGACCCTGTTGGGAATCATGGTCTCTCATTGAGAGAGGCAGGGTTGAGGGTGCAATCCAATCTGCAAAGATCTACAGTTGCATATGTAATACAAATTTTCCAGCAAACAAAAACTTACGATTTGCATCCTTACAGTAAATGACAACATTACAGGAATTGATTTCTGTATTACAATTATAGAATATTTACACAGATAAGTAGGGGAGACCGGGGTAAGTAGGCACACTTTTTACTCTAGTGAGAATTCCTCATCACCTAAACATCTTTCAATTGTCATTCCTACATTAAATTGAAGCTTAAGGTGTTGGCTTGAAATGTGAACCCCTCACTTTTTCTAACTTATTTTAATAAAGAAGAAATTTACCATCAAAGACACTCTAACACATTGTGACAACCAACCCCATCAAGGGGTCGGTTGTCACACACTATGGGGTTGTTTGTCACAATGTTATCTTAATGGGAAAAATCTTTAAAAGAAGGAAAGAAAGCAGAACTAAATTTGAAAGTTTAATTTCATTGTCAAGTTGAAAAATAGGCCAACATAACTGTATGCATCTTAACACAAAATGAGCAAGGAATAAACAAAAACGAAATCCATATTAAGACCAACCTACTGTATGTAACAACATAAAGAACAAAACAAATAGGTCTAACAATAATAGCCTACTCAACTAGGATACACACATTCACTATCTGAGTTACAGTGTTGGCAAATGTAGGGTCTGCTCACTAACTAAGCAGAGATTGTGTGCCCACTGGTTGCACATACAACACTTCTCCCTTACCGCCTCTGAACGGGTGCTGGAGAGAACGTTTCCATACAAACCAAACACTAACTATCCTCTTCATCTGATGAAGATTCCTCCTCCTGTCTCTTTCTCTTCTGTTTCTTCTTCCCCCGCTGGGGTGGAGTGCACTGGGGTGCAGTAGCCTTGGCAACTGGTCTAGTTTGGGATGCACTGGGTCGTTTTGACTTTGTTGCCCTTTTTCTCTTTTGCATGCAAGCTGCCTTTCCTGCTCAATTCTCTCCTTCTTTGGGGTGTCAGTGAGGATACAGCTTGACATTTTCTTTTGTTATTGGGTTCCTTTCCTGGCTGCACCCTTTGGATAACATGTGACAACCAACCCCCCAAAAAATGTGACGACCAACCCCAACTGGAATTTCTTGTTAGCATCACGGCCAACAACCATCTGACAACTAATTACAACTAATCTAAACTATAGCTTACCCTTCACACTTGTTTAGGGTAACAAGTGTTTTGTTATAAACCCATTGTGTAAAAGCCTAGAAGAAAAATACTGAGGAGCTAAATATTTTCAATTTGACATGAAAAACACTAACAGTCCTCTCACCTCAAATTCAGCAGTCTAACTCCAAAGAAGACTATGTACGTGACCTCTGATCACAGTTGTGGATATTTACATACCAAAATTTAACAGACAGCACCTTCTGGTTCCGAGATATAACGATTGTGACAACCTACCCGTGTGACATATTACCCCGTTCTCCCCTATTACATTTGGAAATGTTATCAATAAAATATAAAATAAAAAGATGTATCTATTGAAGCAAACTTCTGATTTTCATTTATTTTTGTTTACCTAAAAAACTGGTATGTTATAAAATAAACAATTTCAGGTGAAGTAATTTCACTCTCTCCTCAAAGAAAATTGTACGTCATTTGTGTGAAGTAACTCAAATTTTTCAAACTGTAAAGATTAAAAGTTTGTAATTTGTGTATTGGGGTTTGATGCTAGTGTTTTCACTCTGAGTGTGTTCTGAGTGACAGTGTGTGTTATCTCAATAAGGACTGTTCATAGTGTTTGCTGCACTGAGCCTATTTTGCAGATGGGGTGAACTGTTGAACTCCAGTGTATGTTGATAGTGCAGACTGTAGTTAGAGTTTTGCACATTGAGCTACAGTTGTGCACACTGTGGGTTAGCGACTGAAAAAACTGTAATGACAAAGTAGCCAGAAATTGCTCTCCTTGCACACTGAATCCCTCAGACATGATGCGAAGCTCTGAACAGATGCTTTCTGTGTGCTGTCGTTCCACAGGAGAAGTGTCACCAGTACTGGCCTGCAGAGCGCTCAGCCAGGTACCAGTACTTTGTGGTGGACCCCATGGCTGAGTACAACATGCCGCAGTACATCCTCCGAGAGTTCAAAGTCACCGATGCTAGGGTGAGTCATCAGCATGTGGGCGTTTGTGATTATGTTGCGAGTATGATCATTTGTACCGTATTATTAACAGTGTTTCTGTCATTAAAATATACTATGTTTAAAACCACATCCTCTTCCTCCAGGATGGCCAATCGCGGACAGTTCGTCAGTTCCAGTTCACTGATTGGCCAGAGCAAGGAGTGCCGAAGTCAGGGGAAGGCTTCATTGATTTCATTGGACAGGTGCACAAAACTAAAGAACAGTTTGGCCAGGACGGGCCAATCACTGTACACTGCAGGTAAGACCCATTCTTACTGTCATCACCTCTGTATTGTATACGCTGGCGTACCAAATGGAGATTTTTGAAGATGAATTTCATTACAATGCTACCTATGTGAACAATACACATAAGAGTCAAGGAGTCAAGTAGATTGTGTGCGATTGATAGCAGGTTAAAACAAAAGCATGTTTTGCATGGTGTGTGCTCTAAACAAATTATTTATGTGATCATATTAATTATATATACTGTCATTTCTGGGATTTTTTATTTTGTTATATTATTTATTTTGCCCTTTAATCAGAGCAGAAAAGATGGCTTGCTCTCAATGGCCCTCCCTGAATGAATAAAGGTTATGAATAAATATGTTTCCATCTGTGCGCCAACAGTGCTGGAGTAGGGAGGACTGGTGTGTTCATCACCCTCAGCATTGTGCTGGAGAGGATGAGGTACGAGGGAGTGGTGGACATCTTCCAGACTGTCAAGATGCTGCGCACGCAGAGACCTGCCACCGTTCAGACAGAGGTGAGCTTTCTCATTCTTATTATTCTATCTCTCTTCTGCTCCACGCTCCCTTCCTCTAACACTCATCTTCTTCTTCCCACCAGGACCAGTACCAGTTCTGCTACCGGGCCAGTCTGGAGTACCTAGGAAGCTTTGATCACTATGCAACATAAAACCCAGTGGCCGTCTCTCATGCCACCTCCCACCTAGTGCACTTTTCTTAGGTCACACGCGGCCTGAATTAAGGCACTAGGCTGCGATGTGACTTCGAAAGATTTCTTTGTCCACCACATGCAGAGTGACGGGGGACCATCGGCTAAATCCGGAACCCAGAAACAGCATCTCTAACTGAGCCATACCAACCTGCTTGACAAGGGTGTTTCCCTCCACCCTCCAGCCCCAGCCACACCCATTGGTCAGTCTGAAGAAGCAACTTCAACCACTGTTCCAATCAGAATACTTGATCAAATATAGATTTTTTTTTATTATTTGTTCAAGTGCTTTTGGGAGCACCCAGATTGCTTTACATTGTTTTGGGTGTGGAACTCTCACCTGGTCCACCACCGGTGTAGCATCACCAACCTAAATACAGGACTCGGCTACAGTATTAAGCTGTCACAGGAAATTTTGATTTTTTTTTTCTATCTCGGGGGACTGTCTAGAAAGGAGTCTACAAAATCCATCTTATGGAAGCCTCGTGGACTGACAAAGACTGGGACCTTTTGAGCACCAGAGAATTGCCAACAGGAGACTGAAAACACAGAGCACACAGTATTAAAAAGACAAAGAACACACATCCTAAAAAGAGAAGAAAAAAAGACACCAAGAAGTATTTTTTTCTGTTTTGTTTTGGGAACAGACTCTCGTTTCCTGTGAATGAAAAGGAGGATATTTCTACCATACAATAAATAAAATAAACACCAGTTCAACCTTATGCTTCACGATAAAAGATAAGGGAAAATTGAGAGTTGTTTAAAATGCATACCACAAATAAAAAACATTCATTTAGTTTTTTAGAAAAATCTAGATATGTGATTATCTTGTTTTTTAAAAACTGGGTATTCGTTGTGGCAAGTTTTTTTTTTTTTTTTTTTTTTTTTTTTTTTACAGATTCATGACTTTGTCCCTACTGACCATACAAAAGTAAAGTGGTATTTTTAATTGTGTTTTATTTTACATTTTTCTGTGTAATCCAATAAGCTGTAGCGATTATTTTTCAAGTATTGCGTTACTGTTTTAAAGTGTACAATCAAATCTAGCGTGGAAAATGTTCACAATTCTAAGAGAGACACCACATTTTAGTGTCACTCTCCTGTATTCTCTAATCCACGCACACGTTTCGCATGCACACGGGAACTCTCAGCCTCGTTTCTGTTGGGGCCTGTGGTGTCAGAGAGGGCGGCCATTTTTCAAATTCCCAGGGGCCCGCAGACGGCGGAACGGCGGTGAAAACCTTCTGCAGCCACCAGAAAGTCCCAAGAGTAGTTTTTGCCAAGTTGGTCTATGCGCAGGTTGAGAGAAATCCAGATAAAACACATAGCAAAATATGAAGAAGAAGGAAAAAAAATAAGTATTTATGTGTCACAAAGATTTCTCAAGCCGGGAGCGAGAAAAGGGATGTAGTAAACGGGGTGGGTCGGGGTTGGAACAATTTATTCTCACTGGAATGCTCACCTCTGACTTTTCTCTCTGTCTGATTCCGTGTGCAATAAGTAGATGTATTATATATTTTTGTGTCAAGTCACTAACTGCAGTTGTATGCCATTATGACTACAATGATGATATTGAGGATGGTGCGTTGTTTTCCAGACACAAAGATGTTACACCACCGATATGGTTCACGCCACTGTTTGAACGTGTACAAACAGAGGAATGAGCCTCTGAACCCTTTTTTTAAAGAAAGTAGTTTTGTTTCTTGTGTCACAACTCCAGTAGACGATGATGTCATCCCTCCTGCGCGTCACGGCAACCAACGAATGATCGGACTCATATTTCAAAACAGCATCTAAGTATTTTGATTTTAGATTTCTAGTGCCTTATATTACACGCCTATTTTGATAAAGTTACTTTAAAGGGTTTTTTTGTGTATTTTATCTACGTACGCTTGTGTGTATGTGAACAGAATGTCTTGTGTATATTATTTTAGTTCTGTTACAGTATGTGAAAGTGTTGTGTGTGTGTGTATGTGTGGTTGTGTGTGTGTTTGTGTGTGTGTGTGCGTTCTGTTTTTTGGCTGTGAAGTTTTGTATGGAAGGCTCTGAGTAGGCAGGATAGTTGTACTCATCATTTACTCAGACCCAGTAACAGCATCATCATATTGCTTTTAATCAAAAAGGAAAAAATATCTTATCTCACATGAGACTCAACTACAGTCTTAAAAGAAAATGTGCTTTCAACGTAGGTCATTAGCAGGATGGTCTGATCATTTTTGGACAGGAAGAAGTTTCTACTATGTCGAACAGCTTTCCATCTCTTTTCTTTTCCCGGGACACTTGCACAAGCATTGTGTATATACTCTTTCTTTTCCGAATTTTTAGTCTTGCCTGCAATGAAATTTTGGCATTTGGCACAGACTGTGAGCTGGCTCGTACAAGTCCTATACTTACTCAGCTATGTAAAAACATCTATATAAGGCAGAACGAGCAGTGGCTGTCTCTGTCACCTTGGGAGAAAAAGGCAACATAACAAACCATATGCATACGCTCTGAAGCCCCTCACTTAAAATCAGTCACACTTATTGTCTGTGTGTTTTTCGTTCTGATGTCTAGTTATATTTAGATATATATTTTTTTTTTCTGTAACGGCAAAGGCTGAGAGAAGTTCAGGTGCTACGTCGCCAATGACACAGAACCCACAGCATAATTTTAAATTGTTTTCCTTTTTGTATCTCCATTTAACGCGTGACCACATAAGGGATCGTTGATAGTTTTTTTCCACCATCTTGCAGTTACCCTGTTGTCGTTTTTGTATGCATGGTACCACCTTTGAGATGCCCCTTTGGTCGCACCTGTTACGGGAAGACTTGCACTTTTTCTCTTTGTACTATGCACTAATACTAGTATCCTAATATCTCTGATAGCCCCCCCACCGCCCACCCCCCAAAGGAGTTTTACTTGAACTCAGTAAAGACGGACCCCGTAAAGCTCACATGGTTGTGTATATGTAAATAACACAAAACACAGAGAGTAATTGAAATGCATAAATAAATGAATAAATAAATGATTATTATTAAGATGAAGAGTGAATAAAATCTATCAGATATATACAGTGATATACTTAAAGGATGCACCAGAAATCACAGTTTGTGGCACAGCAGTATGTGAAATACATCACATTGTGGATTTGTTGTACCACAAAAGAGAAGTTTCACATAAAGAAGTGTTCTATTTTACCCCCCAATGTATCATGTAGATGGATAAAACTGGAGTTTATAAATTGTATAAAAACAAAAAAAAATGCAAAATACGGTGTGTTACTTGGATCAGTTACCTCTAATTGGTCTGTAAATGTAAACTTTTTGTTTTGTTTGTTTCATTTCGTTTTTGTTTTCTGCTCCGAGTCAAGAAGTGCTTTTTATTTTCTTACATTGGTTCTCGGGACGCGTGAAAACATGAAAAACAGACCTGTATGGATTTCTGTTCTGTGTCGACACAAGTTTCATTTGTTACAAATAAACTCAAGTGAAATCATTTCTTAGTGCTGTCTTTTTGTAGATCGGTACTCTACACGTTAAATCACATGGTGGGAACTATTAATTTAATTTAATTAATTAACTTCTTCAGTAGTTTGTTTAAAGTTTGTGCGAATAGAACGATCAGTAGAGTTAATAGAAAAATGACATTTTGTTATTTTGCAGGTTTGGCAAATCGCAGTTTAAGGAGTTTCATGTTTGTTAACACTAAAATGAAAATTAAATTGTATTACTAGTAGTATAAGTTATTTTCCGTTTTCAGAAATACCATTCAAATTAGTGTCCATTATAAAAGTGGAATGAACCCCCTATAGCCTTTGCTCAAATGACAGACAGGCCATGGATTTTATAGAAATTCCCAGACTGACCTTAGGAGAAGAATGTCCCCCCCACAATGTACAGCAGTTTTAGAGCTGAGATGCCCTAAAATAGCCAATGGGCAGCAAACATTTTCTATGGGTCTCTATTTTTATTCCTGCAACCTCCACAAATGTTTTGGGCAGTGCGGTAACGAGCGCTCCAGCCTTAGAGGGCTTCTTGCATTGTCTTTAACATTTAGTCATAAAAGTAAGTTTTAGGGAAATTGACAGATGAAGGCTACAGTTTGCAGTGGGGTGGAGAGTTGCGGCTGAAAGGAATATGTTTATTCGTGTCTGACTTGTTATTGTAAAAGCAAAGCATAATGTCTTTGAACATCTCTGCTGGCAGAAAAGACAATGTGTTGCATCTTTGATTTGAACAAATCAGCAGCCTCTGAAGCTCTGTAGAATTTTCCATGAGCAGTGATGTTAGCTCAACTGTCACAAATTTCAAGATTTAAAATGAGTTAGACTCACTTGGTCTTAAGCTCTCTAGCCCAGCTCTTTTTTTTAATCATTATCCTGTGGGAAAGCAGCAATGTCATTGTTTGGGTTAAACCGTTGAGCTGTATCAATTGATGTCAAAGAAATAGTTTTGGGGAAGCAAAGTTCAACAAATGTTTTCACAAGATAAATGTGAATGGGCCTCTGGACTTCATTGTTCAAAGTAACCATCCAAGAAGGAATGTTCCAGCTGGAGTTCTTCCTCCTCCCTGTCTGATCAGTGATATAATACCTGCACGTTGATGCACAGCACAAAGGAAACTGGTGGTAAAGAAGAACAAATGTTACATTCCTCAGCCAAAGCTTTGCCAGGAACAAGAGCGGGGGCAGTTTTATTCAGTTGATTTATTCCAAATGAGTAAACCTGTTTATTGAAATAGGCCCCTGAGTGCTCCAACCTCAACGGTTGTTTACTTGAGGTCTAATATACATGCGTGGGTACGTTTTGGCCAGAAGTAACCGGTGTCAGCCACTAGCAAAGACTGTAGGGCAGCAGGATTGTACAGCGTGCTCACAAGAACACACAAGAAAAGGCATTCCTTAAACCTATTTACCCAAGTCATATATTTAAGAAATTATGTTGTTTGAAAACGAAGAAACGTTTGTTTTACTAGTCAAAGTTAAGTGCATGTACGTTTCCCTTTATCTTAACAGGTGCTGATATTTTTACATGATCACTAGTTAAATGCCACTTTGAGATAAAAAAAAGTCTACAGTGTATATTTTTTAATAAATTAAGCATTTAAATGTAGTCAAGTGATGGTTCCAAATTTCCTTTTTAGCATCAAATGTTGTATTTCCCAAATTTCCACCCACATAAACTTTCCAACAGAACTACTCAAAATAACAGACGATTTGATAAATAAAAAAAACATATGTAACTTTTTATTGTTTTTCATACAGCAGTTAGCAATAGTTCAACTATAGCAAGCCAAAAATAAATACAAATTTTAAATAATTTCAACAATGTGTTTCATTCAACAGGGCAAACAGTAGCATTTCACGTTGACGCGACACAGAATCCAAACACACAGGCATGTCTTCCAGTCTGAATGGTTCGACTTTAGGAAGTGATAAATATGTGCTCAAAACTTTTATCACTTTCTTTAATTCAGCAGTGATCAATTTTTCAGAGTTAAATAACACACTTCATATATTTTTGTCCGTACAGCTCTGAAGCATTGCAGAGAGGAAGCCAGTGTAGTGCAATTGGACTCGGCCGGGCAGTAAGCAGGTAGGAGACAATGTACAACATGCGGGGAGAAACACTAAAGACATGAGGAAAAATACTACAAGCAAAGTGCATAAATATTTAAACTCAAAAATAAACAGACCCCCAAAACCTACCATAGGCAAGCTATTTAGAAAAAATCTCACCTGTGAATTTTCATGTACAAAGAAAAAAGTTTGTGTATTTCAAAAAGGGTGATGTGACAAACGTTAAGTAACGTTTATTTTTCCCTGATGGATGCGAAAAGCACTGGGTAACCGAGGCAACAATGTCCAACAATGTGTTCACCCATTTTTATAGAGTCCAGCTGTCCAATCAGAACCCTCTATCCAGCCTGTCACAACACCCAGTCACCGATCACGTATGTGTGATGTTCAAGCACACGCGAGTTAACATCCATATATCCCAAAATCACCCATCTCCCTTAACCGTTGTTTCCTCTGATTGATTCAAAGGGAAGCTGTGTAGGCAAGAGTTAAGACGGAAGCAAATCCAAACAACTTGCACAGAAACATACTCACTCATACACGCACGGTCACACTCGCACCAACTAAACCCACTGTTAATTCAGTGCATTTGTTTTTTTGTCATTGCTCCAACTCTAAATGGACTTTATTTCCCTTTGTGGCTGCGTGGATCCCATGTGCTTTTGGCAGTTGTACGGAGGCCTGGCAGGGCCACATAGTCTTTCTGGAAGCGTGAATTGGGCGTTCTCTGCCGTTTCCTCTCGCCCTGTGTGGTGAAGAAAGCGTCCTGGAAACGCATGCTTGAGGCTGTGGACTAGACGACAGGACAGGAGAAAAACATCAGTAAGCAAAACATGGAAGCGTTCCAGGTGGTAGCAAGAGAAATTAATGATTGAACATGCATGAGTCCATTAAAGTATTAAGCTTATGGATTACAGTTTGTGTGTTGCCCAGTAAGTCTAATACTTACAAGTCTACGCTTCACCTTTTTGGGCAGGTCTTCATCTAAAGTATAGACATCTTCTCTTTTTGCCAGCACCTGAGAGCCGTCCTCGAACTCCACCTTCGGAGAACACAAAGTTATCCATAGTATCCATTCCTTTTTTTTTTCTCAAAAACCTACCGGTACTTTTAATTTATATATTTATCTTCGGTTATTAATCTCCGAAAAAAGATATTAGAATTGAATATCAGTCGAAGAAAAAACAGTGATCTTTGTGGTAAAGATGCAAATGCAACATTATCTATTATGAATTACATCAGGTCTGGTCTCAAAAGAAGTAAGGTTGGTGCATTAAAAATACAAAGGTTAACATAGCATTTCACACTATAGTTATTATTATTACCATCTTAAGTTATTATTTCATTATAGGTTAAATATAAAAAACACATTTTAAAATTTTAATGATATGACAAACAAGTGATTTTATTAAAGCCATTTTCATGTTTCATCTGCAAAATGCAGGCTTTTGGTCACCGTGTCGATCCTAAAGTGAAATGCAGCCTGAAACTATGTCATACCCTAAAAACACCTTGACAATGGAAAGTTCTTGTTCAGCGTTTTTTCTTAAAATCCATGACCCATCTTAGAGCGAGTGTGTGCGTCACAGATGCATTTGTGCATCACTAACGGTTAACGCCCAGCTAAACTAAATAAAGCTTTAAGTGGAAACCGCATGACTCTTAGCTTAGTGAATATTTCAGTATGTTTGAATAATGCAGATTGTCACCTCCCTCTCATCCTTCTCTTCTCACTCTCTCCATCTCTCCTTCCTTTACCCATCTGCTTTCACCCTGTCTGCAGAGCTTTTGCTAGTTCCTATACATCTCTTTTCATCATCCCATCATCTTCTATCTCTTCTCCACCTCCACTAATTAGCCATCACTATTTCAGCACCTCCCCTCAATCTCTGTCTCAAGTGCCCTCTTTCTTTGTTGTCTCTCCATCCTCAACAACATCAGCATCAGTTTAGTTCAACAAGTTCATTCGTCTCGCTTTGACCTACAACTTAGTAAATTCAACATGTATTTAATAAAGTTTGTGTTAGTGTACCTGGTACATGTAGGAGACGTTGGATCCCAGGTATTTGGCACCATAGAACAGCCCGTCAGGCCATTTCACTTGAACAGCTTCCCCCACTTCAGGAGGACCCAAGTTCACACAATCTCTGCTCTAAAAATACAAGACAGTACTGGTCAGTCCATGTTAGTGCTCGAGCACATTTAAAAAGGTCCTCAAAAACATAAAAGTCATTCAAAGTGAGTGGAGTAATGTTGAAAAAAAAAAACTCTTTCAAAAAAACTGTTTTGTTCCACGAGGTTAAAGTCATGGTACAGTATACTGTATATATTATTTGTATATTGTTTGTGTATATGTGAAGTACAAGACTGTCCAAAACATAAATAGGTATATGAAACCTTAACCAAATATGTGTTGTTGATCCCATCAAGCCCTGAGGGAAAAACAATGTTGTAATAAATGTATTATATACCGATCAATTGAATGTTATCATAACTTTAGTGTAATAATTAATGCAACATTATCTCAGTTCTCAGATTTAAAAAAATGTTCAGTTCCCAGATAAAAAAAATATTATATTTCTTTAATTAAAGGGGATTTTAAGTGAAAATGAAAGGGGTGTACAATTTGTGGTAGCTCTAAAGAAGACTATGTCAATTACAGTTCAGGATTGAATGCAAATGAGGGGAATGTCCTCACTGATATAGTAGCAAAAGTGTGTGGTTGTGTGTGTAGCGGCTACTTCTCTCTCAGAATTAAGCTCACTAATATAAGCTCAATATTAAGCTTACTAAGTGTGAAATACTCACATTAATCAATTGAGCGAACCCATGATTTTTAACTCATCAAGAGCGGTCAAATTAGTGAATATTTGCTGCCACCATGACAACTCAGCTGTCCTTTGATATCTCCATTTTAATTTGAATGGCCTTTTCAGAAATCAATGCCGTTTTATTGGACATTTCAGATATCTTATTCTTAATTACTCGTTCATATAGGTTTTGCTGATGCACATATCTAATTAGAATATTAAAGCAAGTTTACAGGTAATCCCTCATGTAGTGACCATGGAGAACCCAATAATATTCTTTCAAAATGAGATAGTTTCCCTATCTGATATCACCTTGTAAAACAGGGACGTGACCTTGTGCGTGCTGCGTTGCTCTAATTAAACAATTCTCACCACAATATCCTCGGGATAAGTATCGTTGGAGAAGGAGCCGTCATCAAACATGACCTCGTAGAACATCTGGGAGGTGATCTGGGTGACCTTTGAGCTGTAGTAGCGCAGGTTCTTGTGTTTGGAGATCACCGTCTGGCCCATCAAGACAGACGCTTTGCACGCTCGCTGCTTCTAGTATGCAAGGGAAGACAGCAAATAAGACTACACTTTGACAATCCATATAGGTTCATCTAAAAACCAAAGCTTTCCTCATCATACATAACCAACCCTTTTTACCGATATCAAGTGGCATATATCCATGCAAATGGTTTGAACAAAACCCATCAATATCAATATTCATATTCTTACATCAAATCACCACTGCTCTACTTAGTTTGCAATAGTTTATTTGCAATAGAGCCAATTATTCAGAATAATCTTTTTACAAATTTCATAGAAGTTTCAAAAGTTTGTCTAAATGTGCTTCCTGAGCACAGCCTGGTTCATATACCAGCTCAAGAAAATACATCCTATAACTATCCTATAAGTCCTATAACTTACAGCTGAGGAACTCCGTGATTGGTGTCTATGGCAGGTGATTGACACCACATACGGCCAATCATCAGGCTCCATGGTTACGCCCGCAGCATGGGCACAGGTCACATGAAAGGAGGTGGGACACCGGCCACATGAGCACTGGATGCAAGCGCCTGCCTGCCGCTTCCCCGCACAGCGGTTACGACAATAGATGCACCTCTGTAAAAACACAGACCGGAGGAAACTGTCAACACACAACACTGACTGACTTGAGTCCAGTGCACAGTGCATACATAGTGCATTTGTTAGGGGACCATTTTCCGCGAATCAATCAATACACATTTGGTTCTGTACGGTTATATTTTACAACAACAGGACAGGTGTATGTGGGATCATTCAGTTCAATAGTGTGACTCCTTTATGTATAACTTCTGGAAAACAATTGAGAGCTGTTGCACAAAGGCACTAGCAGTATCTTTGTTGTTGACACACACACACACACACACACACACACACACACACACACACACACACACGTTTATGAGATCAATTAATTGTTGGTATTGGTTCTTTTCTTTGGATGGACATGGATAGACAAAAGGTCAGAACAAAATAAGATACTTCAATAAAAAAAGCTTGAACTAAAATGGCACAATACCTTCTGCCACTCACATCATATCATTCCTTCCCATCTGTCCGTCCTGTCACTTTCCATTAAACCCAAAGTCATTGAGTGCCTTTATTGCAGTAGAGTAAACCTGACCTTAATTCAATTGTGTCTTTGGAAAAGGGTAAAGAGTTATTTATAATCTGTCTTTACACTTGATCGACTTAAGAGTAATGAAAAGCAGCAGCGAATGAAAAAGACAAAAACACGCTAATTGAGTCATCGCACGCTTGTTCCATGAACCTCTTAACATCATTTAAAAACTATCATGTGCTCCAAATATCAGTCGATCCTCTGTGCCACTGTTATTGGATACGGTGGTGTAAACAGAACATGGATACGAAAGAAGAAAATAAGTAGAGGGAGAGAGAGAGAGAGAGACCTCAGCTGTGATAGTCAACAAAAACATGTTATTTCACTGCTACACTACAAAGTAACCCTCAAAAAAGCCACCAATCAGATGGCACCATTTGAGGTTTCCACAACAAACCAGTGCTGCAATGTCTATGTTGTGGTATTTTGTTTTATTTCCCCTCGTTTGAGGTCTGTGTGACCCGTACACAACTTCACGTCGGAGGGCGTAATACACACAGGCACATCCTTAGCACAAACACTGCCCTGCATGTGTGCACAAAACGCTAACACAAACATTTTTTAATTTTTAAGACTTATCCCTCCAAATACTCCGTCAATTCCATTTCCTATACTGTGGCATCTCCCACACATTCTCAAGCTCTTCCACTAAAAGGGAAAGAATTACGACATCCTCCCATTATAACCCTACCCGCTCCACATTCCTCTTTCACCCCTTTTGCATGCCTCCCATCTCTCTCTCTCTCTCTCCATTCCCTCCACTCTCCTCCTAATGAAACACCCATCTACGCTCGGCTTTCCGCTCGACTAACCCTAGCCTGTCTCCCACTCTCTCTCTCTCTTGCGGCGCGGTTACACATCTCTCTGAACGTAATTTATTCATTAAACTAATTCCTGGGAATCCATACTGAAATATCCATACATGTTTGACACATAACATGCCTATATATAGACAAACTCAGCAGTAAGTGAAATCAATTGGGAATTAGCTAGTATGTTAATGTGAATTCTAGCTTACAAAAAAGCTCCGGTGACATGTCTCGTCCACAGAAGAACATCATGAGCCTAAACAGCATATTTGGGAGTATGGAGAAACTGCAATGTTAAAAATATTACATATGGTAAATAACATATAGGAAGGACAGAACAGCATTTGATTTTGAGGTGCATAAGAAGGTTCAAAGCCTTTCTCGTCATGAGCTCAGCCTCTGAAATAAATGCCCTTTGATCATTTCTTGGAGAAAAATCAATAGCTGATCGTATTACATCTAATCTCTACGGCAACACTGGCTTCACCTTTCCAATTATCAGCTTGGCCTACTTAATTCAGGTATGAGTAGAAGACCAGGAGGTATTGTGAACAAAGAGACCCCTAGAAATCCTTTGGAAAACGTTATACTTTTTTAAAATTAATGAAGCCTATATTGTTTCACAGCTCCTCTTATTTTTGAACTGGGGGGACTTTTACTCAGCACTATTCTTGGTGTCTGACTTGGCCTATAACATAAAACCTTTTTATCCATAACTCCTCCATTATGGACAACAGTGTGCTGATGAACTGGCCAGACCCATTGAGACAAACCACACATTGAGGCCACCGTGACAAGATTCTGACTGGCATGCAAAAAAAAAGGAGAAGGATATATGTGTGTGTGTGTGTGTGTGTGTGTGTGTGTGTGTGTGTGTGTGTGTGTGTGTATTTTTGGGCGAAATAATAAGAATTGTTTGTGTGAAAACAAAGCAATATAAATATGTCAATATATGTACTGTGACGTTGGTACTGTGACGTTTGTGCTGTGCGTGCGTGTGGCACTTAACCCACCTTATGCCTGTGCCTTCTCTGGGGTGTATTTGGATGCCTGTGTTGAGCCATGCGTTAAGAACATTCCCACAGTAAATAATGAATGTGTATGTGTGCGCGCTTCTGTGCGTTGTGCGATAGTAAATTATAAATGCGCTGGGCTCTTGTAGGGGCAATGGGTCCAATGCGAGTGTCGAAACACGTGGCCCATGAAGCAAAAATAGAGAGAAAAGTTGACAAGAGAGAAAGGGTATACTATCCATAATCTCATCCATACATTTTACCAAGCAAGTGTGAAGGTGCACATTATGTATTCCAGCTTGCTGTGCCCTTTTTTCATAGTTTACCTTAATTAACAGCTCAAGGAGGATGTTTAAAAGAGGACTATCATCAACTGGGT
Source organism: Ammodytes marinus (assembly GCF_949987685.1). NCBI lineage: Eukaryota > Metazoa > Chordata > Actinopteri > Uranoscopiformes > Ammodytidae > Ammodytes > Ammodytes marinus. The sequence continues at coordinate 16,247,313 of NC_137235.1, forward strand.
TGATCCAAGAAGTGCTTGTGTCAGCACGCTAATTACTGAAAAATTGGCAGCAGAAAGTACAGATTGTGTGTCATCATGTAGTGAGTGTAAAATCATTGTGGACACGGATAAATTTTTAGACTAGATTAGTTTAAAAAAAGGGAAAAATCGGTTTGTAGTCACACAATTGGGAGTACGTGCCTATAGCTGTGCGTAATCTATGGTCTGATGTGAATATTGGAACCGCGTGAAAAACTAAACAGCCTTTAACCGTCAAAGGAAGGAAGTACTGTTTGAAAAAAATACACACACAAATTTTGATCATTTCAAGATCTTAAATAGGTTGGACATCATCAGAGTCATGACAGAGGCTTTTTATGAGTCCCGCCCTTTGCTTCATGCTGCAATTTTCATTATCTTCAGATTTTGGCTCGTGGTTCCTGAGACTGACTGTGTGGTTTGTGCTTCCATATCCAAATGAAGTTAATTCCAATGTGGTGTGAGTAGATATGAACCATATCCTTGTAAATACCTTGTGGGTAATGTCAGTGTGCCCACAAAGTTAGTGTTTCATTCTATCCCTTCAACCATTTTCACATAGGAACATAGGTTGGTTTCCATTATGGAGATTGGTGTTACAACTTTTTATATATACTCAGTTGTGAGTTTAGTAGGGGAGCCGAGCAGAATTCAACTTGATAGTATTGCTGTGAGATGTATCTAATATTGATTATTAGAATTATTGTCCACTGTTTATTACTAGAATTCCTTTATTTGATGGTTAAAATAATAGCGTTAAAAGCAAATAAGGCGAGAGAAAGAGCTGATGACATGCAACACAGATCCTCGGCTGAACCGGAGACGGCGTGGTTTAAGGTTGGCAATGAATGGTTGACTAAATAATAGAAAAACCTTTCAGTTTGGTGTAATTAAAAATGTACGTTAGAATTATAACAGGGCTATCACTATACACCTTCATTAGTTTGTAGGTAGTTGGACCTAACAGGCCTGCACTTGAGTGAATATCTATGACAATCAAACACAGCAAATACTGTATACATTGTCGCTTTCAATCTATCAACAGATACTGAGATAAATTGTGTGTTAATAGGTAGTCCCAAACCCTGCACTGCCCTGATCAATTATTTATACTTCCAAAAAAGCTTAAGTTGTCATTTCAATGCAATACCTGCTGAAACAGTGTAAGCAGAGAATGGACAAGCAGAATTCATCTCCGTTATCCATCAGTTGTTAGGATGTACCTCTCCAAGACTACGGCTATCATGGTGCCTGCAGCAGAGAGCTAACTTTAGTGGCCAACATGTCAGGTCTGCTGAGACACACTCCAACTCTCTCATTATGCAAGCAAGGAAACGCACAGACACACACTAAAACACAAGCAGACAGACACACAACCACTCATGGATAGACAAACACCCACACACAGACCCCCACTCCTACCCACCAGTGGTTAATTATCCAGCTTTGATTGCGGGCATGTTCGTCTCACATTGTTAATTAGAACTGTGAACACTTCATTAATTAGATCGAGCCAGTCCTCGAGGACCCGGGGAATTCCAGCATATGTGTGTGTAATGTGTAATGTGTGTCTCCTTACCAGTTTGTACCGCTGCATGGGGATCCTGCTGGTGTCAATAGGACTCCTCTTGGCTTCGTCGCTGAACCTCGCCTCTGGTAGTGCCACTGCACACATCACATGGGCCCATCTATATACACACACACACACACACACACACACACACACACACACACACACACACACACACACACACACACACACACACACACACACACACACACACACACACACACACACACACACACACACACACACACACACACACACACACAACAAATTAATACATAATGATGATTAAGACACACAGACAATTAATTTGTTTGAGCTATTGGGATCAGAGATGAGAATGCAGAGATAGTCACAGAACAGAAGCCCGTCTCACTTGTCGTTTTGAGTTTTCTTCAGAGCTCCCCCTCTGAGGTTACACAGACAGCATTCCTGAGAAAACATAAAGAGAAATGAGTGAGTACGACAGACAGAAAGAAAGATAAATATCTTTCCATTCCCCAATATCCCTACACATGCTTACTTATAACACCTGCATGAAACAACTGCAACGTGTGGGACACTAGGTCCAATTTGAAAGAAATCTGCTGAGTTGTTTCATAACCAAAAAGGGAGAACAATTGTTCACACATAATAGATGCAACGTCACCTGTTTTCCATATAAATGCAGTTTAAAAACAAGAGCACCTTTATATTTAATCTGTTCCAGTGTGTTTTCCTTCTCAGTAAAGCAATATAATGCAATATGTCACGAAAGAAGCAAGTAGCAATATCTTCTGCTTAAGAGGACAAGTGAGCATTTGGGGACATGAGTCTTTATTTTAAGAAATTAGGGCAAGGCCTAAGATAAAGGCTGTCAATGACATTGGTGTTAAAATATTTTAAGCAGAAGTGAGCAGTATATTTTTGATAATATAAGTGTATCATTGTTCTATATTCATACAGCAATAACTTACAGTGTGCGCCGTTCATAACGCAGTTCTCCTAGTCACTCCGCTCTGCAGTAATTGATGGAAAAAAACTTTCTTGTATCCCACAACCCTTTAGCCAATCAGGAGAGAGAACTCCCCAATTTATTTTCTTAATCAATTTGTTGCTTGGATTTGTTGCTCATTGTGAAAGTCTATTTTTCCCCCAATAGCCTTGTGCCAACACGTAATGTGCCTATAATAGCATCACACAGGGAGAAAAATGGTCTTACTGCTGTGAAGCTTCCTTCCGTACAGCGATCACACGACCACTGTTCACCGACGTCACCTGCAGCAACGCCATAGCAACCTAAAGGAGGAATGGATTGATGAAAAAAATTATGTGAAAGCTGTGGCTCTCTGGTTATAATTTAAAAAAATCACTCTTTACTAAAATACTGCTAAAGCGCTCCACGCTAACCTGGGGAACCGTTCACAGAAAACAGCAGACTTGGCAGCAAACGGTAAGTATACCATCAGTTACAAGAAACAGAATCAAATGCCACGTCCCTATTGTTTCCACAGATCTTCAACAGAAACATGGTCACGTTCCAGGCCGAAACGCACAGTATTGCAGAGTAAGTGTAAAAGGAGAGCTCTTTGGAATGTGTGTGTGTGTGTGTGTGTGTGTGTGTGTGTGTGTGTGTGTGTGTGTGTGTGTGTGTGTGTGTGTGTGTGTGTGTGTGTGTGTGTGTGTGTGTGTGTGTGTGTGTGTGTGTGTGTGTGTGTGTGTGTGTGTAAGGGAATGGTTGTGGTCGAGTAAGACATGCAGACACCACAGGGGTAGGAGGTATATACATTTTGGGTATAAATGGATCCGCCTTGTGTGTTCATCTACGAATCAAAAAGGTAGCATTGCATGACAGGCAGACTTGCACTCGCATAACGGTATGCTTTTGTTTCAGACACTTGAAGCAGTGCCCGTTGTAACTCAGATGACATGGCTGACAGACACCGCAAAGTGCTGAGAAAAACAACAGCCACTTTGTGTGAATATTGTTGTTTTGTTTAATTCTAGTCTGTGTCCTCAGTGTGGCAGAGAACAGCACATGTTTTATCAAAAATAAAACACTGCTGGCCTCTAACAGAAAAACTTTTTGAATTGAAAAGTAAGACAAATGTAATACTTTTCTAAGCTGGCAGATGGTTAAAATCCATGGACTTGAGGATAACTATACATAGCCTTGGTGTTTTTTTTTGTTTAAAGAAACACTTAAAAGTGTATGTATTCATATGTGTATATGTTTCCGACAGTTCAGATAACAGCACAGAGCTTGCCCAAAATCCACTTGTACTTATTGCTGGGTCCCTGAAACAAACTTGTGGCTTTTTCATCAGTGTCAAATGACATAAGCTTCATCTTCTACTCCCACACTACCAAACCTCTACGCACTTAAACAAGGCTAGTATAAACATGTGTAGTACAACAGTTCACAACGGCACACACATATCACCTAGACCCTCATGAGCAAAACCTGAGATGGAATCAGCAATGGCGGCAGTAAAGTATGAAGGATCGAAACTGATTAGGTGAGAAGCAATGTCATTTTATAGCTGGGGAGTCGTGACTTGTGTGTGGGACTCTCAAAAAAATGCGTCTGTGTGTGTAGAGGACTGGTTGAAAGCTTAAGATATTGGCAAAAATGAGTATGGATTGGTAAATCTTGGGCTGTTAAAAATGTGTGAATGGGGTGGGTGCGTGAGTGCGTGTGTGTGTGAGCTTGGGTTTTTTTTAGAGTGTGTGTGTGTGTGTGTGTGTGTGTGTGAGGGCTTGTTGCACTGGCTTGAGGCTTTTGGACAGGAAGTATGTGTGGTGAAGGCAGAGGATTCACTCTCATTCGGCTGACGGGGGAAATGAAATACCTCGAACCGCAGAGAGGGGAAACAGAGAAGTGGTGGAACATTGAAACGGAGTGAGTCAGGATTCCAACCCGCTGACCCCTCTTACCATGACACCAGAGAGTCAAGCACAACATGGAGAAACAAACAATGTGGCTTGGTGAGGTAGGGGGTCAAAAAGAAGTTTCTAAACTATACTCACAACACCAGTATCTACTTTAAGATTGGATTATCCTTAATTGTCATTGCAAATTAATATACAACAACATTTGATTTGTGCAAATCAATGGACTCAGCAGCTTAGAAGCAACAATAGAAATACATATTAGACAGTAAAAGTAGTGTAAATTCATCAGGGCTTAAAGTCCTTAAGTACAACACACCCACCCCCACACACCCACACCCACCCCCACCCCCACCCCCCCCCCACACACACACACACACACGCACACACACACACACACACACACACACACACACGTGTATACGTACTGGCATGGACTTGCAGGCAGCATCCCTGGCAGTACAGCAGAGGGGAGGTGCCATCTTCCTGCAGCAGGGGGTTAGTGGGGGTCGGGGGGCAGTTCTGTTCCCGGAAAGAGAAGCAGATCTCTGGGACCAGGGGCTTGGTCCTCCTAAGGCCTCTACAGGGACGTGTCTGCTCCTCAACTGGACATGAAGATTCAAAGGGTTCTTCCGCCAGGATAGGTGAATTGTCATCCGTTTTGTCTTCAGACTAATAAAAAAAAAAGAGGGAAGGTGGATAATGAAATACTTCCCCTTCTCCCTTCTTACAAAACTTGGCCCTCTGGCATTTCAATGGGCATATTGATCACCAGGGGGCGTATTTTTATTTACAATATTATTATTGCTTAAGGGTAATTATTTAGCTGTAAATCAAACACAGACAGTAGCAAACTATTTAAATGTCTCTTTCTGAATGTTGATGAGGCAATGCTTTCACAAAAAGAAAGCACTTGTCTTCAACAGTGCCTATATACCAGTAGTTATCAACCTGCACATTAGACAGTAATAAGATAATCACCACTAACATAACATTACAACAGCCTATTTGATTAGCTTGAGGAGTCTTTCATTTTGACATCATTGTATGAGTTGACTGTAACATAGTGATCCATCAGGCGAGCAAAACTATATTCTTCAGCTGCCTGTCACACAGTGCACTGAGCTGATGAAACTCGACAGTAAAACCAGCGCTATTTATAAAAGCTCAGAGATACAAATATAAAAGTTTAAAGTATCTCTCTGGACTGGCCTTAAATAAATCAAGGAGCTGCAAGTTTAATAAAAAACTGAAGTAAATTGTGCCTGTAAGTATGACTAAGGGTAGGAGGTTAAATATACAGACGTATGCGCACGACACCACACAGGATTTGAATCAGTGACCTGGGGCCTCGTTTATAAACGTGGCGTACGCCCAGAAGAGGGCGCACGCCAATTTCTAAGCAAACATTGGGATTTATAAAAACTAAACTTGACGGGAAGATGTGCGGTCCTCCACGCAAACTCTGACCCATGCGTACGCACAGAAAGTGGAGAAAGGAGAAACGGCGACTCCGTCGGCACATGTATGAAGTGCGAGAACGAATGCGTTTGTGTAAAATGAATCCAGATAGGCCTATTTTTTAACCTTTATTTATACAGGTATATCCCATTGAGACCGAAGACTCTTTTGCAAGGGAGACCTGTTTTCCTTTCCCACGTTACCATTCACACACACATAGCAGGCTAACTATCGACATTCACACGAGGCAAGGTGGGTGAAGCGTCTTGCCCAAGGACACAACAACTATGACACAGGTGGCAGGGCGGGGATCGAACCTCCAACCCTTTGATCATCGGCCAACCCGCTCTACCAACTGAGCCACAGTCGCCCTATTATAAGCCATGTAGGTCTATCATATATTGGGAGTTCCTTTGCAAAACGGATGAAGCCATTCTTACAACTAATAAACAAATGCCTCCACGGATTTTTCCATGGAGTGATACCAACAAAAACAAAACGAATTAGGATCTTAAATAGCCTACAAACGGAGATATATGAGTGCAAATATTAAAAAAACAGCAACGTTCGAATAAGCTCTGCAGTTATTAAAGAATAACCTATCTGCATGTTATTTAATTAATTCTGATAATATTGAGGTGGAATACAACCTATTACTTTTACACTGACGCTGTTCAGTCAGGCAGACAGGAGTGCACAGTATCATACACGAATGCTACTGTGATTTTTTTCACGGCTTTTAGTCCGTTTTATCTATGTGTTTTTCTTTGTGTTTAAGCACGTCGCAACTGTGTTTTGAAAGGGACTGTGAAGTTTATTATTAACCCTCCGCCGCCCGTCACTGCACCGGGATGAATTCTCCGAATCTGTATCTCATTGGGGGTCTCAGTGTCCCCCGCTCGTGGCACAAACACTGCTGTGTGAGGATATGCACTTGTTTGCGTCCACTTTTATGTCGGATCGCTTCTTTTTATTTCGGCCACAGCGTTCACAGAGATCGCCACAGGCTGCACTCTAACGCCTTTACGCTCACACTGTGCCACCAAACTAAATTTTCCCTGTTCGCCACTTCCCCAACGGGTACTTCGGCGTGATCACAGAGATCCACACCGTGTGGAGTCTATTTTTCCATTTCCCTTTCAGTCGGCGATTGCCACTACCGTCTTCATGCACTCAGTAAATGATATTAATTTGGGCGTGTCAATGACTATGTATGGGTAAATATGGGCGTTACGTGAAGCCCGCAAAGGCTGCGCCACATTTAGAGTTGATTGTGATTTATAAAGGCGTAGGACGTGAGTGCGCACTGTTTTATAAATCAGAATATTTTTGTTCGCACGTACGTCCTACATTTCTTCCGTACGCCAGCTTCCACGTGAATCCCACGCAAAGCTTTATAAATGAGGCCCCAGGGCAGGTAAAACTTAAGTCACCCAAGCTCACCGGGAGAAATAAATCCTAAGTGATTGTGGTGTAAGGGGCGAAAGCAAAAAAAGAGTCCAACTGTACGTGATCTGCTAGTATTGATTCCTCCACCTTCAGCTCGGTGACTCCTAGCTTGAGTCATATCCTAAAGTGTGTTTGTCAGAGGGAGTGTGCAATACATTGTCGGCACTAATAAAAGCGTAATCTATTTTGGATACAGGCACCTACCAAATTACAGCGGTTACATATTTGTGTCGATCTCTCCCCTTTACCTGATAGTAGGGCATGAAGAGTGTGCACACGGCGCAGTATGGCTGCATGGTGGCTGCATGAGCGTTGTATTCCCTCTCCGCTGTGAAGCAGCTCTTCCTGCTCTGCCACAGGTGGATGAGAGGCTTTGCCCACACTTCCATTTCCTGCTCCTCTTCTTCTTCCAGGTTTGCCTCAGTGGGCTCTAATTGGGAGACAAAACGAAGACTCAAAACCTTGCAATCACTTATCTATTCAACTGGTGATGATGTTGATCCGCGCAATACAAAGTGCAAACGCTCTTTTTCTGGTATCTGTTAATGAAGCCTATTCTATTCTGAAAACAATCATGTGGCCAGAATATAAACAAACAACAAAATAGTATCCATCCTTCTCAGAATTGACTTCGGCAAAATAAATAGACTTGCAGTTATTCAGATCTAATCAATCCACAGCAGTGACAATGTCTTCCAGTGGGCTTGCAAAACATTTTGAATGAATAAAAATCTGTCTGTTTAAAAAAAATTACCCAAAACGATTATGCGCTTTCATCATCATAAAATAAGCGTCTCACAGGCATGGTCATTTCATGGTCATTTCTTACTCTGGGATAAACAACTAAAATGGCTGCTGAATTATTCATCATTTTTTTCACAACTGTGGAGATGATGAGTGTGACTGTGTGTGCATGTGCATGTGCGTGTGTGCGAGTAGTTGTTAATCCTTCCACCCACCCTGTTAAAAAACATGAAAAAAAGAGTATCTATCACTAGGTAATTTTACTGTGGTGGGCCTGAGAGTTAAATCTGTTTGGTTTATGTGTGCATTGACGTCAGAAGAATCATTTGGGGGGACATAAAATGTGAAAAACGAGAAGGGGAAGTGGGGACCACAGAGTGGAAAGGTTCAATGGTTATAAAAAGCTACACTGTGGGAGAACACAAACGTTACCTGACAAACAACTATACACCATACATAGTTAACAGTATCAAGACAAAAAGGTTGATGCTATTCCGATTGTCTTGCCTATTGTCTCCCTAGCTGCCATTGCCTTCTCACAAATTGGGTTCTGTTTTTTTATTTTAATGGCAGAAGTATTATGGTTCACTGCAATGCAACAAGCAGAAGTCAAGGATCATGGTTTCTGGCCTGAGGCCACCCATAATTCAGCACAAACCACAACAGGAAATGTCCGTGGGTTTTTATTGAAATGAGCATGGTTCTTCTTGGCTCACAGTATGGGCATGTGTCACTGTCTGAAAGTTGGGAGTCTTTATAAGGGCTAAACCGTCACGGTACCTTTCAATGAACTGTGTGAACTGTTTGTGAGTGTGTGTGTGTATTATAGCTCTGTGCGAGTGTGTGTGCCCACCATCATCACTGGGAGCCTGCTGTTTGACAGCAGTGGGTACAGCCCTTGCAGTAGGTTTCCTGAGTGGGTGACGCCAGCTCTTAGCGGTCCTCTTCACTGACAGCGCTGGGTACTAGCAGGGAAAGGCATAATGGAAAGACATTAAGAGTTGCAAACAATCTTCACTTGTATACAAAAATACAGAATGTGTGTAAAAGAGCACTCACAGCACAAACCTCCCCAGGTTCCAGGCCTGATTCATCATCATCATCATCATCATCATCATCATCACACTCGTAGTTACATGTATTGTTTTCCTCTTCTTCTTCCTCTTCCTCCTCCTCATCATCAGATGACTCACTGCTGCTCTCTCCCTTGGCACTGCTTTGCTGCTCTGCCTCTTCGCCATCGGATCCCCCTTCTTCCATATCAGAAACCCCATCCTGTTCTCCTCCTCCTGCCATCCCCAGAGGTACGGACGCAGCAGCAGCAGTATGCTGCAGACTCTCCTCTGCCTCTCTTTGTCTGCCCAGCTCCCTGCACAGGGAGAGGGCTTCCGACCCGTCAGCTTCCCCTCTGTGTGGTTCATAGTCTCCACAGAGGCCCAGAGGCTCCACGGCCCCGACAGAGACCAGTGAGGTGGGCTCCAGCTGGGCCCAGGTCAGAGGCCCGCCCTCCTCCTGGTTCTCTGACTGACGCAGGAGGTGCTGCTCCGGGTCCTCCAGGTCCGTCACCTCTTTGCAGCGGGGTTCGGTCCACATGGTGTACGGTAGGGGGTCGTGGCTGAAGTCAGATGGGAGTTCCGGGTTCAGACTCTGGATGAGCACTGCGGAACTCTGGGAGTTTAGGTTTTTCCAGATGCTGCTGGAGAACGGTTTGGGCTCCATGTATGGGTGCTGGGAAGAAGAACAATGCGAAGGGGAGTATGTAGTGTGGTGGTGGAGTTGTAATGCTGATGAGTGACTGTCACTTGGAGTGTGTAACGGAGGGGAAGGGGCAGGGGGGTTTATGTTTGAGGTACCAGGTAAAAGGGAACCGGCGCTGCTCAGACTCAACAATCTGTGTGCTCGCTCCTTTGAGTTATCATTACTTGCTAACTCCGCTAAGCTAACTAGCTGGCGAGGGGAAGCGTCACTCTGTCCAGTCGTAACATTTTCCAGCTTTGTGTGATCCATGTCTACAGCAATTTGCGGCATTATTAGCATTTCATGGACACTACCAGATGTTATTTTGTGCATAGCGTTGGGAGTAAAATGAGCCATGTTTCCTTCTAAACCAGACGCGGCTGTCTCTTCACAATTATATGGAGAATCTAAATGCCAGTTGTTGGCATGTTGTACATTAATAGGATCCTTTGACCTCATGACGTCACTTTCTCTCTTGTCTCGTTTGGCTCCATTTGAAGACAGAGAGCCAGTTGGCGTCTCCCGTCGAAGCACAGGTGCAACCTGGTGACCGAACGATAGCAATTTGGGGATTTCAGTTAATCCATCTTCTGCCGGGGTGAGGGAGGGCATCTCTTGGGTCAGTACAGGCGGCAGAGGGCAGATTTCAACCTTATCTGCTGGCTCCGGAGTGAGTTGTGGCATATCCACTGCATTCCTCTGTAGCCGAGGAGGGAAAATAACGTATTTCTCAGAGCTGCTTTTTTCTAAGCTGCACTTGTGTCCTGACGGGGAGAAAGAGCCACATGATGTGTGACTATCCCCCTCTACTGGCTCAGTTTTGACATGGTAAAGTGCTGCTGTCCCGGAGTGCGGATTGAAATGTTTCTGACAAACAACTGTGTCCATTTGCTCTGCTTTAGCGGTGCTGTTGCTGTGGTTCTCAGTAGCTGTGTCCCTGTCAGTGTTTGGCGTTAGGCTTAAAATGTTTTCTCTACATGAGGAACTAGACATCTGAGCTCCAGAGTCAGGGGGGCACAAGCTCATCTCAGTCCCAGCAGAGGAGCTTGCTGTGTGGGAAGATGAGCCGGCTTTGATTGAGCAGTCCTGAGAAGTTGAGATGTCTTTTGGTCCCGGAGAGCAACACCTTGACTCATTAATTCCAGGATGCATCTGGGTAGCCTCAGGCGATTGTCTGAGTCCTTCAGGAGTCCTGTTAGTGAGTCCTGACCCTGAGATGTGAGAAGGGTCAACATGAGGGACTGTCTCTACCTTTAGCTCATTCTTCACTGGTGAAGCAGGGCAGGGTAAGTAGCTGCAGTGAGGGTTATGGGATGCCTCCTTGTTACAAAGTCCCAATGCATTACTCTCTACACGATTTACCTTGACCACACACATTTGTCTGCAAGGACCTGACGAAGATAAAATGAGGGTTAAATGTGAAATCTGCCATCCAGTAAAAACAGGACATTAAATAGTTTGGTGTAGATCGTTGACAAACATTTGTAATTTATAATATAGGCATGCAGACAAATGCCTTGTTTCCACGGAGTAGTACAGTTCGGTTTGGCATGGTATGGTTTGGTACGGAATGATTCAAAGAAGAGGATGAACCAGAAGAACTCCTCACATTAAACAAAGAGCTGCAGACCAAACATTTTCTCAAAACACAAAATTCTTCACTCTTACGGAGGCGAATACACACAACGGTGTATCCCTCGCACGGAAATTAATTAAACAAATAATGGACTGCAGTGAGTAGCTCCACCCTTTTGGGACCCTTTGGGAAGGCTTGGTAACCCAAAGAAAGGGTGACAAAAATAGATACAGCGCTTATTTTGGTACCCTGTTACTTTTAGACTAGGGGAACCTGAATATAACAAAAGTTGTAAAACGTACCATTCCAAACAGTGGAAGCACAAATAATTATACTGTACCGAATCGAACTGTACTGGAACTGTACTGGAACTGTACTGGAACTGAAGCTATACTGTCTTAAATCATGCTCACACACACTGTCTCTCCCAGGACAGCATGTACACTCTTCTGATCAAAGTTATATCCAAAGTCTCAAATACCTTCTAGTGCCATCTCTTACCAGAAAGCTGATTCTGGGTGTCTTCCTTTTTCATCTCTTTCTCTTCTTCCTTGCAGCTTGTCCCTGCTGCAGATCTTCTCACTTTGGGCCTAGGAGGACCAGCCATGCCTTTCCTCTTGCTGCTGCTCAAAGCTGAGCTGCAATCCAGGCCAACGGGCTCCTCTGTGGTTCTGAGGCGCTTGGAGCGCATTCGAGGGTTGCTGCTGCTGTTTCAAGGGAGAGAAATCAAATACACTAAAATCAAACACCCTGATCAACTCTGAAAAAACTGCGAAAGAAAGTGTGTAACTTTGTGAGTTAGGAAATAAGGGCATTTGGCTTTTGTAGTCGTCAAATATTTTTGGCTACATACGTTAGGTCACTAGCCAGTGAACTAAGGCATACAATCACATATTCATCTTCACAATCTACAGCAGTATCAAAGGTTGCATAAGAATGTATTGTTTTCTAAATAGATAATATTTTCCTAAAACAAAATTGTATCTGTTTATCTTTATATACATCAGTGAGGTCTACTTTTTGTATTTACAGCAAAATATCATAAAACTGTTATCACCACTCTTACTCCAGATTGAAGCTTGACTAGCTGCAGTAGACTGTCTTTGACAGTAAGACATAGAAAACCTTAGTAGAGAGTTGCCTGAATACGAATACTGTACCCTTTATTAGTAGGTCTGGCCTTGCGCCGCCTCTGCAACCAGCTCTGCAGCTCGGGTGTTGTACCGGGAGTGGCACGTGTGTGGTCAATAGGTGTAGAGTCTTTTCCCAACATCCAGGTTGGGTGCCGGTCAGGTTGAAAACGTTTCACAAAGGGTTCCATGGATATCTTTACCATGTCCCTGCTACATGTGCACTAGACGAAAGATAAAGGAGACTGACATAAATATAAAGAGGTACCACTTTATCTGGAATGAACTGTATTCAAATTTTCAAAGATAAGTGTATTGCACAGTTTGTAAGGAATATTGTCAACTGTGAATGTTACCTGCGTGGCCACTTTGCCGTAATCTATCCAGCGTAGAGTGGCAAAGTTGGTGGACTCGGCACAGTTAAAGCCATGGTTGAAGCCAGCATGGTAGCCATAAGGGAAGGTGATCATGAATTCTCCAGCTTCCTGAGTTATCTGTCCATTTATGATGCGGGATACAGGAGAAAGACACAGGGGTAGAGATCGGTATACTATAAGAACAGATGAGTGACAAAACACTGAACAGCCCTTTAATTTTTATAAAACTAGCAAGTAAAAGAAAAGAAAATGACAGCTAAAGACACCACTGCATATTTCTGAAATGAGACAAAATGATATTTTCAGTGGAAAAGCAAAGTTATTTCAGAAGTTTTTAGAGGTTGAGGCCCTACCTTATCAAAGGGGATGCCATACTTCTTCAGAATGGAAGGTGAGATTAGAGTCATCTTGTGACGAAGAAAAGCCTCACACCCCTTGAAGCTGTTGGGAAAGAAACCTGAAAAAAAACATGGCCACACACACTCATTAACACAGAGTAAAAGCCAGCAGACAATAATAAACAAAGATGAATAATGAGCCTGCATTAAAAGCCAAGCAAGTGATGCTTTAACATGTTCAACCTGTGTAGACTTCAGGGATATTTTTTTCCTTTTTCTTGGGGCTTCAAATAATGAGTATTCTAATAATCACATTTGCATTGAAACGCAGGAAGGCACAATATTGATATGAGGAAAAGTTCATACTTCATCTGAGTAATGAGTTGGAAAATGAATTGGCAACTTGATAAATTGTTTGTCAATAAACTAATTGATTAATCAAGCTTTGTTGCAGATTACTTCCTCGTCACGTTCATCATGTTAAATGGATTGCTGTCTGTAACAACCAGCCACAAATTAGTCTATGTTGATTTTTGGGGTTAAGTTGTCTTTTTATTTTGCTTATCCAGTAAAGTAATCAGCATTGCTAGCTTAGACCCAATAGCTTCACATTGGCTTAACTATGTGGACATAAATTGAGCTGTGCTTCTTTACTTGGACACATGAAAGACTTTAACAATGATTTTGTTGTAAATGTATGCATTACAATTGATTTGGTCTACTCCCGCCTTGCAGGATGGATTGTCCTAAAGTGGTATGTCAATAAGCTTAGCCTCTGTCCCGTTTTCTACAAATGGCAGTTTTTGCATGTTTGTAGCCAGAGAGCTCATTAGAATGCGGGATCTTTAGCTTTGCCGTCGCGTTGCTGAGTTCAGTTTACATGCTGTACTTTGCTGTGTATGCTGCAGTCCTTATTAATTAATTAATTCGTTAATTAATTAATAAATAAGGATAATAACCTCTCCCACCTCCATTTATATGGAGAATAGCATGAGAATATAAATGATTCCTTTACCAGTAGCCAGACGCTCCAGTCTCTTCCCGTGCTCAGGGGGGATGGCGTACCTAAGAGACAACAGACGTGAAATTCTTAGAAAATGTATTGTTCATGAACTTCATTATACCTACACTGACGGTAGCAGACAGGTTTTTTCGAGAGGAGTCTTTAACAATTTCAAGACTGCCATCAAGTGGTGGTTAAGTGAATAATTGCAAGAAGGCTGATAAACATTTCCCAGCACTGCACTTTTGAAGCAAATTGTAAAACGAACACAGAAATGTTACCTAATCCCTTAATATAAATGTATATAGAAATGTAGAAACCCTTTAATAACCTGTTATTAGCTTTTAAGGGCAAATGCTAACCCCTTACAATGACGTATTGTTTTTTTTTATCTCTGTAATAAGGTATTTAAAAATATAAAGCCTAGCTTTATGTTAGATAACTATCACTAATTGCTGTTCAGTTAAAGCTGGGGTATGTGATTTCTGATTGGGCAAAGTTAACATGAACTGAGACTTTGACTAATCAGAGCGAGGCTCCGATCCTCTGTTCTTATTGGCTGTTGGGACTGTCCATTCACTTTGGCACTACTTTGTTGGTGTAGAGCGTGTCAGGGAGGGACCATAGGGGAGGGACCAAAGAGAACAAGTGGAGCGGTTGTGGAATTTGGATTCGAATCGCTATCCCAAAGGCCATTTTCTCCCCAAATCCTCCACCCCAGCTTTAAGAGTCAATATAATATTATTTCTAATTCATCCTGCATTTTTGTCACGCCACACTGCTGATGCAATCTGAATTTAAACTGTTCCCAAAGTTTCAGATGAGAAAAACCTCAGCGACAGGATTCCCTCAAGGTTTGACTAGGCATTCCATTTGAGTAGCACCATCCACCCTCAGGTCTGTGGCATTTCTATCATCATATCACCTGTCAGCTTACCAGAGCAGTGAGAGACAGGGTTGAGAGGCAGAAGCAACCTCAGGTAGGAAGAGGTGACATAGGAAGTAGTTGGAGGGGATTGAGAAGAAGGGGGAGAGAGGTGCATCTTTTAAGCCGCCCCCCCTCCAGGGACCAGATGTCAAAATAGCAGCAAGATGAAAGAGTGTACGTAAGTGTGTGTGCACTAGAGATGATAAGGGTTTGTGTGTGGGAACGTGGCACATTAGGTTGCTCCTTGAGAAAGAGTGTGTGTGTGTGTGTGTGTGTGTGTGTGTGTGTGTGTGTGCGTGCGTGCGTGCGTGCGTGCGTGCGTGCGTGCGTGCGTGCGTGCGTGCGTGCGTGCGTGCGTGCGTGCGTGCGTGCGTGCGTGCGTGCGTGCGTGCGTGCGTGCGTGCGTGCGTCTTGCTGTGACAGTGATTCCTGTGGGGTTGCAAGGCTCACTGCTCTAATGAGCATAACTCCTCCAGGCCAAGGGGGAGAGAGAGACATAGAGCAAGCCAAGCTGACAAAGAAATAAAAAGCTAACTCTATTTTGATCTACCTGCATCCTTCACCTCTTCTTTATCTTTATCATTCTTATCCAAACCCCCCTGACACTTAGCTATTCTAGAATGAATGTCAGCTCCTTAGAGAAACAATCAGACCAGTGATAAACTATATTGTGTGACTGGATTGATTACCAATTGCTCTGGTCAATACAGTATTTTCCAGGAAATTTAAATAAGATAATTTGGTCACTTAAAAGTATGTAAATGTTGGATCTATACCTGGAAAAAAAGTTGTCTGGACTTTTAATATCCCCATCATCTTCAATGTTCTTATCATTTCTCACTTTTAAGAGTAACTTGACAAAGAAATCCACTTTTATAAGCGAGTAAAACATTTTGACAGTCACTTTATACCCATGACACTATCAATTGATGCTGGTCCCAGTATGTGTAAATTACAACGGAACTTATTTTCCTTTTTTCAGGGAAAATTTAGTAATTCAGTTCTCTAGAAACCCCCCCCCCCCCCTCCCCCCCTCCCTCCAAAATACGAGAAAAAATAAATGACATACCGCGAGATACTTTGCCTCCAAACTACAAGGCACACAGTACCGGTATTTTCACATGACCCATTTAATAATAGCCAAAACTTTAAGAAGGTTAAATAGTTAAGAAAACATAAAAAGGAGCAATAAGGCTTACTTAGTTCATAAAGAAAAGAGAAAATGCCACAGGAACGTCAAATAAGTCCAGTTAACTGTAGTAACCATGCATGAGGTGCTGTGGACATACCAATCGGTATTCATAGCAACCAGCATCACCAGCACGCCCAGAAAAAGTGGATCTGAACATAAATGTTAACAACTAATGCTTTTTGGGGGATTGTACTGCTGATTAGAGGCGGTCAAAAATCATAATATTCTTTCAGGCTGCATTTTATGGCATTATTATGTTGCACAATTGTTTTGTTTTTTTAATGCATTTAACTCCCCATCCAACACTAACCAGGACTTGGGCTCTCCAAAGTGGAGGTAGTTGATGCTGTACAGGTCCATGTCTTCAGTGTGCCAGGAGAAGGTGGTCTTCCACATGCCAAAGTACAGATATGGAGTGTTAACGCCCTGGATTGATACACCACTTTCCTCCTCGATAAGATCCAAGATAGAGTTCAGGTGGCCAATGTTCCACTCCTCCACATCCTAGGAGATAAGAAAAAAACAGTTAGATAGGTTTAGTGATGTCAAAGTCTGTCCCGCAGATTGTATTTTTTGGTTAAGTCGGTGATTTATAAATCCAATCAGTATCAGCCATATAAAGTATAATTTAACCGACTGTGTTCCAGTTTAGCCATCTGCCAAAGCTCGCCTATTGCGCCACAATAAAACATAGGATCTTA
The DNA here is from genome assembly GCF_949987685.1 of Ammodytes marinus. Lineage (NCBI taxonomy): Eukaryota > Metazoa > Chordata > Actinopteri > Uranoscopiformes > Ammodytidae > Ammodytes > Ammodytes marinus. Next base: position 16,264,405 of record NC_137235.1, read on the forward strand.
AAGAAGCAAATATGAGATCAGGCTTGAGTCTCAATATTAAAGTCGCTTTGTGTAAATTCTTTAGGATAATTTTACTTGTTTTTGGCTTTCGTTCTTGTCTATGTACGTGTTGCTTTCATTCCATTAATTCTTAGTGTCCTTACAATGACATTTTTGGTTAAAAATTACCCATATTAGGTTTGGGGGAAAAAAGATGATTGGTGACTTTTGTGTATGTTTTGAATTTTGATGCAAAAATCCAACTTCAAGCCGAAGTGCACGATTCAGGTGAAATAAGTTACAGTCCACCAAAGTGGTTTCAACCAATATTATCCCAAAAGCATAACCAAGAGAAAGTGAAAGCTAAACTATAAAGACTGATCATATGGAGATTGGTGAAGAGAAGACAGAAATGTAAAAAGAAAAATTCACGTACCTCATCATAGAGGCTGCCGCTGACATCAGCACCATATATGGGTGAGACAAAGGTGAGGTTCTTCCAATATTTCCTCTCTAGATCTTCATAATTAAGGTAGCGAGGTGTACAGTACCTGTGGAGGAGGAAAACATTACATTTGATACTGTGAAATGGATTGCTCTTGTACTAAAAAAAAACTCATCAGTTGTGGGATTAAGGAAACTGTAGCTCTTGAAATTAAAAATAAAGCATGGTCTTATTTTCTGTTCATTTTCTTCCCCTTTATATACATATATTCACTTTTGTTTATGCAACATTAGCAGTAAAATACAATTTATATTCATAAAAGTCTTAATTTCATTAAGATGTGTTAATTTCATCAACACGTCTGTCTAGATTTTCTTTTTTGTTAAACTTTATTGTCCTGTGGGGAAATTTGTCTTGGGCACAGTGCATCATTGCTTTCTGAAACATACAGAGTACAACAGAACACAAACACAACCACAGACACAAACACAACCAGACAAACTAACATTTAAACATTGAGAACATGGAGCTTGATATACTTAAATGGCACTTTGATGTAAAGCATAAAAAAATCTACAGTATGGAGATAAAGTACCAGTGTGCATTGCACTAGAGATTATGGATAAAGTGCTATGTGCTAAAGTGCTTAGTTCTAAAGTGCTATGTGCTAAAGTGCTAACCTATTTATTGCACATTATTCTATTGCACATTGTTCGTCAGCTTAATGGAGGCTGGGACAAATGACAATTTAAGGCGGTTAGATTTGCATAGCGGCACCCGGAGTCTTTTCCCTGATGGCAGGGTTTCATATTCAGGGAAGAGTGGGTGTTGTGAGTTGGAAATGATTTTCTTAGCTTTTTTCCTAACTGCCTGCTCATAGATGCTCTGTATAGGCTCATATTCTTTCCTCCCTACGATTTTCATTGCCGTTTTATGCATGCCGGCCAGTTTGTTTTTTAGCTTAACGGTTAGGTTGCCAAACCATGAAGTGATCCCATATCTAATGATGCTCTCTACAATGGCACTGTAGAAAATCATCATGATGTGGCTGCTTACGCCGTACAGTCTTAGTCTTCGCAAAGAATATAGCTTCTGTTGCAGTCTATTGCACAGGTTGTCAATATGTGTCTTCCAGCAGAGAAGATTATCAATATGAACCCCTAAATACTTATAAGAGGACACCTGGATGATTTCCTGATTTTTGATGACCACTGGCTCATGGTCAGACACTTGCCTCGGATCCAAAACAATTTCCTGTGTTTTGGTCACATTTAGAATAAGATGGTTGGTATCACACCACTTAATAAATAGGTCTATCTCATCCTGGTACACAGGGGGGTCCGTATCCTTGTGTAGAAGGCTCAGGATTATTTCCGTGTGTATTTCGTTATTGTGTAATCCACGATGGGCAAAAATATCTACTGTATATTCTTACTCTTTCTTCAACAGAATGTATTCTGTGAATTTGAGCATTTTCCCTCTTCAATAATATAATCAATAAGGCACTGAAAACAATGAAAGTATATGCTCACATGTCACTGTTAGCCAATCGCCTGAACTCCTGCACACTAAGGGGCTTCTTCTGGATGTTGTATTGAGTGAAGAGTCCTGATTGGCCTGCCACCATCTGCTGAATGGGAGCATCAATCATCAGATCATCTATGTCGTCATAGGTACGACGGGGCTTCCAGCCTTTAGGAGGAATCACCTGAGGGAAAACAGAGGATTGCCCATTAACATAAAGCAAAGATACCTTGTACAAATAGATCTCTTCTCTCCCATCTCTCATGTTTAGAAACGTACACAAGTGTCCAAATGGGCCACTAGCCGATTACTCATGTATTAAGATGTGTCACACTATGTCTGATCGTCTTTCTCTGCTTCTATGTTTTGCTTTTCTTTATGACCGTTTCAAAATGCAAAGAGAGGAAACTTTGACACAACGATCTAGACATCATAATGAAGAAGTCTATGTATCTGCCCCATCACATGGTTCTCAAATTTCACAAAGATAGGGAAGCTAAATGTATTTGGTGGATTATACTTTGTACAATTTGAGACCTGAAAATGCCACCTACCTTAGCCAGGCCTGCGCGGTGTGCACCCTGAGACTCCATATAAACCAGGTACTGGTTGAAGTTTTTGAACTCTTCCATGGTGGGCCTGAAGGTCATTATCTTGCAGGTGGGGTTCGCAGGGGTGTACACCTCTGCTCCCGCCATCCTGCTGCCTCACCAGATATAACCTAGAGGAAAGAACAACAAATTTTATTTTATTATTGACTTTTAATTTGCAATTGTGACCGATATTGGGTCTCGTTAAAGATGCTGTAAGCGGAATGGTACTTTTAGCTAACTTCCTGTCAGTTACTGCAGTTAGCAGTCCCCTCGTTCGTCCCTACGTCACCACATTAATGCACTGCGGTCTTCGAGCAGCAAGTTATCTAGCATCATCTCAGATCCATAAGTGTGATAAAACATGATAAATACCATCAGAACAGACCTTGGGAAGGAGTTTTACCTGCTCCGCCATCGTAGGCGCATAAACATTCACCCATGTGTCGCTCTGGCGTGCACCGGCAGTGAGACCATGAGTGAGACGGGTGCGGACGGGTGTCGGTTTGTAGCGTTCTCTCTTGTGATTGGATAAAATTTTGGGATACTACATAAAGTGTAATTGCTTATTACATTCAGAGCAGTTGACTAAGAGATTGGCTTTATGAAACGTGCACATCGTGTAAGTGATTACTGTATGAATAAAGAGCGATTTAACACTTATATTAATATAAATAAACCGCTTACTTCACCTTTAATAAGAGAAGCATGAATTTCTATATTTGCTATGATGGGGTAGGTAAGTAAAATCTGCTTTATTTACTTTTTATTTATGGGCAAAAAGGTAAAACCTTAAAAAAAATTTGAAAAGTAAGAACTAACAAGATGATAATTTTAGAAAAATAATTTGCGTGTTTTAAACTTGATGGTGATTTATTAAATGTAGTGTACTACTTTCATATTACCTTATGCTCTTTGATTCTGCTATATTGTGTTTATTTTCAATTATTTTTGGTTGCTTGCATTTTCCATTTTTGGCAGTATTATAATACTTTAATATTATTAGGAGTAATAATAAAAGATGTGAATAAGTATGCTTACTTTGATATACTACTTTTAATCACTTATTTCACATTTCCAGGACCTGATAGCTTACATTGATCCATGCATTTGATCGTTTTTTTTCATACTTTGGTAAGAGATACTCAACCTATATGGAAGGTGTCTTTATTTTGCTTCCGTTTATCCAAAGCCATCGTGAAAATGATATATTGAACAATACAAAATGAGTTCCTCTGGATGTAATGGTGTGTAGATGGAGTAGGATGCAGCAGGTTTGTGTTGGTGACAAATCCACCACTAGATGGAGGTAGAGATTAACCAAATGTCAATCTGATCCTTTTGATCCTTGCTGATGGCAACCAACAACCCCTTTCAGATTTCTGTCCCATCCACCCATCCCACTCTCAACTCTTACTTTACAGTGCACTCAGACAAAGGATCGCAGTGCTGCCCCGAGGGATGCTATTGTGATATTGAAACATGTTTTTTTTCCACCGCTACTAGCAAACCACGATTATGTAACAGGCAACTGCACGCTGAAACAAGTTGTTTTGTATGTGTTTTTTTTTCTCCAACTTCACTGTTTAAACAATGTATTTTCTATAATACTCTTTGTTCAGATAACAGAACAATTATTTCAAAACTAATGGACAACCTTAATGGGGCATATTCGATCTATTATTTCTTGAAACGAACCAGTTAAAACCCCTAAAACAAATTAATCCCGTGAGAATTGTAGTTTCGCATTAAATGCTGCATGAGCGTATGGCTCTGCTGATCTTTGTTGTCTGCAAAGCCAGCTAACTAGCCGACTAGCTTGCGTTTTGTTTTGATGCAAAGTAAACGCTAGACAAACAGTTCAGCTCTCGAGCTCACTTATAAATTAGACGTTAGACTCACTCGGTTGACTGTAATCTGATGTGTATTCATGGGGGCTAACTCCAAGGTACCTGGGGATAGCAGTTAGGAAAGGGAAAACATAGCTAACTATTAAGCTAACCTAGCTGCCATATAAGCTAACTTCTTAATGCACGAGTCAATGGGGTTTAAATGTCCCTGGCAAGGTGGCTGCAGACAGGCCCGTGGCTACTCCGCTGTGTGATTTTGTGCGGCACCAATAATAACGTCTGATACTTATATAATGTATACATTACTTGAGTTTAGCCATAAACAGACGAACAATGACAAGGCACACATAGATATATTACCTATTGGCATGAGCGCGTGCCAACTTCTTAGGTTGGTAACGCTAACGGTTAGCTGTTGATAGCCTGGCTAAATCTACACAGGATTCACGAATATTACATCGATTTCTGATTAAACGGGTACAATGATAGCTACAATGCACATATTTCACCGGTATGTCACATGCCGATTCCACTAATGTATTTTGAGTTTTACCTTAATTGAGAAAAACGGCTTCGTGTGTTGTTGTTTATCCCCTTCCTTGTTCGTCCAGCTGATTCACATGACAGCTGCTACAACTGCTACTGCCGTTGCTGCTACTACCGTGCCTTGAAGAACTGAAGAGGGGCCTCGTTCCATTCCGCCTCCTCTCGAGCTCCACGACCGCGGGGAGAGGCGGTCCGTGGTGTGCTGGACTGATCCAGGCACTTTCAGATCTGCGGCTCAGCGGGGGGAGTCCATAAACTGGAACGCAGCCACTGTTTGTTGAATTAACATCTCCAAAGTTAACCTGTTGTCATGTATTTCATGTATTTGTCTTGATGCTTTTATATTTGGTCAGTTTTATACTATAGTTATCATATGTTCGAATTTTATTGTTATTGTTGAAATGACACTTATTATTATCATTGCACAGTAGCCTAATTTATTGTATTGTATTGTATTGTATTGTATTGTATTGTATTGTATTGTATTGTATTGTATTGTATTGTATTGTATTGTATTGTATTGTATTGTATTGTATTGAACTAGTTTTATGCATTATAATGTTAGTTTGTTATACTCCGGTCCTGACAAAAAGGTATCACATTTTATTTTATGTATATATATTTTTTTTTACAGTTTTTACAGTTGAAATCAATAATTCATGTTTTTAAACATTGTATTTAATGATAATAAAATAATATGCTTAAACTGTATATACTATTTTATTTGTATTTCCATAGGCTATATAATTTTGAATGTTTTCAAACGTATTATTCATATGAGTGGTAATGAATGTGGTCATGAATAAGATAAAGACATCATGGATGTACTTTTGATGACAGTACTACTTACTGTAGCCTATATCATAAAGTCCATTACCATGTATCACATCACTGATGTAATATTTACACAACATAAAACAAAAATAATAAATACAAAAGCTAAACATGTAATATTAAATAAAAAAATATTTGCATCAGAGACTACAATATCATTAATACAATAAACAGCAAATGATAATTCAGTTACCTAAGATTTTGCACAGATTAATTATTGCACACGGATAAAGATAAGCCTATAAATAATTATTGGATTGTAATGAAAAGTACTAAGTGTATATAATCAGGCACTGACATGCACACATTTTGTTTTTATATTTTTCAGCATTCAATACAAAGTACTTATGATGTGAGTCCATTCACTGCGGGTAAGGATCGGCGCTGTTGGGTGCAGTGAGACCCACTAAACTGGTGGGGTCGCTGAAGACAAGACATTCTGGCAAACATGGCTGCCCAGGATGAACTCAGTAAGTTTTTGTCTGCGTTATTCGTGATTAATATATCTTGAAATGTCGTGTTAGTGGCTTCTAAACGCCTACAGAGCTACGTGCCTGCTTCGCTGTAACCATTAATGTGTCTTTTGGAGTCACGGTAAAGCTTGCTTCAGTTAGAAACTGGGACAGTAAAGGTGGCTTGCTGCTCAGCTATGTGGCTAGCAAGAATGCTAACGTCAGGAGGCCGTTTGCCCAGTCATGGTCAAAATGAAACAATCACAAATGCTATTCATATATTGTCATTAAACAAACTTTAATGGTGGAGATTTACTAGATGAATGTGTTGGGCATTTGGGGTTCTTAATACAGAGTTTCCCTGGTTGTGGGAAGCCAGTGGTTTGGCATAGAAAATATGAAATGCGTTGTCTTGTCAGTAGTTGTAGCTAGCTGGCTGCTGAGCCATGCCCAGAGAAACAATGCAGGGCTGGGTGATGGTTGCACCAACACAACAGCTGACAACCAGGACGAGCTTATCGGCCAAATTGCAGGCGTAACATAAGCAAGGGACTTATTTTAGTTCACTGTTTGTCTATTGCGCTCCCTTTGCTGTGAAGCTGAAGGTCGCACAGATTGCTTTTGCATGTGGTTGCTTACACCCAATGGGTTTTACTTTCATATTTTGAATGGAAAGCTGTTCTCAGCTTATCAATAGCAAAATGTATCGCTTTTAAACTATTTCTATGTTTAGTGTTGATGCCCACCAGAAAAATTAAAAAGGGTGTTTAATGTACTTCTTTTACAGATCAACTGGAGCGTGTGTTCCTTCGCCTGGGCCATGCAGAAACCGATGACCAGTTACAGGACATTATCTCCAAGTTCCTGCCCCCTGTGCTCCTCAAACTCTCCAGTGTTCAGGAGGGTGTGCGGAAAAAAGTAAGAAGGTGTTGCCTATCTCTGGACCTTAAGAGATTACATAGACTCTTGTGTTTGTACTACAGCTGCAGCTCATAAAAAAAGTAAATCAATTGCAGCGGAAGAACCTTCCCCCCAAATATAAGCTCCTTTTTATTTTACCAAAATGTTAAATAAACCAATTAAAGGTCCATTTTGCGGGTCCCTTCCTCCTGATGCAAAGATACTTGTAAGGAGCCAGTGAGTGTTGATTTATGCCTGTGTTCCATGAACTGAAACCCCCTAAATGACTTTCTGTGCCTCCTCCACAAGGTGATGGAGTTGTTGGTGCACCTGAACAAGAGGATAAAAAGCCGACCTAAGATTCAGCTTCCTGTAGAAACTTTGCTGGTACAGTACCAGGATCCTGCTGCTGCCTCCTTTGTTACGGTAAGAATTTTAGAATATTGTTATCATGAATCCAGACATTTATTATACACATTGACAATGCAATCAGGGAACTAATTTGGTTTTCATTTAGTTCAAGAAGCGTTGTGTAGCTTGAGACAGGAGCGGTAATTGTTTCATTCATGGATTTTTTTTGTAGAATTTCACCATCATCTACATCAAAATGGGCTACCCGCGTCTGGAGGTGGGCAAACAGTGCGAGTTGGCCCCCACCCTTCTCACCGCCATGGAAGGCAAGCCACAGCCACAGCAGGACAGGTGAGGGGACACACGCACTCACATGCCTGAGGAGATTTACTACGATCGCAAAACACTACGATCACAATACTGCATGTTGAACTATGATTTTATCTCTCTCGCTCTCTCTCTTTTCTCCCAGCCTGATGCACCTGCTGATCCCCACTCTTTACCACATAAAGTATCCTGCAGGCATCTCCAGGAACGCCGCCCCGTTTAACTTGACGGAGCGGCCAAAGACCGTGCAGCTGCTGCTGGAGTTCATGTTGGATGTTTTGCTGATGCCTTATGGGTGAGGTCCTACTGTGTGTTTTTCGGGTATAGGGATAGCTGCACACGGGTCTCTAGAATGAGTGCATTACGTACTTGTCTGCTCAGAAGCTCTTTAGCCGTTTTTTTTTAATGAGAATGCTGACTTCGGCCCTTATAGGTTCGTGCTGAATGAATCCCCTACACGTCCAGCTCCCTCCTCGTCCCAGGGCGGTGCTGCAGAGGGGACGGTGGCTGCAGGTGGCCAGGGTCTGCCCCAGCCTCCCCCAGGGATGAGTGTCTACGCTGCCAAGAGGGTGATTGGAGAGGCCCAGTGGAGCGCAGAGCAGCTAGAGCAGGTAATAATCAATCATTGCTGGCTATGTTTATGTCGGTTTTGGTCTTTGTATGTATTGTCAGGGTTTTCGTATACTTGTCTCGACAAAGCTTGACCCGATCCAAAAAGTGGTAGCCTCCATCCACTTCAAAATGAGATAAATCCAATTCAGAAATGGTGTGTTGGCTAGTACCAGTTAATAGCAATTTAATACATTGTAAGTTTCTGCCTGACCCCCTATATTTTTTTTTATAGGGCTGTGTAATGATTTGTGTGTATGTTTGGATGGTAGCGCACATTAGGATTGTTTGTTTTGAATGTTGTCGGATGACTCCTTCATTGTAAACCTTGTTGAACAGTGTAAACTGGGCATAGTGAAGTTCATCGAGGCACAGCAGGTCCCAGAGGTGGAGACAGTGGTGCACCTCGTTGTGGCGTCGAGCGACACCCGGCACGGCGTGGCCACTGCTGCTGACCTGGAGCTGAAGAGCAAACAGAGGTGGGCGGAGAAGTCTCAATCATGCCGGCTGCACATGTGCTCCACAGATTATGTAGTCATCCACTCACTAATCTATCATTTTATCCATAATCATTCTATACCAAGTAATAATAATTAGGGTCACCGGTTGTGCTTGATCGGCACACTGTAAAATCTTTTCAACTCTTAATGATTTCATCTTTGCCAGTAACATTTTATTCGGGTTATGAAGGCTTATTATCAGACAGGCTGGCAAATACTTCCATCAGAAAGAAATGCTGAAAGTACAAACTTTCATTCATATCACTGCTTATGTATCATTTTCTTCCAGCATCGTCGACTGGAACAATCCTCAAATTATCAACAAGATGTACAAGGTGTATCTAGGGGATGTTCCTCTTAAAACAAAGGTTTGTAAACCCAGCAGTTTATATTTTATACAGTTAACATTTGAATTTGAAAAAAATAAGTATATAAATATCATACTGTTTTGGCATACGTTTTAGGGCGGCAACATGAAGCAAGAGCTGAAACACGAGCCAGTAAGCACAAGAGTCAAACTGAAGATCCTTCCACATTTCCTGCGGTCACGCCTAGCAGCAGAGTGCTTTCCTGCTAATATCCAGGTAAACTCTTTGTCCACGCTTGTTGAGGCATTTGCGTTTTTGTTTTAATATATTTATTTAAGGCTCAAGGTTAGTCTTGTAGTACGCTAAATCGTTATAAAGGAAATGCCCCAGTGTATGGTACAGTCATTACTCTCCTTTCTTTCACAGGTTGTGTATGATGGTCTGTTTGGAGCCAGCACCAACAACAAACTGCTGTCTCTCACCCTGCAGTTTGTTCATCACATCTGCATGGTGTAAGAAAAGTCCACTCTGTCCTTTGTCTAGATGCAGCTATGTTTGTTTGTTTTTTGAGTGTGTTTGGCATTTGAAAAAAATAATAATATTTGTGCTTTTTCTGTTTTTCAGATGTCCTGACACCAATAAGCCTTTGGGACTTATGCTGCTCAATGGTCTTACCAAGCTCATAAATGAATACAAGGAGGTAAACATTCAAACAGCAATACACATTAAAACTGCCATTTCCAACAATGCCACTTGAACTATACATACTGAAAGGCATTTGCTCTTGCAGGATCCTAAGCTACTATGTGTCGCCTACTCTGCCGTTGGAAAGCTGTCAAGGTAAAATGAAATGATTCTGTATTTTTACAACCAGCTTGGTGTGATTTTAGAAGTAACATATTAAACTTTTAATATCCCCTCTTTTAGCCGCATGCCACAGCTGTTCACAAAGGATATTGCACTGGTACAGCAGTTTTTTGAGTCCATGTGCAAGGTGAGTGAAAAGATCTAACAATACATCAAAAATAAAACAATCTATCAAAAACAATGTTTATAAATCTTTTCTGAGCCTCAATCCAGCAAACCACGAGTGCCGTTTCTGATATTAACATTTCCAAAATTCTTTGTCGTCATCTTTAGGAGGAGTCCGATGTCCGTCTTGCCATCCAGGAAGCTTTGTCTATGATGGTTGGAGCTTATGCCAACCTGCAGGGGGCACTGCTGAACCTGATGGAGGCCCTGGTTGCTGCATACATAGGAAAGGTGAGTATACAAAGTTATATAAAATGCTGTACAAAGGGCAAAACAGATGATGGTATAACTAGGAATGAGGCAGCTAAGCACTCTTGGTTTTTCTTCTTCTTTGGCAGCCGGAGGTGCAAGTTCGCCAGGTGGCCATGAAGTATGCCAGCACAGTGTTTGCTCCGGATCACGTGCCATCAAGATACCTGCTGCTACTGGCAGCTGGAGACCCGTAAGTCCCAAAACACAAAAAGCATCTACGTTTTGGTGAATGCATTGTGACACAAATACACTATCAGGATTTTCAAGTGGATGTAAATAAGATGGTTGAAGGTAAAATTAAGGTGTCAATGTTGTTTTTAATGCATTTTAGGAGGGAGGAGGTTGCAGGGGAGGCTAAGAGGGTGCTGAGAGCTCTTCCTACCAAGAGCTTGGAGAAGGAGGGACCAAAACCAATGCCCTCTTTTCCTGACATGGTGGCCTATGTCCAGGAGAAGGTGAGGCTCTGAGCATATTTTACCTTTTTCCCTGCAGGCAATGTTTCGGTATAACAATAATATAAGGGCCATGGGAGAGATAAACAATTAGCACTTTGAGAATAAATTTGAAATATAATTTTGCGAATAAAGACGCAATATTTAATGCTGAGATTAAAGAAGAAATGCAATGTCTAGAACAAAGACCAATATAGACATTAAGCTGAGCTTTTTCTCTCAATATCTCACATCTTTTCGATATTGTCTTAATCAGGCGGCTCAAAGGATGAAGACTCCCGCCAAGTACATTGTTGGAACCTCTACTATTCCTTTCAACCCATCTGCATTTGGGGAGGTAAATATTATTTGGCTATCAGCCTGTAACATCCATTAATCATGACATGGGATGAGTTTGCAAAAATTGAGGTTCGTATCTTTGGCTTTTTATGCTGCTGACACTTCATGTTGCTGTTTTCCCAGATCGTGCTCTACCTGAGGCTGTGTTTAGCCCACAGCGCCGGGGCCAAACCCATGACCACACGCCTGGTAGACATGCAAGACGATGCACCAATCATCGGCCGCTACATCCAAACATTGCTGTCATCTGAATATCAGCCTTCAATGTCAAAGGGTTCTGAGGCAAACCCTGTCCATGTCTACATGGATCTGTTGCAGCAGCTGCTGTCTGCTGTGGGGGGTAAGAGAAGTTAACCTGCATCTTTCTCTATGCTGTAGGCTCTAGTATAGATCTCTCCATTGTTATTATTGGCGTTGGAGTTCACAGGGTGTTTTCTTAAGTTAAATGCAGTGGTACAGAACTAGCGCTATTTTTATTATTATATTAAACCTATTAATGTAGTTTAGTGTGGTATTGTAAATAAATCTTATAATCATGATGGGTTATTTATTTCACTTCATTATTAATCTCTCAACAGGCATCCCAGTTATGTACTGTCTACTGGAGGTGGTGTCAGTCCTCCCGGAGAAACTGGCTCCTAGATTTATTGATAAAATCGACTGGATTAAAGTGAGTGTTTCATTTATTTATGGATTCTGTTGAGATGTATGGATGCAGTTCCAAACTGAAATGCATTGTGCTCCAATTCATTATTGAAAAGTATCAGCATCACTAAACAATTACTCCAATGGCTTAGCTGTTCTGTTGCATTGAGACTAATTCACATTGCACATATGTCAATCCATTCAGCTGGCATAACAGATGTTTTTTTCTCCAGAGTCTGATGAACACAAATAAGGAGGACATGAGAGAGCTTGCAGCCCAGCTGTATGCTTTGGTGGTTTCCTCCATGACTGGTAACGAGCTGCAGATGGCAGTGCACAACCTGGTCAAAATCACCAAAGACAACCATGTATGCCACTTTGCCCATGGAGCACTTAATATATATTTCTCTTGTTTTCCCATATTTTTACCCCGAGTAAATGTTTCTTTGTTTTGGTTATCCACAGAGTCCTGAGACCCAGCATGGCGCCATCTTGGCTCTGGGCTACATGGTGGGAAGGTACATGAGCAGAAAGAAAGCTGTCACCTCCAGCAACTCTATGCACGACATGGAGCAGAATAAGAGCATTGTCTCCCAAGAAGATGATGAACTTGTTGCCATGGCCACCAAGACAATTGGTTTGTAATTATTTTTACCATTATGGTTTAATTCAGACTGTAGACTTGTGGCTGTATATAATTGAATTCATGTGAAATTGCCATTTATAATCCTTTGTTTATTTTTCATAAAACATTTTGTGTTAACACAAATTCAATATAAAAAATAAAATGATTTCTGTCTACGGTACATGGGTTCATCCCCCTGTGTCTGTATGTGTCCATCCAGGTTCCTTCCTGGACAGCAGCACTGCACTGCTGGCGGTGGCAGCCTGTACAGCTCTGGGAGAAATAGTTCGTAATGGCGCCCTGCTGATTCCTGCTGAGGGCGAGGGCTTCACCAAACTGTCAACCGTGGAAAACCTGCTGGCCCGCATCCCCTCTGGCAAGGAGAGCACCAAGGTAACCTGGGACTCCACAATGATGAAGAGTTCATTAAAGATGTACGCTGTATCCATAGCAAATACTGGGACACCGATTCATTAGATCATCTGCTTAAAGATCAGTCACTCATATCATCTTTATGTTAATCATTTTGTTTGTATCTGTCCGTGTACCTGCTCCAGATGAAGGAGCGATCAATCCAGACTTTGGGTTACCTACCTGTGGGAGACGGAGACTTCCCTCACCAGAAGAAGGTGCTGCAGGGTCTCATGGACTCAGTAGAGGTATGAAACAAACCAACCAACTGTAGCATTAATTATGGCGATGCAGGGCTTTACATACACAACAACAAAAATAGAACTAATAGGGCGGCCCCCTAATCAATAAAGCATTGAAAATGGCCCCCAAAAAATAGAACTAATAGATTGTGTGGGGGCTTTTGTAATGGTAGACATAAACAACTTAATTCTTATGATAAAACTTTTAACTGTAAAATTAACTTAGTCTGCAAATTATTGTTTGGAGAAACACAGAAATAAAGCTATTCTATGTTTGGTGTAGGTGAGAAGAAGTATCAAACCTAGAATTATCAGAATGAATGTGAATGTCACTCAGAGGTGGTCATTAGTGCAAACATCTCACACATGTTCTCTTTGTTCTCTCTTAAGGCCAAGCAGGTAGAGCTGCAGTTTACAGTTGGTGAGGCTATAACCAGTGCTGCCATTGGCACCAGCTCCGGAGCTGCCAGAGACCCATGGACCTGCACCGAGGACCAGTACACACCACCACATAGTATGAGCTTGCACTTGTAGTTGTTTAACTGCACTTTTTTGTTTTTCTACAGTTTTGTACATTTTGCAGTGAAACAGCCCTGCATTAAATGATGAAATAAATAAATAGGTGATTTAAGAACAAGTGATAATTTCTCAGAATTTCCCCTGTGTTTTGACAATGGACGTCACAGTGGACTGCATGCTTCAAGACATTTTCTGCTATTTAGCTCTGCATTGCTAGTAATCCGATATCGGATGTGAAAATAGCACACATTTGCATACAATAATACATTTTTATCTAAACCTCAACAAGACTAGAATTATTTTTTAAATGTTTCTTATTTCTTGATAACATTTCCACTTTCTTCCTCTCCCTCTTAGATGTGAAAAACAATGATGTGGTGCCTTTTGTCCTCAAATCCATCCTGGCCAGGTATATACCCAGCCAGAATCCCCATGTCCGACAGGCAGCCTGCATATGGCTCCTTTCCCTGGTCAAGAAACTCGGCCAACACAAGGAAATCACGGTGGGTGTATTTTCACAGTTTTATACCGCTGGAATCTATTGTGTGCATATTTCAAATCTCTTTTGTAGCTAACACAAACACTTTTCTTAATCCTACAGTCCCATTTGAAGGAGATTCAGGTGGCGTTCATCTCTGTTCTCTCTGACCCTGATGACTTGAGTCAGGATGTGGCATCTAAAGGCCTGGGCCTTGTCTACGAGATGGGAGGAGAAGGTGACCAGCAGCAACTGGTATCCACCCTGGTAGAAACACTCATGACCGGCAAGAGGTGAGTGGATATTGTTAAAGCCCCTGTTAACCCAAATCCACAAAATCCTAAAAATGATGTTATTTGGGAAGTTAGTTGCATGATAGTAAGCTTCTGAAAAGAGTTACGCTACGGCATATGTACGTATTTATCAATCCAAATGAAAGATATTGTCATTTAAGTTTGAGAAACTTTACAGGAATTTGGTTTAGATGAGGTGGGCTTCTTATTACACATAAGTATTTTGAACCAATCAAGGCAGTTCTCTGCCCGAATCTTCTATCAAAACAATCGCTGTTGCCAAGGAGACTGTTTGATACTGCCAAGCCCACATAGTCATGTCCCATGGTTGACTCTAGACAGTGTTTGTTTTTTAACTAAGTTTTATAATATTTATGAATATTTATTTTCCATCCGATTTTTCTAAAAGTTTATTGATATCAAATTGATATTGACTATTTTAGACCAGGTTTCCAGAAGCTTAACATTCTTATGTATCTTTACCAACAGAGTGAAACATGCTGTTTCTGAAGATACTGAGGTGTTCCAAGGAGAAGGTATTGGGAAAACACCTGATGGGTAAGTCATATGTCACCCACTATTGGACACCTTTTGCTCTCATCAGCTTGTCCAATTCTAAAATGCTGTTAAACACCTGTCCGATTTCAAATGAGAAATGTTCTCCCTCTTGTGTCGATGGCCTCCGGCAGTCACGGCCTGACCACGTACAAGGAGCTCTGCTCATTGGCCAGCGACCTGAACCAACCGGATCTGGTCTATAAGTTCATGAACCTGGCCAACCATCACGCCATGTGGAACTCCCGCAAGGTATCCCTCTCACCCCCCTTCCCCATCCAGCACAGTAACCACTGTCAGGGCTTGAGTGATCCTCCCATCAACTTGAACCCTCTCCTCCTTTTGCAGGGAGCAGCTTTCGGTTTCCACATCATTGCAGCCAAGGCCGGGGAGCAGCTGGCTCCGTTCCTGCCTCAGCTGGTGCCCCGCCTCTACCGCTACCAGTTTGACCCCAACCTGAGCATCCGCCAGGCCATGACCAGCATCTGGGACGCCTTGGTCACTGATAAGACCATGGTATGGAGGACTTGAGTCTTGGATGTTAGACATTGACGTTAAACAAGGCCGTCATTAGAAGCAGTGTGAGCGCTGTGTGTGTGTTCTGGTGTGTTTCAGGTGGATAAGTATCTTAAGGAGATCCTGCAGGATGTTATTTCCAACTTGACCAGTAACACCTGGAGAGTGCGCGAGTCCAGGTACAAACAACAACACACGCTTTAAATCAAACCCCTACATCTTATGATAGTTAGACCATTATTATCTACTTTGCTTCCTTTATCAATTTATTGAGCCTGAAGATTTATTGTTTAAGAAGAATGTGCTAAAAATAATAGCTTGTTTAAAAGGAAATATCAGTTTCTCCATAAAACATGTAAAAAAATTAGTGACATAATAGTATTCAACTTCTACTTCAAATCCTTCTCAAGGTATTACTTTTATTTTCTTGGCCTTAGAGACACTGGTGTAGCTTTGACTATCATCACAATTGTAATTATAGTAACGATCACGGTAATTACGGCATTCTACAAATTGTAATTACTTCTTCTGTTGCACTCATTGCATCTTGTTCTGTCAGCCACATTACGCTGGTGTGTCACAAAGAAGTATATTTTTAATGCATTTCATTTCCCCTCCAGCTGCCTGGCCCTTAATGACCTGATTCGCGGTCGCAATGCTGATGACCTCAATGATCACCTAGCTGAAATCTGGGAGACGCTGTTCAGAGTCCTTGATGACATCAAGGTTAGCCGGAAATGATCACAATCAATATTGCTTTAATTCAACGGTTGGAATTTGTTAATAGTTTTGACACAGTGAATGCCGAATCACATAAGGATATCATGTTGAGCAGTCAAGACACAGCACGCACGCACACACACACACACACACACACACACACACACACACGCACACACGCACACACACACAGCAGAATACCTATAAATACATTACAAGTAGAGATCTATGTGATTGTTTTGTAACGTGACGTTGTCATTTTGCTTTTTCAGGAATCTGTGAGAAAAGCTGCAGACCTAACACTGAAGACACTCAGTAAGGTAAAGTTCCTTGGCTGTCCGTTTTGTGTGTTTTTTTAATATTTGTAATTTTAAGTTTGTACACGTGCAAGTCCAAGTGTCTCTCTCTTTCTCTCTGTCCAGGTGTGTACTCGTATGTGTGAGTCTACAGGCTCCGCAGCCCAAAAGACTGTGGCGGTCATCTTACCCACCCTGCTAGAAAAAGGCATCGTGAGCAATGTGGCAGAGGTCCGCGCACTAAGGTAACACCTCCCTGCACATCATCATTTTCTTGGTTTTAGTAGGGGAAGATGGCAAACTGGGTGATTAGTTAAAGATACATTTGAAAAGGCAATGTCTTAACAAGTACAGTACTTCTGATAAGTTACCACTAATTTGTCCGTATTCTTTTTTTCGTGCCATAGAATTGTCGGTCTTGTATTCTCTCTCTCTCTCTCAACCAATCTATTTTATTCCCTACCAGTATCCAGACCCTGGTGAAGATTAGTAAGACAGCAGGTGCCCGACTAAAGCCTCACGCTTCCCGGTTGATCCCTGCCCTGCTGGAGGCCCTCAGCACCCTGGAGCCCCAGGTCCTCAACTACCTCAGTCTCAGAGCCACGGAGCAGGAGAAGGTAACCTCAGCCGTCTGCACAATCCTTACCCACTTCTGGAAAAACTTAAACCTGTATGTGTCTCACAAGTTGGACTCCACATTTGTCACAAGTTGTGATCTTTTTCTGCCTCTCAAAGAGTGCCATGGATGCTGCCAGGCTGAGTGCTGCCAAGTCCTCTCCAATGATGGAGACTGTTAACATGGTAAGAAAAATAAACATGATAATAACAGTTGAATCTTAGTTACTAGCTTTCATGACATTTGGGGTCCCAGTTTTGGGTGTCACAGCAAAGAATGCGGAGGTTCTACTACTTCTGTAAAAACGTAACAGAAGTCTGAGATCTGTTTTCTGTGTCCCTGTGTTCAGTGTCTGCAGCACCTCGATGTTTCTGTGCTTGGAGAACTAGTTCCCAGGCTCTGTGAGCTGCTCAAGAGTGGAGTAGGCTTGGGTACCAAGGTTAGACACACACCTCTGTAGTCTTTAATCGATTGATTATACGTACATTTTTAATGCCTTGATTGTCTTCTGAATCCATGGCCATGTAAAGATATAATGTATGGAGTCGTCCCACTTATGTTGGTCTCTTTCCTCTGCATAGGGTGGCTGTGCGAGTGTAATTGTTTCACTCTCAGTGCAGTGCCCGCAGGACCTCACCCCGTACTCAGGTAAAGCACAAGCATGCTAAACTGTTCCTGTGATGCCTTTTAATGTTTGGTGCAAGTCAGCTAACGGCCAAGATGTTTTTGTGTTTCCAGGTAAACTGATGAGTGCCCTGCTCAGTGGTATCCATGACAGAAGCACTGTAGTACAGAAAGCATTTGCCTTTGCTTTAGGACACCTAGTCAGGGTAAGCACAGCACCTGTTACACTTGTTACATTAATCACACCATATTTCTCCAGTGAGTCAGTAAGCATTGGGTTGTTGTACTTGTTTTGCTGCCATCAGACTGCAAAAGACAGCAGCGTAGAGAAACTACTACTGAAGCTCAACAGCTGGTACTTGGAGAAAGAAGGTAAGACCAAAGGAAATCTTCCCAACTTCTCCCCAAAATGCAATGTTTTTTCTTACGTGTAATAAACCATACGGTGACTTTCCGACTGCGCTCTCTCTTACTCCCAGAGCCCGTGTACAAATCTTCATGTGCGTTGACTGTGCATGCCATCAGCCACTATAGTCCTGATGTGCTGAAGGCCCACGCGGTAGTGGGCCTGCCTCTGGCCTTCCTGGGTATGCATCAGGCGCCCGGTCCTGAGGAAGAGGATGGAGAGAGCCATGATGCCACACTGTGGGCCGAGGTGTGGCAGGAGAATGTCCCAGGTGAGTACAATACTAATGCTGCATAAATTATACAAGATCTACTTAATGGAAACAGTGACACAAAAACTGATTGAAGTGAAAAGCACCAGTTGATTCAATCCCTTTTAAAAATAAATATATTTAATACATAATATGGTTCCTTGAGTTACTAATTTTCAAAATCCAGTGCTGCGATGCACCTGTGTGATCATTTACACTTTACTATGTGATGCACATTGGGATGCAGCCAGTTGGCAGTTTATGAAAAGGTTTGCAAAGCAACAGTGAGCCGTTTGCTTATCCCCAACAATGCCTTAGTTTGTTTTTTAAATAATTCACGGCTTTCGAACATGTCGACAGATTTTATGCATGGCTCAAGAGAGAAGCAGTAAGAGATTGAAAAGTTGTGAACCCTGTTTATAATAGTGGCTATATAGTGTATTTATAGGTGGCAATATTGTTTTTTGTTAAAAACATCTGTATTTTTTCATTGCAATAATAATAAACACTTATTCTCTAAACTTTCTAGGGAGTTTTGGAGGCATCAGACTCTACATGACGGAGCTGATCACTATCACGCAGAAGGCGCTGCAGTCCCAATCCTGGAAGATGAAAGCTCAGGGTGCAGCTGCCATGGCAACTGTTGCCAAGGAACAGACGGGTTCATTGGTGGCCCCACACCTTGGCATGGTGCTAACGGCTTTAATGCAGGGACTATCCGGACGCACCTGGGCTGGCAAGGTAACGAGGGCTTATACAACAGCAGAAAAAAATAGATATTTTTGGTTTTATTCTCAACAATAATTTTTTCTTTTTGTTTCAGGAGGAGCTATTGAAAGCCATTGGATTAGTTGTCTCCAAATGCAGGTGAGACTTCTTTGCAGACTTTATTCACGTTAATGCCGAAGATTTATTATTATATTATATTTACTATTTCTTTCTTTTGCACCACTTTGTGTTTCTATTATTCCCCTGAATTTTAGCCCAGAGCTGCAGAAGCCTTGTGCTGGCCAGCCCGCCATCTCTGAGATTCTGGAGATTGTGTTGAAAGAATGCCGTAAGGAGAGTCTGGTGTACAAGATGGCCGCTCTGCGCTGTTCAGGGGACGTGCTTCACAGCAGCAAGGAGGACCGCTTCAGCGAAATGGCCGAGATCCTTTTCCCTCTCATCAAGAAGGTTAAATCACATCTAGTGGTTGGTTATTATAGTGCCATTTTAGAGGGCCTCTCGGTGTTCTTAATCCAACTACCCTATTCCCATGCAGAGCTGCCCAGAGAGTGGTGGGGCGTCAAAGAGGTCACGGGAGGAGGACGATGACGACAAAGACACAAAGGAGAAAGAGCTGCGGACGGAAGCTGTGCTCTGTGCTTTTGAGACTCTTGGAAAGTCTTGGCCCAGTAACCCACAGACTCAGGGTAAGTTACAGCTTAACAACGGATTATTGGGGGCGCCTTTAGCTCAGTCGGTAAGGTGTCCCCCTCCCGGGCCGGGCCCAGCAGCAGACCCGGGTTCGATTCCCACCTGCGGTCGGTCTCTGCATGTCACTCCCCTCTCTGCCCCATTTCACCTCTGTCTCTCTGCACTGCCAATGAAGCATAAAAATGCCAAAAAAATATCTTAAAAAAACAACGGATTATTACTCTACTCAGGTAATATAAAAGAGTTCCCTGGTTCAGGCACATTAAGAAATCCTAAACCACATTTTCCAAGCTACACACCTGTTTGACATATTGTACAGTAAAAGATTATCAATCCTGTTTCTGCTCATGTGGCAGACCGCACTTGCTCCTTTGAACCTTGACTCCACCCAAACATGGGATGGGCTCCTCACAAACTAGATCTAAACTATTATATCACATCAAATAGTATGTGGATTGGTTCCTCAGCTAAATTTTAAGATGTGTTTTGTATACCTAATTGTATTTTGAGATGAAGGCCAAACGAGACTGATGGGAAGCTGGGTTGTGGCCTATAAGTAATGTCCTGAAATGTGTGTCTGTGTGTAGCTCGTTTCCAGGTGGAGGTGTGCAGTCTAATGTGTGACAAGCTGAAGCTCAGCACCTGGAAAGTCCAGCTTGGTGTTCTACAGTCCATGAAGGCATACTTCCAGGGGTACGGCGCAATCCTTTTTTCTTTTGAAATTTACCCTGAAATAATCAAGCTTATCAAAGTGTGTTCACAAGTAACATTTACACAGAAGGTTTTTTGAGTCTATACATGAGCTGTTTTTCTCTGTAGGTTATTGCTACTGGAGAAAGGCAGCGAAGACTTCAATGTATTGTCGCAGATCCTCACAGAGACCTGTTATGCTCTCACTTACCCCTTAGGTAAGAACATCAAAAGTAAAACTTCAGTGTGCTCTGAGTCAAAGCCCAATACGCCTGGTTGTCGTCACCATATTTGTTTTGTTTTTCCACCCAGAAAACAAAAGTTACTCCTCTGTGAGGACAGAGGCCTTGTCAGTCGTGGATCTGATCGTTAAGAGAACTGGCGGTGAGTATTTCTTGCTGCTTAGATTGCTTTTAAGTGTTTTAGCCTTTAGTTGAAATTGACTTGAGGTCAGTCGGACCGTGAGCGAAGTGAAAAAAGAAGCCCAGTTTCTCTTCTAATCATTGACTGTGACATTTTCTTACGGTCAGACTGCAAATTATTTCAATATGGCCAGTCTTCCTGTTCATTGTGACAACCTATTCTGTTCCTGCTTTAGGAACTATTATAAGCTTGCAGCACAGATCAGGGGATACTGCTTTGGTTCATGTGCATATACATGAACACGTATGTAGTGCATATGTATATACTATATTCATAATGGATTAGTGATCCAGAGCTCACTGATAAATATAATAATATATTAATATGTGTGTGTGTGTGTGTGTGTGTGTGTGTGTGTGTGTGTGTGTGTGTGTGTGTGTGTGTGTGTGTGTGTGTGTGTGTGTGTGTGTGTGTGTGTGTGTGTGTGTGTGTGTGTGTGTGTGTGTGTGTGTGTGTGTGTGTGTGTGTGTGTGTGTGTGTTACAGAGAGTGAACAGTGGGACTGTGTGGCTGTGAAGAGCCGGGAGCAGCTGCAGCGCTCCCTGTCAACGCTACAGTCAGACAGTAGACCAGACCTGAGGGATAAAGCCCAGGAGCTGCGCAGGCACATCCAGAGCCAACCATAAACACACATACACAGCTCAAGCCAGTCAAAAAGTACAAGAAAAAAATAGCATCAAGCTTTAACTTTTCATGAGTAAAACAAAACGCACCACACCCTCCTCTCTGTCTGACTTCATCCACGCAGGTATCTTTTCATTAACTATTTACAAATCTCCCAATACTTGCATTACTTTATCCATAGTACCTGTGGGCTTTGAAGCTGGCTATGCACACAAGACTGCTCCACTCATGCCGACGGACTGATTCACACTTGTGGCCGACGAAGCGACTACAGTAACACAACTTGCTCTGAGTACGAGCTCACAGTGGCAATGGTGAAAGGGCAAGGCTATTATTGTATTGTGTCAAGTTTTATTTTGTTCATTTTAATGGACAGTTAGAGATGATAAATGCTATTATAAACCAATGTGTTGGGTTTGTGGACGCTGTATACCTATAGCCCCAAAATGGGGACTTTTACTACTGTTGTGGGTTTGCCTACTTATTAAATGTATGAACAACAGCAGGTAAAACACCTTAAGCTAACGCGGATGGTTTGACTAGTCGGCTCTCTTATGGACACTGCCTCGCTGTTTAACCACTGCTGCAGAGTAGTGGTGAAAGACAGAGGCTTTAATACATCTGTGTGTGTCCTGTGACTTGTTCTTTCTCCTGTTTGCAAGGTGAATGAGCAAGATGACAGCCAACTTTGTGAAGTATTGTATTAATTAATAAAAAAAAAATCCTGCTGTTAAGTTCAATGTGATGCTATTGTTGTTTGAATTTGTCCCTTATAAAATAAAACTACATTGACAATTTGGAGAATGGACTTTATTTTGTCTCCATACAGAAACATGTTCAGCTGAAGAGGCTATTAAATGTATGAGACCACAAGTAGTTCTGTACAAAACCAGCAATGAAAGTCTAAATAGGTCATTTAATTTTACCCCAAAAGGCCAAGCTTATGTCTAACAGTTTCAGCGAAAAAGTACTATAAATTTTAGCGACTAAGCTGCATTCAAGAAATTGGAAACTACCGACAAATTACAAGTGTAGGTCCCAAAGTTAGCAGATAAGTTGTATGGTTAAACATAGTTTAATAAATCCTGACACTGATTGTCATCAGTAAATGTCATTGGGTGTCTTCTTGTTTGCTAAGAATGAAGGAAAAACTATGAAAGAACCAATTGCAATCACCACAGGGACTTAAATTAATTTTTCCATTATCCTTGATACAGTGGCGGCTGGTGAATTTTCTTTTAGGTGGGGCTGAAATTTTATAAACCAAAACCATGTAGGGGGGTCTGGGGGGATCCTCCCCCAGAAGATTTTTTGGTGATTTTCACATACAAATTAAGCATTCTGGTGCATTCTGACAAAATAATAAAGACAAAATAGAAAATTTCCTTACAAAGACAAATGGGGCAGGGGAACTAGGTTTTAACTTAATTTATTTGCCTTGTAGAATTCAGCAAGATTAAAAGTGCAAATAACAATTGAGAATTATACACAAGTTAACATTCTCTCTCTCTCTCTCTGGCGTTAATCGGTATCACACCCAGAAGTACAAGCCTTCAAAGACTGAATAAGAGATAATAAAAGTTTAAATTTAAATCATCAGCAAGTGCTGGGAAACAAGTGATTATGATCACTGATAAAATTAATACATAAACACAAATTGTGACCATATGTCTTGTGTGCGTCACACCACCATAGGTTTGCAGAGAACTATATATATATACAATATGCACACTAAAAGCAGGATGCCAACATAGGTTTGCAGAGAACAATATACAATATGCACACTAAAAGCATGATGCAAACTTAGGCAATAGGTGAGGTTCTAGTGTGTTATGAACGTGACAATCGCATAAACAACGTGATAATGGTAAGTCTAGCAGTAATCATATCATACATGCTCAAAGTTTAAAAAAGCACTGCATAATATTTTGAGTTGCACTACTCATAGACTGTAGAAGAGGGGGGGGGGGGAAAGCTGCTACTACAACTGCTAATAGGGATGCTAACGGAACATAAGCAGAGAGGTGTGTGTCTCATGCTCTGACCGCAGCTGAGAGGGACTGGTGCGCAAGGACCGGGCCGCCGCCTATCAGTGCTCTGTGACGGGGAGGGGCCGGGGAGTCTCCCGCTGCTCGTTGAGAACAGTGAAAAGTGATACTTGCCTTGGCGAAAAAGTCCCAAATAACACCAGAACAAAGCTAGATTTGTCGCTTGTCGCTGTTTTGAAAAAAAAGTCGCCAGGGGGGTAGAAAAGTCACTAAATATAGCGACAAAATCACTAAGTTGGCAACACTGCACGCGACTCCGCGAGCAACCGGTAGTAGATCCGAATGTTGTTGTTTTTGTTGCCAGGTAACCAGTTACAGGGCGCCAATGCCTAGCGCCCCAAACCCTCCGTTAAAACTGAATGGTAATAGAAATTGATAGGGCCACTCTGAGTGAACGAGGGTTTGGGGCGCCGTGAACTGGCGCCCGTAGAAGTCAAATTAGTCAGTTTCGAGCTTGAATTTCGCCATGAAATGTAAATACAGTGCCATAATATAAATTCAGTGTGCATTCTTAAGTAAAATTAAATAGTTTAGTTGCCTCAAATTAATAAAAAAATAATAATTTTATTTTTTATTTTTTTTGGGGTCGGAGGAGGGGGGCGGCGCCCCAGCGCCCTCTATGGGCCAGCCGCGCCTGCCTTGATAATACCAAAAGTAGTCTAGGTCCTGGGTAAGATTTGTATGCGCTTCATTTAGTGGAGAATATCTCAACTGTTGTAGACTAATATGACCCCATTGAACAACATGGGATGTGTGACAATCTCTACCCGGGACGAAAGTCTTGAAAATGACCGAAAAGTCTAAAACATTTAATAAAATATTCGATTTAGGCAATATCTCATTCAATATGCATGCAGTGCATAATAGGTTGACTGTTTTGTAGCCATTTATTATATATTAAATCAGAATGTTTACACTATGACCTTATAATCATTGTGAACTTTGTGATCCCCTCAGAAAATCTGTAACTTCAAGGGGTTATATGTACGCATATTTAATTAGACATTGCCTCATTTGCACATTTTATTGCATTTAGACAAAGTGTAATACAAAAACTAGTTCTCTTAATATGAAGATTAATCTGGTAAAAAAGTATGAGGATATCTATAAAGGAAAAAAAAAGTCCCATTCACCACGTAGAGTGATACTAGTGTAACCTGTTGTGGTCATTTTCAGGACTTTCGTCCTTGGTAGAGATCGTCACACGTTTGCCCATGTTGTTCAATGGGGTCATATATATAACAGTTGAAATATTCTCCTCTTAATGAAACGCATACAAATCTTACCCAGGACCTAGACTATAGGGGGCACCAACATTTTACATCTTCAAATCCTATACATTGACTTTCACCTAATTTGTAAATCAGTTTTAACGTGGGGAAAAAATTAAGAGTCGGATATTTATACTTTGACCTTTATTTACTAAAATATATGGACACGAGCTGCAAATACAACTGATTATTAGTAGCAGAAGAGCATGAACATAGACCAGAAAAGAGACAGGATAACCAGGACAGTTTAGACATACAGTATAAGAAATGTAGTTTAAAAAAGGGTTAACATCTGAAGAAACTTCACACATAAACAGCGGAACAAGGAGACACATGCTATGCACGACCATATTGGTGCTTTGCAGGAAAAATTTATCACAACTTTAGTGCAATGATTAGCTGATGAGCGCTTTGTTCCTCTTGTCTTTTGGCCGAGCCTTTTCTTGGCCTTTCTGGGGAAGGTTGGAATCATTCTGGCTGAGCGCAGTCCGTGAAATAGCGGACATGCCGTCGACAAACTTGGTCTTGAACAGGACGTTGGCATTGGTGAACATGCCGTCCTTTAGGGACACCACCACAAACTAGAGGGAGAGAATTTGAAAAGGTCAAGTGAATGCATGTTTTGCTAAGGCTTTAATATTTGGTTTGCTCACAAAATACAACATTACTTAAAATATGGTGAATGTGTAATGTGGTAAACTGTACAGAAAAATGTGTGGAAGCGCACACACACAAGCACAAAAGTAAGCCTTCTGCACAACAATTGAAGGTTCGGTAAGAAAGTGTGTGTGTGTGTGTGTGTGTGTGTGTGTGTGTGTGTGTGTGTGTGTGTGTGTGTGTGTGTGTGTGTGTGTGTGTGTGTGTGTGTGTGTGTGTGTGTGTGTGTGTGTGTGTGTGTGTGTGTGTGTGTGTGTGTGTGTGTGTGTGTGTGTGTGTGTGTGTGTGTGTGTGTGTGTTTCAATGTACCTGGGAGTGTCTAAAATGTGTGCGCAGCATCTGTCCGATGTTCTGTGTGTGAGAGAGATCCAAGGCAGCGTCCACCTCGTCTAAGATGTAGATGGGAGCGGGTTTGAACAGCAGCATGGCCAGGATGAGGGACAAGGCCACCAGGGATCTGGACACAGGCACACAGAGAGGGGGAGCTCAAAAACACTGACTGACTTGCGCTTTATTATCATCCAATGGAAACCTGATGGAGAAACCTTTCCATTAAGTAAAGTGTGTTTGCTGACCTCTGCCCACCACTGAGCTCGGTGAGGTTCTCTTTCCAGGTGTTGCCAAGAGCCACCTTGAACTCCAGGCCATCCAGGACACCACAGCCCTGGGGAGGGGCCAGCTTGGCAGTCGCCCCCGGCAGCAGAGTGGAGAAAATGGAGCCAAAGTCCTTGTTCACCTGGAAGAGGAAATTAAATGTTACAATGGAAGTGAGGTCCAAATTCAAATGAATTTAAGAATGTTAAGAATTCAAACCACTTAAGACACGTTGGAGATACCATCTGATGTTGGCTCATCGGTGACATATGATTGTATACGAGCGTGTGTGTAATATAAAATGTTTATGGAGGATGTATACGTTGGACATGATCGATACAGGGAGAGTGAAAATGTTGTGTATTAAAGAAATGTTAGCGAAAGTGTAATCTGGGTTAAGTGGTAGTTAATTGAATAACTAGTTAATGGTTTTGCTAAGGGGTGGGGCTAGGCCTTTAAAAGCCTGCCAACCATTGTTACTGGGTTCAGTCAGTGTGTGACGGTAGGACTTTGTTTATGGAGAGACCTTTTTGATCTATCCTTTTGAATATTTGTTTTACTTTCTTTGGACGTCCAGTTTTTTGTACTTTAACACTCCTTTTTTTAAATAAAAGCACCTCAATTATTTTGCAACTTTGGCCATCTTGTATTCGTTTTCCAACAAACCCGACTCTTTGTAACATAAACTAAAAACAATATCCCTGAAAGAGAGCAGACCTTCTGCCACGCCACATTGAGAGCTTCGTTCTTTTTCTGGTCCAGCTCCAGGATGGTCTGTAAGATCTTTGCCTTGTCGTTCTCCACGATCCTCTTCTTCTTCATCAGGTCGTTGTACTGCAACGGCACAGAATGGAGAGATTCAGGTCGTGTTCACACCTAATAGTCCCCTTCTTTGGTGCGCACCAGTTGAGAGGGGATACATCGTTTTGTTTTTTAGATAGTTCGGTTAGTGTTCAAAAAGATAAAACTCTAACGGACTATACATTGTAAACAAATTATCGCGCGCCCACAGAAATGCTGTCAAACAGTTTGCTGAGCAAAAAAGCTAAATCGCTCGCAATTTCTACCATCGCCCATATCACAGAGCACCGGCCGGTTATTTTCATGCTTAATGTGGAGGAGCGCATATTGTAACAGCCAGAATATATATTTTATGTAGTGCTACTTTCCTCTCAAACCAACTCAAATTAACCGCACCAAGGGCTTAAACGCTCCTGGGTTTATTTCAACCGCACTAAACAAAGCTGGTGTGAACATGCCCTTAGTGACTACGCTGTAGTTTATCTGCATTCGTCCACAGAAACTCTTCCCCCCCCCCCCCATGTATCTCTCCGTAACCCTCACCCTTTCCTCCGCCTCGTTCAACATGTTCATGGCCCTCTTGTTGACGTTCCTCTCCAGCTTGGCGGTGGTCTCTTCGAGCTTCTTCAGCCTCTGGCCCGCCTCTCTGGGATTGTTGGTCTTGAAGTCGTACGAGGTGTTAGGCTGGCCGAAGAACTGACGCTCTGTCTGGATCCAGTCGTGTTCCTCCAGCATCCGAGACACCTGGGAGAAGAGGGGGGAGAGAGAGAAATGTTTAGAAGAGCCTAATCTTATTAGATGGATGAAACTCTGAGGGAGGGAGGGGAAAGAAAGAGAGATGGATGGATGGAGAGAGAGAGAGAGACATGGAGAGATGGATAGAAAGATAGATCATGGTAATACATTATTGTACCAAAGTAACTGACTGAAGCTCATTTTTAGATTGTGTGCGTATGTACCTTGTCCGCAGCTTCCTGGCTGTCTTTGCGGTGCTTGCTGATGTTGTGTTCCTGCTCCTTGATCTTCAGCTGGACTTCGTTGATCTGCTCCTCTATTTGATGGGCCTCCGTTTTCTTATCCTGGAACGTGCAATTGGGATGAAAAAGATCAAATACGTGTGTTTTTCCTAGGAATTTCAAAGCAAAAAAGTACATTTATTCAACGATTTCTTCTTGAATTACCTCAAGAGTCTTCAACCTTATTCCTTATATAAAAAGTCCAGTACTGGAGTTATACCACAAATACCCCTTAAAAGAAAGCCAAAGCATTTAAAAGGCTAGATTGTATGCACCTTGAGCTCTTTGTCATGAGCCATGATCACTTCCTTTTGATTGGCGAGCTCCTCCTGGGCTTTACGCACTGCCTCCTGCACAAAGACACCAGAGGGAGAGAGAATGAGAACAGTACAATAGCAGTGCCCTTTGATTAGTGTAGTGATGATGTATCATTCACCAGACGGATTCATTGTGATCGGCCATGAATAGTGACTTAAATTAGCTACGAGGAACTTTTGAATATTTCGGAAACACGAAAAACGGAAAGTTCCCCGGAGCACGTTTCAATAGACAACAGTGATGCCCTAACGCATTATTCCACCAAACATGTATGCCTAAAACGTGTTGAGTCTTGCGGAGCTTTTGAACAAATTCTCCTATGCGCCATGACACAATTTTAATGTATAAAAACTCAAGTACCTTGTTCTGTGAAACTGTGCAGGCCATGCTGTCTATCTGCTGCTGGAAGGCCAGTGTGGCCTCATCTACAGCCTGGATCTGCTGCTCGTAGCCGGCCTGCTCCCTCTGCAGCTCCTCCAGCTCCAGGGCCACAGCATCAGACTCCTGCACACATTAGGGGGAAAATAGAATTTACCAATTCACCAGACGCATTGGCAGATTCTGGCTGTTGTTGAGAGAGCAAACAATTTTTTTTTTAAATGTGTCCTATACAAACAACTCATGGAAAGGGAGGTGTGTGTGTGTGTGTCTAGTCGGTGTACCTGCTGCTTCTGCTTAAGCTTCTTATTGAAGGTGTCTGCTTTGGCCTTGGCTGCATTGAGTTTGTGCTGAGCGGCTTTCAGCTCCTTGGCCCTCTCTTCCCCGGCGTTCTTCATCTTGTTCTCCAGCACCTTGTACTTCTCTTCGGCTCGTTTCTGCACGTCCTTGGTGACACGCAGAGTTTCCTCGCTCTCCTCTGGTTACACAAACAAAACACACAGTAAGAAAAAAAGACTAAGTAGGACAAATGTTTTGTATCTTTTATTTCAATTTTTAATTAGACCTGTACATATGCATAGGCCCAGGAGGAATCACAAAATCAAATGTCTTTTTCTATACAGTATGCATGCATTTTAGAGTGTGTGCTCACCGATGGCCGTACGCAGCCTCTCCAGCTCCTCTTGCTGCTGGTGGAAAGAGCTCTGCTGCAGCTTGGCCTGCAGAATCTGCTCCTCCTCCACCTTTAGCTCGTGCTGCTGCTTGAGCTGACGATACCTGGAGGGAGACAATGTGGTCAAGGGAATAAGAAAATGTAAGTTAAATATGAGCTGATGAAAGCTTTGACAAATTGATACAACTGATACATCTGTCATAAGCTAATATTGGTTGATTTGTCAACAAAAAGATTAGCTTCTCGCCCCAATCATAATCGGTTCAATCTGTGTAAGGTATTTTGTCCAAGTGTATGCATACTTCTCTGCAGTTCCCTTGAGACTGGCCAGCTGCCGCTCAGTGTCCTGAAGCTGGGCCTCCATGTTGTTCAAGTTGTCCCGAACCTCCTTCAGCTCCTGTAAGCTGGACAGAACTGACGCCGACTGGGAGCGAGCACCTGGAAGAGAAAAAGCAGAAGTAGAAAAAAAAAGAGATGTCCATTTGCTTTTATATGACAAGCAAGCTTTTACATGTTTGACTGTAAAAAAAGAATTTAATTTCATCAAGTCAAAAAACTTTTTTCCAGGTATAGAGTTCAGAACCGCTATAATATAGTAATGTAAATGTCATTCTAAGAAAGAGGGGGTGGGGGAAACAACATTTGGATATGCACAATAGCAACATTCAAACCTCCACTCAGAGTTCCCTGTGGGTCGAATACGTCTCCTCCGAGTGTGACAGTCTTGGTCGTCACCTGTCGATCAAAAGCCACCTTCTTGGCGTTGTCCAGGGTGTCGCACACCAGCGTGGAGCCAAAGACGTACTCCATGGCTTTGTGCAGGTCAGACTCATATCCCACCAGGGACAGAGCTGTGTGGACCTTGTCTGCTCCCACCTGAGAGAATAGAGGGAGAACGGACAGAGAGAGAGAGAGAGAGTAACCGATGGAAAGAGAGAGACGTTCAAATTGTCTTTCATGTTTCAAGTACTGAAAGAACGACCGTTTCAAAATGTATCAAACTGGTTGAACTGTTATTGAGATGAGCTCTCACCAGGTTCTTGGCCGCGTTGACCACTCTGTCATTGAGAGTCCTGGCAGAAATCTTGTTCAGGGGAATGATGGTGTATCTCCGCTGTAGCTCTCCCTTCTCCAACAGTTTGTTACCGGTCACCTGGCAACAAAAAAAGAAACAATCACCACACCGGCCACCTGTCACACTGTCCCATTAAAACCTGAAACAAGATTACAGTAAGGTAGCATGCACGCTACCCTACCAACACACCTACCTCATTGTCTACAACAATGTTATAGAGCCGTCCTCCTGCAACAACCTCCAGTGCTGTTGAGTAGGCGTTGTCGCGAACTGTGATCAGATTGGCCAGCAGCCCCTTCACTTTGCTACGGTCCCAGCCTCGCTCTGGGTCCCTGTAAGACGAGAGGGAAACACATCAAACACTTTGCAAACATGGTGTTTACACCCTCATAGAAGCATACAGCATCACTTTCACTATCACAAATGGAGTAATAGATTTTGTTTGTCTGAATAATCAGCTTTAGCAGTGTAGCTCCTAGGTGATATAAGGCTGAGAAAACACACACACGTGGGTGTGAAATTCAGAATGGATCAATTCAACTTTTGGAAAAGATGATTTGGCCCTAGAATGGATCGTTATCAGGAGCATAAAATGAGTAGGAACATCTGGATTCAAAACATACAGCACAGCTAAAACAAATTCTTACTTGTAGTCAAAGCGCAAGTTAGGGAAGCGGGACACGAGACGCTCATAGGTCTCTTTAAGTCGAGCGACCTCTCTAGACAGCTGCCTTCTTTTGTCCAGGAGACTCTCCTCCTTCCCATCTGCAAACACAAACACACACACGAAGCATTACTATAATATTTATAACATAAGGAATGGCAGCTGCCTTGAGTATAAGAGGCTCTCTGGATCTGTCACACACACACACATTACCTTCATAGCTGAGTTTAGCTAGCTCAGCCTGTAGTTTCTCCCTGCTGCTTTTGACAGCCTGCATGGCATCCTGATCTTTCTTGTAGCCACTGTCCATCTTTTTTACCTCTGCCTGTTTGGTCTTCAGCTCAGCCTGGGCATGCTTCAGGGTCATCTGGGCCTGGAGAGAATAGAGAATAGAAATGAACAATCTTTACAATCGACAGGACAGAAATCCAATTCGGTCAACATGGAAAAGATTTTTGTTTTTTAAGCAGCAGGCCGACAATGAATATTCATGCAGCTGAGCGCAAATGTTTGTACTGATACAATTGCTACTGAAGATAAACCATTAACCTGAAACACGTCACCCCTGACAGATCATGTTGAAGACCATTTCCTCACCTGCTTGGCCTCAGTATCTGCCTTGCTCATGTCGTTCTTGCAGGTCATCATCTGCCCAGCCAGCGTGGCTGCTTCTCCGTCCTCATTGGTGGAGAGTCCCGCAGACACAGCCCTGAAATGCTGCTCAGCTGCCTCCAGGGCGGCACTGTCCTTCTGGCCCTCCTCCTGCACAGCCCCGAGCTGCTCCGTCAATTTAGAAACCTCCTTTTCTTTCACCACAAGCATTTTCTTGTCCTGAAGATGGGGAGGATAACGATGTTTTTTTATTTATCAGAAATTCAGATATGCATATTAATTTACCTTTATTGATACTCAAGAGATCAATTGAGGGGTGACCCTCAATTACAATGACGTTGATGAAAACAAATGCAAAACAATACATACACAATATACCATGCAAATACATCTAATACACAACAAGCTGATAAAGAGACAAAGCAACTGAAACGTTTAGACAGCGATGTAGAATGGCTGTAATTAAAATCAAATGGGTGAAAGACAGTACAATATAGCCTAAATAAAACACTTACAGGTAGAGTTCTGCAGATTTAAGATAATATGTCTAGATTTGTTAAAGAATATGAAGGTATTTATTTTAATTTGTTGCTGTAAATTGTTCCAGGAGTCAGGGGCATCGAAGCTATATCAATGATGTGAAAGTCATAGCGGCACATATTGGCAAAACACATCGTCTCCCGTTACCTCTTCCATACTCTTGACCAGCTCCTTCTTCTTCTTGGTTTCGTCGTTGAGATTCTGTTTGATCACATCAAGCGAACTCTGAGCTTTGGCGTCGACGCGCTGCACATCGGCTACAGCCTCCTCCAGAGATTTCAATACTCCACTCACCTCCTACAGTTAAGAAGAAATCAAAGACGACACAATATGACTCAACATTCCTTCTACAAGTGGTAGTTTGATTAGAAATAATAATAATAATTAAAATAAATAAATACATACATATATACAAAAGATTTAATTTTAATGGGATACAGATCCTTTTGTACACCTCTTCAGAAATGTCTGTTGACGCCTATGGCAAGTTTATTTATACAACCCAGTTCAGACACAAGGCAATTGAAAGTGCTTTACAGGTGCATACAATAACAAAAAAAAATCTCCAGAAAGACTGTCTTATAAAGCTAAAAAACATTTAAATTGCAATAAAAAAATTAAAAGAAAAGGCAAATAATCAAATTTCAACCAAATGAACGTGGTAAAGATCCAATCAGGAGAAATCAGGTGAGGTTACAAATAGAACATCCATTCAATCACTCAAAAAACAGCCGATGGTATTTCCCATATTTTAAATACAGAAGCCAAGTAATAAAAATAAATAAATACAAATTATTACACAAGAGCACACAGAAAAAGAAAAAGAAAAGAAAAAAAGTCTCCACTTAAGTAAAAAAAAAAAAAAAAAAAAAGGCTCCCTATGTTTCTATGTACCTTGTCTTTTTTCTTCTGCAGCTGTTGGATCTGGGCCGAGAGCTCCTGGACCTTGCTCTCGTTCTCGGCCATGCTGGCTTGCATCTTGGTGATGTTATCCTGCATCACCTTCAGGTTCCCTGCAGACTTCACCTTGGTTTCCTCAGCGCACACAAACAGCCAGGCCACGTACAGCCGCGACAGGTGCTGGATCTCACGCATCAACTTCTGGTACTCCAAGTACGATGATCGCTCCTGTAGAGGTGGAGGAAAAGGGCGAGATCATGAGACTAAAACGTACACACACATACATGGTGAAAGAATGGGGGAAACCCTATCATTCTTGTTTAGCAGGACATTTTTTCGAACAATAAATGAATATAAAGTTTTGATGTTGCAGTCACCTACCTCTTGCAGCTTTTGCATGGTTGGAGTAATTTCCTCATTCAAAATCTTAAAAAAGTAAACAAAAGAAAAACAGTTAACTATATCTTAGTTAAGTAGTAGCATTTAACTTTGGTAGCAGCTGCATAATGTACAGAGATGCATTAAGTCTAGTAAAATGAGTCTAGTTGTTTTAATCATACCGTCTGAATCTCCTTTAGCTTGGCCTCCTTCTTCTCAATGGTTTTCTCAGCACTGATCTTTTTACATTCATACATCCTGGTTCCTGCTGCCTCCTCGATCATGGCGAGGATCTGAAAAAAGAAAAATGAGGTGATCATTGGAAGTACTTGAAAAATGCAGGAAAGTTAAGAATGAAAAAAGTACTGATGGTGAACGTGTTTATGTTTTACCTCAGGTGGTTTCATGTTTAGGACTTTGGTGATCCTCCCCTGAAATATTGGAGAGAGAAAAAATCACATCACTTAAAGACACCATAGAGGGCTAAGAAAATAAAAAATAAAAACTGCTGAACCCATGAGACTGACCTGCATGATGAGAAAATGCGGGTTATTGACGTTGAGGCCAACACAGCAGAACAAGTCCTGCACCCTGGTGGTGTTAGCGTTGACTCCATTGATGAGGTACTTGTTCCTGCCACCAATCACCACCTTAATTAAAGAAAGAAAGGGGTCGTATCACGTAGGCCTACAAGACAGTTGTACTGTCTAACATCGCACACAATAATTTGTAACTAAATTACCAAGCCTACCTGTCTAGTGACGGTGATCTCATCGTGGGTCTCGAATCCCAGAGGACTCTGGCTTTTATTGGAGTTGTCAAAGGTAATGGACACAGTGGCCTTGGTGATGCCACCCTGTCCATTTTTGTAAACCAAGTCCTGAAGGTTGGAGGCTCGCACCTATTCAAGTGGAAATGAAATAAGGAGACACACGTTTCAAGGGGGACCAGTTTTGGTAAGCTAGTGTTAAGATGCCTCGCCTAGCTCTGTTTTGCTAGTTTACTATAGAAAACTACTCCCACTATAAAACTGTTCTTCAACTGCGTCACTTTTGCCATGAAGCCTAATGATAGGTCAACGAAGCACTTACATGGGTGAGGTTGGTAATACCCAAAAGGAAACAAATAGAGTCCAAAATGTTAGACTTTCCGCTGCCGTTCAGTCCCGTAATGGCGTTGAACAGCGGGTCGAAGCCGTTGATCTCTGTCCGCTGGGCGTAGGATTTGAATCCCTCTAAAATGATAGACTTGATGTACATCTTTGAGCTGTCCCTTCTCTTCTCCGCGGGTCCCGGGAGGCAAGATATATGTTGGTTGAATCCCAAACCCGGTTAGTTAATAAGTAAAACACTATAGCGCAACAGCCCAGTGTTTACAGCCGACAGCGACAGCTCGTTCTTCTTCTCCTCTCACTTGAATTTTGGCGCCAGGTGTTTGAGGTATTCTTCTCTACGCCGGGGACAGATCAGATAAATTTAAGCTATCTAAGCACGATGTGTGCACATATGTATTACATCTATTAACAAATACATATGATTTTTTTCTCCAATTGAAATATAAAATTGAAAGACACCGTTTTAAATATATTTATATTGTGTTT
The DNA here is from genome assembly GCF_949987685.1 of Ammodytes marinus. Classification (NCBI taxonomy): domain Eukaryota; kingdom Metazoa; phylum Chordata; class Actinopteri; order Uranoscopiformes; family Ammodytidae; genus Ammodytes; species Ammodytes marinus. Next base: position 16,299,571 of record NC_137235.1, read on the forward strand.
TATTTATTTTCGTCCGGCAAATTTTAAGGCAACTAAAGGCTAACGACTTCTCTAGCAGCTCTCTAGCGCTCTATCTCGGATAGAGATTAAAGAAGTGAAGGATACAGATGAACTTTTTAGGATCAACGATCAGTCAGCGATGGGTGATAGTTATGAAATGGGATATTATAGCTTGTGTGTCAATATGTTAATGATACTTGCATCCAGCCTATCGTATTTTTTATGAATCTATCCTGTTAAACAATTAACAACTTGAAATATAAATCCATTAGGAACCACAAAAAAAATAGGGTACCTATATGTATTAATTAATGAGGGTAGGCCTATTTAGTTACTGAAATTACTACAGTCACGATTCCAACTAAGTCCCCTGTGCTTCTTTTTTTAAATCCGGCTAAGGCTACTGAAAGTATTTTATTATTATCATTATTATTAGCCTATTATTAGGCAAGGTAGACTTTTCATATTATATTCATTCCTCTAACTGATATTTTTTTCCTATAGGAATAATCACACATTTTGTACAAAGTAGACATTTTCAAATTAATACCACATCATGAATAATGATTCTACTTTTAAAAAGGCCAAAGACAGACAGAAAAAGACAGATTTATTTTCAGTTTTATTTGTTATCAATTTGAAATTCCCATTTGTAGAACAGCACACAGATTACACAATTTTTAGGGGTATGAAATGAAAACATCACAAAAGTCGATTATACAGTTCACAAAGACCAAGCTGCTTGGAACTTGAATTTGCCATAAAGATACATTCAGCAGAGTTTTAATGCAAAATACTTGTAATGGTGAATAACTCTTCATCAAAGCCATAATAGCGTAACAGAAGCCACAAAACCAACTTCACACTACATCTCCGACTTTCAACACAAGTTATAGTCAGTCAACCTGCTCCAGTTTTCTAACACACACTCACACCTGAATACACACACACACAAACACACAATCATTGGGTCGTGTTATTATGCATCCAGGGGCACGGGACACATGGACAGACATACCAGATTGAATGCATAGAAGCATATCTGTGTTAGAACGATGCAGTCTCCTCTATTTGAGTAAAAGGCTGAGGGCTTGATGTAGGCCCAGTCAAAGTTCCGCAGGTTCAGTGACTTCTGACAGTGCTGGTCGCTGAGAGCCACCAAGGCACGCACAAAAGCGTATTTGGCTGAGCAGCTGATGGCCGTCACTGTACGCACCTTGTCAAAGTGTAGCAGGAAACAGGGGTCATCCTGAAACCAAACAACAAAGAGTGAGACAGCATTAGGAAAATAAAGAAATATTTTGTGCAAATCTTCTTACGGTTTTTGCTGAATGCTTACCCACGTCTTGCAAATGTTGGTTCACTGTGTCAAAACGTTACACAAGACCCAGCACTTGGAGATAAACCTCTCGCTTCTATGGCAAAATGACTCTATCAAAACCAAACAATCCCTTTTTAACCCTAAAACAGGCAACGTGCACTGGGAGATACATACTCTTTAACATCATGTAGGGGGCTTGCTGGAAGGTTTTCACTAATCTAGTTAGCATTTATCAAAAGACTTGTCTGTTATTAGCATCTAGGTGACATGATTTGGTTCAAGTTATCTTTCATTGTTTAGTCAGCCTGATCAGAAATCAACATGGACGCCAGTGGTGAAGCGCCAGCTTCCCAGGGTGTAAGTAATCATATATTAGACATACTTATTTTTGTTAAAATAACAATCTAAATTCATATATTGAATCAGGACATTTGTCTTAACATGCTGATGAAGAAAAAAAAAATCCATCTGTGTTTGTGGGTTTTTTAGCAGAATTTGAAATGTATGTATCCCCAGAGATACGTTGCCTGCTTAGGGGGTAGAAATGTGGTCAATGTTCATTATTCTGAATTTTATTTAAAACTTGAAAGCATGTTGATAATGACTGCAGAACCATATATTATCATGAACAGTTGTGCCCATTACAACATTATTACTGTATTTCACTTTTAAAATGATCTTTCTATATTTATGTATACTTAGGGCAGTGCTGCCTGGAAGGCCCCATCCCTAACCGTTGGGGGAGGGGAGTGCCTTCCAGGCACAAAACACAAACTTAACTGCCCAGGGATGGCCAAAGCCACTGGCAGGGAAAGTAAGCTGCTGTTAATTAAATATATAATTTCCAGCTGGTGGCTGCTGGTCGTTGTAGGCGCACAGTGTAGCATCATGCCTGCATCGGCTTCAGAGGAGCCTCTGATGCACCTGTGGCAGCTGTTTGAAAGGATCAGGGTGCAGTGACTAATAGTCAATCCTGCTTAGTTACAGTTTGGCCTGTCACCCATTGCTTTCCTTGGGCACTGCTTTCCACAAAGGGAGCCATTAAACTGGTACACAAGTAGGACACCGTGCCAGGTTCATGCACACGGCACCATAAAGTCCCTACATTCCTGTTGGACGGCCTCCATTTCACTGCCTTCGTGGACCACAAGCCGTATACTAAGCTGGTGGGTGTTACATTTGTCTGGCCCCGCCTCAGGAGTGATGTAAAGACCTGGGCTAGCTTCAGTTTGGCCTGTCAGCGTGTTCAAGGTACACATGATACCAAAGCCCCCTTGGCGCCGATTCTGGTCCCCGAGAGGCATTTCGACCAGGTCAGAAGGACCTGGTGGGCCCCCTGCCTTCCTCCCGTAGGTTCACTGACCTCCTCACCTTGGTGGGCAGCACCACCAGGTAGCCGGAAGCCATTCCTCTGCATTCGCTGAGGTGGACTGGGCGTTCCTCAGGTCATAGGTAGCCCATTTTGGTATGCCGGCTGACCTCACCTTGTACTGAGGCCCACAGTTCACATCCGAGCTGCATGGCTAAAGGGTCGCAACTGGGTTGACTGCCTCCTGTGGTTGTTGACTTGTTGGGCTCTCTGCCCCTAAGGAGGACCTGCAGTTTTCATCTGCTGAATTGGTTTACAGACAGCCACTGGTGGTCCCATGAAAGTTCCTTCAGGACGCTGCGGTTCTGTGGATGGGCACGTCACATTGGACTTTTGCCCTGGGAAACTCCAGCCCCTTCACTCAGGTCCCCCTGAAGACTCCCCTATGATGGGCCCTTCTGTGTCCTGGAGGCGGGGACCAAGAACTTTGTGGTGCACATGGGGGATAAGCTAGAGCGGGTCACTATGGACCGTCTCAAGCCTGCCCATCTGGATGTGGCTGATCCAATTTGATGAAACTAGATTGGTAAAACTGAATAAAATGTACTTAAAAAGTAGTATTTGTATTTAAATGGACAAGATAAACAACAATTTATCATTTCTGTTCATCAAATTAAAAATTTATATTTTTACCATTTCGGCTTTTTTTATACCTTAATAGGGCAACGTATCCTGGGAGATACAACTCGTAAAACCCAAAATATACAAAGTATAAAAAAATTTGATGTGGAAATATTTTTCTTTGGTCTTGAAGAGATGAGTGATAACATGAAAATATTTTTAGAAACTCATTTTCCACTGTTGCCTGTTTAAGGGTTAAAAGTGATTTTAGCATCAACATGATACACACATGCTCCATTTGAAATGCTATTTCAAAGAACTGATTTGCTTTTGCAAAACAGCTGTTTTTAGAACTTTGCATGTTTTTTTAGTGTAAAATTCTCATACAGATTTTTTGTAAAGATTGACCCAGTACAGCATATCCACTCACATGAAAACATAAAAAGGCTTCAGATTTTTAAATAGATGTTGGCCCTCTCCGGTTTTGACAAAAAAATAAAAGTAAAAAGAATCATGACTCTTTGCCCAGCCTCCCTTGTTGTGTAGGCCATGATCTATAACATAGTCCACCAAAGACCTGATGGTCTCTTTATTTGTCCTCATGCTCCTACTGATTTTCCTATTCTTCTCACTCTCAATCTTTCTGCCTCCATGTTTTAAAGTTCTCACTAAAAAGCCGAGCTCACCTGAGGTGTATTTGTGTGTGTTTCCAATTGTATTTGTGCTCCGTATTTTAAATAGATGTGCTTTCCCAATGATTGCAGGAGATTTCCATTTTGACAATGGGTAGAGTCTTGCAAGAAGTGTGTTGCAGAATTGCAGACAAAGTGCAAAGATGAAATTGTGTCTGTACTTATGTGGCTTTTGTTTAGGAAGTGGTTACAAAAGTAAAAGATTTTGTTGCTTTTGTCAAAGTATTCCCTTTTAGTGTGTAAACATTCTGCAAAAACTGTAATAGCCAGAGCCTACTCCGTGATTCAACAAAATGGACACTAGTTTGATTCAAATTGTTCCTAGATGACAAGAAGTGATCAAGGAGATGCTTGTTATTTTATGAAAGCAAACGCCCTTCCGGAAGATTAAAGCATAAATATAAAATAATGTTGCTCATAAAAACAGGACTTTAGTTATCCAACACACTAGATCTTATTACTTTATAACTTAAAGTATCTTAGTAAGTATTTGCAATTGTATTTCATTCTTGCTGAAGCCTCCCAATGATTGATCAACAAAAATAGAGAAAACTTTATTCTTGACTTTACCAGGCTTCATGTAAAGCTATATGGATATATTGATAATATTTTCTTGTAAAACTCAGATTGCTACAGTTTTAAAACAAAAGATAATTGAGGTAGTTGTACACAACAACTATGGCTATTGGTATATTTACATTGTAACGGTTTCTTTTTCCTTATTCATTCTATTTACTTTGTTTTTATTTAGGATCTCAATGAGAGACAGTCAAGTTTCAAAACCTCCATGACTCTAAAGACTACAGTTGTGCTTAAGAGCCAACTTTAGTGATTGGAAAACATTAGATATGAATGATTATAACAAATGCGCTAATCATTTTTATATAGAAAACTATAGAAAATAAAGCTGTAATAAACAATGGTAATTGCAATTGAAGTCGATTGATTACCACATCAGGGTCCCGTCCGTCAACCAGAATCAGGTCTTGCAGGGGCCAGATCTCTGTCATCCTGTAGCATTCCTGTATGCTGGATCGCTTGGTGTGGGACTCTTTGGATCCAGACTTGATGACTGTCTGAGATATTTGACATTGCACTATGCTTAGCTGCACCTCTTTCTTCTTCTCAACTGCAGGAAAAGAGGGATAACTAAATTGTTAACAGAAAAAAAGGGGCGCTGCAATACTGTGCATTTTATCTGAAACTTGACTCATTCCAAGCCTCATAGACTTTACATACAATAGTACATGATCAAGACGTTTTCCCAACAGATTCTCCACAGCCAAAATAATCATTTGAGGAAAAATTCTTAATTTAAAAGAAAAAAATCTATTTAAAATGATCTTGAATAACCTTTTAAAGTGTTTCCAAATGTATACGATATTATAAAATGTGCTCTAACCAACATAAAAAGATGCTTACCTGAGACACAGAGAAAATGTCTTCCCTGGGGCGCCTCTTCAATCTCAATAAACTCCACCAGTCTCTGTTTTGCAGGTCGGAATAAAACTCTCTGCATCTCCTCCCTCAGAAGAGACGACATCATTGGGGAAGGGAAAAGAGGAATCTGGACTGGATGGTTGGGGGGGAAAAATCCAACAGAAGCCCAAAAGACAAGGAGAGAGTGATTAAACCAGAGATGATAAAAAAAATCCAAGAGAGGTGAATAACACTGAAACCTTTCAGCAGTGGGGAGGGAGGGTGGTGATGCTTCCTCTGGTCAGACCACGCGAAGGTAGGCTATGTGGTTGTGTGTGAAAGGAGCTCTTACTCGACCACACACACACACCTGCACAAATGCACGCGCGCGCTCGCTCGCACACATATACACACACACTTATACACATACACACACGCACACTTATACACATACACACACACACACTAGGCACTCTGCAGCAGGCAGGTTTAATGATCAATGTTCATCTCTCATTAGAGTACTGCCTTCATACCAACATGCCCATGAGGAATTTAGTAGAAAGGGAGCAGTAAAAAGGCCAATGTCTTTATCATTTTACCCTTTCATTGCTTCAATTAAGATCCATTACTAGGCTGATGCCCAGGCTTTCCTGCAAATATGGATTTCACTCCTGGATTTTGTATTTACTTCAGCGGAGTGTGTTTTAGACCCAAAGCACATACCATACTTTAGCTTATAGTTTTACTGTATGTGTTCATATGTTCCCTCACAACACACACACACAGACAGTCTCTTCCTGTCTCTCCATGGTCTGTCTGTCTCCACTCACTCGCACACAGACTGTTGATCTATAAGGTGGCACAGTGCCCAGTGTTTGTCTGTGATTAAACGGTTGTTGTGTGGGAAAAGGATGTCCCACAGCACTCTGCATGGTTTCCATTACCCTGAAGTAATTCAATCTTTGAGAACAGGTACAAGTGGGGCGAAGCACTTAAATGGAGGGATTTTACAAGCACATAAAGGATGCCTACACTTCTACAGCGATCATGTCTCCACAAGACTTTGCTAGATGTGCTGATAAGCCGAAAGAACACAATAGTACACTTTTGTTTCCATCTAATTAAAGTTCCAGTTTCCTGAGAGGTGTGTTAAAACAGTGCGGGAGGACTTTTCCAAATAGGCAAACCAAACCCCAAAATGAAGCAGACCAAAGCTCTGATTTGATTCGCCGGCAGGAAAGAGTGTGGCTCCATTGGATTTGTCACATTTGTGAAAATAAAGATGGGTCAGTCCAAAGCTAAGTGCTCCATTGTTGTTGTTGTTGATGGTTTTTCGTGGGTGTTCACTTGAGAGGCTTTTTGCCTCTGAGATGGAAAGATGAGCGAATGGACAGGAAGTAGAGAGGAAAGGAAATGTACAAGTGTTGAATCTCATGAATAACACATGAGGTTTTGTTGTACTTACTTATCATAAACTTTAACCTGTACTTCTGTCATGTGCATTGAAAGGATTCTTATTTGTGCTTTGGAGAAAAGCCCAAGATTGGCACAAGCAGTGGTTTTTGTAACACATGGTGGAATGCACTAGAACAAAACCTGCAATGATTTCTCATTTGTTTTCATGGAAACGCTGCATCAGGTTGTCTACATCTGTATTTGTACGAAAAATACGTATCATGTACATTCCCATAATCCCTGACTTTGCAGTTTGTGGAAACATCCATGATATAAACATATAGCAACTATAATACTACCAGGCAATATGGAAGGGGTTTAGAGAGAGAGAGAGAGAGAGAGAGAGAGAGAGAGAGAGAGAGAGAGAGAGAGAGAGAGAGAGAGAGAGAGAGAGAGAGAGAGAGAGAGAGAGAGAGAGAGAGAGAGGGAGAGAGAGAGAGGGATGTGTGATTTAAGAGGATTAGGAGGAGGTGTACAGAGGTTAGGAGCAAAGCTAAAGGACCTGGCAACAAGGCGACGCCAGAAGGACGGATTAAGTTGGGGAAGACATACAGGAACATGCAGCTGCTGAAAAAGAAAGCAAAGACTATAAAGAAATGTTCAGTTGTTCCCAAGAAACAGCAAAGGAGAGAAGACATGAAGGACACAGACAAATTAGTGTGTGATAATACAATTAAAAGCAATGGGAGTTTAGGTAGAAGAAAGTAAAGAGATGAAGCAACATACACTCTGACGATACACAGAGAGGGTGGAGATGGAAAAAAACATCCGGGAGAAGAATTAAGGAATGAATAACACAAATTATGATAGGAGAAGAGGGAGCAGATAATGATTCATCTGAAGGGAAGCAGGGGCAGGAGTTCACAAAGAAAGAATAAGAAAAATAAAAAGTTTAAAGGCAAATTGAGTGAACGCATAAGGAGAGAATAAATGAGGTTCACACCCGGCTGCAAATTAAGCAAACTAGAATAATGTGAATGAAAACAAGTTGGTTTAAACCAAAAGGCCAAGCCTGGGACTGAAAGTGGGAACGTGTGAAAACAAGAACCCTGTTTTCATTAAACATTTAGATTCTGGATTGTATGTTTTGCTCTCTCGTTTTTTAGCCATCTTTGGCTGTTTTGCGTTGGTAACGTTTATTTTATTTTGTTTGCATTTTAGGTACAGGCCTTAGGTACAGGCCTTCGTCCACTTGTGTTGGATGTGTTGGAAAATAACAAATTGCTTGCGTGCATTTTGACACAATCTTTATATAGGCCTAGTTGGGCAATTATTTCCTTCAGTTCTTCGCTTTCCTCAGACTGGTTGTGAGGACAGAGGTGAAGACAGGGTGAATCTGGAAGTTGAAACAGAATTTCTACGCTAGGACAGGGAAGACAGTAAAATGACTCAAGGTTAATACAAGCAAAAGCCATGATTCAAATTGTAGGAGCTGTTTTTTTAGGACAAGACAGAAAATCAGCAGATTTGGCTTCACACAGGGCACTGGGCTGATTAATAAATAATGCGCTATCATCATGTCTCAAAATACTGGAATCATTAAGCTGCGTGTTGGAGCAAGGATGATCTTGAAGAAAATAAACATACAGCAACATTTCACTCTTTTTACATTTAATATTTGCAAAGAATTCCAAATGCACTTTTGCACTGAATGTCCTCTTTCTTGCTTTCAACACTAAGATGGTAGAGACCTCATAGCAGTTCTCCACTGATATAGGCGGATGACGCAGACAAATACCCTCTGCTAATATGGAAATATGGGTCTATCTCTGCAGGTCTACTAAATATGTGTTGGGCAACAATTAAACTATTGTAATAGGGAACAAAAGTAGCCATCTATGATCAGCATCCCTTTAATCTTAGATATCTTATGAATTACTGTGGTTTACTGCGATATTTCTATTTTAACAGTGATGTATAAGGGATACATCACTGTTAAAATGGAGAGTTTTAGTTATACAACAGTGGGACAGCTTATTATTTTTTTTTATCTTTATATTATTTATATGAGTTAATAACATAATATTATCTGGTCCAAACAGAAAATAAACAATAACCTACATTATAAAATAGCTATGACTGCAACAGTTGCACGTGTTGTCCTTCCCTCTTAGTGACTTATGTGTTGTACTTTTTAGGCCTAGCCTACTTTGAAAGGGGTTGTAAACTTTTAGCAACAATACACTTACTTTTGTAGCATATATAATGTTATGGTGTGTCAATAGAAGTAAGCAAATTACAATTATGGTCCTTTGGAGATAACGAGAAACGAACACCTAACACAATGTCTCATAAAAACAAAAAGGTTTCTAATCTCAAAATGCAACATAAAATGTATTTAGGGGAACCTCCACACAGTATAGGTAAACGTCACGCTCGTGGAGCTTCTAATTGGATGTCGATAAAAGGGGAAACCCCCTTTGCCATCCAGTAGGGCCATCCCATCCTGATCCCATTCCTACAATTGACTGTTTTGCACATTCCTGGCGGCCGTCCAATTTCTTTATATGTCCATGGTCCAATGTCACATTCACAGCCCCAATTCACTGTAACCGTAGCTGAACGTAATATGGCGATATTGTGTAAAAATATTAAAATGTTGTGGATTTTAACTCAAAGTAGCCTATAACGCCATGACCATAAGTGAACTGGCTATTTACTATCGGGCATCCAGCTCTAACTGCGTTTATTTAGCAGGTAATGGCGCAGAATCGCTTCCTTGTCAGTAGGCTATGTTATCAATCCTATCAAAAACTGGAGAAGTCCGAGAATCACCAGAAATAATTTCCCTTCTGAAGATCACTCAGCGATCCCTTCCGTTTTTTTTTGCTGCTACTGTACTTGCAAAATAGTGCGCCCTACCATCTCCAGTGCGCATGACTGTACTTCGTAATATGAAGTAGGCCTCCTGTTTTTCTCCCCAACACGGAGTCCTCTTGGCCCCCACCGCCTCGATGCAGCGCTCAAGTGAGCAAAACACGGAGGCTGCTGTCGACTATTCGGCAAGGTAAGAAACATTTTTTTAATGCGCGTCCAAAGGCAGCGGTGGCCTCTGATTGTGTGAATTTATATACGGGTGTTTTTGTCGCTTGCGGAAGCGGTCGGACTGCAGAAGAGGCTTCGGGACTGTTTCCGCACGCTCGGGGGAGAGCAAGGCCCAGTGACCCACATTCAGAGCAGCCAGTGTGTATGTGGGCGAGCGTGCGCGCGTATCCCTATCAGTGTTTGAGTATGTGCCCGCGAGAGGGGATTGTGAATGTGTGTGTGTAGCCTATGTGTACATACATCTGCCGCGAAAATGTTTCAACCATTGCTGTTTTTAGACATTTCTCCGCGACCGACGTTTACTTTGTTATCTGCTATCGAGAGGATATTCCTCCGCGCGGATGTTTTGGCTCAATGTGTGTTGAGAAACTAAACGGTAATGTATTTTTTTTGTAGAGATTATTTTGTATTCAATGTCAGTTGTTGCGTGACAGCTTGCTTGTGCTCGACACACAGCTTTGCCATGAGAGAAACCGAGACCCAAATTCCTCATTTACTGCTCCAACGTCAAATGCTAACCCCCCTGTAACCGTGTCATCCAGTATATTCGAGGGCAGCGCTACGAAACTGGGTCATTTAATACCTGAGTTGAATGGGCAGTTTTTCGGTCGCGAGCTTAGTTAGCCTGCTAGCTATCTACATGGATTGCTCTCGTTACGGTTGTATAACGAGCACCTGTGGCACCAAAATGTCTATTAAACTGTTACCCTGCCTATCCTGTAGCTTATGGCTGTTTCGGCCGAATGAATTACGCGGTCCATAATGAACCATGTTGCTAATATACCAAGTGTTTATTCATTGGGACCCGCGTACAGTGAGCGAGGATCGCCCAATGAAGAAGCTCAGTTTAACGAGGCTTCACTTATTGGCCATCAGGAGGGAAATACACGACTGTAGGTCAGGCCTAGGCCAGTGCCTCCCCAAACCAGCTATGGTTGACAAAACGTCTAAATCTCACTATAACCTCCCAATTAAATGAGGGCAAATTAAAGGAAACATTTTATCCATGTTTTTTTTAAATGTACCTACTTTTATGTTTCGTATCTAACAGCATAGCTAATCCTCTTATGAACTTGATTGATAGTTCACCTAGATATCACTAAAAAGAATTAGTCGATTTTTCAATAAAATGTTTTAAGCAAAAATGCCAAAGATCCCCAGTTTAAGCTCTAAATTATTTTTTATCTTGTGAGATGGTCATATATGAATATTGATTAAACTTAGTAGTATTAATAAGTAATAGATGATGAAAATAGTTTTAAATGATTATCGGTCTACTGACAGAAAATGAATCACCAACTATTTTGATTATTGATTGATTGCTTACTTGCTGAAGTTTCAGCCTCTCAGTTGTGATGATACTCTGCTTTTCTGTGTTTTTCAATCACAGTAAACTGTTGAACTGTTAATATTTTGACCCCATTTTGCCATGTGGGAAATTTTGAAGGCCATTTTCTTCTATTGTTTGTGTGAAAATTAACTGATCAAACTACTGATCCGTGGATCGAAAACCTAATTAGCAGATTAACTGATAAAGAAAATAAGTTGCATCTCTAATCTTATTGTAGTTGGCAAATATTTTAGTTTTGGACGATGGTTGAGTTGAAGGTGGAACCTTGGGCTCTGAGGAAGAGATGGGCAATTATATCTGACAATTATTGGGTGCTGCCTGGATTTCCTCTTTGTAACTCGCGACAACCCACATATTAGCATTCGTGTTGGCCGCCTCTGATTTTGCATGCATGGTAAACAGAGTGAACACAGGCCCCATGGTATGTTTGTGAATGAGTCTGGGTTATTTGTGTTGCAGGTGAGGTGTGGCTCACGCATGAAGATCCGTCAGTGCCTGAAATAATAGAAAGGATCTCAAAAGGCCAGTTTGGTCTGCCACGAGACATTCCAAAAAAGTAAGTTTAAACAATATTTAATTTTTAATTTAAATTGATCTCTATAATCTGTTTTTGCATAACTGGGTCGCTGTGCCCCAAAACAGTTTCTGAAAGTACTAATAATGTAAGCATACTAATTCATTATTCCAAGTTTGCCTCACTGCACTGATGTGCATTTTTCATACTGTATACATATTATAAAAGTGGTTGTCAAATAACAAGTCACCTATCAGTGGTGAACTAACAGGACATTTTATCGGTTATTAATGTGAAACTTGTCAATGTACTTATTTTTTTAACCACATGGTCACTAACATTATTCTTGGAAGCAGCTGTACCTTTTTTTGGAAGGATCCCATTAGAATATATGCTAAATGTTATACTTTAAAATTGGTTAAAAAAACAGTAAAGCTGTCTTTGGGTTCTAAATCAGTGAAGGCGATCTACTACACTGGCTGGTGGTATTCCGTAATGCTGGATCTCAAGTTGAAATACAAAGTCTACAAATTGTATATCTATGCATGGGTAACAGCAGTATAAATGCATGGTTGAGAGATTTCTCAGCATACATGTAAAAAAACAATAGATAAATATTTGAGTTTTTAAAGCACTTTTTAGCTGATAAGAAAAATATTTCATTTGGTAGGTGTCGCTGCAATTGGACTCGAGAAGGACTGGAATTGTTTTCACTATCATTGTGCCAGAAAAGATGGAGGAATTTTATAAAAACTGTCATTAAATGAAGCCAATGAACCCACATGACCCATAGTTTTTCTGCTCTTATTTCTTCCGCAGGTTTGGTTGAGCACAATGTCTTTCCCTTGGTCTGGTGCCCTCTCGTGACCCCAATGACCTCAACTCCAGTTTGGACCATAGAGTCAATTTTGATCCCAAACCCTTCCTTAATAAAAGACGTTGACTGACCGTGTGCATAAAAGCTGCATTGGGGTACGAAGGGACAACACACACACATGCCTGTACACAGACAGGGTTTTTCCTGGCTCATTATGGGCCTTTGGGGGGTGAGAACACGGAACAACTTGGGGTCGGGACTGCAACAGTAAAGCCGAAAAGTTTGTGAATTTTAAGAGCGGTGTGGTTGAGAAAGGAGAGTTTCAATGATCGTTTTATTACGATTATTTAGTTTTCATGATCAAGGGAAGTAGTATATATATTGTATATATAAATTGAAATGCATTGCATCCTCCAGACCTACAAGAAGGATGACTTGTATTGGGCTGAACTAGAAACACATTTGGGGAGGTTTTAAATACACTCAACAAAAATATAAACGCAACACTTTTGTTTTTGCTCCCATTTTTCATGAGATGGACTTAAAGATCTAAAATTCATTCCAGATACACAATTGTACCATTTCTCTCAAACATTGTTCACAAATCTGTCTAAATGTGTGATAGTGAGCACTTCTGCTTTGCTGAGATAATCCATCCCACCTCACAGGTGTGCCACATCAAGATGCTGATCTGACATCATGATTAGTGCACAGGTGTACCTTAGACTGTCCATAATAAAAGGCCACACTGAAATGTGCAGTTTTGTCTCACAGCAAAATGCCACAGATGCCACAAGCATTGAGGGAGCGTGCAATTGGCATGCTGACAGCAGGAATGTCAACCAGATCTGTTGCTCGTGCATTGAATGTTCATTTGTCCACCATAAGCCGTCTCCAGCAACTTCGCACAGCCATTGAAGAGGAGTGGACCAACATTCCACAGGCCACAATTGACAATCTGATAAACTCTATGCGAAGAAGATGTGTTGCACTGCATGAGGCAAATGGTGGTCACACCAGATACTGACTGGTTCTGAGTCCCCAGACCCCCAATAAAGCAAAAAAATGCACATTTCAGAGTGGCCTTTTATTGTGGACAGTCTAAGGCACACCTGTGCACTAATCATGATGTCAGATCAGCATCTTGATGTGGCACACCTGTGAGGTGGGATGGATTATCTCAGCAAAGCAGAAGTGCTCACTATCACACATTTAGACAGATTTGTGAACAATGTTTGAGAGAAATGGTACAATTGTGTATCTGGAATGAATTTTAGATCTTTAAGTCCATCTCATGAAAAATGGGAGCAAAAACAAAAGTGTTGTGTTTATATTTTTGTTGAGTGTAGCTAAATATATTCTCAATTTTTGTCATTTTGACTCTGGTGATTTTCCTTTGGGGGAGGCATAAAACCACTTTGGGGGGCGCCAAATATTTATCTATGCAGGAAAAACCCTGACAGAGCTGTGCTGTGACACGCTCGAAATAGGTCACAAGTTAGTTTTTATGGTACTTTTAACTGAGCAGCTAAAATGCGAGAATGTATTCCTAATCCCAATTGATTCATGATTCAATGAAGGCGTTTTTTATTTTTTAAAACACCCACTCTTGTTTTTAGTCCACTGAATCACAATATGTGCATATCATCAACTCGCACTCTCTTAATAACATTTGTTTTTTCTGTATCTGCAGGTGGTCTTCCAAATGCCTACCTCACGCCTAAAGAGCAAATCACTGCAGCCACAGCCCTGATCAGCAGCCACCATGACATCAAGCATAGGGTATGCTGCAACACACACACCACATTACATACACAGACACACAACATTTCAGATTATCAAACATTCTTCGACAAAGTACAAAATATGTTTAGACATTTAGGTTTACAAAAACATTGAGTCCATAATGGTGTGTAATACTGAAATCCTCCTTCATAAATATTTTTTTTTCCTTTTTTATTATTTCTAATTATTATAATTATAAAATTGTGTTACACAGTACACATCTTAAGAACAATGTGTTTTCTTGCAATTCTCCAGATAATTTCCAGTAGTAGGACAAATAAAAGTATTTGACCCATATTATTGAAACGTAGGCGTGAACACGTCTTCTTAAACAAATGCACTGTTAACCTTCTTGGCGCGCACAACACATTCCTTCCCTCACTCTCTCTCCCCCTCTGTCTGTCTCACTCTTTTATTTTTTTGTGTGTGACCCAAAAATAAACCTGCTGCTGGCATGTAGGAATCCTCCTATCAGCCAAGATCCGTCATTAGCTATTTTTACCAATACATATCGGCCTTCAAGCTGCCAGCAAACCATGCTTGCACAGAAAAAACTAAAACAATTTGATTTGGGAAACGTTCTAATATTTTTCTCTCCTCCTGTAGGGATGATTCTAGTATCTTTGATGGGTTGATGGAAGAAGATGAAAAGGATAAAGCAAAACGGTAAGTGAGATGTAAAGATGAGTGTTGCTCACCTGCCCAGGGGCTAATGAGCAGTGTTGGGAACGTTACTTTAAAAAAGTAATTAGTTATAGTTACTCACTACTTGTTCCAAAAAGTAACTGAGTTAGTAACTGAATTATTTTATAATAGAAGTAACTAGTTACCAGGGAAAGTAACTATTTGCGTTAGCCTACTGTAAAAAAATAAATAATTGCTGTATTGTCAACAAATTTGGATTTTTCTGAGCAGTTTTCACAAGTCAGTTGAAATGAGTAGAACAGACAGGTAGGCCTACTTGTAGGCTACATAACCTTCAATATTTATTGCACATCAACAGACAGCAAGAGGTTTATCCTGCACTAGGCCTAGCCTATTTTGTTCTCAACAAAAGTAGCAGAGGAAACTGCTGAATGTACCGTGCTGATCTGCTATAGCCTATCACTGGATTCACTTCAGGGGTGTCAGCTAAAACACCACTTAACGCCAAAAACGTCAGACTATGAAGCATGAGACGATGAGAGGAGGAGTAAGGATTTATCCTATGTTTATTTCCTTCTTTAACATGCACAGCAGCATACAGATCACAGGAAAATAACAGTAGCAATATTCGGCTCATGATGACACGCTAAACAGCTGTTGCAACCGGCGAATCGCGGCTGTTTAATAACGTGCATAAATTATAATTTATAGAGATCGGGAAACTCCATGCACTTACTCTCAAGGGCGATGCAAACAAACTCAGGGAGAGCACGTTTCAACCGTGGATTGATAGGTGGTTACTGCGGCAACGTGCACGGTCACACAACAGAGAGAGAAAGAAAAAGAAACTTCACTAAACAGGCGCTCCGGCTGACTGACGTGACGGCGCTAACTGACAGTTATAATGTCATCCACACTGAATAAAACACATCTTAAAGCAGTATAAGAAATAACAATCGCTTATCTTGTTGTTAACCCACCGTTCTCCTTACTAGCAGTTTGTGTAGTATGGAGCCAGGGGTGCTTTCGGATTACACAGTTTATTCAATCAATTCATAGTAACGCACCGCATTTAACATTCAGTAACAATAACGGCGTTGTAACGAAGGAAAAAGTAATTAGTTAGATTACGCCGTTACTGAAAAAAGAACGGCGTTACTTAACGCCGTTACTTTAAACGGCGTTATTCCCAACACTGCTAATGAGGACAATCAGCTAGAAGCTAAATCTGGTCCTAAGCATCCATTCTCATTGTTTGAGATAAAACATTTTACACACACACACACACACACACACACACACATATATATTTATATATATATGTATAGATTGATATTTGTATGTATGTTTATACATTTATCATTTTGAATTTGTTTTTGTATCTTGTTTTCCTGTTTTTCTTTTCTTTATGTATATTCTATGTGATGTAAAGCGTCTATGCGTGACCTCCAAAAAAGCACTATATACAGTCATATGAAAAAGTTTGGGAACCCCTCTCAGCCGGCATTATAATTGACTCTGCTTTCACATAAAAAATATAAAAGTGGTATGTCTTTAATTTACCAGGAACAGCTAAGTACTGGGATGTTTTCCAAACAAAGATTTTTTGAAAAGCAGTATTTGGTTGTATGAAATAAAATAAAATGTGAAAAACTGGCTGTGCAAAAATATAGGAACCCTTGTGGTTTTGTTGATTTTAATGCCTTTAACAGCATGTAAAACTGATGACTTTAAACACAAAGTTGGTTGGATTATGTTGTTAAGCCTTGAACCTCATACAAATGTCTGTTTAATCATGAGAAAATGTATTTTAGGTGCCTAAATGCAAGTTGCACTTCTCTTTGACTCTCTGCTGAAGTGAGACAGAATGGGATCATCAAAACAGCTCCCAAAAGATCTGAAAAACAAAGATTGTTCATTATCATGGTTTAGGGGAAGGCTACAAGAAGCTTTCCCAAAGGTTTCAATTGTCAATTTCGACTGTAAGGAATGTTGTCAGGAAATGGAAGGACACAGGCACAGTTGCAATTAAACCCAAGTCTGGAAGATCAAGAAAAAAGGAGCGGCATAGGTGGAGGATTGTGAGAATGGTTGCACACAACCCACAGATCACCTCCAAAGACCTGCAAGAACATCTGGCTGCAGATTGTGTATCTGTACATCATTCAACAATTCAGCGCAATTTGTACCAAAACATCTGCTTTTTATAAAGACCAAATAACTTAATTTTTGTCTCATCAGTCCAAAGCATTTTCTTCCAATATGAAGCTGGCTTGTCTAAATGAGCTTTTGCATACTCCATGCAACTGTATCTGTGGCGTGGGCGCAGAAAGGGCTTCCTTCTCATCACCCGGCCATACAGATGTTTTGGTGCAAATTGCACTGAATTGTAGAACCATGTACAGATACACAATCTGCAGCCAGATGTTCTTGCAGGTCTATGGAGGTGATCTTTGGGTTGTGTGCAACCATTCTCACAATCCGCCGCATATGCCGCTCTTGTACTTTTCTTGGTCTGCTAGACCTGGGTTTAACTGCAACTGTGCCTGTGTCCTTCCATTCCCTGACAACGTTCCCTACAGTCGAAATTGACAATTGAAACCTTTGGGAAAGCTTCTTGTAGCCTTCCCCTAAACCATGACAATGAATAATCTTTGTTTTTAAGATCTTTTGGGAGCTGTTTTGATGATCACATTCTGTCTCACTTCTGCAGAGAGTCAAAGAGAGGTGGAACTTGCATTTAGGCACCTAAAATACCTTTTATCATGATTAAACAGACCTTTATATGAGGTTCAAGGCTTAACAACATAATCCAACCAATTTTGTGTTTAAAGTCCTCAGTTTTACATGCTGTTACATGCATTAAAATCAGCAAGACCACAAGGGTTCCCATATTTTTGCACAGCCAGTTTTTCACATTTTATTCAATTTCATAAAACTAAATACTGCTTTTCAAAAAATCTTTGTTTGGAAAACATCCCAGTACTTAGCTGTTCCTGGTAAATTAAAGACATACCACTTTTATCTTTTTTGTGTGAAAGCAGAGTCAATTATAATGCCGGCTGAGAGGGGTTCCCAAACTTTTTCATATGACTGTAAAACCCATCAATTATTATTATTAATTATTATTATTGTTATATATATATTAAAATAAAATAATATATATATATATATATATAGTGCTAGACTGATGCTATGTGTAATATGTACATTATAATTAGACAATTCCTGGAAAAGAAGAAGAATGTTGATTACATTGACCATTTATTCATAACCATAACCGTGGTTCTTGATTGTAGTGTGTCCCGTAACAAGTCTGAGAAGAAACGGCGAGACCAGTTCAATGTTCTCATCAAGGAACTCGGCACAATGTTGCCGGGCAACACCAGGAAGATGGACAAGTCCACCATCCTGCAGAAAAGCATCGACTTCCTGTGTAAACACAAAGGTATGGGCCTCCTCTTTTTACTTCCTGTGTTTATTTGGAACACATGTGGCTTGGACACTGTTACTAGAATCATTTACCCAAGTATTTGAATAATTGAAACTGAATCAGGCCTTCTTGAAAGCAGGTGAAGTTTACTTGCAAACAGCATACAAGGGAATCAACAATGTATCTGGCTTGGTACATGGTTGAATACAAAGAAATGAACAGTGTACATGGGATTATATGCAAGAGAAGGTGTTGTGTGCGCAAACACACACTAGGTTTGGTGTGTCCAGCCCTTGTTTTGCTGGCGAAAGCAGAAATGTTTTTAATTAGGTAGATATTCCCAGAAATTCAGCTGGTGTTATTCTTCATATGTCTGATAACAGAATATGCGTCATACCTCTGTATGTGCCAGACTCTCCAGTAGGCAGTTTCTTCAAGGCTAAACAACAAGTTTGTCCTAAATGCAAAACACTTTGGGGTTCTTTAAGTTTACTGGGACAAAGTTCAACAGCCAGAAAGCATGTATTGAGCATTAAAATATTATACAATCATAAAGCAAACTAAATTCTGTTAACAGACACTTCTCGTTCCATATTGAGTTTTATCATTCACTCTTGTGTACTCTGCTGTGTGTGCTTGTTTACGCTCATTACTAGAGCCGGTTAAGAAGAACAGGAGCATCATGCCCTAATTATATTTTTTATGATACGTCTTCTGTACCTTTATTGTTACTCATTGATTCATTTGAACCTTTTCGACTGCATAGTATTGGCTTGATGTCAGGGTTTTTCCTGGCTCAGAATGGGCCTTTGGGGGGTCAGTACGCGATCGACTTTTTTTGGGGTCGCGACAGTAAAGGCAAACGGTTTGTGTATTTTAAGAGGGGTGTTGGGTTGGGAGAGGGGAGTTTCTGTCCAGCTCAAGAGCATTTCAGTCAGCCTGTCAATCACTGCGTTACCATGGAGCTCACTGACGCTTATGAAATCACAATAAACAACCTGTAGATATGAAGTCAAAATACTAATAATGACTAGGCCTAACTGTTTAATACTTTAATTGTTTCTAATTGATCTAAACCATGGAAGAAGGTAGGGCTGCTCAATTATGAAAAAATCATAATCATGATTATTTTGAGTAATCACATTGTGTTATCACGATTATTAAAGACAGTTAATCATTGATTTAAGAACATTATGCATTTATTTTACTTTTAACAAGGTTTTTTTCTAAAAACACCATGACTTTGGACTTTAAACAAAGGCCTAATTGAACTGAAAACAGGGAGAATAGAAATAGGCTAAATAAGTGAAACATATTTTTAATAATTTAATAAAAATATGTCAAAATAAAAATAACCAGTTGTAAATGGTGTTGATAGGGCACGTCTTTTGCTAGCATTAAATGTAAGGGCATGATTTATTTATGTCATGGAGCTGGCTGGATAGGCAGTTGCATTGTAGTGTTGACAGTTGTGGTGGCAGGAGTTAAGGAGCTTTAAACTTCCTGTGTTTTTATTCATTGATTGCTTGGTCATAGACCACTATGATTCGACTTAAAGTGAATAAACAAATTGGTCGGGATGTTTAAAGGTGCAGATCAGGTCGTATATCACTTTTCTTTCTCTCTCTCTCTGTCTCTCGGTCGCGTATGTCATGTTACTCGCATGTCCGCGCGTGACAAATCTTGCACATTATTTTAGTTTGTTGTGAGTCTGAAGTGCTTTCAGACAACACAATTAGTTTTACCTTTATTCTCGTCATCTAGAAGTTTTTCAAAACACCCGGCAATGCTCAACATCTCCCTCATAGCTACTCTCTGGACCAGCCGATAGCGAAACTATCAGGTGAGGGAGGGGCCGAGCGGAGCTCACGGCTGAAAGGGTTTGCTGCATTTATAAGCCTGCATGCCCCGGCGAGCGGAACAATGATAGTTTAATAACGATTATCCCCGACCTGATTTCTTTTTTTACAACTGAGATTGCAAGTAATATGACTGGAATGGCGCGGAAATGAAAACACATTTGGAGCCGTTTTAAGTAGATTTTTATTTATTTATCTATATATATAAAAAAAAAACACTTTGGCGCTGAGGATTTTCCTTTGGCGGGCGCTAAAATTCCTTTGGCGGGCGCCAACATTTTTTGAATGCAGGAAAAACCCTGGATGTATTATGATAATTATTTATGGCATACTTTTTTTTCTGTAATCTACCTCACACCTACACCCTCTGCTGTTAATCTTGTTTAATACTGGGATTATCTTGTGCTGAAATATTCAATTACCCATTCAATCACAATCATTTTTAATCCTAGCTAGTATAATTGCGTTTGCATGTTAACTAGGTATCAGCTGCCACTTCACCAGTGCACTATTATCTTGCCTTGTATTCACACTGAGCTGTGTGCTACCAAGACATTTTTGTACCATGTTGTCTTTTGTTCTCGCATTCTTTGTTGCTCTGTTGTACACTTTATGTCTTGTCTCCTCATTATGTTTTCTCCTGCTTGTCGACTATTCCTGAAAGACTTGATTTTCTTCCCTTAATTAATATTTGTCCTTTTGTTTCCTTCATCAGAGATCGCAGCCCAGTCGGAGTCGAGTGAGATCAGGCAGGACTGGAAGCCTTCGTTTCTTAGCAATGAGGAGTTCACCCAGCTCATGCTGGAGGTCAGAAATCTCACATTTTGGCCTGTAGTCCTGTCTGTTAGGTGACAACACAGGTGTTATATCCACTGTTATTTTACTCTGGTGGGAGGTTTTTCATGACCAGGATGAGGACTAATTATTAATTATTTTTTAACTAATGACAAACTAAGGACTGGAACCTTTTACCTTTACTGCCGTATAAACACATTTACGAGTGTTCTCTTTTGCTTGTCTTGCATTATCAGGCTCTGGATGGGTTCTTTATAGCAACAATGACTGATGGGAACATCCTCTATGTCTCCGAGAGTGTCACCTCACTACTAGAACACCTACCGGTGAGTAACGCTCAGTAACGCTTTTCAGGTATGTATTAGTCATCGGCTGTATTGTAGTATGAGCTTTAACAAGATTTCTGTGTGTGTGTGTTTTTCAGATAAAACATGTCAGGGTGACATTTGTTTGCTCAAAAAAAGGGTTTGGCCAACCTACAGATTTCTGTGTGTGTATGTATTTATCCCCAGACGGACTTGATGGACCAGAACCTGTTAAACTTCCTGCCAGTCGGTGAACACTCCGAAGTGTACAAGGCTTTGTCCACGCACCCCACTGACCCAGAGAGCCTCAGCTCCGATTACCTGAAGAGTCAGTAACACCATACTTGCTGCTTCTTTCAAAATTTTAATTTTACATATAAACTTCAGGATGCACAGTTGACAACTGTTTGTCTTTCATCTGAATGTGTAATAACTGTTGTGTTTATGTTCCAAACTGCATGTTGATCCCATTAATTCTAATCAAGCTTACAAAATATATTTCCTGATGAGGTTAGATTAAGATTTGATAGTGCAACATTTTCTTAGCTCTGTTCATCTGTTGTCTGTTGGGAAACAGTTGGATGGTGGATATAAAATAAAAGGATCTCTGAGCCATTTACTCAGACTTTTATAGCTACACAAAAAGCCAGAGATCATTCTTAATTCAGAAACACAGACTGTCATTGTCACTGTTTTGTCTCGATTTACTTTCACTATCATGTAATTTTTATTTATTTTTTCCTGGTTGCCACAACAATTGTATTTTTCACTGTGTTTATTTTAATTGTATTTTTTGTCTCCAGCTAAGAACCACATGGAGTTCTGCTGCCATATACTACGAGGGGCCATTGACCCCAAAGAACCCCCTGTCTACGAATATGTTAAGATCATTGGCAACTTCAAGTCACTCAACAATGGTATGTCCCATTCATCAACAAAATTGCACATGATACATTTTAGAATTGAGACTTAATATCTTAAATATTTATTTAACTGCTATATATTATTTGTACAACAAGCTTGACTATACACGCGTTGCATTGGTCAACAATACTCTTTAAACTTGAAGTTGAAAACTATTGCAACATTGAGGACAATACACACATTCTTCACTGGGTGCCATCAGTCAAACCCTTATCATTGAAGTTATCTTTCCATGGCTCTACTTAGTAAATAAGAGTTTCAACAGTAAACTGTTCTGTGTTTTGCAGTTCCCAATGTGACAAGAAACGGTCTAGCAGGGGTGTTACAGCGGTCACTGCAACCTGCGTTCGACGACCAGGTGTGCTTTGTAGCCACTGTTCGGCTGGCCAAACCTCAGTTCATCAAGGTATTGTTTTGACACACACACATACGTGCAGATTAAATCCAAGTGTCATTCATTAATTATTATCTTTTGAAATATATTATACCTTCTGTCTTCTATTGTTTCTATGTTTATATTTGTAGGAGATGTGTACAGTGGAGGAGCCCAATGAAGAATTCACCTCTAGGCACAGTCTCGAATGGAAATTCCTCTTCTTAGACCATAGGTAAACACAGAAACACACTCCATTTTGTAATTGTATGGTGCTCCTTGAGTTGCAAATATACTCTGTCAGAAGAGCTTTTTGGATGATCAAATGACGTAAAACCAGTTCTCTTTGAGCATAAACTGACCCTTAAATTGACAAAATAACAATCTGCTTACATGCATGCATGCTTCAGTTTCAAAGTTGTAAAGGTGACCCTGACTTTTGAGCTCCAGGTCTTAGTCAAGCCTACAATCCATTGTTCTTGTGTCTGTGTGATTGATAATGATGTAATTTCTCCTTTTCAGAGCTCCACCAATCATAGGTTATCTACCTTTCGAGGTTTTGGGAACATCAGGGTACGACTATTACCATGTGGACGACCTGGAGACTCTAGCCAAGTGTCACGAACACTGTGAGTGCTAACATGTCCACACAATTTTCAGTAAAAATGTTCGTAAAAGGACATCTCTCTCTCTCTCTCTCTCTCTCTCTCTCTCTCTCTCTCTCTCTCTCTCTCTCTGCTTGTTGTTTGTGACACATCTACTTCTTGTCTGTCTCTGTCTCTCTCCTTTTTAGTGATGCAGTACGGTAAAGGGAAGTCTTGCTACTATCGGTTCCTGACTAAAGGTCAACAGTGGATCTGGCTTCAAACGCACTACTACATCACCTATCACCAGTGGAACTCTCGGCCTGAGTTTATTGTCTGCACTCACACAGTAGTCAGGTACTGTAGCCGTGTCATCCCCCCTCCACCCTAACCCTTTTCTCTCTGTCGTTTGACTGACGGTACATTTATCAGAGGATTCTTTTGTTTTGATCATTATACTATTTTCCAGAGCATTGCTAAGAATTGATAACAGTAAAAGGCTTATCACATGTTTATTGGTGACCACAGCATTGCTAAACTGCATTGTATTCTCTAAAACCTCCTTTTTTGTTTACAATTTCAGCTATGCAGAGGTGAGGGCAGAACAGCGTAGAGAGCTGGGCATTGAGGAATCGAACCCAGAAGTTACTGTAGATAAGGTGAGAAATGACTTCAAGAAATAGTCTATACCCATCTGTTTTCATAAATACGTTGTCCAAATAATCAAAGGAATCACCACTTGTAATGTAAGTAGGAGGGGGGGGGGTATTTTTATAGATGTGTTGTTTAGCCAGAGTAACAATGTATTAAAATACAAGAAATATATACAGCCTCCTTAAGAGCCATTGAATTATTAAATATGTCAAAAGGCTATGAAAAGAAATCCCCAAAACCTGATTCTTAGGTAAACGGTCTCATCCAACATGAAGTCAAATGCCAAATTGTTTGTTTACACATTTGTTATCCATTAACTTCTGCCAGTGAGTTGCTACTGCATTTTTTCTATTTCTCACACCGTCTACACATCTCTGACAATGTGACTGTTATTGTTATCTGATGTTATCTCACTCCCTTTGGTCAATGATTACACACCGATGAGAAAAACAGATGGATCATAAATCAAAGTTTGAGTTGAATTCACAAACAGATAAAACATACAGTGGTTGTTACTTTTTTATTGACAAATGACCCTTTCAGGTTGTCAACATCAACACTATTAATTCGTGCGAGATAGGACAGTAGACTTAACCAATGAAGTGCTATATCTGGACATTGTTGTTGCAGCAAATCAGATGTCCTTGATTTTATCCAGAGTTACCTTTCACTCACTGACCTCAGCCCTGTCATTTTCACCTGTACCCAGTCTGACTTCTATTGTTAAAGGATCGGCTCTCAAAGGTGTATATGTGTCTTCTCCGTGTTGGTTTTTAGAGTCAGCACTCTGGCTCTGAGTCCCAGCTGAACACGTCCAGCCTCAAAGAGGCTCTGGAGCGATTTGACCGCAGCCGAACACCCTCCACCTCCTCAAGGAGTTCCCACAAGTCCTCATCGCATGTCTCTGACAACACTTGCACTTGTAAGGACACACACAGTTGCATGTACATTCATAATATTAATAAGTTGTCATGGACAAGTCAGTGGCACATCAATGTTTAACAGGGACGACAAAACCTTACAGTTTGATGGGACAATATTGTTGCTTAACAATTTTTTTATTTTTATTTAACCTTTATTTATACAGGTACTCTCATTAATAGTCAGTGTCTCATTCTCAAGAGAGACCTGATTGGGGCAATAAAACGACAGATAGACAGACAGACAGATGTACCAATAGTACATACATACAATATTTAAATTATTATTTCTCTGCAGCAACAGCCTCCAAGCTACACATGGACACGGCAACGCCGCCTAGGCAGTCAGTGGCCTCCACCATGGAGATGACATCACAACGTCGGTCATCCATCAGCAGCCAGGTGAGACTTGATTGGCCATAACACTAACATCTAGCTAAGTACCTGTTTTGCTGTTTTGGTAAATACTATTTTATTGTGTGACCAAGATTAATGTAAAAGATGAAGGGACTGTATTCTCTCACTGTTGTTTAGTAATGCATTGTGGTTGAGGATATGTAAAATAACAAACTTCTTCTTATTTCTTCTCTTTATTATCTGAATATTAGCAGTCTATGAGCTCTCAGACCACAAGCCAGAGTGTAACTCCAGGTGTGGTGGCTCAACAGCAGCAGCAACTACAACAACAACAACAACAACTACAACAACATCAACAACAACAACAGCAGCAGCAACAACAACAACAACAACAACAACAGCAGCAACAACAACAACAACAGCAGCAATCACAGCAGCTACAGACAAACGTACAGGTGAGAATGGAGGTACTACACTTCATGGCATGATAATGTCTTTGTGTAGTAGATGCACAAAAAACTTAATCAACAATAGATTTATCTTTTTTCAACAAAAAAATACTCAGAATTAAGTGGTTCCAGGTTCTCTGAGGTAAATTGCAATATTGATTGTTTTCTTAGTATTCTATGACTACAGTATACTTGGAGGTTTTGACTATTTTAATAAATAAATTGGTTGGACCAAAAAAGATTGTCACTTTTCCAAAAAAGTGAACATCTTTTGATAAAATGAAAAAATCAGTAAGAAATAAGTATTAGCTGCAGGCCTGATGTGAAGTGTATGATGCTCATTTGCCAGTGTTTTGTCAGGAAAATAAGAACGTCTCTCTCTCTCTCTCTCCACCCACAGCCGGTGATGGAGTTCTCAGCGCAGGTGAATGCCATGCAGCATCTAAAGGATCAGCTGGAACAGAGGACCAGACTGATTCAGGCCAACATCCAGCGGCAGCAGGACGAGCTGAGAAACATCCAAGATCAGCTGCAGAAAGTCCAGGGACAGGGCATACAGGTAACGTACCATTTACATTCACACTCATGATGGCTAGTCAAGGCAGCAGAAAATGAAGAAAATGTTTTCCTTCTCGTGCAAATAGTTGTTAAATTAAGGTAGAGGTTTCTCATTGTATATATGATTAATTTTATAGTATTTTAGTCTCAAATGTGACAAAGCTAATGCCTCGTTCTCATGTTGTTTGAAATGTCACTTAAATTTGAAACAACAAAGAGCTCAGCATTATAGTATTGAAGTTTCTCCTTCTGTGTTCAACCTGGCTATGCCTGACCTAGATCACAACTAAGATCATGCATTATGTAATATTTTTGTTCTCTTCAGAGGAAAAGAGCAGTTTCACTTCCTGCCTGTGTAAATAGAATTCACCCTCAACAAAACAATATTGTTATTACAATAAACACATATTTAGATTGGGAAAATAACTAATAAGTGTTAATGTACAACTGTGGCTTGACATTCACTGTTTCCATTTCAACAGATGTTGCTTCAGCCGCCCGGTGGAGCGATGAACATGCAGCTCCCCCAGGTGGGGTCGGTCCAACAAACTAGTACTTTGACCAATCAGGTCCAGCAAACAACAATTAATCCAGTCCATTCAGGAACTCAGCAGCTCACCATCCAACAGCAAGCCCTACCCCCTCAGCAGCAGGCCAACACCCTCACACAGGTTGGACACACACACACACACACACACACACACACACACACACACACACACACACACTCATAGAGATCAGTCTCTTAGGCTGCGTTCCAATACCCATACTTTCTGCTATTTAGTATGGTAGAAAAAAAGATTTAGGATTTCCCCATTCTTGTGATGAGACTTTTTATGCTTAAAAATACACATCCGTCCGAGATTTTAAGTGTTTAAATCAGCATGCTATTTGGGCGATTCTGACCCACAATCTAATGCTCACTGGAAATGACGTCACATCGACGGAGCCTATGATATGAATACAACCGGGGATGCGACTGATATATAGGCAAGAGCAAGGCGCAATGATATGATGGAATAAATAAGTAAAAGTATGTCCCAATTGTATGCATACTGCATGCTAACTAGATTATTTTATGGTCAGATTTAGTATGTAGAATAGAGAAAAGAAAGGGCAAATCTTATAGTAAGTGGCAGTACCTGTATCTTCTTGAAGGAAAAGGTCCGACAATAGTTATGTATTTAATATTTGAAATCCTACATTGAGATGTGTGAACGTCTGACACTATCGGTCACATTTATGTTGAGATTTTCACTCAGTATACACACACACACACACACACACACACACACACACACACACACACACACACACACACACACACACACACACACACACAGTACTGTACTGTGTAAAAAGGTAATGGTTGTATCTCAATCAGATGACCTGAAGAGCCAAAGGGCATGCTGTTAGTGTTTTAATCATGTGATAAACCTCACAGAATATCTATTAAACACACAAACCATCACACATACCATGCTTAGAGCTCTTGATGTTGATCTGTTAAAGTAATTTTTCTCATGTAATAATGACGCTTTTCACATCATGTTTGTATGTTTGTGTATTAACAAAACACATTTACAGTTTTTTACGATTGCTAAACCACAGTGGGCACAACTGGAGCGACATGTGCAAAACTCTAACAACAGTATGCAGAGCAGCGGTTCATTTGGAACAAACTGTAGCTCGTTTTTCATTGCTTAAACACAATTTTCAAAACTCTACACACCTATCTCATGGCTTAACCACAGCCTGCACAACACTGGATTTCCAGCACTTTTTTCAAATGCTAACACACTGCTGCCACAACTGTAAACCACACATTCAAAACAGAATGAATGCCTAGTGCATTTCAAACACTGCTGATTGCAATTTCAACTGAAACACTATAAGATGTCTTGCTTTAGGCGTGTTAGTGAACATATATACAGTATAAAGGGAAAGCTCAAAAATATATTTTTTGGGGAAATGGACCAATGAAGTCAGGTTGATAGAGGGAGAAGAGTGGCAGTGAGAGTGTGGATGTGTGGAGGAAGACCTAGAAGACATAGAGCTGTAATGTCTGATGAAATACAGTAAGGGCTACACTGAAAACCCTGTTGTGAATCATGGTCTCTCATTGAGAGAGGCAGGGTTGAGAGTGCAACCCAATCTGCAAAAAAGTTGCATCTGTAATACGAATTTTCCAGCAAACAAACAGCTTAGAGTTGCATCCTTACAGTAAATGACAACATTATAGGAATTGATGTATTACAATTATAGAATATTTACACAGATAAATACTACATTTGGAAATGTTTTCAATAAAATATACAAAATGTGTATCTATTGAAGCAAACTTCTGATTTTCATTTCTTTTTGTTTTCCTAAAAAAAACTGGTATGATATAAAATAAACAATTTCATGTGAAAGAATTTCACCCTTTCATCAAAGAAAAATGTAAGTAATTTGTGTGAAATAACTCAAATTATTCAAACTGTAAAGATTAAAAGTTTGTAATTTGTGTATTGGGGTTTGATGCTAGTGTTTGTACTCTGAGCATGTTCTGAGTGACAGTGTGTGTTATCTCAATAAGGCTGGTTCATAGTGTTTGCTGCACTGAACCTATTTTGCAGGTGAGGTGAACTGTTCAGCTCCAGTGACTGTAGGTAGTGCAGACTGTAGTTAGAGTTTTGCACATTGAGCTACAGTTGTGCCCACTGTGGTTTAGTGATCGAAAAAAACTGTAATACCACAGGCCATTTTTCAAGTCTTGCAGTGGCTTCAGTACGACCTCCCAGTCCATTTCCTTTCATGTGGACACCCTGCTACTGCAGAAAAAAACAATGTGTTGAATGTACTGCAGTTTTAACCCTGCAATTAATTTTTTAATCCTTTGTATATGTAGGTGTTTTGATCATGTTGTTTTAAAGGAATTCCTGACATGTTCCTCCCTTCTTCCCCATATTGCTTGTATCCAGCCCCAGCGTCAGCCCCAGCAGCCCCCCCAGGCTCAGCCCCAGGGCTCGGTCTCTGCTCCCCTGTACAACACTATGATGATCTCCCAGCCAGGCCAGCCCAATGTGCTGCAGATCAGCACCAGCATGCCGCAGAACAACACACAGCAAGGCACCGCCGTGGCCACCTTCACACAGGACCGCCAGATCCGGTAGGTTGACAAGGACCAAACTACTACTAATTACTACTAATAATAATACTTACTACACAGTACTTGCTGTGTTGGTTAACTAGATCACTGTCTGGAATCAAGCTGTTCTTAAGGATTTTTTAAATAATAGATTCATGGTTAATGAAATGTATTTTTCTTATTGTATTTCCCATCTTCTCCATTTACCCTCTCCAGGTTCCCGGCAGGGCAGCAGCTGTTGACCAAGCTGGTGACGGCTCCAATGGCATGTGGAGCAGTCATGGTGCCCACCTCCATGTTCATGGGACAGGTGGTCACTGCGTACAACCCTTTTGGTGGGCAACAGGTAAGAAGACAAAGCCGTATGACTCATAGAGCAACCAATGAAGCGTATCTCAGATCAGGAGTAACGGCCTCCACACACATCCTACCTCTACTGCGCGTCTGCGTCTGACTTTTTGTCACTGACCGCGTAATCAACCTAGAGCGGCCACACATACAACCTGTGCCGCGCTGCAGACGCCTGTCAGAGGCACGTCTGCACCGACGCTCCCCTTTACCTCAGGAGGCTCGCCTATTTTTTTCTGAGGGCTCTAAAAAACTCTATTTAGAAAGATAGGGCTTTTAGAAGCAGCGCGACGTTCCATGTGTGGCCGAGAAAAGTCAGAGAGGCAGCAGTAACGGAACGCGACGCGCTCCAGAGGTAGACGCAGGATGTGTGTGGAGGCCGTAAGGCATTATTCCAAAGTGAGCCCATCCAAGGGACCACGTTTGAGGCACACAACCAGCCAGCTGCTCAGCGCTTTGTCAAAGTGTTGAATAAAATTTAATAAAAAAACAAGGTATTGTTGGGGGGGGGGGGGAATTGGCTTGCTTACTCAACAGTCATTTAATGCTGATTTTTGGTGGCAAAAGTAAGATAATGAGAATTAAGTCCATATAAAAAGAGAGCAGCAATTTTTTTCGAAGTATAAGTCTGAAAGCAGCTCAGAAAGAGATGAAAATGAATTCAAAAAAATGTAAGTCTAGTTAATTACTTGACAAAATATGCAGATGCAATGTTGTTGCTACATTAGGGTATTCAATAGAATCGATCCCCTACTATGGCTTACCAGTCTAGAAATAACCACTGATACATACAGATGCTTCTAAAGATTTTCTAGAAAGCAGTAAATGGCTGACATTATTCAATGAAAACATTGGTTGCGTTCCGAATCGCATACTCTTTCTTTTTTCTATTCTACATACTACATCCAACGATAAAAAGAATCTAGTTAGGAAGCAGTAGGCATACTATTGGGACATACTTTTACTCTTTTATTTCATCATAACATTGCGCCTTAATCTTGCCTCTTGCTTTTATATCCGTCGCATCCCCGTTTGTTTTCATATGGAGGCTTCGTCGATGTGACGTCACTTCATGTGCGCACTGGATTGTGGGTCAGAATTGCCCAAATAGGATGCAGTTTTCAACACTAACAATCTTGGCCGGAGTAAGTAGGACATCCGGGTACTTCTAACCATCCTAAATCTGGCCACAAGAATCGAGACATTCTAAATCTTTTTTCTACATACTATATAGTAGAAAGTATGCGATTCGGAACGCAACCATTGTTTCTCATACGATTCACTGATATGACTATATCCCTTTAGTTATTCTCTGTTGACCCCTGTGTCCATTCAGCAGGGAGGGCAAACACAGACCCTTACTCTGCAACCGGCCCAACAGAACCAAGGTCAGCCCGACGGCCAAAACCAGACCACCGTAGTGGCTCAGAGCGGCCAGCAGGGGCAGCAGCAACAGCAGTTCCTACAGGTATCAGTAGAGGGCAGCAAATAGCATTTTTATGAATAGACATCTTGACAAAATATCAAGTTATTTCTGTTTGATTTTTTCTGCAGCAAGTAATTATGAACTAAACATATCTGCTGTTTACAGAATGAATTGTGTGAGTTACTGTTCATGCATCTAGCTGTGTGTGGTGTGAGAAATGGGCCTTTCTAGACTTTATAAAAATGAGTATAAGGAGTGGTAACTGCTTTATAAACTAATATTTTGTCACTGTTTTTTTTTTGTCAGGGCACCCGTCTCCTCCACAGTAATCAGTCTACCCAGCTGATTCTACAGGCAGCTTTCCCACTCCAGCAACAGGGCACCTTCACCCAGGCCACACACCAACAGCAACCACAGCAGCAACAACAGCAACGGCAGCAGCAGCAACAGCAACCATCTCACCACCAGAGGCACCAGCAGCAGCTGAAACCGCAGCCCCAGAAACAGCAGAAAGCGCCGTCGTCACACAGGACTGACAGTGTCAGCAGCCAACCACAGTAAAGCCTGGAGGAGAACGTGTGAGGTTAGAACCCATGGGGAACCGAAACTCTTAAGGGATCGCTGAATACATTGGTCAACAAACTTCCTCGTACCTGAATTCGTTGCCCTCCCACCCTACCTCCTCTGGAGAAAAAAAAAAGAATCATAGGAAAAGAGGAATGCCTGTGAGTCCACAAAGAACTCTCCAGGGATTGTCACCATGGCAACAGGATGGATTAGAATCCCCTTTTCTTTTGGTGTGGTCAGAGCGGACTGACCGTGTACAGATTTGCTGTATGATAAAAACAAAAAACACATGTAAATATCCAATATAGCCTGAAAAGGAAATGGAAATGTAGTATTTTATATGATTGCATGGAAAGAAATAACTGTGTAAGCTTTTATTAGTCGCTTTTGAAAAATGAATTTTTACTTTGTTCAAGTGTTTATTTTGGTCAGACGGAGCAGTGACGCGCTCTCTGAGAGCCCCCTTCCTCTCTATCCCTTCCATGAAAAAAAAAACTGTTCAGCATTAAGGCTTTAAAGTTCTGTGAGTTTGTTTGGAAAAAAATGGTTGGGCTTGGGTTTTTTTTGTTTTGTGAAAGTTGTGTTTTTAAACACTGTCTCAGAGACAAAAATGGCTCTTTTTAACTTTGTAACTACACAATATGTTTGACAGGAAACTAGATTACAGTTTAACTGAATTATTCACACACAGGGTGATCACTGTACGTTTAACGGGTCTAGTGATTCCAAGTGCCAATAACATATAATTTTCTTTTTTCTTTGGAGCAGATTATTCAAAGGCGTAGATATATTTTCCCACAAAATATTACCCCTGATAAAAGTTTATAAGTGTGTGTGTGTGTGTATATAGTAGGGATTATTTTTGAACAGTCAGAGAGCCCTATACGTAACAAACCTATATATCCTCAACCTTCTGAAACTTTAGCACTTGATGTGGTTGTGTACAGTAAATCACTGTCGAGAGACCTAGTTGTTTGTAATCTGTGGTGTGATTCTGTGTGTGTTTTTGGGAATACAATCTTTGTGTGCATGAGTGGGCATGAGAGGGTCTGTGCTCTGTGGTTTGAGTGTGTGCCTGTATGTATGTTTGTGTGTGTGCTTGTCGCCCCTTGTGTCTTACATTAATTGACATAGTAAGGGTTTGAAGTTGCTGGATGGTACTTGTATTCTCAGGAATGTGGAAAGTTTGTTGCTTCTGCCTCAGTCTGGAACCAGACCAGGAAGGATTAGACAGTGATGCTGCAAAGACCAGGAGCAGAGGTGTCGTAAAGGGTCTGGTGATTTCAAACAAGTTTGACCCAGATTTCCCCATATAAATTCCCTCTAGAGACTTTAATGGTGTCCCCTTATAAAAATAGTAGGCTTCAATCTAAAAATCTTCTTATTTGTTTTGTTGTAAAGGGGCTGGGCATGCTTGAGATATTAATTCATTTTCAGTTATTTACCCAGAATAGATTGACTTCATTTGACCAACATTTCTACTACTTGCCTCGTGGTCTTTTGTATCATCAGTGTTTCGTCCTTCTTCTTTTTTCTTCCTAGGCCTCAGAAACCCTCATGCAGTTCAGTTCACTCATCTCTCAGATAGCAGTTAAAACCAGGGCTATGACCATGACCATTTTCAATGCAAATGGAAATGGGCTCAGCCGCTCTACTACAGTTGTAAGCCATATCAAACAGAAAAGCCTTGAATAGGATGGAGCATAACGGTTGGCAAAGGAGCATTTCGAATGTGTTTGTTTAGTCTCAGAGTGTAGAAAAGACCGTGTGTGTTTGGGTGTGTGTGTGTGTGTGTGTGTGTGTGAGTGAATCTAGTGTCTCCTACTTCTTGTATCACTCGGGGGTCAACATTGGTTTCCCCTGGCGATAGCCAATCAGTTCTTGCGTTGCAGTATAAAGAAATAATTGTAATATTCAAGAAACTTCCTCTCCGCGTGGGGCTCAGTATTGTGCAAGCCTGTGTGTGGGACAGCTCAACTTGGATACATGTTTGTGTTGTGTGTGTGTGAAAGACAGAGTTTGGATGCATGTTTAACATCACCCTAACCCAATATATTTTCATATGGAAATAGATTTGTGAGTGAAAATGAACGGATGTTAGGCAATGCAGAGCATTGGTCACCTGTCCAGATTTAAAGAATATGGGTGCTGTTATTGTTTTACGGTGGACTTAACTTTATGACAGACTGCCTCGCACTTATCATAGCAGCAGCACATCAGACCAGCCCCCAAATGGTAACTGTCTGTGATAGGTTCTTCATTTAACTGGCAAATAAATGCAACAAATCCTCTCTTCTTTACTTTGTCCATAAATAAGGAAAAGAAGAAGGATTGAAAAATGTAGATCTTCTATAGACTAGCTTGTGTTAAAGGCATTGCTCTGAAGGGTAATGTTGAAATGTTTGTAGTTTGTGTCACTGATACCCAGCCCAAAGAATGTAAAGGTGGTTTAAAGAGACTAATGGATGTTATAACTGTTGGTTTATGGAGATCATTTGACAGGCTTTGTGATGAAGGAAAGCGAGGGGTGTGAAAGAAAACCATGTTTCTCACTGCAAGGATCCACATATAGCATCTGAAATACAATCTTATTAACAGGCTTTGTATTGTAAAAGAACCTCTGAATGTTTCACTATCACTACAAACTTTCTGTTTCAGTATTTTTTTCTTTTTTGCAACAATTTTCTGGTTGATAAAAAGTCCAAAAGCTGCTGAAAGTTAAGGTGTAGGATATTTGAAATAGGTCACCATACAGCGAAGCACCCTCCAACCCCGTCCACAAGAGATACACGGATCACTTTTCCACCACACAATTTGGTTTGAACGAGTCCTAGTTCTAGTATAATACTGTATACGTACACAAAGTTAAGAACACCAGTATTCGATGTAAGACGGTGCTATGCTTACTTGTACTGTATGTATGTTTGTATGTATGTATATCCCTTATTCTGCTCTTGAACTGTGCTCCTTTATCTACCCCAAAGTCAAATGTGATAATAATCAATATTTTGAAGCAAACGGTTGCTATTATTATAACCCTCCCTCTCCCCTCTTGGTCAATTTGAAAAATAAATACAGTTGCAAACATTATACTTGACACATGTCTGCTGTCACTTTCTTATGTTTTGGTCTGTTGGTATTTGCTACACAAGCAGCTCTAAGGATGAGAATCGTTGGTACTTCAGACAAAAATGTCACACTGTAGGGTGCATTGCAGTTAAGTTTTGGACAAACATGCATGGTCTTAAAAGGATGACTCTGATATTGGTGGTCAGCTTAAAAACTTTTGTCTAGAACCACTACCTTTTCTTCATTTGTGAAAAGGTCTGGCAGCTACTGGATGGATTGTTGTGAGTTTTGCTACAGACATTCATGGTCCCCAGATGTTTAATCCTAAAATTTGTATTTACAGAATTTACGTAAAATGCCTAGGTTAATAACAAGAAACACAGTCACCATTGAGCTTTATGCAGACCATCATCCAATGACTTTAGTGTTGTTCCCCTGACTTTTCATCTTGTGACATCATAAGGTCAAAGTGTCAATTGGTACAAAACAAAGACCTGACAAACTAAATACATTCCCATCTGCCTCGGCTGTAGCCTACTTGCTAAATAAATGTTAGAATGCTAACATGCTATACAAAGATGTTGAATATTTTAAACATAAAGCTGCTTAACATCAGCATGTGGACTACAGACGCATATTAACTAGCTAACTCTGGTGCAATTGTTTTGAAAATATGTGATGTCCCTGTAAAAAAAAGCAAAGCATGCTGATATAAGCATTTAGCTAAAGTGGGTCACAGTGCATATAGCATTGCTGTATACTCTCAGTTGTGTTTCACAGAAATAACAAAATGACAAATGAAACAGATGCTTCCCAGCTGGTTTTCGTCCATCACAGGTACTTTCTTTATTATTACAAGTCAACCAACTGTATCAAAACTGTATGATCCTCAAAACCAACATTCAGAAGCTCTCTTCTGGCTGCCTTCTCAGCAATAACAGTCACAACCAAATGCACTCAGTATTTTGAAAAAACAAAAACAAATCTAAAGGCACATCTCTACTCATATTTACATTGCATACACGTTCGACATGAATCAAATAAAAAGAGCACACAATTGGTCCTAAAGGCCTTGCCACAGCGGCTTTGCTAAAGAGACTAAAACTAAAGCTAACCCTAAAATACATACAGCAGTACACCAGCCAGTCTTTAATAAGTCGCAAGGTGGAAATGAGTGTTCCTGTAACGTATGGCTTTATCTTTTGTTGGAAGTTATCGCTTGCATGCCACATGGCTATGGCTCCTTGGTTATAGGTGTTAAAGAGACTTCAAGCATCTTATAAGAAGATTTCTACTTTCAAGGCAGATTAAAACCACTCAGTAGGCTATTTGTTAAACCAGTGATTCAGTAAATAAGGTTGAAGAATAGTTTGACATTTTGGGAAATGTACTTTTTTGCTATGAGTTGAATGAAAAAAAAATATCACTCTGTATGTCAATTAAATATTAATCTACAGCCTGCGAGTAGTTTGAATTAGCTTAGCATGCAGATTGAAACTAGCCTGGCTATCTCTAAAGGTAACACAATATGCCTCCCAACACCTCTTAATATCACTAATTAACACATATTGTTTCTTTAATCTGTACAGTATAAGAGCGCCATGTTGTGGTTTTATGTTGAGTTGAGTTTCATTCTTGGGAGTAAGCTACTGTCCTGACAAATGTTGTGTTGCTTAGAAAACTAACACAATGAATGTACTCTTATTTAATTTTTTAAGATTATTTTTTGGTATTTTCAAGCTTTATTAGCTAGTACAGAGTTGAGATGGGGAGACAGAGAGAGAGGGGGGATGACCTGCAGCAAAGGTCCACGGGTCGGATTCGAACCCGTGACCACTGCAACAAAGGCCGGAGCCAATATGGTACGCGCTCTATCCACTACGCCACCGGAGCGCCCGATTTTCTCTAATTTTAAGGAAAAAATTAAGCAAAGCTTTTCCAACCCCAAATTCCAGTCTCTCTGAAACTATCCAACACACTGACACAATATTTGTATCACAAAGAGGCAAGACATAGTAGCCTACCACACACAACTCCCCATTAAAGCAACAATCTGTCATTATTTGAAAAGGATTAAACTAATGAGATATAACATTTTAATTGGTGAACTTTAGAGGTTCTGATAAGGCTGATTCTGTCACGGCTGGGCAGAGGCAATCCAGCTGTTTCGCCCCGGTTTTCATGCTCAGCTTAGCTACAGATATTGGCTATAAGACACAGACATTAGAGAGATATTCATATTTTCATTTAACTCTCTAAAAGGATATCTATGTGGTATTTTGGAAATTGTGTTTTAAATCATGTCTAAATATTCCGATAAAAACAGAAATATCAAACAGAAAACTGCTGAAAAACCTCTGCTTTTCTATTCAATCAGTCAGAAGTCAGATACCTTTTGTATTTGTAGATTCTGTTTTTCCCTCAAAGCATCTCAAGGTCTAATCTAAGGGCTGAATGTGAGCCAAAACTCCTCCCGATGCTGACGCGTGATGTGCTGGAGTCTGCTTAACATAGATGTGCACCTGAAATACCTACTGCACAGATCAATACGCAGATGGGGAGAATAGATAAAGGCCAATACTGAGAACCCAGTGCAGGGTCAAATATAGATTGTGTGTTTTTGTATGTGTGTGTTGTGCAAGAAGGCCAGCGTTGAGAGAGTGTGTTGTCAGTATAGTTTACAGAATGTGTTTTGGCTCTTTTTACTTTTGTGCTGCAAAAGGTGAGAATGATCAGGGAGGTTCAAGGTTTGTATATTTCATAGCAGTGTGTGCGTGTGTGTGTGTGTGTGCGTGCGTGTGTGTGTGTCAGACATAGTCCAGGAAGACATCAGCCGTGCTAAGCAGTAGAGGCTGGGTGGGGGCTGTTGTGCTGCAGACCGAGCTCAGTCTCCGTGATGGCGCCCTCTGCTGCTCTGGATGACCCGGGTGGCTAAGCGTCAGATACTCCTGAGGAACAACAAAAACACATTGGTGGTTTATGGATTTTTTTTAAATGCCTTTTTAACAGACACTAAATAGTCTGGCTGTTTACAGAGGAATTCAGTGAGACTTTCTGGTATCCTACTTCTTTTGTTTAATCGCTTTTATAAGGTAGTGAAAGTAGATGACACAAATTATTTATATGGGCAGCTTCTTAAACCTTTAACCCACTGGGACGTCCCTAACTTACTTGTATTAACAAATTAATTGTTCCCAAATGTATTTAGAAGAGTTTTCATATTTTATCCAGGGCTGTGGCTGTACTTATGAGTAGGGTGTTTATTAAAGGCTACTCAAGCGATTAAGTTTGGCACTTCAATAAAGTTGGGAGACTTCTAAAATGAAACAGAATTTATAAACATCAATGCAGGAGAGGCTGAGATATATTTACTTTTAGTCTATGCCAGCAGTGGTTGGGATAACCAGATGATTATGAATTGAACTTTGTGTGTAAAATCTTGAATCTTGAAATCAGCAGAGTTCCCCTTTAATCAGGTAAGAATAAAAAACTAAATTGATAAAATATTGAAAAAAATAATAGATAATAATAGAGTTGGTGCGTCACAGTGGCCTCAAAAGCGTATCACATAACTTCAACATCGGCTCATGGTTCAATATTACTTCCTCTTTGTATCTGCACTGTCATATAAAAAAAAATATAAAAAAATATAAATAAGAATAGGATTAACGATAAGAAATAATGTCTTGGTTCCATCTACTTACATTCTTGGTATTTTCTGACAGCAGCAGCTCAGTCCTCTCCACCAGCTTCCTGAAGGAAGGCCTTTTCAAAGGATCATGGCTCCAGCAAGACAACATCATGTCATACCTGCGTAGATGAGACTGGCTTTAGTTTCAAGATGGGGTAATATGATGGCATCCACTGAGTACAGATAAAAACATACAGCTAGTGACTTTATATCTATATGAACCAATAAGTCCCACCCATTGCTTCTGTTTCATTGCATCAACCATATTGTACCGCAGTGTCTGTTTTGTCTGGCTGCAAGTACATTTTGTAGAATCTATAAAGATTCCATGTATCAATCTTTTGTTAAGAAGTATTTTTTCTTTCTTTTTTTGTTGTTGCAAAAGTGCATTGGATTTTGGATCAGATGATGTCATATTGCACTCTGGACAATTGGGATGAACATTTTATAGATGACGTGATAATAGAAAGATAATCAACAGCTGCAGCCTTGGTTTTAGGATCCTTGAATAAGAACACTCACTCTCACAGACAGACACACACTTACATATCGATTG
Organism: Ammodytes marinus; assembly: GCF_949987685.1. Classification (NCBI taxonomy): domain Eukaryota; kingdom Metazoa; phylum Chordata; class Actinopteri; order Uranoscopiformes; family Ammodytidae; genus Ammodytes; species Ammodytes marinus. Next base: position 16,338,543 of record NC_137235.1, read on the forward strand.
GAGCAAACTCCGGCCTGCTCATCCTGTGGCCATCTTGAATCATCCTATAAAACTCTGAGCCCACCTGCATCCCAGGGTACGGGCTGTTACCTGGGGGTGGGCACAGACGTACAGTATTCACACACTTTCAGTAAGTTTAAGTTTTGTCTTATTTCGACAAAAATGCTGGTGGGGAGCATCAAAGGCCCCAGTCAGCTTGGATGGATAGAAACACTGCCTCAGCATATTATCAAAAAGATGCAACAACATAGGTCAAACTGGAAATGTTACCCAGAGAGAAGATCTCCCAGAGCAGTATGCCATAGGACCAGACGTCACTCTCAAAAGTGTAAACGCAGTCGAAAAGACTCTCGGGAGACATCCATTTGACTGGCAGACGAGCCTGAAGGAGTGAGAGCCACGGTTACAACAGCAGTATGGACTGTCATCCTTTGTTTTCATTCATTGAAACAAACATTAAAAGACTGATTTAGAGTGTTGGAGAGTACTGCTTTTTGACAGCGCAGACAGTGAGCGGGCAAATTCAAATCTTTCATAATTATGTATTACTAAATATTTATTTGAGAGAAAGTTTATAACATATGCTTTTGGAAATGGGCATTTTTTTCCGCTACTTTCCTATTTTATGTACCAAATGGTTTATTGTAAATTGATAATTACAGTAGGCTACAATACTTACATTGTTTGAATCGAAATAGTCTATGTACAGTATATTTTGTGATGGTGAACAGTTCAGGTACAGTGAGGAGAATGGTAAAAAGAGAGAAGGAAGGAAAGATGGAAACACTCACATTGCCCCGAAGCACATAGCTGGCGTCAGTAGTGATGTCTCGTGCCAGCCCAAAGTCACAGATCTTCGCAACCCGGCCGTGAGTCAGCAAAATGTTTCTGGCTGCCAGATCCCTGTGGATACACTACACACACACACACACACACACACACACACACACACACACACACACACACACACACAAGCGTGCAAGCAAGGACAAACATGGAAATGAGTACTGACATTGTACCTGAACTCTGCAGTGAATCACTGGCACAAAGCACATGCATTAAAATGAAGCGAGGCGAGTTAAACTTACAGATACAACAGGCAAATTGACCGTGCTTTACACAAGATAATGTAAACTGCTTAAAGAGAGAAACTGCACAAGGAAAACAAATTCAAATCTATGATGGAGCTCATTTAAGATAGTGCGGTACTATAGCTGTTCCCATCTGTGTGCACCATAGGGTCTTATGTAAATGCGGTCAAGGCACTATTAGCTCTGTTATGTAGCCACTAAATATGCACACAGCCTGTAAAAACCTTACATTCTTGGAGGTGATGTAGTCCATTCCTTTGGCCACCTGGTAGGAGAAGCTGATGAGGTCTTCTTCGTCTAGAGACAGATCGTCTATGTCATCTAGAGAGAGACGACATATTAGCTTTAGTGGATGACTACAGACTTTACTGCATTGTGTATTTTTGGAATGTATTGTCAGATATGAATGAGGTCCATTTGTACCTGACTGGGATGACCTTTCTTTCTCAGAAGGACGCATGGGCATATATCCTGAACCAGTCACCTCTCTGCTGCACCGTCACACACACACACACACACACACACACACACACACACACACACACACACACGCACATTATAGTATTAAATGTTCTCATTTTAACCATTTTGCAATTGCGATCCCAATTGAAACACACACACACACACCTTGTGGGCTCTGTTTGGTTGGAGACGTTGCGATAGTAACCATCACCGACTTGGGAATTTAGGAAAGATTCTCTTTTTCTGCGCAGGAAGTTGAGGAGGTCACCATAGCAACAGTACTCTGTGATCACCAAAATTGGGCCTGGCAGGATTGTGAGACAAAAAACAAACCACGCACACTCGTTGATTTATAAAAAATTAAACACACACACACAACAGCATATAACAATGAAGCAGACTTCTGCCAGGCAGGACATGTGTTCATTTAGACATGTTTGAGCAATATGTGTCCTTTAAAGCTTACGTCAATGTTTTGGTCAATATCCTGAAATCAGACTTTTTCATGCCCAACATAGACACGAAAATCTAAAGTGTTCAGTGTTTTCCTAATAGCTCACCCATGCATACCTGGGTGGAATCCTAATCTAAATGCTGCATTACAATCAATGTCTCGAGCTTGACATGTAGATTTTATTAATCGACTGAGCAGTAAATTTGTGACCAGCAAACTGCATCACGCACTGACTGTCCAATATCTGATTTTTTAAATAAGAGGCCCTTATTGACGAGCATGATATTAGCATCCAACATATGTGTGCACTTTCTACAAGACCTCTCCATACAATACATGTCACCATAAAACAAAATCAAGTCAATAAATACGTGCAAATGCAAGAGGGTTACTGTGTCCAGACCCAATAACATCCAGGCTGAATTTAGCTGAAATCTTTAATGTGTACATTTCCTAAAGACTGAAATAAGTTCCTCTCACCTCCGACAGTGCAAGCCCCCAGCAGGTTAACAATGTTCACATGGTTTCCGAGGTAACTGAGAACTTTCAGCTCTGACATCAGCGCCTCCTTCTCCGTGGAATGAGCGTTAGCTGGGATGACATCATTGGGACATTCATAAACTATGACACCAGTACAGTAGTACTCATGCAGTATCACATTTAACTACACACAGAGGCCCTGAGGCAGGCTGTGTCCCAAACCAAGTCCTATTTACTGTAGAGTGCAAAATATTCGCTTTCCACCATATAATACAGTGTCCAATATTGAGTATGGAATATTCCTATTTAATTTTAAATTTTGTGTCTTATGGTCTTACCTTATTTACAGTGAGCAATAAGTTATGAGGGAACATGTAGTGGTTTTGGACACACATGCAGAAAAAGTGATAAAAACAGACACGCTTACGTTTGAGCATCTTAACAGCGACGGTTGTGACAGTATCTGCTGAACAGAGTCCATATGCTGTGGCCCTCACTACCTTCCCAAAAGCCCCGGAGCCCAGGGTTTTACCTGTGGGTAAACACACACACACATGCACAGAAAAAAAAAACTTTAGGATTGTACAATTAGCATTTAGATTTCAAATGTTTTTTTTGTTTTTTTTTTAAGATATTTTTTTTTGGCATTTTTATGCTTTATTGATAGTGTAGAGACAGAGTTGAAATGGGGCAGAGAGGGGAGTGACATGCAGAGAACGACCGCGGGCTGGAATCGAACCTGGGTCCGCTGCTGGCTGAGGCCCATGGGGGGGACGCCCTACCAACTGAGCTAAGGGCGCCCCCTGATTTCAAATGTTTTTTGAGTGGACAAAACCCAATTATAATCACATTGGCTAGCATGCCTGCAGATGTGCTGTCCCACAAATGTACAAAAATACAGCATATAACATGGGCACTGTCATACCGAAACGTAGCTTCTGTCGAGAGAACTCCCATTTAGAGTCGTACGGCAGCTGGGTGGGGTCAATATATATGTAGTTGTTGCCATGGATGCTCTCAATGACCTTCCACTGGATCTGGAACTTTGGTTTCTGTTCGGGTTTGGAGAGAAAAGAGGGATTTACACAGAGAAAGCGATGTGACGTCATGGTTGTACAGCTGTCGCACGCTCTCATTGCTCTTCTATTCAATTTGAGACTCGATGCACTTTAGTTGTCGGCCTGTGTCTAGAATCTGCTGATGATCCCATTGCAAATTCACCAAACTAGCTCTCAAGGAGCCTGACTCATCCAAGTGCAATAGGAGCAGCATGAGGTGGGGGTAACAGTAATGTACAAAAAAGCCTTTAACTACAGCATGTCTGCCCTCTGCATGGCTGATTGATTCAATTCAAATTCATTAGGACACATTCATAATGATTAAAAGGACATAGTTCCACTCATCTGCTGAACAGTATGCATCAAATAAATAAATAGTCTGATCTCCGAGATGCTTTTAACTTTAATCATTATTCAGGACCAGGCCCGGTTTTAGACAGTTAGATTAGGGTGGGCCTGTAGAAATTTTAGTTGGGCATACTGGGCAGAGAGACCGAAGATGCGAGCGCACGCAGAGCGCGCGAGCAGAGATTTTTTGCCCTTGTAAGATGTCTGCGTCTGCTTTTTGGCACATTTACTGTGAATTGTGTAGAACACAATATGCAAATTCATTCATTCATTTTTATTTTGGTTTTTGTGTCCTGCACTCAAAGTGCCCAACCCTCATGGGTTTATAGGACACCATCACATACTACATTACAATCAAAATACAGAATATTGTACAGCTGGGTCTCTGAACAACATACTTCTTCTTCTCTCCCAGGCTTTACAGAGAAAGGTTGCAACATAAAAGGTTCCCTTTTTAAAACACAACTCAAGTTTTTCATAGTCGTCGAACCAAAAGAAATCAGCATAAATGGAAGACATCATTCATGCAAATACACTTTTAGTGTTGCTGTGTGGGAGATTTGATTCTTGAATGTTTTTTTTCCAAAATGTTTATGAATAACATATAATATACAACATAATGTATCTTTTTTTTATCGCAGTATTAACTGTAGGCAGCCTGAGCTGATAGAAGAGAAACCTGGATGGTGGTAGTCCAGAGCTATATACTATACACACTATATAGATATATAGTCTTTCCACTATTGGCTCCAATGTCCAGCTGGGTGAAAATAGTAGCCAGCAGAGGTCACGACCCTGCTAGGCTAGTGGTCCGGGGGTATGCCCCCCCGGGATATTTTTTTTACCTTTTTAAAGTGAAATGCATGAATCTGGTGCACTTTGAGAGGACAATTAAGAGGCTAAATCTGAGGAATTTTGTGTTAACAAATAATTTGGAGACACTGGAGACAAGACTGAAATAGGCTATAGTCTATACACAGTGCATGGGCAACTGAGGGCAGCCCCATTTTCACTGCTGACCAGTGACCACTATAAGCGGGTGGGTAACTTGGAGGCAGGCTGTCCTGCCCACCTAATAATACAATTAGAAGCAATGCATGGTAATGGTATATTCTTTAGTATTAATTAATTGTCTGAATTTTATTTGACATTTTCTTGGACAGCGAATGAACAGGTCCGTCCGATAGTAGGTCTGGACTTCCACCTAAAGAAAACATTTTATTTATTTATTTTTTTATTGGGATGGAGGTATGAGTCATCATTAGTAAATAAGAGTGAGCCTTTTGCCAGAAACTGTCGCAGCCATGTCTTTATTTGTGGTCAAGGAACTCTGTTTAACATTGACGTCTAAGAATTAAGAAACTAATTCATGGCTTTGATGGCCATAGATTTATGGGATTCATGAGAGGTTTATGGCCCTCCTTTCACTCAGATTAAATTATATGTTTTTTATTGCAGTAATGACATTGCAACGTCTGATTTATTTCCCATCTCACCTGCATGTATTTATAGAGCAGCACTACCAGAATGAGGCTGAGACAGACGCCGGTAGCCACCATGCCGGTTAGAAGAGGGGTGAAGAGTTTATGGGGGACGATGCGCTCTGAGGGGGAAAAAACAACAAAACAAAGTAAAATAGAATCTATGTGGAGCGTTGAAGCACAAACAACATTTGGCCAGGGGGTTAAACACCCTTTTCCTTTAGACAGCTGGAGCGGTCTTGTTTGTTTGTGCAACAAGGATTAGTGAGTCTATACGATATAATCCCAGACCTGCAAAGTCAGCATTCACTAATCTCATTTGATCCGCAACCAGTTAACACACACCTGGCCTCACAGACACTTGGTTCAATGTGTTATTGTGTCTCTGTGTGTTTGTATACGTGTACTGCAAGTGTGTGCTGATACAACGTCTTTGTGGATAGTTTCATGTGAGGTATCGTTGTGTATTACCGCTGATGGAGAACAATGTGTAGGCCTCTTCCCCCTCCGTACTGGCCACACACTCCAGGGTGTGATAGTGAGCGTGCTCCTTGCTCACGTTCAGTCGGCTCTCCACCTCACTCCTACCAAAGGTAGACCCTGTCACCGTGGCAACCTCTGGGGTTTCCCAGTGGGTGGCGTTGGGCAGGTGTGAACACCTGTTGAAGGGGTTACAAAGTTTTTTGTTCTCATTACAGGCCTCCAGCACAATGCGTTCATAGCTTTGTGTTCTCTGCCTTTGTTATCTCTGGCACTTCTGTTTTCATCAAATGTCAAAGTTATTGTCTGCCCAAAATTCTGGCGTCACTCAATCTGGTTGAGGATTTTTTTTTAACAACGTAACTCGAATCTTCTGATACAAATGTCTTTGCAATCCTGTCATTCTGTCTCTAGACACTAGGGTAACCAGTCTTATTGCTAGTGCTGGACAGTGCATTTATCATATTCTACTGAAGTACAACTTTAAAGTACTTGTACTCATGTCTACTATTTTTTTCTGCTGTTTAAAATGTTTTAACCTTGATCCTACATCATTTAGGATGCAATTATTTAACTGTTTTTGCACAGCTTTTTTTTTTAATTACTATTCGTTACTTCGTGGTTATACATTAATAATACATGTATTGGATCAAATACTTTATTGATCCCTGGGGGGGAAATCACAAGCTAACCAGCAGTATAATATGTAATGAAAATGAACCTTTACCAGTTGCAATATTAAAGTAATAAATAAGGCATCAATAATTATAATCCAGTAACATACAGTAGTCTGAATGGAGACAATCTGCATAATTAATTTTACTTTTGGTTCCATAAGTTTATTTGGACGCTTATCCTTGTGTACATCTAATTGTAACAGAGTATTTTGGCACTTTAGTGTTGGGATTACATTTATTTAAGGAAAATATTTGAATAATTCAAGTTTTCTTGGAAAAAACAGGATTCAAATTGTCTTGAAATGCCCACGCTGTTTTGACCAACCGTCAAAAAGCAGTTGGTTTATTTTTCTTCAGACCATGAGATTACAGAAACCTGTTAACCAACTTTTTTTTCAGCTCCATTAATCGACTTCAGCTCTCAGAGGAACTGCCACACACAACAGTCGATGAGTCATGTTTGAGATTATGGTGAGTAAAACTGAGGTCACATTGGTGTTCACTTACGGTAGTAGACTATTAATCTTCATGCAAGCCTTCAAGCCATAGATCTTTTATTTATACAGTATTTTGATATGTAAATAAAGGATAATGTCTCATTTCTATATATTCTTGTTTATATTACAAAGTTGACCTAGATACTGAAAAAAAGGCTGCTGCTGGAACAGCAACATCAAAATCCTGTTAACACAGTGTGTGTGTCATCTTCTGTCCAGTCTTTTTCTGATGAACTAATAGAGTAAAATAAACACAACACTTGGAAGAACAATGGAAGTAGAGCCATATATTTTAGGTGTACCTTGTGTGGGGCAGCTCACAGAAGTACCAGCTGATTTTAGGAACCGGGTAACCTGCAGCAATGCATCGCACCTGTCCATCAACTGGCCCTTCCTGGGCAATGATAACCGGCTTACCTTTTTAGAAGAGAAGGTGGGCAGAACATACATACAGATTTAACATAAATATAAACAACATACAATATAGAGATAGATTACCAAGTTATAAAAGTGTTCATATAAAGGACTTACTGTTGACGTACACGTGGAATGAATAATTGACAGATGCGTCCCCATGGCTGACCGAGAACTTATAGATCCCGCCCTCCGAGCCATGGACCCTGACGAGTCTGAGCTCGCTGACGTATCTGGTAAAGCAGACAGACGGTTCAAATTCTGTGAGTGTGTACATTGGAGTTGATATACAGAACATTTGGCATGCTATAAAACCCCTGCTGTAACCTGTATTTGCGGCGGTGGATAGTGATGACGTGCTCTGTGGTGTTGAGGAGCTGTTTGTCGTTGTAGGACCAGGACAGAGAGCTGGGAGCAGGGTAGGCATGGAACTCTACTCTGAGACTCAGGCTCTCCCCCTCTTTTACGTCAGCCTGGACTGGACCTGGGCTTCCCAACATGGTAATGAAGCCCTGCTCTGGAGGTGAATACAGAAGTAAACACTGTTGAAGAAAAAAGTCCACCTGTACTTCACACTGTAGTCCGTCTTAGTACAAAAGTGTTCCAGATAAGCAGAGGAACATGCTGTAGATGCTATTCTGGCTCATTAATTTTGTTTAAATAATTCTTCTTTAACCTGACTGTTGGGTCTCAAAGGTGCAACAAATAGGCCAAAATCACAGAAGCAGACAGTTATGGTCATTTATGTTTGAACTGTGGGTTGAATAAAAAGGATAAAAGCCACGGACATGTATGGAACAGATCATTTGGGCAAATACAGCAAATCTATATGGGTGTTCTTCTCTTTGTCACACCTTTGTTGTGGTCTAACAAGTCTAAACTAGCTTTAAGACCTCTTTGCTGGTACATAATGAAACAATTTGCATAGCAGTTTCCCAGAGGCATCTACAGTATCTACTAATTTGCATATTATGAGGAAACACAATTGCTGAGAAGTTTAGCGTTATTTTCTTTTAAAACCAACAGTGAACACATTTCCTGTGAATGTTGTAAAGGAGGTGTAGTGGTGGAGGTGTTTTAGAGGAGCCCAATGTCAATGTTGATGTCAGATCCAGTTGTGGTGTTGTTACGTGACTCTGTGTTGTCTGTGGCACTGACAGGCTATTTGTAACTTATCTTTTCAAACAGGAATTTTTCCTTGTAGCATGAAAGTAGCTAAGGTTATACCATTACATAAGAATGGTGATGAACATTCATTTACAAATTATAGACCAGTCTCAATTTTACCACAATTTTCAAAAATTCTGGAAAAGTTATTTAACAATAGACTAGATGATTTCATTAATAAACATCAAATTCTTTATAACAGTCAATTTGGCTTTAGAAAGAATCATTCCACTGCGCTGGCCTTGGCTGAATCGGTAGAAATTATTAGTAATGCTATAGATCACAAATTGTACTGTATTTTTATAGACCTCAAAAAAGCTTTCGACACTATAAATCACGACATCCTTCTCAATAAGCTTGAGAATTATGGCATTAGAGGTATAGCACGGGACTGGGTCAGAAGTTATCTACATGACAGGAAACAATATGTGAAATTAGGGGAGATCACATCGACATGCTTAGATATTGTTTGTGGGGTCCCTCAGAGGTCAATTTTGGGGCCGAAATTATTCCTGCTTTACATAAATGATATATGTAAAGTTTCGAAGGTCTTAAAGTTAATTTTATTTGCTGACGACACGAACATCTTCTATTCAGGGAAAGATCTGAATAATATGGTTGAGATTGTAAACATTGAATTGACTAAGTTACATGGGTGGTTAAACCGAAATAAGTTATCACTAAATTTAGAAAAAACTAAATTTATGATGTTTGGTAGGAGAGCAGCAGATATTTCCGTGAAAATCCAGGTAAATGGGATAGATATTGAAAGGGTCAAGCAACACAAAGTCCTAGGGGTAATAATTGATGATAAGTTAAGTTGGAAACCACAAGTTAGCCATCTTAGGGGCAAAATAGCCAGGAGTATTTCAATACTTCGGAAATCACAACATTTTTTCAATCAAAAGGCCTTACTTGTATTATACTGGAGTTTAGTTTCCCTACATCTGCATTACTGTGCCGAGGTGTGGGGAAACACTTACAAAGGTAAATTGCACCCCTTGGAGATTCTTCAAAAAAAGGCAATAAGAATTATATACCAAGCAACACTAATAACTTCTTTATTGAAGGTAGAATTCTCAAATTACGTGACGTGGTAAATTACCACACCGTACAAATGATGTACAAGGCTTAAAAAAAAGCCTTCCTCTCAGTTTACAAGTAATGTTTGAAGAAAGAGGAGTTTTGCATGATTTAAGAAGAAAAAGAAAATTCACTGAGAAAAATATACGGACCACACTTAAATCATTTTCGATTTCTGTAAAGGGTATTAAATTATGGAACGAACTTGATGAAGATGTCACAGGGAGTTGCAGTTTGCGCAATTTCAAAAAAAATTATGTCTAAAAAATTATGGAAAATTACAGACTGAAAGCTGAACACATTGGGCTTACTAATAAGCTGAGCACAAGGTGAATGTCACTATCATAACATTATTGTAACGAATAATAGAGGTAAGCAGACAGACTTGTATGGGTTTGAATACTTTTGCAGATGTGTCAATGAATAATGAGAATGGAAATTGACTGTGTATTGGACTGCAGCTGCTTAACAAAAAAAAATAGCAAAATCATCAAAAACAAAAACAAAACAAAAAACAACAACAAAATTGTGTTTTTTATTTTTTTATTTTTCTGTAACAGTAAATGTGTATCTGTGTATCTGAATCTGAATCTGATGAAAATGGGGGCGGGACCTGATAAGCCTTTGGCTTCTTCCGTCACCCTTTGGACAACACAAAGTATGATGTATGATGTGAAAGAGATAATTGTGTATTGTGTGGAATTGTCCGAAAGAATAATAAATAAATAAATAAATGATGAGCACATACTGTACGCGTTGCGGAAAAAACAGTTAAACCAATTGCAACACTCACCGCGTACGTCCAGCTTCAGCCCTGTGGCACTGGCTCCTCTCTCGTTGAGGGCGTAGCAGCGGTAAGTGCCCGAGTCCGATTGGCTGACAGCGGTGATCAAGAGCGAGCTGGTACGTTCATAGCCCCGGGAACCGGACAGGATGTGTGAGGTTTGTGATACAACAGGATGCTGCAGGGCATCAGGGGCAAACGTGAGCTGTTTACTACTGTGAACAGGTGTAACTGTTTTTAAGGTATCATGTTTCAGAGAGTTCAGTTGTTCAAGCAGATCAAGTTGCAATTTCAACCTAACGTTCATAAAATCCAGGGCTGTAGCCAGACTTGTTCTTAAATAATCGTGCCAGCAACCAAACTAGTTAAGTTTTTAAAGATATCACAGGGTTTTATGTATTATGTATTCATTTGAATGTTATATCAAAGCCTTGTCTGCACTGTCAGAAATATGAGAATTTCTCCTATAAACTGTTTTATTTGGAGCAACATGGTAGTGGTTACCACGCGTATCATTGCATCGCAATATCGCTAGTTCTAATTCAGCCAGCAACCTTTGTTGCATATCGGTCCCCCTCTCTCTCTATCTCTCTCTCTCTCTGTCTGTCCCCCCTCCCATTCCCACTCTGCTCTGAACTATCAAATAAAGGTGAAAACATCCCATTTTTTAAAAACAGTTTAACTTAATGTGTAACTAGAATGTATGTGTCTAAATGGTAAAGGTGAATTTGGTTTTTAAATAAGCCAAATAAAGGGACAGAAAATTACACATCCTGACAGTCAGTCACGCAGACATCGATCTCACCGCTGTTGAAGGGAAATCCCACTTGACACTAATGTCCGGGTTGACGTTGGTGGAGCTGCAGGTGATCTCAAACTGCTCTCCTTTCCTCAGAATGACGGTCTCTTTCTGGGACAGTGTGACCACCGGTGGAACCTCTGGCACTGGATCAAGAGATAACCAATAGGATTGATTAGCTCAAGCAAACTAACATAAAAACTCCTGTATCTTGCTCTTTATATATTTAATCCTGTGGCATTTATTCTTAAATAAGAGTCACAAGGTCAGTTGGGTCATGGCCTTAGGCACTTCTCCCTATTGGTTGCATGTTATTTACGAGTCTGAAATTATTCTATTGTGGGATATACAACATTGTAGATCAGTCTGGATTTGAGTGTGGGCTAAATTTCGAAAGCACGAGTATATAATCATGTCAGCAACTGAGATATTTTATCAAAATAAAACTCCTTCTATCTGCCTACTCTCTATGCTATCATAAAAGACCCATGAAGGTGTGTGACTCCTGTTTGTCCAGTTGCATGGAATTTCTTTAGTTGGGAATCACACACTCATACACAACAATATGCACTATTTGCTTAGCAGACGCTTGCCAAAGTATGAACAGGATCTTTAATTCCTGACATTATATGTCTGCTGAATGACATCACTTCAGAGTCCATATTTGACCAAGACTGTGTTAATTCTATTTACCCCAACCATGGCCTTCATGCACCGTTACAAAAGCTTTGTTCAGTGTGGCACTCTAATCCGTCTCCTCCTCCCTCCCTCACATCTCTTTCTTCTCACTCTCTCCATCAGTCAAAAACACCCCAGCTCCTCCCAGCCTGTCCCTGTTCGGTCTTAGCAACAATGCAGACCAGACTGAAAGTGCTGATGCAGTGCCGGGACGAATAGAAACATGATCATCTTCCAGCGACTCATAGAAAAAACAAAGAGCTAAACCGCTGAAACACATCTGCAATGTGGATGCATTATGGTCTCTTATGTAGATTTGTAGCCATAGGAATGGCAGTGTTGGTCTATCAGTCGGTCGGTCCACCACTGTGGTTCAGAGCCAGAGAGACTATTTGATGGATTGCCAAGAAGTTTTGTAAAGACATTAGCGGCCCCCCGGTTAATAAATCTGGCTGACTTAATTTCAATGCTTTTTGTTTATGACCAACCAGTTGGCATGCTAGTGTACTAAAATCAGATGGTGTTGATCGTAAACATTATATCTGTCTCGCATCAGTAAATTAACATTATCAATCTGAGCATTTTAGCATGCAGAGATTGGCATTTTGGCACAAAGCATCACCATGCATAAGTATATAGACAGCGCCATTAGCATGGCTGCAGAGTCATCGCCTTTTTTACACAATTTTTGCATGTGATTTTCCTATCAAAAGTAATCTGTACATAGTAACTTGTATTTGCATTTGCTCTTTTTACCCTTTTAGCTTAATTAAAACCCAAATAACAAAGGTAGTAAAGCTATGGGACATAAAGAGCCTGTAAAGATGATTGATTGATTGATCACAATAAAGAGTAGGCTATTACAAATGGCCCTTGTCTAACATATCTCCATATCCCTAACTTACCAAGTCGTACATCCACAGTGTACTGGCTGGACATCACTTTGACTCCACCAAGCTGTCCCACACAAATGTAACAGCCCTCATATTCTTTTCTGGCATTGCCGATGATGACGCCACGTTGGAGGTTGCTTCGGTAACTCAAAGCAGAGGGCAAAGGTCGTCCATCGCAGGTCTCTAAAGCCAGGAGTGTGACCTCGGGGTCGGTCACCAGACAGGGGATGGTGCAGTTCTCACCTTCACGCACCAGGATGACGTTCACCATGGTGCGCTGAAAGGCATTCTGGGAGTCTGAGGAGAGGAAAAAACAGAGGGAGATTTGGATTAAAAGATGTTATTGAATGCATAATGGCAATCACATGCCTGCCCCCCACCTCAGACACCCACCTTTCACATACACATAGATGGAGCTGTGTTCCAGCGTGCTGTTGTTGACACACACGTAACGACCCATGTGGTAGGCCTGCGCTGCAGACACCTTGACGTAAGCCACCCCGCCCTCCTCCACCTCTCCCTCTAGCCTGCGAGCCCTCTCCCTCTGCCACCTCAACCCGGACGGGGTGCCAGACGTCGTGGCATTGTCATGGCAACGCAGCTCCAGCTTCCCCCTCTTGGGAACTACTATGTGAGGCCCGCTGGGGGAGATGACTAGCTCGCACCACACTGGAACAGAGAGGAAATACAGTATGGTTGACGGACCTGGATGCTATTTTTGAATGTTGTGAAGGGTTGAGTTTGCATAAAAAACGGAGGCTTCAGTAACACTAATGTTGATGAATTACTGTGCTGGAGGAAGCAACGCAAGAACTGAAAAGAGCAAAAAGTAGAGTATGCAACTGCAGATTATTTTGTTTACAAAAACAAGACAAAGAAATCTAATTGCTTTTTTTATATTGATGAGCACATAAGACAAAGAAAAGCAGCAAATCGTTAATTGAAAAGATTAAACAAAAATATTTTTGAAAAATGTTTTAAATGAAAACCATAAACGATAGTTGCAGATTAATTGAATAATTTCAGCTCTACAGGGTAGAGTCCCTCATGTGACGGTTAAATAAGCTGTTATGGTTGGCACAGAGCCCCTTAAGACTGAGTGCTATCAAACCACCATGGCTCAATTGAGCAATCAATAATTATGAGCCGTCTACCCGCTGAGTAATCATGCATTAAGGCCCCTAAATCCATAACCTTAAGGCAAGTAAAGTAAACTAACATTTAAGAGTCAGTCTCAGCCCTACCAGCCAACCCCCTTCAAGTTTGCATTGCTCTCTCACTCTCTTCATTGTTTTCTTTGCAGATTCCCACATGATAGGCTCCATTTCGAGACCAAGATTTTCATGTGACTGTTGTGCCCTCAGGCATGTCAGGGCAGAGAGAGCAAGACAGAGAGGCATGTGGATGCAAAAAGGGCCGCCCTGTAAAATATCAATATCTGTGTTTTTCACAGTGCATGTTTGTAAGGTTTTGTACTGTGCAGTTGCTGCTGTGTTATTTGAGTAGGCACAAGGTTTCACACAAAACCTGAGGCTGTTGTAGGCTATAACTAAACAAAAGCTATCATCACAGCAGTCAGAGCTGTGCTAAGATGTCAAGCTGTTGCTGGGTGAGCTTACGTTAATGGATGTCTGTATATTCTTTGTTCCCACTGCTGCCGTGCTAAAGCTCAAAGCCTAATCCTCTTTATTAAGGTGAGATATATTATTAATGGTCCTCAAACAGCAGTCGAAACAAACACAAACACACACACACACACACACACACACACACACACACACACACACACACACACACACACACACACACACACACACACACACACACACACACCTGTTGCCTGCTGGGAGAGGAAACCCAAACGCAACCCCCTTGTTCCTCGAAACACAGTGGTTATGCAAATGAGTCCTGACTGTAGAATTTAGCTGCTAAACAAAACTTCATCTAAACTTCATTCACGTTTCAGAGACAATGTTGGGACTGTGTTCTTAGCCGATTTTGTCTCGGCCAAAGAGACCACATTGGCCTATAGTGACAAAAAACAGCACTTCATATGAAACGACACAGGCTCTCTTAAATGCGAGAAAAACTAGATTGTTCAGCCTGCCACAGTTGAAAAACGCACACAATTTAATAATGTCTTAAACTCCTCACTAAAGGCATATTATAGGCTACGAACTTTAGGAATTAGGCTACTAGATGGAAGTAAAAATAGGCTATAGGCCTAATAATGTATGACACTATTGCGAGGTAAAAGTTACGATAAAGTCAATATTGGGAACACAGACACAACACACGCTAAGGCATTCAAGCAATATTTCAATGATTTTGTGAGGTTGAATAGGGTTTTTCTCACCTGTTAGTGGCAGCCAAAAAAAATGCGAGGCAAAAAGGACCCAGTGACATCTCATGATGAGGCGATTTTTGCCAGCCTTTTACTCTACTCCATGTGTTTCAAAGACGGGAATAAGCATCCTGGGCTTAAAAAAAGTAATACACCTAAAAACAAAAACACGAGATCCCATCCAAGGAACAACACAGAGCAAGTCCCTGCGCAGCAATGAGCGTATACACACAGAGAGCGGTCCTGCAGACTGATGGATTTCACTGGGTCTTAAAGACACAGCGCAGCGCCTCTCCTCCTCCCGGCTCTAGATCTCTGCCACTCCTTTCTGTCCCGCATTGGCTGGAGACTGGCCAAGGTGATGAGTCGGTTATTACCGGGAAAAACGTCCGTGTCCCAGCCATCGTTTCTTATACAGTCATTTGAAGAAGAATTCTCAAATAATGGAAGTGCTGGCTAATATTCAAATACAAAGACATGACTGTCCTCATTCAATGAAATGAGTGACTGACTGACTTTAATGCTGTGTTATTATTATGGTGGCAGCCTCTTCTCATACGTCTCTGTCTGCAGTGTGTCCTGCTGTGATGATGCTGATTACAGCTCTCGGGTTGGCAGGAGTTTCCCTGCAGAAAAGCCCGCTCAGTTTGCAAAGGCGCACTTTGTAGTTTCCCAGATCCAATCAACATGATCCCAGATCCAATCAACTTTATGTCCCTCTAGGAGGCGATAAACGCTCATTATGTCTCGGTCGGTGTGCAATTATATATATTTATATATATATTTATTTAAGTACCCCCCCCACCCCCCCTTTAGACTATGTGCAATAATCCCTTGACATAAGCTATTGAATGTATTTACTGTTTTGTTATGTTTGTTATGCGTATATTTAGCATGGAGCCAACTGTGAACATTTCACTGCAATGTATTGTGTATGTGATAAATTAAATCTGAATCTGAATCTGAATTATATTCAAGCCCCCTACCCTGCACGTATTATTTGCTTACTGTAGAATTTATTTGATTGCTTGTAGCAACTCATTGTTTTTTTGTTGGCAGAACTTCATCAGCTAAGAAGCGGAGCCAGTTTAAACTGGAAGAGGGGGCACGGGCACCCAGGGCCAAATGCCTTTATCGTTTCAATACTGGTGTATACCAACTGACTTTGTAATTAATCAAATAAATAGCCAAACAAACTAGCTTGGGTTTTGGGGGGGTATTCAAGGATCTGGGCTTCATGGGTGCTTTGGTGGTAAGGAGGTCCTCTTAACATCAGGCTGTAAAAGAAGAGACCAGCAGTGTGTCATTGATTTTGTTCATCATCTTTGTTTTTTCAAGCATAACTCATCATTTTTTGAAAAATTTGAATCGTTATGGTTTATTTTTTCAGTTGAATATCAATTAAAAGATTAATCTGGGGAATCGAACCTCAGTGCGAGCATGCGCGCACACACACATTCCAGACTGGGGTTCTGCTTTAGGACATTTGGACAATGTGTCTTCGTCTATGCAAAGAAAACCAACTGCCTGCTCTTTGACACAAATAACAAACATTATGCTGTCCTTAGGTCAGTCAGTCATCATGATGTAGCACCGTTTTTACTACATGGAACATATGCAAATTACACAGTTATGTGGGGGAAGTTTGGAACTAGAATGATTAAAGTGAAACAAAAGTGGCGGGGGGGGGAGTTATGACTCAGATGCCTGGGGTGGAGGCAGTAGCAGCCCGACCATGTGCTTTAAAAAGATGTTATTGCAGATGATGACGTTTCAAAGGGGTGTTTCATGTGCGAAAAGTTGTTTGTTTTTTCTCAGTAAGTATGGGTCGACTTCAGAATCTGGTTCTGATTTACGCAGCCTGAAAGCTCACCACAAATATGAAACTTTTACACTAAACATTAAATGAATAGTTTGGAAAATAGGATAATGCAGTTTTGGCAAATAAATGAGAAGATCAATGTCATGCTCCTGTTTATATAGATAGAAATAGATACAAAGTTAGATACAAAGCTAGGGGTTAGCTGCAGTTTTAGAGGGGGTTAAATGTCTGACTATTATTTAATTGGGACAAATAACTTTTCTGGAGACTGAAACTGCAAAAAGACATTAAATACTAACCACCTGGTAAAACGGTCAATAAGTGAGTATTTATTGATAAGTGAACTCTGGAGGGTAAGGTTGGTTGTAATTATTATTTTCATTCAGCCAGAACCAGGCTCAATGTTTCCCCTGTTTCCAGTCCTTGTGCAAAGCAAAGCTAACCGTTGGCTGCACGAAGCCCATTTCCCAAAATGTCAGACTTTTGCTTTACGGACAGATTAATTAAACCTTTACCTATTCAGCTGGACACCGTCTTTTGAATATTCTGCATCAGGACAAAAGAAACCTGCACCTCGATGTGTCAGAGTACAATCCGCCTGCACACCAACCCATTGTCCAGCTGCCCATAGTGCTCTGAAGATTTCACTGTGTGTGTGTGTGTGTGTGTGTGTGTGTGTGCGTGCGTGTGTGTGCGTGCGTGCGTGCGTGCATGTGTGTGTGTGTGTGTGTGTGTGTGTGTGTGTGTGTGTGTGTGTATGAGAGAGTGCATCCATGAGGACCATCCATATGTCTGCTGTCCACTGAGTCCTTGTGTCATTTGAGCAGTTTATGTGCCTCCCCCTATTACATTATTTATCATTGAGGTGAGCGTCCGTAGCAGATCTTGGCTGACTCACTATGACTTGGTGTGTGTGTGTGTGTGTGTGTGTGTGTGTGTGTGTGTGTGTGTGTGTGTGTGTGTGTGTGTGTGTGGACCCACAACATGACTCACTCAGTGCATTTAGACAGATGAGGACAGCGATCTCACAGAGGGCAGCAAGATTTATACAAGAAAAATAGCCACTTCGATTAGATTACGTAATGAAAAACATTCCTCTCTCTCTCTCTCTCTCTCTCTCTCATTCTCTTTCACCTTCACCTTACTCCTCTTGCTCTCCTTTCTCCTTTTCAGTGATGCACGCGCACACACACACACACACACACACACACACACACACACACACACACACACACACACACACACACACACACACACACACACACACACACACACACACACACACACACACACACACACACAATAACTCCATCACCTACAAATGGAGCCATCTTCACACACTCAGGCAGACAATTGTATACACCTTTTTTTTGCCTGTGTGCACAAAACCACAGAGACTGACAGGAAAACCCTTACAATCACATATTAACTTAAAAATAAATACCCCATCATTTGTCCTCTAGAGTCTAGACGCATTGGGGAAAGCTTACTGTTTCCTTTTTCTTCCTGATGCAACCCAACACTGCTGCTCTCTGTCTGCTGACTGGTCAATATAAAGCTGATATCTGTGTCCATTTGTCTTCCCTTTCCTTTAATACAGTCGGTGTGGGGAAGTTGTTTTTCTTTCTGACCGGCTCTGTGTGGTTGTTAAGTGTCTGTCCATGGTTCAATTGTGGTGTTTCACATATCAATTAAGGCCCATTTAACAGACCGGACTAAGAGGTGGGTAAAAATGTTTAAAAAAATAAAAGAACATTTCTTCAAACAAGGTAAGGTCTACTTATATTGTGATTCAAATAATTGTCCTTATTTGCAACCCCAAAGGACTAGTTCAGCATATTGTGAAAGATGCTTATACACTTCATAAGAGGAAGTACTGATACCACTGTCGTAACTTTCTATTTTTGTAATCTGTGCACATTTTTTGAGGGGTTATGTGCTGGATTATTCCTTCAGACACAGTAAATTCCTGTAGTCTCCACTGGCTGATTGGCAAGAAATAGTAAAATAACACCTATAATGGCACAACTTGCCATTTATTTTTTGGTTTTTGTACAGATTAAATATATACAATATATACGTATTTAATATAAAATGTTTATGAGTGAGCTTTAGAAGTTCTAGAAGTTGGATTTGATGCCTTTGGACTCAGGTAGGCTAGCTGTTTCCCCTGTTTTCAGTCTTTGTGCTAAACTAAGCTAACAGGCTTCATACTTCACAATCACACGGGCGTGGTGTCAATCTTCTCATGCAACGCTCCACCAGAAAGAAAAATACATAGATGAATAAAAAATTCCTTAAATGTTGAATTGAATGTTAGCTGTGTGATTTGTTGTTTTCTCAATTAACTTCTAAAAGCAAACTCAATTGTTTTAATCTCAAATCTTAATTAATTGCTCATCTTTACAAAAAATACAGTCCCTCTATTCACATTGCAACAGTTTATCTTATTTTCTTATGATCCTCCGCCTGTAACAAACATGTATTTATTTTTCACAACAGATGGATCTTTGTTCTGCAAAACAAAAGAGTTGAAACTGCCACATTAAGCTGTCATAGCAGCACACTGATGAGATGGGCATATGTTTGATCCAAAGAGATAGAGTGGATTGAAAATGTGCCAGGGGGGACACATATCTGAGTAAGCTCATATCAGTGTGTGTAATTACTGATAGCCCAATGATCGCCCTCTGTCTGGATAAACCTCATTAGCATTGATTGAGCTGCAAAACCTCCTAATCCACACTAAGGAGAGAGGGAGGGAGACAACAAGAGATGAAGAGAGATAGATATGAGAGAGAGAGAGAGAGAGAGAGAGAGAGAGAGAGAGAGAGAGAGAGAGAGAGAGAGAGAGAGAGGGAATGACAATGGGGAGCATGGTTGCATTGCAAGAGGAGGGATAACAGAGGCGATAAAGACAGATTCCTAATTCAAAATTGATTTCTCGATTCAGTGCAAAGGAGGATTTCAGTGTCTACTCCAGTCTACTGTGTGACAAGAGGTGTTGGGGCAAATTATGGCATGAAAGCAAATTAAAGTCCAAGTCTTATCTATCTTCGGGCCGGTTTCACAGACATGGATTAAGCCTAGTTCTGGACTAAATTGTACTTTCAATGGACAATCTCCATTCAAAATGCCATTTAGTCCAGGACTAGGCTTAATCCATGTCTGTGAAACCGGCCCAAAATGTTATGTCTATGGGAACCTTGTAATGCATGTGATGATAATGTCAACATTAATACCAGTGGCCGCAAAATACATTTATACAATTTCAAATAATAATGACGTGATTTCTTCCTCATGAGATCTTGAATCGATCAGGATCTCAAAAGAAAAAAATCGCAAATTTTTACATGAATCGATTTGTTTTACCACACCATACTAAAAATTACATCAGAGTGAAGGTAAAAACCAGCCAAGCAGCTACACATGAAACTGTACTGAGCCCCTTCAAATCTTGTTCCTCCTTTGATATTTCATATTCAACTCTTGTCTTGCGTGGTTCTCATCATTGCCATCCCGTACACTGCTGCACAGTTCTGTGGCCAGTTTATTAGGTACACCTAGCTTAAACTGTTGCAGGTGTTTCTGTTATTTAGTCTACCCTAATTGGTATAAATGGGACTGACTAAACAAGAGATACACTTGTCGGACTCGGTAAAACACAATACAGAGCTGCACCACAAACTGCAGCCTCAAAAATGACCATACTCGACCAACATTATAACTTTAATGAAGGGAGGATTTAGTGCAGAACTGTTGTATTAACTGCATTGATTTGAACTGGTGGTTTCTAATAAACTGGCTACTGAGTGTATATTCAATCTTATCAAATCATTGGTATTTGTTTTATGGTTTTCTTCCAATATACCATGTAGTAATGTGTTTGTAGTATTATGATGTATAGTATTTGTAGTGTTGCTAACATGTGTTTTTGACTTGGAGACCTTTCATTCTTCAAATGAATATGGAATGATAGTTTGTTAATTTTGTGTAAGATGTACAAATGTTTCCTGAACCCATAAACATTATGTCTCCAAATTCGCAGACACATGGTTTCATACAGTATACTGGACAGTGACACCAACAATATTCTTGTCTAGGGTGTTGCTTGAATTATTATACTTACAGTGCAAGTCTTAGATGCTTTATAGCTCATTATGGTAATGCCAATCGGGCAAAATAATGAAATTAGAAGAAGTTGAGCGCACAGGAGGGAGGACAGAGAGTGTGGGATGATTTACAGTAACAGAGAGAGTAATAGAGAGATGGAAGAAAAAAGCATCAAATGAGGAAAAGGAAGGAAGGACAGTGTAGTGATCTGAAAGGCATAGGGTAAAAGACAAAGAGGAGATTGGAGAGGAGGTGAGGTTGATGGAGACAGAGCAAATGAGATAAATGCAATTTCCATGATCAGTTTAACTGGGAGACCATTGGCATCTCTTTCTCTATACCATCTCCCTGTGTGTGTGTGTGTGTGTGTGTGTGTGTGTGTGTGTGTGTGTGTGTGTGTGTGTGTGTGTGTGTGTGTGTGTGTGTGTGTGTGTGTGTGTGTGTGTGTGTGTGTGTGTGTGTGTGTGTGTGTGTGCGTGTGCTGCAAACACATGGAGATCTACACAAAGCTCACACATACATCTTACTTTGTGTTCAGCACGTGTGTGTTTATGTGTGTTGTGCATGCTCATGTGTGTATCTTATTATTCAATCATTTCAGCAGCAAAGTATATGTGAATGTTGTCCACAAACCTCTGTATAATTACCCCAGTAAAAAGTGATAATAGACGAAGTGGTGGTGGAAAAAGAGAGAAGTGAGAGAATCCACAGATTTCCTTGTCGTTTACTGACAAAGCTTAAGTGGCTTCCTCTCAACTGGTCAAAGACCATAAATGCATTAAGAATCCTCTTTGCAATAACGGGGCAACTCCTTATGCAAACAGAACCACAGTAGCAATCACAAGAGGCAGTTTACTGATGAAGAGGGAGCAGCTGTTGCTAGATTCCATGAATTTATTAAAGGATGGAGGACGGCTCTCTGTGAGCGAGAACCAAATAAAACTGTCAGAGTTATTGTGTTACAATTTTTAAAGGTTGACATGTTCACGTTTTGCGGTCATGTGTACTATAGTAAGTAATCCTAAAGATATATTTTTAAACTGGGTTTTAGTTCGATTGGATTATATTCAGTATATTTCATTTATTCTGTTGTTTTATTTAATCTGGTTAAATTTGTCAAAAAATAGTCAGTCATTTATTTGTGCTTAATCCCTTTGTTCATGTGAAAGAAAGGCTAATAATGTTATTAAATTGTATATATGATATTTTTTCTAATTTACAACTGCCCTGCTTTGCAGCTACACAGTTATGGTTATGGAATCACTGTATAGATCATTACACATTGTTGCTGCTCAGTAAATCCAGCAGCAAGCCACAGTCTTAATGCTGCCTGCCAGAGTGTCTTGTTCATTCCCTTGGCAACAATTAAACCTTGCAACATTTTACTCCCTATTGCACTTCTCTAAGTCTCTGTATCCCATTTCATATTATTGCATATCTCCACATATATAGCCAAAAGTGTGTGGACACGACTGTGCACTTATTTGTCTTCTTTTTTTGACCTGGGTTACTTTTTATAGTTAATTGTTAGTTGTACAAATACAGTAGACTATGATGTTTTAGACGAGGATGTGCTTCCATCTCTGTGGCAACAGTTTGAGGACGGCTCTTTCTGGTGTAAACATGAAAAAGTCAGCCTTTTTTAGTTTTTTCTTCTTCTAAAGGAGACACCACAATGTTTTACAAAACAATTTGACTTCTAGCCAAACAAGACAGAAGCAGGGAAAATGTGTGAAGAACTAAATCTCTTCTAAACCAAGGACATTTAGCTCAAAGCCCCACTGGGCCTATAACAGTGTCACACAGAGCAGGTTGCATGGCTGTACATGCTTGTCAAGACATTGATGTTCTTCAAGACAGGCCCACAAGATTCACACATTTGAAGCCAAACAAATGACCACAAAGCATAAACTCAATGACCCAGGGGCTTTTGGGACACAACCATAAGAGGTTGTGGCCTCAGGGCTATAGTTGCCTGCTTTGCTCACTAGGTCATTAATCTTTGTTCATGGAGGAATTGGAGCAGATTCCTTCAGCCAGGTTCTATAGTTTTGTGGAAAAGCTTTCCAAAAGACTGGAGGCTTGTGCATAAGTGCTGTAAATTAATTGTCATCGTTTTGGAATGATGTACTCAAAAATTATATATGGGTGTCCTACTTTTGGTCATAACGATTCCAATATTAAAGGTGTTGTGCCTCTAGCTCCTACGGCAGAGGCCTAGTGTTCAGGAGTTGCCTAAGCCTCTTTGTTAAATCACTTTGACTGTTAACATTTTGTGTGAGGGTCACAGGATTTAGTGAAAATAGTTTTTGAAAACCATCTTCCCTTTGAGGAACTGCCACCACCCAGCTGTTATTAGACAAAAACATATTGAATATAAGAGTGTCTTTAATACGTTAATTTGCCAGAAAGTAATGGCCTACCAGTAGTGTATGGAATGGCTACTCTGTCTATACTCGCTGTGCGTTCCAAACTTTTAATTTTTTATTACTGTACATACTTGCAGCATGCATACAATTGGGATATAAATATAACACAAGTTTATCATAAAATTGTGCCTCAAAATTCAACCTCTTACATGTGGTTGCCTCCAAATGAAAGCAACCACCAATGCTACAAATATACAAGTGAAAGAGTCAAGTTCAAGGTGCGATGTTATGATGTAAATGTCCCCACTCCCCAATTACATACAGTACATACTGCATGCAAACTATGTACTTTTTATTGACAGCTGCAGTGTGTAGTATAGTAAAAAGAAAGAGTACAAGGTTCAAGGTATCTTTGTTATCCCAGAGGGGCAATTTGACTAACAGACAGCAGTAAAAAGAAACATCAAACAGACAAATAAATAATTAAACAAATACCAAACAACAAAAAACAATCACAGTTTCCTGTGATCAAAACTGAACCTATTGGTTCTGCAAAGTGGTAGCTTGTATCTGCACACTGATGCCAGCAACACACGATCACTGTTCAATTTCGGATTTGGAATGCTTTTTTTGGCTCAAAAACTCCTACTCAATTGTAGTTTATAGAATGTGTGTATTGAAACATACTGATACAGTGGGCCCAGGTGTGTCCCAAGCTGATGATGGGTGCAGGTTTGAGGTCCAGACCCAACTCATTCATTCCTAATGAGGTAGCATTGAGCTCCACCCATCATTCCTTATCAAGGAAAGAAAGCAGAGCAGCAAAAAAGGCAACAAACGTGCCAGAAGATTCAAGAAATCAAAAGATATAAAGCCCTCAAATGTAACCTACCTTAAGTCCGCCGGGGGGCGCTGTGTTCTCGGCTCCTTGCACCTGCACTTCGACCTTAGCGGGCTGCGGGACTCCACTAACCTCTTCCGGGCTAGAACTGACTCGCAGAGGCTGGAAATGAATCTATGAAGGCATATTGATATTTTTCGTACCTTATTGTATACCCGCGCTAAAGGGAGAATTAATTCGTGCGTTGCCTTGCAATTATAAAGCTTTCTGTCGACGCGTCGTCGCTGTGAGGCCGCTGCTGGTTTGTTTGCTAAACATGTCTGCCGAGGAAGCGGACAAAACGACCACCACAGATGCCAGCGCTGGAGACGAGGAGGAGGAATGGCTGTATGGAGGTAAAGCTAACAACACAACAATGAAATAATGTGCTGTTTGCAAACACAGCTCCTCTTCAGCGAAAGTGACACGAATCAGCGTGTGTGCTGCTCTGCTAACCAACAACACTCTGCTATGATGCTAAGAGTTAGCCAGGAAGCTAAGCTAGCTGTCGGCCTTTTGCAGCGGTGGGACTTGAGAAAAATAGATTAAATATTTGTCTGTTACTTTAAAGCTACTATTCAACCTTAAAATATTGAATTGCAAATTCTCCTTTTGACGCTCTTTGTTGGCTTTGGTGAAAATGGTTATTGCATAGGATTGTATTGTATAGGCTAGTTGTAAGTGCTGCAACAACAATTTTGCATTTTTTCTTCTTTCAGATGAGAACGAGAGCAAAGATGAGGACGAGGAAGCCAAACTGAACGCTGCAGTCAGGTATTTCCATATAAACACTTTGGAATTCTTGTGTTCTCTAAAAAAGAAAAGAAAAACTCAGAATTCACCCGTTCAATTCATGGGGAGGTGTTCAGAGAAATCATTAAGAAACATATAAAGAACACTTCTTACAAAGCCATGGGTAGGATGAGTAAGATTCAATATCCTTAATTTTTCATGTGCACAACAATATTATATATGTTTTGGAATGTAAACAAATTAAATAGATGAGTGTTTAATGGAAATATGTGTATGCAATATTATCAAGTAATTTACAAGTTACAAGCATTTGTAAACATTATTAACAAATGTAAACGTAATAACATAAAAGTAATTGGATTATGTTGTTGTCTTTTGTCTACCTGCACCTTTTTTATCCTTTGTTAATTTTGTCTCATTGTTGTGAAATCATAAAGCAAAACAAAACTAAGAGCTATAAACTAATATGTATTGTAGATTATATGAAATACGTTATGTACCCACTGCTTTTATTCACTGGTGAAAAAAGCCCCATGTCGACACATTATCTCATGCTGACGTCATTGTTATACTCAAATTTAGCTGAACATTTAAAAACAAATTTTTGTTTTAATTGTATGAGGATGTTTAGAATTGTTTGTTCTCAGGGTCTGTCTGTAGCTTAAAGAAATGTAATGTTGCATGCCTTCTTTTATCTACAGTGCACCTGCTGACGCTCCAACAGAGGATGCTGCTGAGCACGCTGAAGGGAACGGCGTGGCCACCGAGGTAGTTCACACAGCCACATTGTCTGTTGGGTTTTTGTTTATGTGCTCAAGTTTTTCGTTGAGTTGTTTTCTGTCCGAGGAAATAGCATGTCTGATCCTTTGTTTGTGTCAGGCCACAGGCGAAGCTGCAGGCGAGGATGTTGACAGTGACAGCGACAGTGATGACGACGACGATGATGTCCGCGTCACCATTGGAGACATCAAAACTGGAGCGCCACAATACACGTAGGTTTTGAGTCAAAGTGTGGCATTCTGCAGAATATCGAAACACTTACTGGCTACTGTAAATAAGTGCACCTAATAGTTTTAATGCTGTATACATGTGTGTGTGTAATATACGTTTTTTTAATTAAGAGAATATGGATAGTATTTACAGAGGTTTTTTTTCTTTCTATTTATAAGGATAAGCTCAGAGTCGGCGTAACACATGAAAGATGCCAGGACATACTGTAGAAGTCAAATTTTGAGTGAAAATAAAATTTTCACACGATATAGTTTTTAGATCATTTTGTGAAATATTTTCAGCTCTTTCTTAAGTCATTGATCTGGCACCAGAACGTCGCCCTATATTTCCTTTGTTTGTGCTTGACATGATGCAAAAATACCCACATAAAAAGGGGTGCTCAAGTTTTTGTGTGCGACTTGCATTGATTTTCGTCATTATTCAATATCAGAAAATGTCTGTGTCACATACATGACACACATGGATGTATGTGTCATGTATCGGACACCTTTAATTAAGATTTTACCTTGTAATATTATAATTTTTTCTCCCAGAACTTATGGAGCTCCACCTGTAAATCTCAACATAAAGACAACAGGCTCCAGACCATATGGACAAGGTATCACTCTCTATTCTTTTTATTATTTATTTTTTTAACCTAAAAAACACCCACGCTTTTCTTTTCTGTACTGTTCTGCTCAAAACACCCAGAACACTCATATATTATACACAGATAATAGTGAAGAGTTGTATTAAATGAATGTCTTGACAAATGTAGTTGTTTTTGTTTTAAATAGCCAGCAAACTGAAGGGAGTGGATCTGGAGGCTCCTGGAAACATTAACGGGAATCCGGTGATGGACGCCGAAATGGAATCCTTTGAAGAGAAACCCTGGAGGAAGCCAGGTCTGTGTGTGTGGCTGAACATGTTCAACCGTTCCTTTAGGCATCTGCTGTATTTTTAAAAGCTTTATTGTGTGTTTGTGTGTGTGTGTGTGTGTGTAGGAGCGGACCTTTCCGACTACTTTAACTACGGCTTCAATGAAGACACTTGGAAGGCTTACTGTGAGAAACAGAAGAGGCTGCGCATGGGCCTGGAGGTCTCCAACGTTGGCTCGGTTACAAGCAAGATCACTGTGAGAGAGCACTTCTTACTCTGCCCTTGTTTTTCTTTTTTCTTTTTCTGTCAACACCCTTTACATTTCACCCATCTTTCCTTCTTCATAAACCTCTCCCTCTCATTAATTTGCAAACGTCCTAAATGTATTTTTTTACTTCTGTCCTGTCAGTTTTAACAGTACACTCGCCTCTATTCTAATCAGGGGAACATTAACTAAAGTATTTGTTATATTTGTATTTCTTACATGCCTATCAGTGTTCAGTATTTCTTATATTTATATAATGTAGTGCAGAGACTGTCAGATGTTGTCTTCAATATGTGACAAAAACTACCTCTTATAACTCATGAAATATGTTAATAAACATATTATTATAATTGTTTTAGGTTCAGCAGGGTAGAACAGGCAATGAGAAGGACATATCAGTTTTGCCTGTTCACACCTCCAAGCCAGACTTCAGTCAGTCTCCTGTCAACATGTACAAGTCCGCCATCAGTCAGGTCACAAGGTAACACTTCTGCTTCTATCTGCACTACAGATACCAATGACTTGACTTTGATACCGATTCCTGAACGATAATCTTTTTTATGTCAATTTTAATGAAATCCTCATTTTAAAAAGGTGACATTAGACATTATGGTAAAAAAAACATAAGTTTTATTTTTCAGCTGCTTGGCATTTTCTTCACCATATCAATACATAGAACTTTAAATAAGCTGGAATGGAGCTAAGTCAGTATGTAAGGCTGACTGATGTAGACTGTGTAACCCATGTTGTAACCTAATGTTTTTTTCCTGGATGCCTCCACATAGCCAATCAACAGCACTCTTACATATTGGCAAATCAAGAATGCTGCATGCTTATTGGCTCACTGACGTTAAATGACTAGACATTTTTTTATACTCTATTAGATACTTGACATTATTCGATACCCGATCATGATAACATGGCCTCTTTTAAGGAAGCCGCACAGTGAAAACATTACTCATGTTCAACATGCTTAGACAATATCTTGACTCTGGTGTATGAGTGTGTGTTTGTGTGTTAATGCCAATGTTTCTCTCATTTCCTTTTGTTTCAAAATGGTAGGATCTCTCCCCCTCAGTGGACTGGCCCGCCTGTGCAGGACATGTGCTTTTATCCGTAAGTGGGCATGGCATGGCCTTGTCCCTGCATCTTGAAATGAGCCTTATGGGGAAATGTGTGGATGTTAAAATGGGGGCCTGGTGTTTTTCTTGACCATGAAACATTACATGACCACAGAAAAAAACTCCTGGCTTAACTTCCAAGGCCCCATAGATACTTTGTTTTTTCCAGTGTTTCTTTCCTGTGTGGTGGTTTATGCGCATGTGTCATATTGTAGAAAGTTAACATAAGTTAGAGCTTTAGAGAGGAGAAAAAGGAAGAGAAGTAAGAATATTGGGATGTTGGCTAAATCCACTATTCAACAGTTTCAGAGCTCTGACAAGTTGACTATTACATTGTTAAAAATGCCTTTTCTAATTATGAACATTGGTCGGAATTCTTATAACCAAATCAATGTGATCTTTATCAGGATTTTTCATTTGCGTTATCTGCTTATATTTGTCCCCCTTAATTGAGATCCCTCTCTGCCCATTTAAAAATCCAGTATCGGTCAGGCTATACAGGTAGTTGTTGTCATTAGTTTGTCAAACCGTGTAGCTGCATTTAATTCAGTAGTTTATTTACACCGCTGATCATTTTTGCCTATTGAATGTGTTGAAGCAGACTGTGTGTATGTGAATGTTCCATTTGATTAAGACTGCTCAGCACCTTGATTTAATTTTGTATTTATAATTATTTCCCCAGAAAGACGAGCGGTACTATAGATGTGATTGGTGGGGGCACGGCCACCATCAGCAGGGTTGAAGGGCGACGCAGGCACAATCTCGAAGGCAATAATATCCAGGTACACAGAAGCAACACAGACAGTGGATCTGAATCCAAAATCCAAAGAAGAGGGCTATTGGCAATATCTGCTTAAAAGTAACTAGACTGAGTGCATGTTGTCAAACTATTATCTCTCCTGTCTAATGTGGTGCAGGTGATCTCTGAATCGTCGGAAAGTGAGCCCACTCCAGCTAAGATACCCACCTTCTTCCCTCCTGGACCACTTCCTCCAAACATACCTCCACCACCTTTCCTCCCTCCACCACCCAACGTCAGCACTGCGCCCCCTCTCATCCCCCCGCCCAGTAAGTTCTGCTCTCCTTGTGTATTTCATTTAAAGCAAACCATCCCACTCACTCAATGTATGTTTTTTTTAGCTGTTTTCAATGTGTTCATTCTCTCTTCTCTCTTCCTCCCTGCCAGGGTTGCCCATGAATGTCCCCCCTCCTGGTTTCCCTCCTCCACCTAGTGGGCCCCCTCCTTCTATCATGCCCACTATGGACAGGTAACACTCTAAACATGCTTGCCATGTTGGTTCAGCACAAAGGCAAGGGCTGTGAGAGGTGCGGAAAGGATTTTATAAGCTATGGTGATAAATATGATAAATAATAATGTGGTGAACAAATATACTCTCAGCCAGGCACATCCCTGGTCTCATGGTTAGATGGTGTGGGTTTCTTTAGCACTTAATTAGTACAACGTTAGAAGCTAATAATACATAATTGTTTGGTGAAGTGGTTAATATGACTTTAGTTTTGCTTTCTAATGCATGTCAAGATTAAAGAGGAATTTGTGACTCACGAGAGTAATGATCTCCTTCTCCCCCAAGACAGGCAGCAGCTATAACACAAATATACTGTCATTATCATTCTGTCTTTTTTCTGCAACAGCATCAACCTGTGCTCTGTATAGCCCCATGGCTTATGTTTTCCTTTTGTAAAGAAATCCGAAACCAAAACAGAATATTTGATAATTTTTATTTTAGGTTTCACAATGGCGCCCCCTAGCTTTAAATTAATTTATGTATGAAGAGAACATGTTTCCATGCAGACAATAAAAACACCACACACACACACACACACACACACACACACTCTAACATCCTTTGCTCTGTTTCTGCAGTGGCCATCCTGGAGGTTATGATGGACGCTCTGTCCCTCCTCCCTACCCGTTCCCTCAAGGTAGGAAGCTTTACGGCTTAATCTGTTTTTTTCTAACCTCAGCAACACAAACAATGTCAGACCTTGATTTTATCTCATGGATCAATAAGAGATATTTTGTGATATATATGAAAATAATTATTGTGCCAAAAAACAGTGTAAACAAGGACATTTTGATATATTAAAGCAAATGTACATTCCCTACTCTTCCTATCAATATTCCTAACATATTACTAGATCGACTAGCAAACTGGGTTGGACTTTCTGGAACTGTACTAAACTGGTTTGAATCCTACTGGACAGAGACTACTATGTGTCAATAGGCAATTTCACATCTGAGCGGACAAATATTGAATGAGGGGTCCCCCAAGGTTCCATTCTTGGGCCTCTTCTGTTTAACATCTACATGCTCCCACTAGCTTAGATTATGAATAAGAACAAATTATGCTACCATAATTAATTATGCAGACGACACACAAATTTACATAACCATATCACCAGGAGACTACAGTCCGATACAAGCACTGAGTAAGTGCATTGAACAAATCAATGATTGGATGTGCCAAAATTTCCTTCAATTAAACAACGACAAAACTGAAGTAATTGTCTTTGTTGCCAAAGATGAACAATTAAAAGTCAGCGCGGTGTTGTCGTAGACTCCGACTTGAATTTTCAAGAAATACATTAAATCAATTAATAAGTCAGCCTACTACCACCTTAAAAACACATCAAGAATTAAAGGGCTTATGTCTCAGCAAGATTTAGAAAAACTTGTCCATGCATTAATCTTTAGTAGACTTGACTACTGTAACAGTGTCCTTGCAGGCCTTCCAAAAAAATCTATCAGAAAGCTTCAGCTAATTCAGAACGCTGCTGCTCGAGTCCTCACTAGGACCAAAAAAGTGGATCACATTACCCCAGTTCTGAGGTCTTTACACTGGCTTCCTGTCACTCAAAGAATTGATTTAAAAATACTGATGTTGGTTTATAAAGCCCTAAATGGTTTAGGGCCAAAATACATTACTGATCTGCTGATACGTTATGAACCGTCCAGAGCCCTTAGGTCGTCTGGGACAGGTCTACTTCCAGTCCCCAGAGTTGGGACTAAACAAGGAGAAGCAGCTTTTAGTCTTTATGCACCAAATATCTGGAACAAACTCCCAGAAAACTTGTGGTCTGCTGCAACTCTGAGTCGCTTTTAAATGTTTTCTAATGTTTTTTTATGTATTTTAATCTTGCCTGTGTAAAGCACTTTGAATGGCCTTGTGTCTGAATTGTGCTATACAGTGCTGTTTGAAAGTTTGGGAACCCCTTGAGCATTTTGGAATTGTATTGTGTTTAACCATTATTAATTAATTTTTATCAATACCAGTATTTTTTATATTAAATAACAGATGTTTGTTTATCAAGTCACTCTTAAAGCTCACCATTTGTAGATGATCTGCCTCACGGTGGACCGATGGAGCTCAAACTTTTTTTAAATTAATTTATAGCTGTCCCCAGACAAATGTGCAGCATCATAACTCTATTCCTGAGATCCTCTAAGATT
Source organism: Ammodytes marinus (assembly GCF_949987685.1). Lineage (NCBI taxonomy): Eukaryota > Metazoa > Chordata > Actinopteri > Uranoscopiformes > Ammodytidae > Ammodytes > Ammodytes marinus. The sequence goes on from NC_137235.1 coordinate 16,370,397, forward strand.
GTTTTCCCTTTTGGCATGTTTGACCTGTATGGGTTCACTTTGGTGAGCCTAAACTGACCTGGTTTGATCTCTGTTTTATCTAGTGCCACCCAATTTCTTCCCTAAAGATCTCTCATTACATTGGTCTATTTCATCAATCAGTTTGGCCGACCTGATAGTTTTTACCTGCTCGATTTAAGCAATGCAGCTCAGGGTTCACAAACTTTTGCAGATACAACAGTTGGCAAATAATTTGTTTCATCTCTTTTAACAATTGATTTCTGGAAAAGAAAAATGTTTTCCAAAATGCTCAAGGGGTTCCCAAACTTTCAAACAGCACTGTATAAATAAACTTGCCTTGGTTTATGTGCGAAATTGTTTTATTTTCTTTATCACCTGAGAGATTGCTAATAGGATCTTATTTCAAGGAAATTACAAACCCAAAGAAAATAACCAATTTCTTAACCTTTCAGGTGCATACCCTCCACCCATGGCTGGAGGGGTGCCTCCTCCTTGGCCTCCCATGATGGACAACTCCAAACCCTGGGACTACTACGCTCGCCGAGACGACAAGAGAGAGAAGGAGAGAGAAAGACCCCGGGAGAGGACACATGAGCGGGAAAGAGAGAGGGAGCACAGCCCTTCAGCTATAGGCTACACCAGGTGAGAGGGACACACTGAAGCACAGTTTTTTTTGAGAGTGGTCTATTTGCAGACACATGGAGGAGTCAGAGCTCCACGGTTCTTCTTTTTTCTTTTTTGGTGTTTCAGGCAGATGGCATCCTTAGTAGTTGCATTACCGCCACCTACTGGATATAGATCAAACGTCACGGTTCTAACCTGTCCCCTTACCTTACACTAACCCTAACCAGTCAGCTGTGATGCCTGAACCTAATCGCCAAAACAATATAAATAACACAAACCTAGTATCGGTCTGCGGTCTTGTTATTGTTTGACGTTGTTACTTCCTTATTCAAGTGACGCTGACGTATTTCCGGTTCTACAGTGGAGCTCCGCTCCCCCATGGGTCTGCATAGAGATACTCTAGTATTTTTTTTGCCTTGTGCCCTTATTGATGCGCTCAATAGGTTCATGCACTCATCTTATTACAGGGTTTTTTATCAGTGTCATTATTAACTCTGTCTTTATTTTCATGGAGACACAGGGCTTCACATTACCTGACAGAAATTGGATTCAAATAAGTTTCATACTGTGAGCTACAGATTTTAAATTAACAGTAAAGAGAGCACTGATATCAGAGTGGTACTGGATCGGTGGAATACCATTTTTACTTATTTTTTATTTTTGTGTTTTAAGCTTTGACATTGTTGCTAATTTAAAAGAAAAAAATCCATATTTACACAAATGTCTTGAACGTCACAGAAAGCCTATTTTAAACAATCTGAGAATGGGCTTTGTTGTTATTCATACAAACATAACTAGATGTAGTGAAAGCTCTTCTTCTTTCATCATCCACAGCGAAGAGGAGCGGTATCGTTACCGCGAGTACCAGGAGCAGCGCGGCTACGTAGAGCGGCACCGCGAGCCCAGAGAAAGCCGAGAGAAAGAGGACAGACACAGAGAGAGGCGGCACCGAGAGAAAGAGGAGGGCCGACACAAGTCCTCCCGCAGGTACGTCAATACACACAGAACCTACCGCTTAAACCCATAGCTTAGCAACTGTAACCAGGAAACACAAGCCTATCAAGCTGTAGACCAGGGTTCCCCAATTAGTTTTGCAACATTTGGTCAAGAATGCCTAGCCAAGGGCCAAAATGTTGTTTTATTTTTTTAATTCTAAAGTTTAGAGTTTCCAAATGTTGCATGTTTTACAGAGTGATACTTGTGTATATACATTAATGTTCTCATGCATGTAAAGTTGAAAGATTTGTGTTAAAAAAAGACTAGCAAATCCACACTGTAGTAATTCCTCACTGATTAGCAGTTGATCTTAGATGCTGTTGGATTGTTGGCTTAACTAAGCAAGTCGGTCATGCTGTTTGTTGGACATGGGGATGTTTAAAATCCAAAGATACCAGCAAGTGTTACTTGTTACATTTTTAACATGTTACGTTTGCCAAACACATGAGTTAGTTCTCATCCTAAAAGCCTGTTCTCTTGAATTTGTGTTTGGAACCAGACAAGTAGCAGCGGAACAAAAATAAGAGTCGGATTTAAAAAAAAATTCCATTGATCGTCTTGTCTCTCTCTTTCCCTCCCTGTTATTTTCTCCCCCCCCCCCATCCTTTGCCCTTTCCACACTGTCCCTTCTCTTTGGCTAAGTAGTAGTAGCAGGAGGAGGCACGAGAGCGAAGAGGGCGACAGCCACCGGCGGCACAAACACAAGAAGAGCAAAAGGAGCAAGGAGGGCAAAGAGGTCAGCGAGGAGATCGGAGCAGACCAAGAGAACCAGGACGGCATGGAGTAGTCATTCCCCAACCCCCCATGTTGTTCCACCCTCTGTCCTGTAAGTCTGTCCCTGTCTCCCACCTAAGATGAGAGGGAAAGAAAGCGTGAAGATGAACACAGACCAACAAAACCATGGAGTCACCGAGTGATGGATGCATCCTGCCACTCCCTTCTCCATTAATCTCAATCCCCCCCCCCCCCGTCTTTCATCCTTACCGTCACTTCAGATGGAGAGTGGATGGAGAGAATTAGGAGGAGGAGGTGAAAAGGAGGGTAGTCCTCTTTTACTTCATCTGTCTGTCCATCACTAGCTGACATTAGACAAGCCCCTCCTTTCAGAATCCTGCTGTAACAATTAGGTCATGCTCCGAGATTTCACTGGACGATCAGCAGGTTTTGCTCCTTTTCTTTTTTTTTGTCCCTTTGTTCTTGTCCTGTGTGACGACATCTATAGAGAGCTCTCAGTTTGTTAAGTTCAATTAAAAAAAACGCTTTTGATAAAACTGTTCTTGTGATATTTGGGGTGGGGGGGATAGTTAATTAATTCTTAACACATGTTAATCCCTCAATAGGGATTCATTAATTTTTTAATATTTAGTTAACAGAGAGACTAAACAAATATTTACTTTTTCAGTCCGGGTTTCTTCTATGAGGGGGAATGAAACTAGGTGTAATTGTAACAATTGTTACTATGGTGATTAAACATTTATGGTGGAAATACTTTATCGGACACTAATTTGTCCTCCAAACAATGTTTTTATGTCTTTATACATCTCTGGAGAATAGCTTTAACATTATGTAATGCCATTTTCTCTTTGGATTTGCCCTCAAAGGGAATATATTTTTACTAAGGTTAACTGCTGCAGAAGAGATGTTTAATGCAACAAAATGTGTCTGTATTTTAAAGATCTTGCATTATTTGGACACAATCAAAGCAGCTTGTTGGTGTTTACTCAACATTTGTATGATTCTCTCATTCTTGAACGTGTTCTCTGGTGAGCACAGCTGAGATTGTCAGTAGGTGAGGACAAAGCTCAAGCAAATTTCAAATCAATATTTGAAAATACTGCAAACAAAACGTTTTGCTGTAAGGATTAGGACTAATGTTTTTATCTCTTCAATCCTGGCTACAGCCATAGGCTACAGCCCATATTTACTCATTACATGTTTGAATAAGCATCTCAGTCTTTCCTGTCCAGTGCTCGGCCTCAAACCAACCAACAGTATAAAGTGTATACCAAGTATAAAGCAGGACCGTTCCAAATCAATAAGCTGCAACATTAGTAAGTCAGTAAGGCTAATAGTTTGACAATGTCCAGTCCACATATTGGCTTTACCCAGGACTTGATACTATATCATGGTTTTAGTGGAGTGAGTTTGCTCAGACCTTGAAAACAGTAAATCACTATAAAAGCTATTTAACTCTTTTATAATAGGGTTTTATATAGCCTACAGTAAATATCTAATTGCCAGTGTTGTTTTAAATGAATATTATAACAAAAAAGTGATATTTTTACATTGTGTTAATAATGCTGCTTTTACTGCTGTAAATGATCTGAATGCACCCTCCACCACTGATTGTGATCGAAAGAATATAGTGTATAGCATGGTACATATCCTTTTTTTAATGATTGCACCTGTTTATGAGTGTCAGTGACAGATCAGAGATTATCATTAGCACATTACTGTGTATAACAGCCTCTGTTAAGCTCTCTGCTGTGTGATGGGATCAAGATACCATCAATTCTCCAAAGAGGTCGAAGTCTCCTCTCAGGGCTGTTTGCTGTGGTTACATCAGTTCACAGAATTGTCAATATATGTCAGTGATATGCACCCAGATTGCTGGGAAAACAAGTTTGCTTTAGGCAGTGAGGAGGTAAGCCTATACTGTCTCTGAAGAAAGAAAAATTAAAGGTGAGTGTGGCAGACAACCTGGGTGGTTCACACATCAGGTACAGAAGGATAGAAGGAATACGAGGCATCTGGAGGATGGAGTGTATTGCTGTCGTTGTGTTGCTGAGTCTTCTCTCACTGGGACACTCTGCTCCGCTCAGCAGCTGTGAAACTCTGGTGAAACCAATAACTGTCAGCAATGAAGAAGTAAGTGCACCCATGCATTATTTTGCATCCTTGGTGTCTTTATATCCACAGTTACACACATGGATGATGTTTTCTTACAGTGAAGAAATCTGCCAGCTGCCCTGCTGCAGGATTTAAATACTGAATGTGCAGCGAATGAGTAGAACCCAAGTTCACAACTTCTACTGTCTTTATTTTTGAAAAGATACAAAACAGTGGAACCATACCTTACCTGAAATATTGTTTAGTTTAACTTTGCTAAAGATCAAGTCAAGTCAAATTTTCAATTATTGTGAATCCTGTAACTATGCGTCCCCATGTGCAAACTAGTTAAGTGCAACAAAGACTGTTGCCATTTCTAACTTGTATACTGTTTCACCAGGACATAAAAGCTCACAGCTGTTTAAATCCTATAATATCACTTTGCCTTAGTTTTTCATTTTCTTTCCTTTGTAAATCAGACAATGACTGGGAGTAACCTGCAAAGTTTCAACTCCTCTGTCCTCTCGCGCCAACTTAAGCAAAATACATAACATGCTGATCAATACATACACCATGTTTTAAGTTTGTAATCTCGATTCAAAAGCACAGATGCCGTTCCAAATAAATAATATAAATTCAAAGGTTATTTTTCAAACATGTGTCACTTTTCATTTAAATGAACCAAGTATGAGTCTCAGAAATCTCCCATGAGCTAAAATGGGGCCCGAGACTTCAGTTAACGTATTTACATTCTGTGCTCTGTCTGTGCACTCACAGATAATGGGGAAGTGGCTGTACATCGGGGGCAGCTCCGACCTCCCAGGAAGCCGCTCCATGGGCCGTCTGATGACCAGTGTCTGGCTGGACGTCACGGCAACCACCCAGAGCAACATTCTTACCATCCTGCAGACTCAGAGAATGTAAAATTCCCACTCTCTCAAACAAGCCTACAGCATGTTCCTGTATGTCAGAGGAAAATAAGGCATCTCTGACCAATAAGCCTTTAAAAGACTAACCCTGATGGTTCCAGTTAATGTGTCTGTAGAACACCACAATCCTGCTGCTATTCTAAAAAGTATAAGGAGGAAGTTATATTGTTATAGTTTCTTATTAATAGATAGTAGCCACTTCTTTCTGCTGGTTCACTTAAGATGGTCTGATGAAGCATCGTATTTTTCTCTCCACAGATCTGGCCAATGTTCCAGCTTAATATATAATGTGACCTTTGAAAACAGCACAATGTCTATTGGTGAGTAAAGAATTGTGTCAGATTAAAAAGCGGCATTAAAAAGCAACACTCCCATTTTTACTTTCATATTCTGTTTGTGCCCCCCCCCCCCCCCCACCCCTCAGAGCAACCTTTCTACCTCAAAGAAGTTTACCTGCCCACTGACTGCTCTGACTGCCTGGTTGTCTACGAAGAGATCACCTCTGGCAAAGATACATTCACCAGTCTTATGCTATTTAGTAAGAAATACTCTTATCACTTATCAATCGCAATAGTTGCAATAGAATGTTCCCCTATTGAACACAATGAAGCATTAGCATATCGTCTCAAATGAAATGTTCTTACCTCTGACATCTTTGTTTGCAGGCAAGAGACAGAGTGTCTCACCTGCTGATATGGAGATGCTAAAGAGACAGGCACAATGTCTCCAGATGCCACCGTCCATGATGATAGATCCAAACTACGGTGAAAATTTGAACTACTTGTTTTCACCTCAATGTAATACTGAGCTGCTTGATTTGTGTTGACTTACTTTTAATGTCCACAGAAATATGCCCAGATGACCTCCCACCCTCAGAGGGGATCAGTGCCCTCAACACCTTATTAGAGGCCAAGATGGGACAACGGGTTTTAAGACTCCTGGATGCTTTTTTCGACATTTTTGTTAACTGATTTATAATGAAGTTGGATCTGGATCTGTGCCATAGGTCCCTTAGTTTGAGAAAGCTTGGATTTTTTTCATGATAAAAAAATAAAAGTGTTTATGAACTGTTTGTTCATTATTATAATTAGTTGTGGAATCATGTTTGTAAGTCAAACTCTTGGCAAGTACACCAAGCTATTAGCATATGTGCAACCACGTGACTGTTATAACACACACAATTCAGATTTAGATGAATTAATACACTGCAAACATCGGAGAAAGGGAGGAAAGTGGCTTCAAATAAGAGTTGGTTGAACCGACTAGTAGTAGCAGGTCTCATCAGAAATCGCACAAAATAACCATATAAAAGAAAGGTTCAACTATGGACATTCAAGAAGAGGTCTTTATTCCATAATTGTATGATAATATTTTAATTGCAAGCAAGGACTGGGATACACAGTTTCTATAGTGGAATATTTTAATAATTAACATGGTGTCATATTAACCCTTGTATCATGTTCACTTCTTGGACTCTGGTACTGTTTGAGTCAAATTTACCCGGGACTTTATAAAAGTACTACAGAAATGTAAAAATAAATACGTACAATTCCTGAACATACTGTATATTGCCTTTTTCTCAATTCTAAACAATATAGATGATATAGATAATATTAATAATAATATTGATTGGTTATTGAAGCGGATTAGCTAAAGATAGCCTGCTAGCTAGGTAATTTGATGGTAACTTGTACTCTTTAAGTAAGCTACTACTATCATCTGTATAGCCTACGCCTATGAGGCTGCTGATAACATTATTATAATATATTTAAATGAGAAGCATTGTGCATTCCGATTCACAGCTGAAACTAGCAGCTTTTAGTTGTTGGTTAATGCAGCTTTGGAAAAGCCCTGATAACACTTTGGTCAAGTTTCCCTCTGATTGGCAAAGCCAGGGGGTAAAATCCTTTAAAGTGACCATTGGTCATCTTATCCAACCGATGGAGACACCATCTGTTTAAGCTGCTGGGTAAGTGAACGCTCTTAGCAGAAGCCACAGACATCCTCAGATCCAAATTTTTGACACAGACGGTTGTGGAGAACGCTTGGGCGGAAATGACTGCTGCTAACTGTTTGTCAGGCTCAAAAAAGTAATTTCAAGCCCATTTTCAAGGATTATATCAAGATTGTTGTCTCCAAACGACTATAATTCTGGTAAATCTGGAGCTAAAGCCATGTGTGTGACCACTGACCAGTTATGCTTTTAGTGTGTCTCTTATATTCCTTCTCATGAAAGCTTTGGCCTCTGCACCACTCTCACAACTAACATCACCTTGGAAAACAGAACTTTCTCTATAGATGAGTCATATTGATTAGTCATGCTGTACCAACATTTTTCACCGACCATGAACCCACGCAAACAAATTTTGACTTTGTGCCCAGCATTACAGCATCACTTTGTTTAAGGGTTGTTGTCTATTGATGTACGTGTATCTCCAGTCCAACATCTAGAGTTGACTATGGTCCTAGGCCTACTATAGGTGCGGTGCCCTGACTGCCTGGTTTCTTACTCAAACTTTATTGGAGTAAGCTCATTCAGTGGGGTCCAGCTCCTGTATATGACTTCAAATGTCCGGAATAATAAAATGAATGTCTGAGAAATGGTGTCACCTTTACATAATTTTTTTTTTATTTTTTTTTACAAATTGCACCCTGCAGAAATGGTATGTGGGTAATGACAATGTTTTAGACGTCAGTAGTTCTAGACTTTAGTAATAAGGTAACTATAAAAGTTTCATGCCAATCTAAGATCAAACCTAAATCAAGAACATCAACAGCAACTAGATTTGCTTTTTGTTTGCCTTGATTATTATTTTGTAGCAAAGCTATCCCAGCAGCATCGTTCTGGGGATGGTATCATCTGTCAGTCAGTCAATCACTTTGGTAGGTAGGTAGGTAGGTAGGTACTGGTAGGTAGGAGGTAGATAGATAGATAGATAGATAGATAGATAGATAGATAGATAGATAGATAGATAGATAGATAGATAGATAGATAGATAGATAGATAGATAGATAGAGAGATCCTAAAAACACTAACACACATGTCAAATGTTTTCAAACTTGTATATAATTGTTCAAAAAAACAATCAAAAAACCTTGATCATAGAAATTTTACTTTTAAAGGCAAAACAAATATGTGGTCACATATCCAATTTCTTCTATGGTTTTCTAGAAAGAAAAAAAAGGTGTGAATATATCAGACATTTTTTGTACCTTGAATAATATAATAGCTGAATCAATTCTGTATTTGTGGTCATTTAACAATCCGGAGTAGAACCATGTTAAATCTAAAGGAATGTGCATTCACTAATTCATGTGTGCCACAACCTTTTCTTGTGAAATTGACCCACGGGATTCCCTTCCTTACAGGTCTTTGCCCAGAGCCTCAAGCAGCAGACATTATAGATTACACATGTTTTCTTTCCACTGGAGACGTATCTGAGATCAAACCCATTATTGAGAAAATAATTGAAACTTCAGGTGCAGTGGAACACTTAACTAGAATCGCCCCTGAGGTGCTTTCAGAACAGGACAAACTGAACCCAGACGATATCTGAGAAAGAAAATCAATAAAAAGATACTAAATCAATGTATGACCTGCTTCAGCATGTAGAAATGTCCTCCCTTCAACAAACAACTAGCTGCTGCTCATTTTGTCTGGCAGAGCAAACTTCACTCAGTTCTCACAACATAATTTCTCGTACAAAATCAACCAATGTCTGTGATGCATATACTGTATGTAAGCGGCATTACAGATAGGCAGGGTGCCAAATGCTGCCAATAGTCCATCGTTTCCACGCTCCGAGTGTCAACAGCCGAGTGTGAAAGAGGATTCATAGCTATGAACCTTGTTGTCACAGACGATAAATCTGTCCAAGAGCAGATTAAAGCAAAAGATAGATAGCAGTGTTCTAAAAGTAATAATAGAGATACATAAAATTAAATAAAAGCTAAATGACTTCCTGTACCAGTCCTTTTTACAGCCGAGCTCAATGAGCCTCTGACTGAAAACACTCAGTTGTCTGACCAGTAGGCTCATTCACATGCGTAGATTTCCCTCCTTTGTTCATGGATGGATGTTGCAGTTTAACATATAGATTATTTAAAAAAAAATCCTATATATCTTTACTATGCCACATTTGTGCATTGCTGTCAAATGCTGTTATATATGACAGTTCCTTTTTCCACCAATGTAGGCAAAATATATTGATCGTAGGACTTGTTTTGGGCTATTCATTGAAGATGAATTGGGATTTCATCATGAGAACTGCCCACCAGTCCCTTGAGCTGATTAAGCCTGTGGTGAACACATCTAACACAGCAAATCCAGTTGCCTTTAACTTTGTGCTTCCAGATATCCTGTGGCCTCCAATGACAGAACATAAGCAGGAAATCTGAACATATGTAAAAATATATCTTAAAAATCATACCGATTACAGAGGGGGATGCCCATAGCCGTCTTTATTGGTAGTTTATTACTGTACATACACCTGCTCATGAGTCATATGTACATATATCTTTCTCTCTCCCCCATACATACATACACACACACACACACACACACACACACACACAACAATCCAGATTATATTAAAAAAAAAAACTTTGTAGGCTCAATCACAGTCTGATATCTACGAAGAACATTTGCATCTGGATACAACCTGTGCACGCACACACACACACACACCACAAATATCTGCATATAGTCTTGATTTACATAGAAGAGACCACGATCAAAAATATTTAAAAAAAGTAACTGATGAATCAATAGGCAACCCAGTGATAATCAAGTGAATTTGGGTATTTTAACATATAATCCAACAGAATGTCTGAGCTGTGTGAGTCTGTAGAATACGTGATTCCTTTACCATCTAAACAAGACGACCACAGATTGGTTATTTTCTTTTAATTTGGGGCATTTTTTAATTTCAAAACTAATTCTTAATAGATTTTACAATTATTGCAGTAAAGTGTGATCTGGGTGGTATGCTTGACCCCCTGGTTTAACTTTGAAACATACCTGACTGTTAGATTTCCCATTGCTACATTTTGTGTTTATCTGGTTTAATCCCCTGAGTGTGACCCATGCGATCACTGGAGCCAAGTGACCTAAAACTGAGTAGCTTTGTTCTATCTCAGTCCCAGGTCGTATACCCAGTAGAAAAAGCTTGTCTTCTACTTGCTGGCAAATGGTTGCATGTTTCATTACATTGAGATGCGCTTCATTATGTATATATATAACATGTCAGCTTTCAAAATAGTCTTTGGGCATTTATCGCAAAGCAGGACTGTATGCTGGATAACTGATCTAAATTATTTTAACGTAGACCTGCATTTCCTGACATTTTATCAATGTATCAAGCTGGTATTAAACAAAAACATGGTTGCCTATTTGAACATCTAGATTCTAGAAGAAACAGAGGGACGATATTAATCATTTGAATTCACTTTTGGACACTTGATTGCAATTTCCACATTTCAACTTCCTGTCTATTTAACTGCTACTCTGTATACCAGCTAGTCTCCACCTTCATCTGTCTGCCGTTTGGTGTAGTGGGGCAGGTAGCATGCAGTGGGTTTATCAGCTAAAAGACGCCGGAATGCTAGGTTGGCTTATTCTCTATAGGCACATCATCAAGAGTAACCCCTTTCACCTTAAACAGTAATTTTGCATTGATAATATAAAAATACTGATCAGTGCAGCTTTGAGTCTGGTTTTTACTCAGTGCACTTATCAAGGTAGCTTCAGTAATCCTGCTTGATGATACATAACCCTGGTATTACCCAATACTTTACCACAGAACTCTAAACACAAAAGTCAGACTAAATCAAAAACAGAAGAGCCACACCCTTAACATGAACACTTGTATAAGTGAGCCAATGTCAGCAGATAAAAAAAGAACGCCATGTAAAGGTGTTAAGGACAAAGCAATTGTGTGCTTTAGTGTTGGAACATAACCATAAAGACAAAAAGTAAACAACCATGGCATTCCTTTACAAAAACACCCAGAACAACTGAGGCGTATTTCATTGAATGCACATCGTATATGCACACTCACGCATTTATAAATTACAACAAAAGTAACAAACATTGGCTATGGCAAAGAAATGCATCAAATACAGAGCCCTGCTTCACGGAGAGTATTTCTTCAGGTCCGATTTGTCTCTCTTTTTTTTTTGCTTATGTCCCGCCCTCTCAGACACATAAAAAACACAGTGAACAAGCATCGACTGCCTCTCTTATACCAAAACAATTAACAAAACTTGAGATACTAAAAAAAATTGTTTCCTTTCTTCATAACTAGTGGCTTTCTTTTCAGCTTGACTTTTTCCCACTGCCATTCAGAAGCAGTTGCTAACCTGGACAAGCATAACATTGATATCAAATTGTTCCAGGTAAACCTTGTAGCATAAAGACCCATTCATACTAGTATGCGGTGTAAAGTCAGAGTGTGTGATTGTCACTTGGTTTGAGTGATGCACAGTGAAGTGTGCAGATATGAAAGGAGGCGAGGAGAAGGATGTCTGGGAATTGATGACAACAGTGACATTACTTAGCTAAGCAGTTCTGGCCACTGGCCCGACATGTTCCTTTATGACTATTCTGTCCGCTGTGGAGTTAATATGGATGGGGGTTCCTTTGGAGTTCCATGTTACGTTGCCTCCACAGCCTTTGAGTAATGTTCTAGAGCACCAAACCAACTGTTACAAAAGCACTGGGGTGTATTTTTTCAAGTGCCACAATTCCAGTTGAAGCTCAAGGAAAACTCAATTTGAGAGTCCAGTCACTAGCTTTAGTTCCAAAAATTCTTAGTGCTGCCCGTGGCTGGATCTCCCCTGACAACCAACAGATTGGTGCCGATTAAGATGGCTAAACAGTGTGCCAGCTCGCCCAATAGGTCACGGTTCAATGGTGAATTCCCTCCAAAAAACAAGTGGTGGGATGCTGGATTTGTAAACAAGGATATATAGAAACTATGTGTGGGACAGCAGGGGGAGGATCAATGCTACCCCGTAAACAAAAATATCAAGAGTATTTGGGGAAGGGTAGATATTCAGGAGCCTTGACAGCCATTGTTGTTCTGTGACAAAGCTGGGCAGCAGTGGAGATTTAAGTTCAGCAGCAGTCCTGCTAGTCCGGTCTGAAGATCGGGATCTTAGGTAAGAACTCTATTAGGATAACCTGCAGGGGATAAGAGACACAATCTGTTAGTGTAAGACCAACGACAACAAAGTAGTATCATTTTACTAACTCAGGATTGTATCCCTGCCTTTTGGCAATATCAACGTTACTCAATTTATGCGTCAATGTGATCAAGTACATTGTCGAGTCAGGTATCAAATCCACTGAGTTATGGATCAAACAAAAAAAATCCATAAGCTGTTTCTCATTGAAATCTAGACAGTATGTACTCTGGCACAATGTATATTACTGTCTGGAAATAAAAACACGTATGCTGTAATAATTAATTAAACTATGTTGAGTGCATCAGGGGTGAGAATTAACTTGTTTAAGAACTTTCAAATTAACATTAGAACTGTGAAAACAACACAGACCCATCATTCATTCTTAATGAAACTACTACTTTGACAATGTGGGGGTCCTGATGCAGAGGGCTCCAGCAAGAAAGTTTTACCTATGCTTAACTTTTGCTACTACGCAATGTGAGACACTGCATTGAATAATCGAATGCATTCAGTCACACATTCAATTGTGTATTGCTTAGCAAAATAGTAATTTCATTAATAAACTTTCCATGTTTACACATTTAATTTTAAACCTTGCAAATTTTGTGAGGGGGAGAAAATGACTGCAGCCATTAATATATTTCTAGTAGGGCTGTCAAATTAATGCGTTAATCTAGATTAATTAATCACAGAAAAATTAACGCAGAATAACCGCACTTCTATATTGCCCTTTGACCCGGTGCAAAAGAGGTGAGACGATAGCGGAGCTGCACGGACACGGCCCGCACAGGATTAAAGAGTAAAGAAAGAAGCAGGGGAAAGGGGCCGAGGGCTCTATGGATGTGTATGGGCTGCTCCGGGCAAATAAGCATGAAGGTAGGAAGTTATCTTATGTTATTCTCCGCAGTGTCTGTGCATTATTGATTTAGTGGGTGCCTAATTAACAATGTAGGTTCAAAACAGTATCTCTCAATCTTCCTCTGTGTCTCACTTCTGTTTGCTAGCTGCGATCGTCTCCTGCTAACGGGCACCCGCCCCCTCTCACTCTTCCTAGCATATGCCTGTCTTTTTTCCTTCTTTGTGTGTGTGTGTGTTTGTCAATATTTTTGGCTATGAGTAGGACGATGTTGAATGTGTGCAGCGCTGTCTGTTGTGGGAGATAGACAGTTGTCATTTAGCCTGATTGTTTTAGTAGTTCGCTAGTAGTAGTTAGCTAGTAGTTCCTACATTTATTTAATGTAGAAACCTGGCTGAGGTGAGGAGACAGAAGTTACGAGAGACGGGGGGGGGGGGAGAGAGAGAGAGAGAGAGAGAGAGAGAGAGAGAGAGAGAGAGAGACGAACGGTAGCCTATACAGTTTGTTTATAAACAGGCATAAAAGTGTCATATAAGTATGCGATTAATTTAGATTAATTAATCACAGAGCCTGTAATTAATTAGATTATTTTTTTTAATCGCTTGACAGCCCTAATTTCTAGTTGAAAAACATTTATCATTGTATTATAAAACCGCTGCCAGGACAACAGATACTCACATATTCCATCATGTTGTTCGTTTCACACTTCCTTTTGCTTAGTCTCCAATGCAAACACAACTGCAAACAATGAACGAGAAGTTGATCAATAACATCTCCTATCAAGGCACACTATTAATTATTAGACACATTTCTTCATGCCTTAACTGCTCACCTTGTGGTAAAGTCTGGTGTTCTCCCACTCCAGAAGCTTCTCTAAAGATCTTCTTGTCTGGAAGGCCACAGTGACATTAAGATCATATTCCTTTCAGCCACCCCTGCCCCCCAATATTAAATAAAAACACATATGCAGTTGATATGGATGGATTTACTTTGATGTTGTCACATATGCAGCACTATCTTACCCTCTTGCTGAGGCAAATAACGGGCCACAAACTGAAGCCCAATGTGCAACAGCAGCAAAGGCATCCACATAGGAGCCACCGCACATTCACTGGCAGCGTCTTCTTTAGGCAGCTGTTTACCCGGTTGATACTGGCTTTGAATTCCTCTGGTGCCACCTGAGAAAGGGCACTGAGAGTATAGTTAATCTGGTAAAATGTATTGTTCTTAGATGGCAGGTTGAAATACTTTATGTAGTGTTAACACCTAATAAGTAAAAATGTTGTATTGGTGAGCAGATAGATGAATGCATCTAGACAACATACTGCATAACAGAATATGTATTGAAATACACATAAGTAAAACGTATGCATCACATTTCCTGGTGGCTAGAATATAATGTACAAATGTGAGAGGTCATATTGCTAGCCTCATCAGAGACTCTGCTTGCGTTACACAAAGGAGAGTCTCAGAGCTGTACATCCGGAAATCTTTAGTGGACTATTTTTTAAATAGCTCCTGCTCTTCCCTATGTGCAGTAATCGCAATAAAACAATACGTATCGGGTAGCCAAAGTTGTTGTCTGTATAGACAGGGGTTTGCCTGTTATTTAATATTGCATAGTTCCCAATTACAGCATTTTTTTCTCCGCAAGAGCCTGAAATTCCTCTCAAATGAAAAGCTGTTGCTGACCATAGGTCTGCTATATTCGGGGGAAAAAATTCCATCCTTTTTTTGCGACACTGTGCCTGAGGTGGGCATGGACCAATTAAAATAGGTTTAGTGTCAATAAAGCTAATACCTGGCTTACAGTGTATCAAAAAAAGGGAACGGAAGTTATGGCCATGAGCATGGCAGACCCATGGGCCAGCGTCATCTTTGATTTGAGAGGAATTTCAGGCTCTTGTGGACAAAAATCCGTTGTTATTGGAAACTACGCAAAATCAAATAAAAGGCAAACCCCGGTCTACAGACAACAACCATGGCGACCTGGCAAGTAAGTAGTACCGTTTTATTGTGATTACCGCACGTATGGGGTAGAGCAGGAGCTGTGAGAAAAAGTTCACTAAAGATTTTCAATGTATAGTTCTGAGACTTGGCTATGTGTAATGCAAGCAGAGTCTCTGATGAGGCTGTCATTTTGCCATAGTTACGATGTATAAATGAACAACAAGACACTCACCTTTCCCGTTAGTGCTGAAGGAAATTCTGACTCAAATTTGTTACTAAGCCCAAACCTGCAGGGGAGAGGGGGAGAAGCAAAGTGTTATAGACAAACAGTATGTGGTATCAGGTCTACCACATGTGCTACCCAACTTTACATGCCACTGAGTAGTAGAAGGAGTGCTGACCGACTAGTATGTAATATGCAAACTCTGTAAGAAGGAAAAATGAGGGGAATCATCAATGCGATACCATAACACTGTTGATTGGGGTGAATTGTGAGGCCACAGTAACACACCGCTGCTAGTCTGGAGCTAACACTGCTTGTGTTTACCTGACTGGATTAGAAACAACATCCAGTTACTTCAGTTCCTACTGCTACAGCAAAATGTATCAGTAAAGTCCAACTACGCATAATAATTAATATCTCATTAATGTACAAGAGTTTTTTTAATTACCCGGTAGAAACACCCATTTCTAGAGATCAGGCTCACTACAAAACACCACAAGGTGTCTAATACCGTGTTGAAGTTAACAGTGATAAAGTGTCCGATCGCTTTAACGTATATCAAATATGACATTACGTGGTAAATACAGATGAAGTAGAGGCATATGTGTTGGGTCATGACGTGGTTCATCTAAAACGAAAGCTAAATCTAAGGCTAATCAGCCACTCCTCGCAGACTTAGCTCTACGCTAACTTTAGCAGCTAGCTGGCTACGCTAGGTCACCAGCTAACTCAGCTAGCAGACAGGTATCCACGGAGCCCAGGACAGCTAGTCATTACACGGCGTCGGTAAACTCCTCTATCTCTCGGTGCCCGCAAGCGTCGCCGGTAGCTTACACAGTGACGTGGCCGGACCCTCGCACCACCACCGGGTCCGGAGCGTACTTGAGGAGCTGCTCCTCCGCGGCCCTGTCCTCGTCCTCCTCTTCTTCTTCCTCCTCCTCTTCGTAGATCTCATCAAAGTCCTCCATCATCGCACGACTCGGCCTCGCGCTTCCCTGGAGAGACTCCGGGACAGACACGATGCCGACGAACAGATAGACCTTGCTGATGAAAGAGCAAAGAGAGAAACGCAAGAGAAAAAAATACGCAAAAATATCAACCAACCCGTTACGGAGACGATATAGTTCACATAGTCCAGCGAGCTCAGAAACAAAACATCAACATCCGCCGCAGTGACCGTACGACACCGGAAGAGTGGTAGACGTGCTTACGTCAGAGGAGTTTTTTCGTCCTAAGATAAAGTTTAGAAAAATGCATTGAAACCTTATCTATGATTGAAACATACTGTTTTTGTAATGTTTCCCACTTAAATGGGAAAATACATAGTGTTTATAAAAAAAGGAAAAAATAGAAAAACTATTAAACCGGCAGTTTAGCAGATTCTCCTTCAATAAGACATGAACGATATAAGAATACGTCTTTAGTCATATCTGAGTGAGTTTTCCGGTCCCTACTGACAAATACAGCCGAGATGAACTAATTAAAACGTTAAGAGTATCTGTTCTAATTTGAAGGGTTATCACCGGAAGTGTTCCATTAGCATTGAAGCCAACCTGTAGCTACTTATCGGAAGTGCTGTTGAACTACAGTCGTGTAAGTGTTGCCTTCAGGTTTTATTCTTTATCGATAACTTTAAACATTAAGTCCTGAGATATTTGGCACTATGACACACACTGAGAAATTTAAAATTATTTCCCAAGTGTTTAAAGACGTACTTCCTGTCCTCACAAGTGGGATTCTTACTGTGGTGCTTTTATCTAGCGTTTTGTTTGGTATCCAAACATATTTCGACTTCACTTCAGGGGTCTTAAGTGTTGGTGCCACTGTTTTTCAGAGTGGACACCTCCACATACTCTTGTTGTACCCTTTTTACCACCGAACCTTTGCTCAGCTCCTCGTGAACATCACAACCCTGGTGTTTCTCAGCGGCAGCTTGGAGAAAGGTTTCGGTACCGTCCGTTTCCTGTACCTGTTTCTACTGCTGTCCATCACCACAGGCTTGTTGTACAGCTTCGTTGATCTTATGCAGACTGACGACAGCCGGAGTCACACCGAGGGGCTTCTTCCTGTGGCCCTGGCGTGTGTAGCTGTAACCACCATGCACACCAAAACGACTAAAGGATTCCTGTGTGGAGTCAGTTTCCCCACCATGGCTCTCCCTTGGGTGCTCCTCCTAGTCACCACTGCCCTGGTTCCTCACAGTGTGCTCCCCTGTAACATCATCGCCGTCCTGGTTGGGTGGATGTGTGGGAAAGGATGGTTCTCCCTTCTGGACTTGTCTGAGGCCAGGGCTGGCGTTCTGGAGAAGATGATGCCTTTCAGGTTGTTGAGGAGCATCAGCGGAGACATGTTTGTCCCTGCTTCCACCGAAGAGCGGAGGAAGACCCTCCTTCCACAAATTAATCCCACACCTGGGTCATACCCAACCCAGGCTTATGCTCCGATGCCCAGCATTAACACTGCTCATAGTCATACCGCTACCAACTCCTATGAAGGCTGGCCAAGTTCGACCAGTGCTCTTTCAGGTCCTGTGCCTCCTCTCCATTCTCATGGACATGGCGTTGGGCAAAGCCACGGACACACTTGCAGCCACAACCACAGTCATGCACATTAATTTGATTGCCTTACAGCAACTGTACAGATGAGCCATATTCCATACTTTTTTTTACACTGGCAGCATCTTTTTTTCCATTGGATTTCATTTCGTTGTATAGTATCAAATGCATTGGACACATTGTGAACCTGATTTAACAGTATGTGGACTGTCTTCCCAACTGTGACATGACTCTGACTGTGTGAATATTATGGGTGACGCTTGAACATACATTTGTACAATTACTGCTTTTGTAACGTTTATTTACTAATTTCTATAATAAACAAATGTGTAAAAATAAAAAAGTCTCTAGGAAGAAGACTCATGAAATACATAATAAACATAAAAATATAAGCACAAAACCTCAAATAAGTTACATAAGGCAAGAAGCTATGAGTGTCGGTAATACTTTTCAAAGAGGAGGAACAGCATAACATGACAACTCGACACACACCAGTCGTTTCTTATAAGTATTCCAAGTATTACATCTATTTAGTTTGATCATTTGGCTTTGACGTCAAAAGGGTGTGATCCGTTTCTGTGTCTTTATGTTTAGTCTTGTTAAGTTGCCTGATGAAGACAACAAAACATTGACGTTTTTTCCCCTGTCTCACTTTAAAACCTTACATTTTTCCAGTTCAACATCTATAAATCCAGTTGGTATACATGCCCCTAAAACAAATGCTTCACTTGCAAAATAATAACTGTTCAAAAACTCATGCTTAACAAGCATCAGTGTACAACTTATTGAACTTGGATCATGGTGTGGTTAACACCCATGTTTTTCAAGCAGGGCTGCTTGTGAACCTACAATCTTGCCTGTGTTCAAATTGTGCTCTAATAGTAAAATGTAGCTTTAATATTAATTTTGACATTTAATTGTGTATTAGTGAAGATGAAAAGGACACACAAAGACAGTTACAATTTGGTTTAATGGACTCACTTGAAACACTTGTATTGACCAGAGACTACCAAATATTCACAACACCTGACGCTAAGTTGCACCGGAACAAAATGGCCACTGATCTGCCAACTGTACTGAGAGTGATGTCAGCGCACAGATCCCATCTATATTCAAAGTAAGGCTCATTCCTCCCAGGTGTCTCCATACATATTCTTTGCTGTAACAGAAGAGATATACAGGGAGGAGGAGTTCAGTCTTTCACAAATGTAAATACAACACACATTTTTTGAATGTCAACCTTTCATTAGTTCCTGGTGTTTTACACATGTCTACACTAACCAGACACTTACTCTCTTTAGTGAATCTCATTGGCTCCTTCTCAGGGGGTGTTTTGAGCAGAGTCTCAGCCTTCTGGGTGAGTGTCACCTCGTAGTTCTCTCTGTTCTTGAGCCTCAGGTCCTCATAGAGGGTTGCCTTTTTCCTGGGCTCATCATCATCCACATATGACTGGACTGAACATGATTGGGCCAAGGAAAGGGACAAAGAGGGTTATCTATAGCCTGGCATTCCCAGACCTGCCACTAGGCGCTGGCAAATTAAATTTGCTGCACCTGTTGGTCTGGCCACGCTCCGTTGAAGCTTTATCAAGAAGACCAGAAATCTGGGTCTCACGTTTCAATTGGTTTTATCTAATATGGGCGTGCCAGAGCCCTTTATATGGTACTCTGGGAAGGACGTAACCGGATGACGACAGTGACGTGCATGCGACGTCGAAGCCGTGATAGTAAACATCAAAGATGGCTGCGGATATGTTGTGTGAGTTTGAGACTGCTTTGGCCTCGACCCTTAACGATTTGGAAGACGGCACTCAAATCTTTCATTAGCAAGTAAGTGGAATGTTCTGTTTTGCCGACCGACAACGGCAAACGTTTAATTTAACAGTTTAACAGCTGTTCGCTAAACGAACGGGGCTTACGTCACCTTGTGCATCGCTCTGATTGGTTGTAGTGCTATCCAACTGCGTGCAGTGGCATTTAAAATGCACGAGTAGGAGCCGCCCCTTGAGTTGGAAATTACTATTGATCGTGGCCAGACACTATCGTTCAAGATATCAGGGTCTGGATTTCCAGGCTAGGTTATCTAGGCAAGCTGAAGGAAAGGTTTCCCAAAAGTATACTTTGCAGTTGTGGGAAGGACATTTCATTATAGGAAAGATACAGTGAAATTGTACAGCACTACAGATCGTTCTCGCAACCCCCAGTAAGCATAAATCCTCTTTTGAATGAATATAATTACAATTTCTGATTTCAGGAAGTAAAAAAAATTAAATAAATGTAATCCAAGTTTGTGGTAGTAGTGCTCCCTTTTCTATTGATTATTTCAGTTCTCTTTTTGGCTTTGGATGTGCTCAATGTTTCATTACACAAATTCTAAACACCAATCATTTTTCTTTTAAGTTTAGAGTAACGATAGGTGCCATAGTTTTGACTTTGGCACCTAGTCTGTTTACAATAGTTAACCGTACCAAATAAATGAACAGTATCAAAAGCTAAATCTGCTGTGTGCCTGAATTTGAAGATTCATTTGCAAATATAATTATAGCTATCACTTAAATAAAAAGAAAAGGAAAGAAATATTTGAATTGCTAGCTCTTCATATTTGCCCCATTATTTGAAGCTTTATAACTTCTATCACTCAAATTATCTGTGAGCCTGAAACACTCATTCATTTGCACAAAAGATGGTCATTATTACATATGACTAAAAAGGCTTATACAGTAATCCTCTGTGGTACCTGGAGCATTGAAGTCATTTGCTTTGCGCATTTGCTCAGGCTGCTCTGGATTGTAGCCATATCCATGCTCTGTAGTAGTGGGCATCTGACTAGGGGCTTCCGCTGCCTGGAACATGTCAACTGGCTGGGTGTTGGGGTCACCCATTTCTGACTGAGGACTCTGGGGACTGGGCATTGAGGAAATATGAAAAAAAAAAATACTCCACAGGGTTAATTGGTGAATTAAACATGTATCTTGATCAAGCGTGTGGGTTACTCACATCTGTGAAGGCAGTCCTGTCCTCTGTCTGAGGGCCTCCCCAAGAGGCGAGTTCTCTAACCTCTTAAACTTCTCCTGGCATGTTTTCATGTATGACATTTTCCCTGCCAGGTAGCCACAGAAGCCAGCAACTGGAGGGGCAAAAATACTCATAATTACCCATGCATCCAAAACATTTTGTATATCAATATTAAATATTTGAATACCCCCCCTAACAATTATGTTACAACATTTTATGACACAACTGCAATGCAGCCTTTGATAGATGAAGTCTAATGATACACTCAGTTGCCAGTTTATTCATAATAATAATAATAATAATAATGGATTGGATTTATATAGCGCTTTTCAAGGCACTCAAAGACGCTTAAGCACAGTAAAAAACAAATGCAGTTATGCCTTCATTAGAATCACTACTATGCTAGTTTTCGTTGATACTGTTAGGGAGGATGAGTCTGTCAAATTTAGTCCACTTTCAACTTGAGTGCGTTCACTCCCAGCATTCCTAACATTGATGAACTTACAGGCCACTTTGGGAAGAGCTCCAAACCTCGGAGACGGAGTCAGAGTACCTGCAGATATGGTTTAAATAGATCATGGTGAATTCAAAGTTCAAGGTGTGTTTGAATTTCATATGTTGCATATTCCTCCACATGATGCATTGCATTACCTCTGACAACAAGGGCTTGAGTGATAGCCATGGTGACCACAGAGAAGGGCACCGCTGTGAAGAAAACAGAGGTGTTAAAGACACATTGCTCCACTATTTAGCCTTGGTTTAAACACAACATAACATGATTTAAGCAACAGACAGAAACTTACACCTGTACCAAAAGCTCTCCTGGTTGCACTCTTTGAACACCCTAGTCTCTTCTTCTGTGGGGGTGTACTGCACGCCCAGTGGGGCCTGCCAATGGACACACACACACACACACACACACACACACACACACACACACACACACACACACACACACACACACACACACACACACACACACACACACACACACACACACACACACACACACACACACACACACACACACACACACACACACACACACACACACACACCTTTTAATGCCTTTAGTTAATTGCCACTAGACGCATTATAAAGTCAGATAGGCCTAGTCCCACCGCACAAACTAAAGAGAAACAACAGGCAACACCATCCTCGTTTGTTTCTTAGCCACATTCAGTCAGTATGCAGTTCACCTAGAGTGCAGGTTAGCAGCTAGCCTGACACGGTAGCATGTGCTTACACAAATGGTGTTTAACGGTGTGTTTACCTGCTTTGTTCCGTGCTGCCGATCCTCCGTGAAGCCTGTGGAGGGTGACGACATTTTGACGGAGAGGTCAGGGTAAATTAAGCTTTCAAAGCATTTAAAATTACAAACTGTTACGCCACTCGGCTGTCTGACTTCTTGTCTGTTTGGTACAATGTCATAGCTCGAGCTAACTGACCCGGATATAGACTTGTAAGTAACTTAATAATACAAAATAAAGTGGCATTTGTAGCGAAAAAGTGATGTTGGTCTAAGTAGGCCTACTGCCTGATTCTGAACACCCAAAATAACTTGCATGGATATTTTTTTATTTTTCTAACTCAAACATTCGTATTCAATAGCCTAGAATTACACCTTTGGTTAAACAATTTTGCGCTGGATCTTTTATTTTGAAATAACAAGAGACATCGAAAATGTCAGTCATCGTCCTCTAGTTGTTGAATAAAAAAAGAAATACAAATAATGCATCGTAATAAAATAATATGCTTTTTGGTTTTCTTACATGACAATACAGCCTATGTTACCATGCCATGCGCTATGTTACTTGTAAGTTATATAGGCCTACCAAGTTACAATGATATCACTGTAACCTAGATTGAATTTTAATTCCATATTTAAGGCCTTGCCTATATGATAGGCCTAGTAGACTTTATTATTATTATTATTAGTTTATTTGTCAGGGACCATGTACAAAGTAACATTAATCTCACAGAGAGATGCATTGTACCAGATTATAGCAGTTATTATCGTTGTAGTATTCTTTGTTTTATTTTATATTTAATAATTATGTAATGTTACTGTGTAGTGTGTGTTATATTACAGAAACTTAACATATATCATATGTGACACTTTATATTTTAATATCTTATTTTACATTGCATTTCAATTCAGTAGTCTAAGTTTTTGTAAGGTGTAGGCCTATATCTAGCATTTTAATGTCAACATACTCACTTTCATTAATTATGTAGCCTAAAAAGGTAAATCATTGAACTAAACATTTGTCTTACTTCATAGCCTGTCTCTTAGCTGCTTGAACATGTCTTATTTACTTTCCTTTCCTTTACAGATAAAAAAATCACAAAATAATTGCAAAGAATTTACAGGAAGATACAGTTTAAATACCTAACCAAAACTAAGAAAATACAAGGGATTGACATTTGAAATCTCACAGGAGGACATATGCCTTTACAAAACCTTCGTATATCTCACTACATTGAACTCAGAAATAAAAGTGCTGGTTGTGTCGAACAATCCATATTTACCCTGAGCATAAAACACAATAACTTATTTGTATCTGATTGAAGTTGCCAATAAGAACAGAATGGTACAATGTTGCATTAGCATCGTATGGAGCCTAGGTGATGCTATTGCACTTCTACACTGTTTTCCACAAAATAATTTGATTGCCTCCCATAAGAGGTTTTGTGAAGAAAAAAACAAGGTGCTATATTAAAAACTTGGAGATGCTTAAAATTCAAGATATCTGTTCTTCCAGAGCAGGTCTATATAGAGAGGGAGAGACAGAGGAGAGGATAAGCGAGATATCACAATCAATAGACTGACATTTAATGATACAACTAAAAAATAGTATGTTTTCCTTTGTTGCCCCAGTTATCGTCCATTACGTTTTAGTGGCATCATGACATGACAGGAAGCGCCAGACTAAAATGTATTTTTGTTGGATTTGTGCCTGTGTGTGTGACAGAGTATAGGGTCATGGTTAATTTCCAGAGGTCAAACTTTGGCAGATCACAGCAGCACCTGGGGAGTAGTTTGTTCCATTAGACAGGCTTCTGGACCTATATAATGGGCACCTGGTCTGTATTGTGCTGCAGAGGTAGCCTGGCACCGCCCGCCTACCTACTTCCGCTCAATTTTCATTTCCCTTCAGTAGGTGTACGATGGTCTGCAGGACCAGGCTACTGCAGAGGGGCACCCGTGACAATAATAAGGGGGCACTTCGGGTGTCAGTTGGGTCACTGTGGGCTCTATCCACCTAACTAACTAGATGGGCATTTGGACCATGCATTTATGCCATTGGTGTGATATGTTGGATCATGGTTGCAAATTACCTGCTGAGCTAACCCCAGATCATTAAAATGCCAGTGTTTATTAATCTACACTGTCCACAACAAACAAACAAACTCTACGTAGACAGTTTATTTTGTCCACCTAGATCAAAGTAGTACACAACCGTCCAGCAATAAGTCCTACCCTGTCATACACACCAGCACAGATCAACTGCGTTCTACTGACAGGTGTTTCTATTATTTTGTCAACTCATTGCAATGAGGAAACGGAAAATAATAGACAACACCTGTCAGTACAATTCAATACAGTTCAACTGTAGGTCAAACTTCAGCCTCCGGGGGCACTCGTGGTGTAGTGGTTAGAGAGCCCCCCATGACGTGTCCTGGATATACAGTTTTACAAAGGGCACTTCAGATATAAAAGATTTGTGCTGGTGACTGAACGTATGTGAGCCACTGCCCTGTTAATCAAACTGTAATGGGCAATTTGTTCATACATATAGATAATGTTAAGCAGCTGACTGAAGTGGTCTGTAAAGTTAATGACATGATATGATGCCAACCATCATGTTTTCATTCAACCTTTACTCCAGATATTATTGAGGGGCGACCCTCATTTCCAATGATGTCGATCATGTCCATCTTACCGTGTATTCCGCAAACTTTCAGGTTGTTTCATATTTGAGTTGCAATCTCTTCATTTAGTGTTCAAAATGTTAAAAAAATCACAATCAAGGCACTGACCGCTATTTCTAAGTTTTTTTTCTTTCAGATATATTACCCAGTCATGCCCTTTGAATATGATAAAATAGCAAACACTTTGAAAGTAAATATATAGCATGTGAGACATATTCAACTGGCAACTGAGTATATGGAGGAGTTTCATCATGACATGCCCTGGATATACAGTTTAACAAAGGGCACTTTAGATATAAAAGATATGTGTTGGTGACTGAACATTTTTTTTTTTTATATATATTTTTTGGGCATTTTTATGCTTTATTGATAGTGCAGAGAGATAGAGGTGAAATGGGGCAGAGAGGGGAGTGACATGCAGAGCGGCCGGGAATCGAACCCGGGTCTGCTGCTGGGCCCGGCCCGGGAGGGGGACGCCTTACCGACTGAGCTAAAGGCGCCCCCAGGTGACTGAACATTTGTGAGTCACAAAGACAGATGATGTTGACTTCGCCTCCTGTCATCACCTAACATTGTCAGGTCACAATTTCCATGGAAATTCAATGCACCATTGTGGCCTGATCAGACACTCTCTCTCTCCTCTAGGGTCCCTCAGCCATCATCACCATCTAGGCCTAAACATAGATCATTGATATTTTGAAGCGTTGAATGGGTAGCTGTATTAGGAGATCAATAGATTGCTACAACAAAATAGTGTGCTCAAAATAGAACAAACCACAAACCCAAGCAGTGCCCATGCGACACAGTGAACATCCTGCTGAAACCAACCCCCACCCTCACGCGGTCTCTCTGTTAGTGGTATAAACCTTTGCCAGGGGAGCCACTCTCCCTGCCAGTCCTCACCTATGGTCAATCTCAGGATCCACCAGCTGGAACGATTATCAGACGTAACAGAGTATTTAGAGATGATGTTAACAGGTACAGGTAGATAAAGGAACTTCTATGCAGGAGTTTTTCTATTTAAAATGGATGGACATTTTGCAAAATCGGACAAACAAATGGAACTTTTAATCATGAATCATCAGCGTGAAAGCAGTAAGGTATTTAGGGAAGGAATACAGGTTAATAACAGCAGGTGCAGATGAAGTTGGATACCACCGACTCAAGACTTATCAGGTACCATGTGAGTTGGATTGCGACACAGCTTGCATAGAGATTACAACCGTGTCAGGAAACTAAGACTAATCAAGGTTTGAAAGGTGTGTTCGGCTTATCTATGGAGGGGGGAGTTTTCCTTTTGATTTGAACATCACATTTCTGTTTGCCTTCCACGGACCCCCCGCCCCCTCACAAACCCTTCCAATACCTGCGTGGAGGCAGCATTTTTAAACCTGAAGCCCATGTGAGCTCAGAACTGCACACGCGGAGCATGGACTCACTGCACCCGCCACAGGTGAGTACAAACATGGCTCCTCTCAATCAATCTGCGTGCCTATTACTGTCACCTGAAAACTTGGGAATGTCAGTTTTGTATTTTTTCTTCTTAATTTTGGATAAAATAAAACTGTGCCTTAAAAGTTCACACAATGTTACTGTTATTGCATTTATTATTAATACCTGAATAGTACACTTACAAATAAAAAACAATATTTGTTTTTACTTCACTATACTAACATAATGGTAAGATTTATACAATATTACAATAAAGTTTGTTGTTACCATCTAAATGTTAATATCGTACTGCTATTATGATAACATAAATATGTATCCTGTTTTTTGATATACAAAGTCATATTTTTAAGTTAAGAAAAAAGCTCAAATGCAAGCGGACCACAAAAAACGTATGTGTGCATGGACTCTAAGTTAAGTGACAAAATGGAAATGGGCTAATAAATGACTGGTAGAAACCATTAATTGATATTCATATTGAATTTAAAATTTTATTTCATGACGACAGAACACTTGCAGAAATGTAGATTGGAAATAACCACTTAAACGCAGTAATGGAACATAAAATAATGATAGATTTTGTAGTGATGCCGTTTTAGGCAGTATTTAATTAATGCAGAAAACAGGGTATTGGGTGTGCTCGTGGCACAGTGGTTGGAGCGTCCAACTAGAGGCTCGGGCCTCTCAGCAGACCCGGGTTCGGATTCGACCCAGGTCAGTTCTTTGCATATCTTCATAATCTTAAAAAAATTAAATGTATGTAAAAAAAAGAAACTAGAACCTTGGTACATTGGTATGAATCAACACTTTGTTAATCAATAGTTAATGAATACTTTCACATAGCAAACAGATTTAACATGTGTTTGCAAATGTTTAAATATTGATTTAGCTGCCACCTTTCTTTCTGTGTCATACTGTTGTGTGAATGGAATTTTACAGCAGCTACACAATGTGACTATAGGATCAATACCCTGGCATGTGAGGCAAAGTGTATGTGCGTGTCTGTGTTTGTGAATTATATGAACCTAATGCCCTGATAGTCAAACTGTGATGGGCAATTTGTTCGTACATATATAGATAGTGTTGGCCAGTGATCGACAATGGGTGAAAAACAGCTGACCAAAGAGGTCTGTAAAGTTTAATGACATGATATGATGCCAACCACCATTTTTTCATTCAACCTTTATTTATACTCCAGAGAACATTGAGGGGTGACTCTATTTACCAAAGATGTCCATCTTACCGTGCATTCCACAAACTTTTAGGTTGTTTCATATTTGAGTTGCAATCTCTTTATTTACTGTTCAAAATGTAACAATTCACAATCAAGGCACTAATCAAGTGATCTTACAGATATACCCAGTCATGCCCCTTTAATATTATAATACAGCAAACATTTTGAAAAGTAAATATATAGAATTTGAGAATGAAATCCGTATACAATGTTTCTTTTTTTCAGACAATGGCTGATCAAACAAAGCACAACGAAGACCACAATGAAACACAAGGAAGAAAAAGGAAAGGTATTTTTCAAATTGTGACAAATGCAACAGAAGGATTTTTCTGATTTACGATATATCAGTTGTATTTAATGTTGACATAGGTGCACAAATAAGACAGTAGATCTATTCAAAATGCTTTCTGCTTCTCAGACGCCAAAGCGAACCTTGCTCAGTCCACTATGGCTTTGATTGAGGAGGAGCCGGAGGACGTAGACCCTTGGGACATGCCGGAGCTAAAGGATACAGGGGTCCCATGGTCAGGTGAATAATCTCACATTATTACCAGTGCAGTACAGTTAAGTCTTATCCTTGTATGTTCTTAAAGGAACATGTATGTAAATCCTTATCAGATGTACAGTGCATGGAAAGTAAATCATACATATACATGACTACTGACGGATTATTAACCACCTACGGTAGATATGTGTCCCACATAACATTGTTACACAACCACAGGAGATGACGAGCACACTGGACTTCACAGTTCAACTTCACATCATAATACTGACTCCCAAGTCTGGAGTAACTTTTACTTTTATTTTTTAACGTGCCTTTTAAACTAATTCACCCAGTTTTTAAGTTTTCACGTTTTTTTGTTTAACGTCAAATCAATGTGTAGATAGAAGCTGTCCTATCAAACACACATACAGGTGATCTCCAGTTCAATACTTCCATTGACTTATAAAACCAATTGGCTTCACCACTTTAAGGTGTGTCCTGTTCGATAACTTTGTTGAGATATGTTTTTGATTTGATGTTAAAGGGTCTGTTGATAACTGTCACAAAATAGCCTCATTGAATGGACTTTGAGTCAAAGTAGTAGAACCATAAAATATTCAGGGTGGTAAATATTTGTTAATTGCACTGTTATTGGCTGAACCTCATTATTTCCTTTTAAATTGGACAATAATCCAATCAGTTTTATAGATCGGATTGTAATGAAGGCAGAGATGTCATAAATGAAAATGGATATGATCCAGACAGTAGCCAGGGACACCGCTGCCTCTGTGCCAATGTGCTGTCGACAGAATGTCAAAGATAAACAGTGACTTTATTTTATAGTAAAAATAACAAGTTATATTTCTGAAACTTACGGCAAGTATAATAAATCCAACTTCTGTTTATAATAAACAGCAGTGTTCTCTATTAGAATAATGTATTTTTGATTAAAAGCTAAATGTTCAGCTTTTGCTGAGTTGGTGTGAGCTGTGTGTTTTGGATAATTTAAGTACCGTTTCTACAAAGTGTTGAAACCGTACTTTTATGGAGTCTGTTTCCTGTTATCATATGTGAAAATGCCTGCAGTGTAAAAGCCCCATAAAGGGAAAATTGGATGAAAGATTTAAAAATGTTAATAGATTAAATTCTGTGTTTAATCCCATTTGTTTCTTGTTTCTGTCTCAGCTCTGGATACCAAAGGAAAGGTGTTGAGGGTGTTTGTGTCGGTGGGGAAGTTGATCATGCTGCTGGCTTTCCTCTACATGTTCATCTGCTCTCTTGACATCCTCAGCTCTGCCTTCCAGCTTGTTGGAGGTAAACAGTAAACACACTCAAAGCCATCTTCATGGGGTTAAGAGGAGCTATGAACTAACATTATTGGCCTTTTACACATACAGATATTCTGAATTGTCATTGTAGGGACACAGGAGACACTCATAACATAAAAAAGCAGCTAAGGAAA
Organism: Ammodytes marinus; assembly: GCF_949987685.1. Lineage (NCBI taxonomy): Eukaryota > Metazoa > Chordata > Actinopteri > Uranoscopiformes > Ammodytidae > Ammodytes > Ammodytes marinus. The sequence continues at coordinate 16,400,129 of NC_137235.1, forward strand.
ATAAGTATTCCATCATCATTTACTGTGAAAAATGTATGTCTTAGCTACTTCAAGTCCAACCTCAATATATATTCTATGCAAACAGATGGGGGGGAAAAAGCATTTGTTTTGAGAATGAACACAAGTTCTGTTCACCTTGTTCAGGTAAAGCAGCAGGCGACATCTTTAAGGACAACTCGGTTTTGGCCAACCCTCTGGCCGGTCTGGTCATAGGTGTTCTGGTCACACTACTGGTCCAGAGCTCGTCCACTTCCTCCTCTATAGTTGTCAGCATGGTCTCCTCTGGACGTGAGCTTTCACATATTAACACACACACACACACACACACACACACACACACACACACACACACACACACACACACACACACACACACACACACACACACACGCGCACATGCACACACCCACACACGCATACACAAGCAGGCAGGCAAGCACGCACACACACACACACACACACACACACACACACACACACACACACACACACACACACACAAACACACACACAAACACACAAACACACACACACAAACACACAGACAGACACATCCATGCCCAGAATAAACGCATGCAGCAATGAGGATGATGATGTTGTGGTTGTGGAGAATAGGGAGGGCTGGTGATGAAGGAAACCTGCTTTTTCAGTGCTTACAGTCCAGCTGGCAGTTCCCATCATCATGGGCACCAACATCGGCACCTCTGTCACCAACACACTGGTCGCCATGACGCAGGCTGGTGACCGCAGCACCTTTCGCAGGTAATCATTTCTGTATCTGATGGGTGGCTTCCGCTGACTTTCTTTTCTCTGCTGTTCGGGGAAAGCCACAACACACATAACAGTATGACCAGTATGACCTATTTTGACCCTGATAAAGGACCTTTTAATGCTGTAATGGCCAATAAATGACATAATAGACCTGCCCAGATACATTTCTGCAATGGTTACAGCCCTCTTTTTATCTTTTTTTTTTTTAGCTTTGGGGCAATTAGTTTTATCAGCCATGAGATAATAAAATATTTTCACTAATTAACCCTTCCCTTTATCTAAAAAACACTCCTATTCCACATTTTTTAGGGGGCCAAGCCCGAGAAGGGCCCGGGACCGCGTTTTGCAGAGCAACGCGGTTTCATAGCCCTGCTGGGCAGGGAACCCTATTGTTCTTGTAGGGATTATTCTTCGGCTGATTCCTTACGTAAAAGTGGTGCTGCAGCCCAAACCGTAAAGGGTTGGGACATGCCACTTGCAGGGCTTATCCAGGTCCGTGCCTGGTACGCAGACAAAAAAATTCAGACATGCCGGCCACTAGGTGGCGCTACAAAATAAGGAAAACGTGTATAACTTCCACACCGAAAGTCCGACAGTCAAAAACTTTATAACCACAGATGCCCACAAGTCAGCTGAATCTTTTGAGATAGGCCACGCCCATTTGCGTATATATTGATTTTTCGCTACATCGCAAAAACTGTGTCAGTCACCAAAACATACTCCTCCTACAGTTTTCGCCCGATTTGGACCAAACCAAAAGCATTATGCTCTACCGACTCCCACAAGCAAAAGTTGGTCAAATATTTTTCTACGACCATCGGAAGACCAAACGCTAGCACTTTAAAGATTCGATTTTTCCATATGGAACATTTCTTCTTCTTTTTATTTAAAATGGTGCTGCAGCCCAAACCGAAAAGGGCTGGGACATGCCACTTGCATGACTAGATCCAGGTCCGTGCCTGGTACACAGACGAAAAAAATCAGACATCCCGGCCACTAGGTGGCGCTACAACAAAGGAAAACGCGTTTGGGGCTATAACTTCCGCACCGAAAGTCCGACAGTCAAACACTTTATATCCACAGATGCCCACAAGTCAGCTGCATCTTTTGAGATAGGCCACGCCCATTTGCGTATATATAGATTTTTCGCTACATCGCAAAAACTGTGTCAGTCACCAAAACATACTCCTCCTACAGTTTTTGCCCGATTTGGACGAAACCAAAAGCATTAAGCTCTACCGACTCCCACGAGCAAAAGTTGGTCAAATAATTTTTCTACGACCATCGGAAGATCAAACGGTAGCGCTTTAAAGATTTGCCGATTAGCTTCCTTGTATTACCTTGTACGTAAGTGATCATAAATCCAAAACTATACATCGTATCAAGACAATATTTTAGAAATATGGTCGTACTGTCCTAATGAACATCCTCAAAAAAATTTGGAAAATGTCGCCAAAAGGGGGCGCCAAAAACACAAAAAGTATACATCTCCTTATCCACTTGAGCATCTTTCTCTGCAATTTTTTTGCCTTTTGGTCTATAACTCCCAACCGAACATCCCACATTCAAAAACTTGACATCCACTTGTTCGGTACGTTGAGCTACATCTTTCCATCTAACATAGTTTTGCGGATGTCATCCATAGGGGGCGCCAAAACCATAAAAAGCAAAGAAAACGCGTGTGGGGCTATAACTCCCACACCAAACATCACACATTCAAAAACTTGACATCCACTTGTTCAGTACATTGAGCTGCATCTTTCTATACAACACAGTTTTGCGAATGTCATCCATAAGGGGCACCAAAACCACAAAAAGCAAAGAAAACGCGTTTGGGGCTATAACTCCCACACCGAACATCCCAAATTCAAAAACTTTACATCCCTGGATTCTGTGAAGCGAGGGGCCGGCGCAACGGACGACGACGCCCGATCCCGAGTCGCGTGGGAGGCTTGGCCCCCGTTCACAACTGCTTGCAGTTCTAGTTTTTTATTGTTATTATTCTTCCGGACAATTACACACAATACACAATTTTCTCTTTGCATATTCACACATATTACTTTGTGTTATCGTCCGAAGGGTGGCAGGAGAAGCCAAAGGCTTATCAGGCTATAATGAATATAAATTATTCAAGATTCAAGATGATTTATTTTGTCATTGTACATGTTTCAGAACAACGATAATCTGTTTACAGTTATACCCCGCCAAGAGACATAGAGTGACAGTAACCAAACATGGGAGACAGGGGAGATACACTGAAGAGTCGTCTAGCGTGCGCTGCGCCCCTTAAAGTAGGAAAGGATAAAGAGAACATCAGGGAAAGACAGGTTAAAAAAATGCTACTCTCACACTCTGCTCCTTATGGGTGCAAAGTGTGTGATTAGTACAAAAACCACCTTGGCATAATAAGCAACATGATAACGCCACAGACAAATAGAACACGTTGATAAGCACAAAGGTACGGGTTAGGGGTTTATGGGACGGTAGGTGTCACAGCCCAGGCACCAGGGGGCGTACGCAGCCGGCAGGCGCCCCGCCCGCGGCATCCATTCTGCAATGACGGAGGGAGAGGGGTAAGGAGACAAGAAGGCTTGTGTGGTCAGGGGTCGTGTGTGCTATGTGTCTACGTGTGTGTGTATGTGTGTTCCGTTTATCTAAATCTGTCCAGACATAACGGGAGTCTTCAGGCGGCAGATGGTTTAGCGAGTCCAAGGAGACAACCTCGAGGCCAGCCAGAGATAGAGTTCACAGGAGATTAGGTCAGGAGTGGGGGTAGAGCGTCTTTCTGCATAAACATCCCGGAGAGAGAAGAGATAACACCTCCAAGGACGGTGTGGGGAGCCGAATCGAGATAATGAATTTGTTTTGAAGAGACTAGGCGCTGGAATGTGGAGCCTGTCTTAAAGTCACTGGTTAGGTAAATCCGAAATATTCCAAATCCAGTGGCCGTTTTCCGTGCCTACGGACTGTTAACGCTCACCCAGATCGCATCCACTTTTCGATTAAGTCCGTAAAGCACCTCCAGCTTGCGGTTCACTTCGCTTAATACTTGAGTCTGTACGTTAACAGCCTGGCACAAGCCCTGAAAGACGGGCAGCTTGTCAATGGCCTGATGTGCAGCCAACGCCTTTTTAACTTTGCGGTAGAACAGGAACCCGCCAACACCAAACAGCAGGAACCCTGTTACCAAAAGCCCAATTATGTAGATATCTTCAGCATCCTCGATGGAAAGTGTTGCCAAACACATCGGGTTCCAACTGCTCCATGCGTCCCAGCTGTATCCGGCAGCAAAGGTTCCATCAGGACAGCGGGCTTCTCCTGAGCCCACTTTTCTCGTTGAGAAAATTTGATCTATTGCAGAGAGACCCCAGTTGATCAGATCCATAATTTAGGTATTCGGAGGAATATGCACAGAGAGTCTCAGGGATAGACAGAGACAGCACAGAGACAGAGAGCAGAGCAGGGAAGATAAGGTTTAGGAGGGAGGAGAAATGCGACCGCCTTCGTTGAGAGCTAGTTCAGAGTTCAATTATATATGTATTATCGATAATGATTGAAAGAATGACAAAATCACCAAATTTGGAGATAGCTGTGACTGTGTAAATAGTTTTACTTAATCACTTCATAGATTACTTTCCATGTACAGCGATAATATGTAGCTCCCATTAGAAAGATTAAAGGTTATATTACTTTGCATTTATCTACCTGCTTTTACAATGTACCCAGGGCGTTTGCAGGGGCCACAGTGCACGACTTCTTCAACTGGCTCTCTGTGCTTGTCCTGTTGCCTCTGGAGGTCGCCACTGGTTATTTGTTCAAAGTCACCAAGCTTATCATCGACTCCTTCAATATTGAGAGCGGAGAGGCTCCAGAGCTGTTAAATGTGATCACCGACCCTCTCACTGAATCAATTATACAGGTAAAATTGTCCCTTGTGCACACCATCTTTGTTGTTCAAATTTGAAGATTTAAAAATTGGCATCGCAATTTCCTTTGGGGAAGGAAATGCAAACACAGACTGCAACTCACCTTTTGATTTTGTTTGGAGGACTCCACCTTCAACATCAGAGTGAATAACAATATGCTGTAATGTTGTTGTAAAGAGCCTCAGATGTAAACGCTGTCAGTGGATGCCTCTCATCTTATAGTTGGATCTAAATCTTACCTTTCACCTCCAGGTCTTTACAAATGATGTTATACATGAGCTTTTCCTATGCAGAGGAACTGCATCATGCAGAGATGCATCGTGTTAAAACGCACATCTTAACCACCTGTTAAAACTGTGAAGGAAGTTCTGTTAAGGTTGGAGGTCAACTCAGGTGGAAGAATATTTCAGGTGACTTGGATGAATTATGGAGCAATATTTATTACAGACTTGGCCAAGGAGAACCGGACTGCAACTCTTGTGACTTGCACTTCAATTCTGCCAAACTCATGCTTAGAGCTGTGTCTTAACCTTGCACTATCTCTAATACCTCCCCGGCTCGGGCACCAAGCGTACCAATGTTTTGGTTCAGAGCTGAACACAGTGAACCATAACATTCATGGAGTAGAAGGAGATGAGGCTTTATCTATACAACTGACCTAAGTGTCTCCTAACAGGCTCCAAGGCTGACCTAGAGTCTGAGAGACAGACACACAAGATAGGCATATATGACCTATTAATCTTTCCCATTAATATTACAACTAAAGACCCAAAATTCCCTCACAAAAACCATGAGAAACCATTAACAAATCAGGAATACTTTGCCACATAATACCAAAGAAATATGTGCATTCCATCGACCACATTTGCATTTCAGAATCTCATTAATGACCAACCACTGTGCGACCCATTTTAGCCTCACATTGTTAGAAGACATAAAAACACTGAATCTAGAGCAAAATGAAAGCTCTTTTAAAGAAATGACTAAAGGCAAAATATGCCAGTAATACAACAATATAAGATGTGTCAGGGTAGTACATTTTTGCACATTATATCTATTTCGCCTTTGATTTAGTTGGACGAGTCTGTCATTAGTGGGATTGCCACAGGAGACCCAGAAGCCAGGGATAAGAGTCTGGTGAAGAGATGGTGCCTAACCTTCAGTAACACGGTAAGACCAAAACATGTCAGCTAAGTGCCAACATTTTACAAACAGCAATATTAAAATATTTTTATCAACCTGCCACTGTCTTTCAGACTTTGATGAACGTTACAGTTCCTGGTCCAGAAAACTGCACATCTTGGTCTTCCTGCTGGTCCGATGGCAACACCACGTTCACAATGAAGAACATTTCTAAAACATACAATCTTGAGAAATGTAAGACCAGTATTCACTTAGTTTATACAGTAAATTATAAATTAATTATGCTATATTTAACTTTTAGGGCCAATGAGAATGAAACCTTTTCAATCTATTTAAGTTCAATCTTTTGGGTTTAACAGGTCATAAAAGTCTTTTTAGGGATGACAGCCATTTACAGTGACCAAAACTTCAGATTAAATGATTCAAGTTGTAGCCAAGTTTATGGTTGTGGGAAGTTTTACAACAGTAATGTTAACAAATAAATCAGACAATGCACCAGCAATTTAGCGATATCCCAAGCAGTTGTGGGCTGGACCAGTCTTGAAATAAAATCCAAGAACCCTTTTCTGAGATTGAGACAATGCCAAGTAAAAACGTGTTTGATTAAGAGACAAGACTGAGACCTTCAAAAAGTGCTTTCAAGACCATTCTCAAAACCAAGAAAGATATTGAGCAATACAGCACTGCAACATAAGACAAGGGCAAAATGTGTGAAGCCTCTAGCTACACATCAACCATATAAACTTTGTCAAGTGATAATATATACTAGGGTGTGTGTTTCAGGTTGTTGTTCTGCCCCCAAGTGGCCAGAAAGAAACGCTCATTACCAACTTGTATCCATCGTGTCATTTCCGCAGAACTTTCATGTGTGTGTTTCCTTGTGTCCACAGGTACACATCTCTTTGCTAATGTAGGGCTGTCGGACTTGGCAGTGGGTCTGATCCTGCTTGCTCTTTCTCTGCTGGTGCTCTGCTCCTGCCTGATCCTGATCGTCAAGCTGCTCAACTCCATGCTGAAGGGGCAGGTGGCTGGAGTCATCAAGAAGATCCTCAACACCGGTGAGCAGAACCAGGCAAAAACACTTTACACTCACAGTGCAAACAAAATAATAATTAAGGTGATTGCATTGGTTACATACAGTAAGTGTTTCATTTTCCTTTTGTGTTTGAAGATTTCCCGTTTCCATTCGGTTGGGTCACAGGCTACATTGCCATTTTAGTTGGAGCCGGAATGACCTTCATTGTGCAGAGCAGTTCGGTTTTCACTTCTGCTATTACTCCGCTCGTTGGTAAGGCCAACCATCCATCCATCCATCCATACATACATATACGTACATAAATACATACTTTTTATTCATCCTTATTGTTTTTATTGTTTTTTATTTATTTATTATTACCTACTCAGACTCAAAACTAATAAATGTAACTTATTTCCTGGTAAAACATGAATGACTATAGCAGCTGAAGAGACAGGGAGAGGGTGTGACAATATGTATATTAACCAGTGTAACATTTGTTTGAATAGGTATTGGTGTCATCAGCTTAGAAAGAGCATACCCGTTGTCTCTGGGCTCAAATATTGGAACAACCACCACAGCCATCCTGGCAGCTATGGCCAGTCCTGGAGAAACACTGGCTAATTCTCTACAGGTACCTTTCATTCTAAATATATAGGCCCATATTTGACTTTTAGGCTCTTGAAAATATTGTCGTAAGTGTTCTACTGGCCTACTGTCAACTGAAAATGAAAAAGAAAAAATTGTTGGAAGAGTAACCTATCAATTAAACATTGTATCTTTAATAGGCTACAAAGTTATATTTTTAAACATTTAGAGAGGAAACTATTAGGAAGTTGTAGATCTCTGAAGTAGAACATTGCATTATCCTTTCTAACATAACATTCTTGAGAAGTGGGACAAAACAGGGTGCAATGTTGAAAAAATACAAACCCTATGTTTAGGCAAATTAAATTACATGTATGTATCCAACATATACTAAGCTACTGAGCTAAGGTTTGACACAACCTCCCAGCTTTTGTCCTTTTTAACAAAATGGGCTTTTTACCTTGCCATTCCTTATCGAAATGGGCTTTTTAGCTTGCCATTCCTTATTTTGTGTCAACACCGTCAGACACCAAAAAAAAACAACGGTGTTGACATATTAACGTTTCTTAAACAGAACAAATAGAGTTTTTCTAGTAGCAGTTTTGGTTTTTCTGTTGATGATAGGTGCTAGTATGCAGTACAAATTTCAAATAACTAAGTCGGTGTTGACTTTCAAGATTTGTAATGTAAAATATTCTAAAACTACAAGACTAATCAGAGCCTGTCTGACTCTAATGTACTCTGCAGAGGTAGAATGTGACAAGAGGTCCTTCATGGTGACAGCTGCCCCTTATTTTGGCTGATTGTATTACATTTTAATGGATTGTCTGACGGTGTTGACAAAAAGTGTCCCCCCACTTTGAAACCATATAAAACATGAATGTGTTGAAGCAAAACAGTTTTTATTGATATGAGAGATTATTTAGTGTTGCTTTTGGTGAAAAAAGCACTTTTTGATTATTAAAGTACATTTTTATCAGGTTTAATTGCATATGAAAGATCTCTGTGGACACACTGTTTTTGACTTTGTGAGAAGATAACAAGTGTCATATATTTGACATAAAAATTATTAAATTAAATTGAAGGGGATAATTGTGCTCCAGACATTCTATTCTTAATCCCTAATAACATCTACAATTTTAAATATTTTTATTTTGGAGATAACAGCAGTTACATATGGAAGACGGCCTTTTGTCCCGGTTCTCAAGAATCACTGAAACAATTATGTTTAAAAAAAAAGTTAAGTATTTTATGTTGAGAAAGATAATAAAGTATATTAATTATGTTATGATTGCTCCAGATTGCCCTCGTGCACTTCCTTTTCAACATCTCTGGCATCATTCTCTGGTATCCGATCCCCTTCACCCGCATTCCTATCCGGCTGGCTAAAGCCCTGGGCAACATAACCTCCTCCTACCGCTGGTTTGCCGCTGTCTACATCATATGCTGCTTCTTCGTTTTTCCGCTCCTCATCTTCAGTCTGTCGCTGGCTGGCTGGCAGGTGATGGCGGGCGTGGGTGTCCCTCTGGTCGTCATATTGATCATCATCATAGTGATCAACGTGCTGCAGAAACGGAAACCCGGGTGTCTGCCTGCAGTGCTGCGATCATGGGACTTCCTCCCTCTCTGGGCCCACTCCCTTGCTCCCTGGGACAAAGTGGTTGGTGTGATTACTGCCAAATGTTGTTGCTGCTGCAAATGCTGCCAGGTTGCCCCTAATGATGAGGAACAGGGAGAGAAAGACTCTATGGAGAAGAAAATTAAGCCCCAGCCAGAGGTGTATGATAACCCTGTGATGAGTGCAGAGAAAGAGGTGGAAAATGAGACAAAGATTGAGCTAAATATTTTGAAAATGACCCAGCTTTGAGATTTTACACATATACATTAGGTGGGACAATGACCAAAAGAAATACATTGTTCATGGCACACGAGCCAAACACATTTAGGAAAACTCTGAACTTTCCATAATATTTATGTAATTGTACTCTAACTGTACAGTGTTAAAGGTGAAGTAAGCGATAGATTTATGTTAATATATGTGTTAAATCGCTCTATTTTCATACAGTGATCACTTATATAGTGTGCGCGTTTCATAACTCCTTTCTCTTAGTCACCCACTCTGCATGTAATCGGCAAATACACTTTTCTGTGATCCCACAACTGATATCCAATCAGAAGAGAGAACGCTACAAACCGGCACGTCTCACCGCTGGTGCACTCGCAGAGCGACAGATCGGTGAGAGTTTATGCGCCGATAATGGCGGAGCAGGTAAAAATCCTTCCCTATGTCTGTTTTGATGTTTTATGGCACTTATGGATCTGAGATGATAATAGATAAATCGCTGCTTGAAGACCGCAGCGCATTAATGTGGAGACATAGGGACAAGGGAGGGGATTGCTAACTGCAGTAACTGACAGGAAGTTAGCTAAAAGAACCATTTCACCTACTGAACATTTAAAGCCCCTGTAGGCCTACACCCAAATCTACAAAGTCCTTCCATGTCATTTGGGGAGTTGGTTGCATAAGCATCTGAAAAGAGTTAGGCATATTTAGCAATGCAAATTAAAAATATTGTCTTTGAAGTTTGATAAACTTTACAGGGCTCAGGTTCTTATGACACAATAAGAATTATGAATCAATCACGGCAGTTCTCTGCGCCAAAGTTCTTTAAACTCAACAATTTTGCCATGGAGACCTTTTTTACAGCATTGCCCACACAGTCCTTTCAAACGAACTTAACAGTAAAAAAGGTGTTTTTCAATCGCGTTTTATAATATTTATGAAGACTTACTTTCGATCAGATTTTTGTAAAGGCTCATTGAGACACCCAACTTTGATATCATATATTGATTTTTACTTTTTTAGACCGGATTTCTAGAGGCTTTGGTGAAGTGGCCTTTTAAATATAAGGATGGCAAAAGTATTTTTTTCCTTCATCTTTGACAGCCTCAAGGCAATTGGCTACTGCTAAAGATGAAAAAAAAAAACAGCTCAAAAATGTATAGCTTATTTTTAGAAATGCAAAATAATTTCCCAGCAAAGGGCTGCCGTAGTTTTTGCAAATATTACTGAAACTTGAGGATACAGTGCCTTCGTTCGGAACTATTTTCAGCAGCTGTTTAATGCTTTATCTCAAGAATATTTCTGGCAGCAGGACAAACACACAGTGCCCATGTTTATCATGATGAAGTCACCTGTCTTACAGTTCACTGGTTTGGCCCATTACTGTGCTTTCAATTTTGTTCAGCCATGCTAGCAACTTAATTCATATTCCCAAAAACATGTTTAGAACTTCATAACAAACCAGAGTTAATAATAGCTCTACAGTGACAACAGAGAATATTGTGAATTAAATAAGGTGTTTCTTATTAATCATAACCCAGATAAATGTAAAAATAAATCATGATATTGTATTTAGGTGATATTCCCATGCTACCTTTCCAAACAGACAGTGGACATGACAAACGTCAATCCGACTTGACATAAGCATGTTAGCATGGTAATGATAGCATTTATCCCAAAGCAACTCTGTGCCCTCACAGAGCTGCTAGCATGGCTGTAGACTTTCAGTAGATCTATGTCATCTAGGAAGGTTCCTATTTTGATTGTGCTTGTTAGTGTGATCAGATAATTAGTATACTAGGTCTTTAAGTGTGTGATTTGTGGACAGTGAGAATATCATTTTATGGTGTGAAAAATGCTAAATCACAACTTAAAGCCTACTAAAATTATGAAACACAAATTAGATATGTAATCTATTGTTAAAAAAAGTCAATAACTAACATCATTCCAATCAGTTGTTGAAAGAGAAGAGCAGTGCAAACAAAGACGGCTGCATTTTGTAAGCACATGCTGTAAGGTTTTATTATACTCTGTGTTGTTAAACTGTGAAAACTCCTATGGAGGCCATGGCATTTGTGAACTTGTATGCATTAGACAATAGATACAGTCTGTCAGAATCAAATCCTGTAAGGCAACGTGCAAGTTTTATTTGAGACACACAGACTCTTTCAGAAAAAAAATGCTCATCTCCTTTACCATCTCTATCAGATTTCATACTTTTATTTTTTAATTTTTTTTACAGTCTATAACAGTCATATTTAGATCCTTAACACATCGTTTTAAGGTGTACAAATTATTTTGTAATTTAGAAGGATAATTGTATTCAGCGAATATGTAGTTTGAATAGATGAATGGCATCTAACAAGGTTTTTAATTTGTAATGCTTTATGTCTATGTATGTATATTGTATGTTGTGTCTCAAAACTACCTATATGAACATTTAAAAATAAAAGATTAAATATTATTTTTACAGAATTCAAGGATTCACTTTTTTCAAAAACTTGTAACCACTCCTGTATTATTGGTATGATAGGAGAGTATTTTATTGCTCTCCTATCAGTGTCTTCTCTGGTAACTAGTTGGGGCACTTATGAACATTTCTGAGAAGCAAAGTTGAGAGTGTAGAGTTCAGAATTACAAATAGTCTCTTCAGGTATCATAAACATTATCAACGGCATTATAATGGTCAGTAGTATTGGCATGTCATTATTCATTGTAATGGCTGTCTTTAAGAGAGAAATAACTGTTGTTTCTTGTTCAATTGTGTGTGGATTCTATTTCATAAGTCTGTTCTGAACACTACTGTCACATGTCAGTTAACCATGTGCAAATAACATAAAATGGATTATCAATATGTCTGTGCTAACAACCAGGAGATCAACTCAACATGGTCAACTAACACTCTCAAAGTATTAATTAAGAAATGTAAGTACTGTACTTGAGTAGATTCTTATTTATTTAAATGTATGTATTGTAGATATCATTTCTGGTGAACAACCTTTTACAACAGTCCATGTCTGTTTTCAGAAAAAATTGGGTTTTGCCCCCTGGGTATAAGTGGAATTTGTCAGTTGGTTGCCAAGAAATATCTATTGCACCATCCAATCCAAAGAAACCAACTGTGTCAACAGGAAGTCTCCACAGCATCAGGAGCTGAACTTTCTAATAATAACAGTTTTATGGGGTCAACTGGATTTAATTGCCTTGCCAGTCCTTAAATGGAGGCATGACTTTTTATTTATGCATAAATGGTATATTATGTATATAATATAATTTAATATGTTTCAGAGAGAGTAGTTTAAAATGAGTAGGACATTTCTTATTATTATGCTAACCAAGCTGATGTTATTATAACATTATTGGCACATAGTTAATGTTTAATCATTTACAATGTTAGGTAACTATTAAACAGCTATCTCCGCACCAGTTTAACCCTCATCATCAACTTTTTGTCATATCTCACAGGTGCTTTTCTCTATCTTTCCAATATTTCTTGACTTTGTCAATACATTTGTCCCCAATGATTAATATATATTTGTTTTCTGATTCCCTTTTAATTAGCAGTTACAAATATTTTAGGGTCAATTTGACCCCAGTCAAAAACGCCCAATTCTGCTATGCAGTTTTAATAGATGGATCTATTTATTGAGGTCATGTTTGCCATGGGTCCTAATTTAAAGTATCACACACATTCAAGGGGTAAGGGGAACTCTGTAATTTTAAAGGAGACAGACACAAATCAGAAGACACAATCAGCAGTGCAATATTTGCTCCTCCTGTCAAGTGCCAGTATGAACAGAGCCTAAACCCCATGTAGACACTATTCATTTTACTTTATGAACAAATTGGAAGTCTTTATTTGATTTTAATCTATTCAGTCTTTATATTGACAGGGGCTCATACTGAGACTAGGGTCGTTCTCTACTTTTGCATTGAGAAAAAACTGTACAATTTAGACATTTTGGAAGTATGAACAATGGCGGGTTAATTATTATTCTATATTGGAGTCAAAATTACTTTGTATGATCTCAGCATATAAATATGATACGTGAATAATTTAAAACTAGATTAAACCAGATTAAAACAAGTTCTAATGTGAATTGTACTAGGGATGAAAGCTTTAAATTGCATTCAAGTGTATATCCATCAAATCCAATATGCAAATTATTGTCTCCTAAAATAAAAAATAATACTTTTTTTATACTCAGATTACATTAATTACATAGCTAATTAGGTTTTGAGAAGAAAAAAGTGAAAATGTTGCTATGATTGTTGTTATTTTCACTACTTTATGCCTAGGGTCAAAATTAATCCAGTCTGTATGAAATAGGTTGGTAGAATGAGGGTTAACTATCGGTAAATATTTAGACATCTCTACAAAACTATTCAGTTTGTGTGATGCAACGTGGTTTAATTTAGTGATGTGTAATTCTTAACCTGCTAAACGTTTTTTCTAACTTGACTAAGGTTAAGGTTAGAGCAGGGGCTATCAGTTCCTGGACTCTCTGTGAGTACAAATAGAACTGAAAGAAGGAGATGTTTCTGTTCTCTGTTAATGATATAACAGTGCACCCAACCACGGGCCGCATGGCCATCCCAGCACGTGATAGGGTGTGCCATTGCTATATAGGCCATCTATAGCCATTTACAGTGATTCAGTGGAGGGCGGACCTAATAATCAGGCCCACGCACTGTTAATCTTATCTTCTTTCTTACTGTTACTGTTTTCATACTTCAGCCTCTTCCTGGGATCATATTTTTTTAGATTGACAACAACTTGATTAATACATCTAATGAACTGAAAGAATGAGGCTTAAAGAAAATTAATGTCGCCGTCCACCACACGTTTGTCTACTAGATGTTTGAGTTCATTGTACAGATTGAGGTAGCCTACGTGTAGGTATAATGAAACCATTTACTAAATCTATACTAAATCTATATATTTATTTAAGGGATTTAATGAACATTTGCTAAATAAGCAATAACGCAATATATATATATATATACAGGTCCTTCTCATATAATTAGCATATTGTGATAAAGTTCAATATCAATATCTGTAATGTACTGATAAACATTAGACTTTTATATATTTTAGATTCATTACACACAACTGAAGTAGATCAAGCCTTTTATTGTTTTAATATTGATGATTTTGGCAAAAAAGTTAAGAAAAACCAAAAATCCTTATCTAAAAAAATTAGCATATTTCATCCGACCAATAAAAGAAAAGTGTTTTTAATACAAAAAAGTCAACCTTCAAATAATTATGTTCAGTTATGCACTCAATACTTGGTCGGGAATCCTTTCGCAGAAATGACTGCTTCTATGCGGCGTGGCATGGAGGCAATCAGCCTGTGGCACTGCTGAGGTGTTATGGAGGCCCAGGATGCTTCGATAGCGGCCTTAAGCTCATCCACAGTGTTGGGTCTGGTGTCTCTCAACTTCCTCTTCACAATATCCCACAGATTCTCTATGGCGTTCAGGTCAGGAAAGTTGGCAGGCCAATTGAGCACAGTAATACCATGGTCAGTAAACCATTTACCAGTGGTTTTGGCACTGTGAGCAGGTGCCAGGTCTTGTTGAAAAATGAAATCTTCATCTCCATAAAGCTTTTCAGCAGATGGAAGCATGAAGTGCTCCAAAATCTCCTGATAGCTAGCTGCATTGACCCTGCCTTTGATAAAACACAGTGGACCAACACCAGCAGCTGACATGGCACCCCAGACCATTACTGACTGTGGGTACTTGACACTGGACTTCAGGCATTTTGGCATTTCCTTCTCCCCAGTCTTCCTCCAGACTCTGGCACCTTGATTTCCGAATGACATGCAAAATTTGCTTTCATCCGAAAAAAGTGCTTTGGACCACTGAGCAACAGTCCAGTGCTGCTTCTCTGTAGCCCAGGTCAGGCGCTTCTGCCGCTGTTTCTGGTTCAAAAGTGGCTTGACCTGGGGAATGCGGCACCTGTAGCCCATTTCCTGCACACGCCTGTGCACGGTGGCTCTGGATGGAACTACTCCAGACTCATTCCACTGCTTCCGCAGGTCCCCCAAGGTCTGGAATCGGCCCTTCTCCACAATCCTCCTCAGGGTCCGGTCACCTCTTCTGGTTGTGCAGCGTTTTCTGCCACACTTTTTCCTTCCCACAGACTTCCCACTGAGGTGCCTTGATACAGCACTCTGGGAACAGCCTATTCGCTCAGAAATGTATTTCTGTGTCTTACCCTCTTGCTTGAGGGTGTAAATGATGGCCTTCTGGACAGCAGTCAGGTCGGCAGTCTTACCCATGATTGCGGTTTTGAGTAATGAACCAGGCTGGGAGTTTTTAAAAGCCTCAGGAATCTTTTGCAGGTGTTTACAGTTAATTAGTTGATTCAGATGATTAGGTTAAGGGCTCGTTTAGAGTACCTTTTCATGATATGCTAATTTTTTGAGATAGGAATTTGGGGTTTTCATGAGCTGTATGCCAAAATCATCAGTATTAAAACAACAAAAGACCTGAAATATATCAGTTGGTGTGCAATGAATCTAAAATATATGAAAGTTCAATTATTATCATTACATTATGGAAAATAATCAACTTTATCACGATATGCTAATTATATGAGAAGGACCTGTATATATATATATATATATATATATATATATATCATCACACTAAGTTTGCCCACACAGATGTGTGAGGAGGAGTTGCTATAGCACTTTCTTTTTCAGTCAGTACATAGAGTCATGCACGCACTCAGCACGCTCTCTTGTTGAATAGATAATTTCCTAGAGATAAAGGTCTGTGCGTTCAGTTGCACTGCAGCACTTTCACCACCGGCGGAATAAAACTGTTACTAGCAGCATATTATTATAAATTTCACGATGATATCAGTTGATGAGAGGATTAAATTATGTATTTTTTAGAGTCAAACCTTGGCAGTGAATGTCGAGGCTGGAGTATCAAACTATTGTTCACCAAATACCATGAAAAGTCAGGGTTTTAGAGAGTTAGAGTCTTCCAGGTTTGTGTGTTCAAGTATACCAATTGGATATGGGATTTAGCCTTGATTTGAGGACTGAAACCGACAGAACACCAGCTCAAATATGTTTGACCAACACTGTCATCTAGTGGCAAATACGAGAACAGCATTAGCACAGAGTCAGTGCCATTTGAAGAACTAACTGCTGAATAAAAGGAGAGAAAGAGACTGCCGATGCTGCCTTTTGACATGTTCAAGTTCATGACTTCATAACATACCAGCATTAAAGTGGCTATAATCAATAATTTCGTATGAATAATGGACTAAATTTGACATGATGATTATGTAAAAGGTTCAATTTGAGACCACAGGAAATGATCACCCAATTCTGCTGTTCACATCAGCTCTCAAGGGCTTTGAAGCATCTTACATCTAATTGTTTTGTTTTTTACTTTACTTTACTGTTTTGATTCATGCCCTCGGCTCTCATTGTGTTTTAGGCCACAGAAGGCAGTACCTGCTCAGCACCAAACAGACTGTCGACATAGCCTTGTGGAGCATTTAGCATTTAAAAAGCTAGCACCCAGTTTGTGCCACTCATCTATTAGCATACATTATGCATACAAATAATGTTACTACTTGTCTGCTGGATGTTCAAAAAAGTGAACATTTGGACCACAAGTTAGCTATATTTCCAGTAGGCTGTGCTAAGGTTGTTTACTGCTTGTTTTGACTGTGCCAAAGTGGTCAGAAAAGGCATTGCAAGAAATTTCTTATATGAGAAGTGAACATATTTAATCATTGAGGACTGAACAACAATTTCGACAAAAACATAATAATTTATTATTTTCAAAACCAGACGCAATTTGTTGTTACACACATTACAGATAACTGATGTGCATTTTAAACACACTGTACACTATCACTACTATCAATAAACTACAACTAAAATGACAGTACCTCTAAGAATTCATTACTACATCCACTACCTACCAGAACTACTACTTCTAGTCAAAGTAAGACTAAATCACGATATAAAAACATCAATACATTTACATACAATACATCTGCCCTTGTAGCACCATTCGTTGAATTAAATCATGGACGTGAGGATTAATTTAACTTTGTGTGGGCTAGCCTACTGCATACTTCACAGGCGTGTGTTTCCATGTGCCTCTCTCTGAAAGCCTGGTGGGGGCTTTTTCATTTAGCTGGTCATTTGTGCAAGGATTTATGCCAAAAAAAAAAAAAAAAAAAAAAAAAAAATTACATTGGCCAAACCATTTTTTTCCCCTTTTTTTGTGATTGTCCGCTTCCTTGTCTGGATTCAGGGGAGCTATTGCATTGATCTGTTACCGAAATGACAGAGGAAACTGTTCATATGTGGATGAAGGAGGAGTTCTTGACTTAGAAGGGGACAGGACCATAATAGGCAGCGTATGCGGCGACGATGCCTTGAGTCTCAGCCATCTCGTCACAGCCATCATGCAGCTCACAAACCTCCCTCAGGCTGGATGGCAGAGGAGAGAAAAGGGATCAGATGGCTTTTCAAATCTCAGAGTTTTAGTCAACTTTTAGTTCTCAGTTGTGTGTTTTTTTAAACCAGAATAAAAACATGCAGGAACTTTACAGCCTAGGTCAAGCCTAACTATATAACAATGTGCAGTGTACATTATTGCTTAGTGAGTCAGTTTTTTCCATTTAGTGTAAACAACTGTACCTTTCCAGCTGCAGAGGGCTGAGGTATCCTGCTGGGGCAGCTCTTCTTCTCCTCAGGAGAACAGCAGCGAGGTCTCTCTTCATAATCACCGGAGCCTCTGTGGCTGTAGCCGCTGTAGCTGTGACTGTGACTGTGACTGTGGGGACAAAACATCACAAACTCAGATTTCCTTGAATTTGCGTTTTTTTACAGTCATACAAAAACACTTTTCAGTTATTCTTGAAATGCTTTGCAAAGATTCTTTCTGGAAGCACAAATGTTGCATACCCTCAACACTGTCTGACTCTGATGAAGACGAGGAGGAGGATGAAGAAGATGAGGAAGAGTCCGAGGCAGCGGAGTCGGACTCAGAGGAAGAGGAGGAGGAAACAGATTCAGAGGAAGAGGAAGAACTGGAGATGGAATCAGATGCTGAAGAGTCTGAGGAAGAGTTGGAGTCGGACTCAGATGAGGAAGAAGAGTCTGAAGCAGAGGGCGAGGCGGACGAATCAGGGGCGGCGGGGTCCGCTGCCGGGTCAGCAGGTGCAGCCTCAGCAGCTGTGTCGATCTCAGGGTCCACCGCAACCTCTGGTTCAAAAGCTGAAGATCACAGCAAGATACAACTTTTATTTACACACTGTATAGCTTATTGCACTGTTCCAAATAAAATAGAGGATAATGTTATGGAAACACAGCAATGATGAGATGAGTTTGTCCTTACCTCCCATGGACCAGCACACTGACAGAAGAGCACAGATGGAGAGGAGAGTCAAAGTCTTCATGGTGCCTTGAAGTTATGGTTTCTCGCTGCAGACAAGTTGCTCTCTTTCTTGATTTATTCTTCTGAGCTTTCCTTGGATGGCTTGCTCTGTTTCTTTTCCCGAGAAGTTAGTGGTCAATATATACTGTAGTCCACCTCCTTTTTCAGACCAGACCCATGAAGTGGGATATCCCTCTGATTGGCTGGGGAGTCAAATGTCAAGGTTCCGCTTCCACTTGTCGTGAAAGCTCCCATAAACACCCACGCTACTGCTGGCACAGAGTCCAAAAATTCCATCACTCGCGCACACACAAACTTACATGGCCACAAATATTCCTGGCATTTGACTGTACGTACAGTGCATGTACTGTATGAACCTATACAAAAGTAGAATACATCTAGGCTTTCCTTTCCAGACATTAAAGTCAGTCCAAGACAAACAGAGTTACCTGAGGTAAAGGGAAGGGGAATCACCGTCTCCACGATTCGCACACACACATACACACATGCACGCACGCACACACATGAAACCACACACGCACACGCACACACACACACACACACACACACACACACACACACACACACACACACACACACACACACACACACACACACATATTGGACCTGTATTTTGAAAGAACACACTATATGATCCATAAATTAACCCCAAATTGAATTACTTAATTGGCATCTTTTAAAAGTGTCTCCCTCTCAGGTATTTGGTACAGTATACTTGTTTTGTTTACCAATCCTGTAAATCCCCTTCAATCCTTACCCATTATCACTAGAGTATAAATACTTTAATACAAGAGAACCCTGAAGGTCCTAAAAACTAGCTGTGCAGATCTATCTCTATAAAATACAATGGGATTGGGAGACCCGTAGCAGGGTTGTTGTTGTTTTTTTCATCCAGGTTGCCAGCCTTGCCATTGCTTGTTATGTTATACTCTTTGCCCCAGATGTGATCTCCAACCCCCACAAACCTCAAACTATAGCCTGAGCCGACCACAAGCTACTAATCGAGTGACACGTAACGGCAGTGAGCCTCATTATGCAGCAGAATTTAATTAGAGTGTTGCCGAGTCCAACCAGAACCGCAGTCAGTCACTATTTACAGATCCATCTCGGTACAGCTCCAGGCCAGATCCAGGCACGGCTCTGGCTTACCAATGCCAACTAGCGGCCCAATGCACAGCCTTGTTCGATGTATTTTGGAGTATATACAGCTAAATATAGGCAACCCCCTGTGTTGGATGCACAGCGTTATGCATGTGGCTTTGGATGCAGCTTTTTGTTTGTGGGATACAGTTCAAGTGTGGCTTTGACTGTGGTTTGTGATAGAAATTGTATTTTTTTGCAACTTGGACCCAAACTTCATCTTAAATACTGTCTGGATAAACCAATCTTTTAGGCACACATATCACTTCACACATATATATATATATATCTCAGAGGGCCCCCATGAGCAGCTTCATCTGTCGCTAGCGAGACTGTCAGTGCTGCTGCAGAGTGACCTCGGTGTCCTTAGTGTTTCAGAGTCTAGCGTTTATTCCTGGTGTCAGGGATTTATCTTGGACCGTGTGCCATGTAATTTCAATGTCTGGTTTATGGATGCTTTTCAGTGTGTTGAAGACTATAGGTCAGAGAAAACAATACCCACAACCTCCCTATATGGGCAGGGAATCTACCGGCTGGATCGTTTCTGCTCAGGATCACTCTGATATGTTTCTTGTTGCATCTTGGATTTGCAAGCACAGAGGCACATACTGTGTATAATAGACACAATTCTGGGTTAGATCATATCACTAATAATCATGTCTTCTTCTATATTTGATGATCTGTTGTCCTCACATGTCAAATAGAGTACCGGTGTATAGACTCTTTAGGTCCTATATTGACTTTTTCCGAGTGCTGACCAGGAACAGGACCAGGGGAATAGAAAATTTGATCAACAAACTTATTTTTAAAGTTTCTTTGACTTTAAACTACTACTACATACTTTTTTCTTTTTTTAGTAACTACTGCATAGTTTTTTTTTGCAATGCATAACTATGTATTAGTTACTAAATAGAATTATGTAGTATTTACTAAAGAGGTTATGTTTTAAAAACCTATGTACTATAATGCATAACTATGTTGTAGTTACAAAAAAAATATGTAGGAGTTACTAAAAAAAACCTATGTAGAAGGTAAGGTGTAGTAGTTACTAAAAAAACAAAAAAAAAACTATTCAGCAGTTACTAAAAATATCAAAAGAAACTATGTAATGCATAATAGTAGTTACTAAAATGTTGTATGCCTTATTGTAAAGAGTTACCAACAAATATGTATTAGTTAATAAAAAAAATGATGCTTTGGTAATGCCTAACTAGTTACTACAATACCTTATTGTAAGTGTTACAGAATGTTTTGCGGCCCTAAGTTACATGTTTTATTTCTTCAATTATTTAATTGTATTCGTTTTTTTATGTTTCATTGTTTCTTCTCAATCTTATTTGTTATGTCTTTTGTCTATTTTATTGGTTTTATTATTTATTTTTTATTTCTGTTTCTAAATGGCATTAGACTTCAGTTGACCTTTCATTTGGTGGTTCAGATCTCCTTCTTACCATAACCCTTTTCCTTTAACCCGACTACATGCATGGACGATCTTACAGAGAAATACACAGAAAGCATCACATGACATGCAAAATAAAGTTTAATTTATTTTATAAACATGCATAACACAGATGGGAAACTTCAAAAGGGACTAGAGTAAACTTAATGCTCACTTTTTTTGGGGCAAGTCTTACTTAGAGAACAGTTTTAGATGAAGATTTACTGTATATGTTTTATTCTGCGGTACTGTGAGAGCCAAGTTACTGCTCGGTTTAGACCAACAGGACCGTGAGTTCTCGGGTTCACTGGTGTTTTGGAGAAACAGTCTGTTTTTGTGTTGAGCAGGAGTTGAAGGAGTTGAGTTGCTTGACATGTGACATGTCGTAGAGAAAGGTGTGTTTCAACCCATGTCAAAAGTACAAATACTAAAAATCTGACACTACAAATAAAAGCCCAATGTTCAAAACGTTACTTCATCAAAAGTTAGTCACAGTCATTGCTTTACTGTTATACATCATGATTCTTGATTAATATTACTTCTGCATTAATGGGTTTGTTGCATTTTTATGCTGTAGATGTTTGAGGTTGAGTTCATTCTAACTGCTTTATAAACTGATTGACAGTTTATTCTACAGCAATGCATTATATTCTATAAGATCATCAAATGTGTGTAGCTGTGTCCTCTAAGAACCATGTATGCTTTTGTGGCAGAACCTTTGTTTTTATTTTTTATATACTGTATATAGTCAGTATATTTTATATAATATCTTTTAACCCATAAATACGCATTGAATCCTTTGTACATTCCACCAATGTTTCTCATCATCAGCCTAGAACAATTGATATGAAGGTTTTAAAACATAAATATAAGCAATAGCTCTCACAAGTACAGGTAGGACTTTATCTGGAAAATGTATGTGTGCTCGATCAGACATGGAAAACATTATCCTAAGTTGCTTGTTTCTGATCCTTAATTGTTAATAAAAAAAATCATATTTAATACGTTGAAATAGCATCAAATGGAGATAAAGGTTGTGCAACACTTTTTTTTACTTTGCAATTTGATAGCAGATGTAATCAAACCTGAAAGTAGGAGCCCTTTGTAAAATTACAGAAATAATTTGTTAATGAGCAACAGAACGATTTTCTTTAATAATCGGTATGAAGTGACCATGTTGTTTCTATTATGAGCTTGCTAAACTATTTCAAATCTGTTGTTTTGCGACTAACCTTGCGATAAAGGGGCATCATCATTTGATGGTATGCAACTAAAACACAGGGTCAACTTACCACCACCCAGAGACCCCCATCAGGGCTATATGTAACACTGTCTGGCATACAGTCGTAAACCAACTCAGACGGCAGCCGACACTTACTGTATAATTACATCTGGTCTCTGAGAAACATTCACCTGCCAGGCTTATCCAATTCCGCCGGATGTATCCGCTTGGCAATACAACACCACTAATTATACTGATCCCAGTCTGGGCTTTGAAATTCCCTCCTCGCTTTAAAGGATTTTTTTGTGGACAAGCCCAAATTGTTTCACTATTGATGTCCACAGCCCATCTGCTGTTCCTTTATAGAGCTTTTATAGCCTTTATTCTTCCTTTTATCCACACTATGATGCTTTCCAATTACTACTGGCAATTCCTTTTCATGTTAGTTTATCCTGCACAGAAGATGAGTTTTTCTCTTTATTTACATGCTTTTTTATGACCGGGATTAGTCATATGAGAAACTGCTGCGTCTCCAGAGCCTTGGTCCTCAACTCCTTCGTCTGCTCTCTGTCACTCTCTCTGAGGTCGGTATGTTGTGGCTCTGACAATAACTTTAGTGGACAGACTAACAAACTCCGCCAGATCTCTGCAACTCGTGGCCGCTGACCTGTGGTCTGCTAACCCTACCGCAGGCGGGCTCATACTTGTGTATACAGACAAAACACAGCACACAATGGGTAAATGAGTGAGGATACATGATATACACACATACACACACAAACATGAAAATGTTCACTTTGCATAGTTTCCTTTGTGTTGGAGGGAAGGAATTGCATGGCGACACAAGTTATATACGATTTTCAAAGAATTAAGATGCTGCTTTTTCATTCAGTCTTTTATTTATTTTATATGAATTCCTTTACATGTGTTCTCTGACTCCTAGAGCTCCGTTTTAGCTTCTGCTCCTGCCTGCTTCACCTCCTGAAAAACATAGTGCATGTGCAATGAGTAAAATACAGCAGACAATAAGGGCACAGAGGGAATATACTGTATGACACTTTGTCGCTTTAAACTTGTATCTACATCAAGTTTATTTGTGCAGCGTTTCACAGACACCTGGAAAAAAGTTTACATTTCAGCTCATTGCGTTCGTTTAGGAATTAACTTCATCCATGTCAACACTATTGGTACATCATGAGACGATCTTTGATCTTTTTCTTTTGCACTGCCTTATTTCAGGTTGTATCTGTTTCATGGGGAATATAAGAAAAACACAAAAAAAAACACAAGGGTCTAAGGATGGAATGTGTTGTATACTGTTGTAGGTCAATGCAGGAATTAAAAAAAGAAAAATTACAGACTTTGCCATTCGTCCTCCAGGAATAGTCCTGTAAAAAGCGTAATTCGAGCTTGAGGCAAATAAGCAAAATTGCAACTTCAAGGTTGAAATATTTTGTGTTGTCGCCGATCTTGTCGATAATAGTGCACAAGCTGTTGAAGAGGGTATTTTTTAAATAAGAGCCAGTCCTCTGAGTACAATGAGCAACATCTACATCTACACCAGCTGTTGCTGCCAAGTGTGGCAGATTTTAGGTGAGACATAATGGCTGCTCACCTTCAGTTCCCCTTGTAGGAAGGACTGGCAGAACTCTCGAACTCGTTCAGTAGAAATCTCTCCCTCAGGCAGCAGCCACTTCATGTCAGAGTCACCATCATAGATACCAACTCGTGGGAGGTCCTTGGACTTGAGGCCGAAGTAGCCCAATGACCTAGAGTTGGACTTTATTGCTCCATTTATCTGCACAAACAAGAACTGGAAGACAGTTTTTATGTCTTAATCACACTCGTCGTAGATCAGATCAAGTAACCACAGAAATGTGAAATCACTTAGTTGTGTTTTTTATTTGTGACAGAATGTGAATAAATATTACAACAATGCATTTTGTGTAGTTTGATGGAATCCATGTGAACATGCCCCAATCTGTAAAACACACAACACGCAATGGTTTTTGTGGGTGAATGAAGTTCCTGAAGGTACTCACTTTGCCTGTGAACTCAGGGGCCAGAGCTCCGAGGCGATCCCTCAGCTCAGTATATTCTTTAGTTCCTCTGTTTGTGAAAAGCAGGAGGTGGGTCTTGACCTCTGAATTGAATAGGCCCACTGCTGACTGAGGAGAAAGAAAACAGCAAATAAAAAGAATTAGGGTTAAGAGAGGAGAAGATTTAGGCCACAAATTATCTCCTTTTTCAAAGCAAACATCGATCTTCAGAAAGATTTTCAGAGAGTAGAGACTCACAAAGTATGAGAAAATATAACCCTTGCTAATTGCTCTCCACCTTCACCTGAAAACCCCAGTCAGAAGAGACACCACGCCTCCTCATTACCGACCTAACGGTACCTCCACCTGTGATAAGCAAACCCCAAATGGCCCTTGAATCTAACTGTCAGTCTGCATATTGAGCTTGTGGATGTGACCTACCACTTGGTTGTACTCAGTGATGTATCGGATCTCGTTGATGGTGAAGAAATTGACGAGACCATCAGCATCTAACTTCTTGGCCTGGTCCAGCACGATGTTCTCCTGGTGGTTATCCGCCTGAACAACAAAACCAAACATCAACATTGTCATTATCACAAAACTGACAGCACCCATCATCACACATAAAAGTCATGCATGGTCATGATAGTGAAGGCTACCTTTCTGAAAAGGGCAATGGTGTCCGAAGAGACGCTGTAGTTGGCCCACACCTCTTTCTCAGTGCAAAGGGCCACGCGCACTGAGTCCACACGCTTTGAAGCTGCCACGAGCTCCTTATAGCCACGAGATTCCTCTCCCTGAGACAGCAGAGGCAAAGAAAGAGTGGTACACTTTTACCTTGCTTCTCCTTATTTATATTTCCATTTTGTACCAATTTATACAACGGCTTCCCTTTTTAGCCACCTCTACCTGAAAACATGTGTTCTCATCTTATGGGACAGGCTCTAAAAAGGAACGTTTCAGGCAAAGGATGAAAAGAGGAGATATAGTAATAGCAATGAAATTTTGGAACACTACACAATGAAAACTGGTTTTACTAGGAGCCCAAATTACAAATTGGAAACTGAGCATAATAAGTGACCTTTACATGTTGTTGCAGCAGTGATAATAATTTTAAATAAATTATATATAAAAAATATGAGAGCTTATACTATTTTGATACTTTTACTTAAGTAACATTTTAGAAGGATTTTCACTCTTGTTGAATATAAATGGGGATGTATGTAAAAAAGTAAAAGGTTGCAAAAGTCCAGCCTATTGAGAAAAGGAAAACCTGCACATCACCAGGTATACATCAGCAGCACACACCAAACACTGTCAAAGAAACACATGGGGCAGATCATGAAGTAAAGTCAAGTGCTTGCTTAGACTGGTATTACGTGTGCCTTGTGTAAATAGAAAGCTAAGCTTTTGATTCTTCATCCTCAAGGGCATAAATGTGACATCATCGTCGAAATCGACGGACAACTTAAGAAAAAGAAAGCTTATCATTAATGTTGCAGAATTTCTTGGCATTATTGACCCTTTATTTATGGTAATATCATCAAAACTTCAAAGGTAAGTATGTTTTTTACTATAGCTTACCCATGGAGAAATTGTTGGGCATCAAATAACAATGCAACGTTCTTTTTATCTCTTTAAATCAACCATTTTTCCCTTAAGAAACTTTAATGTGAAACAAATGCAGAAGCCAGAGGGAGAGAGTTGGAAAGGAAGTAATGTACTGTGGAGAGAAATACGAGTGACTCAAAGTAAGGTAAATCATGTCTATTTCTGAGACAGTATTGCATGAGCTCTGGCGATCCTTTTGATCATATTGCAGCCTGTAATATGTGTTCACCCCGTTGAGTCACAGCGTCAATATTTTGCTCTCTCTCTCTCTCTCTCTTTGCCTCAAGCATCACGGTCCAACCATGTGTTATCCTCATGTGCTCTCTGCCTCTCTCTCTCCTCCACTCTCCTCCATCTGCTTGCACTTGTTTTCAAGAGGGTCAATGGAGCCAATCCCACAAGTCTTCAGATACACATATATTTCCGTTCGAGTGAAGCCCGCCATCTTCCCCCGCACAAAGAGTCTGGCCAAAGGGCTCGCCTCCTTGGGACAGCCAGCCACCCTCTGTCCTCAAACCACCCGAGCTGCCAAAGGTGTGGCCACAGGAAATGTATTCTTCTCCAAAATCTATTCATGACAGCAGCATCATTGAGACCCTTGCGGTCTCACTCTTAGCTAATTTGCCCGATCGTGTCTGGTTTGCCGCACACGTGTTAGCATAATAAGCTTAGCCATAAAAACAGCCACCAGGGTCTTGTTTAAATGATGTCTGAAAGTTTATTTGAGCCTGTGGTTGAGACTTTTTACTCTACATGCAATTTTAATCTCTGACCTCCAGGAATCCAATGACCACCACTTCAGCAGAGTCGATGAAGGCCTCAGCGGCTTCGGTGTCAGCCAGTCTGGGAAGGGCGATGTCTGAGAAAGAGAGACACGAGAGAAACAAGACACACAATTCACATAGTTTGTGCGGTTGACTGAATGCTAAAATCTGCATCTTAAGATCCTCAAAATGAAAACGCTACCATGCTGAAGTTTAGCAGGTTCAATGGTTACCATGTTCACCATCTTAGATTAGCATGTTAGCAAGCTTACATTTGCTAATAATCGCTAAACTCAGGGGATCACCAAAGTCTTAAGGATTCATCTTCTGGGAATCATGATTTTCTGCACTATATTTCACCCAACAATTTTCAAGACATTTCACCAGGATCTGTCATCTGGGGACTATTAACGATCAAATGTACAAAATTATACAAATGTTGAGGGAATATGTTTAAAGATTGACCGACCAATCAACGGACAGACTGACAATGGGATCCATAATGACGCTATGCTTGAAAACTGTATAATAGCAGAGTTGTAACACTTTGATTAAAATTTAAAGCACAGATCTTAAGTTTGATTTCCTGTGTTGAAAGCAAAGAAAATAACTCTAGAAGGAAACCAAAAAGGAGCAGTTCACAAATTTACCTTTGTCTGTTGCAATGACAGAAGACACCAGGAGGCAGACAATCAAAGTGACCAGCATCTTTCAAGTGATTCGACTGACAGGGAAACAAACCGATGAGTGCCCAGAAGACTTTGTAGCTGTATGATTCTGGACAAAGAGTCGCGTCACCTCTGCTGCGTCTCTGGTGGTCGCCACATGGCTTCTGCAAACTTTGCTGGGACGTGATTGGAGGCTTCATGGGAAACAGCCAGGTGCTGTTGATAAGACTGGGGGTGCTGGGGCGTTGGACTACGTGTCAGTATCAGATGTGAGTATGTTTCTGCACTGTGGTTTCTGAGACTGAGAGGGGCAAATGTGATACAATGAGTTTGGAAAAACCCAACACACCTTTTCTTGTGTCTCTTTGCACCGTCTTAACTCTCAAATGCCTTGGGCTTCAGTGTGTGTCATACACCTGTTGTGGTTGAAGGGCTCTGCCGACACAGCAGCCAGGTTAATGCTCATGCTTAATGCAAGTAGGAGTGTGAGCGCCTAGAGACCTGAGATAAACTGGGCTGAATGTTGGTGCATTCACCACAGGAGGGACACAGCTTCCACCAAATCCATTCATTATCATGTAGACACCCAGTCTAAATTCTCCCTCACAGCAGGGACATCAGTGGTGTTTTTAAGCGTGACAGTTGGAGACACATCAGAGTTACAATGTGTTTATGTTTAGAAGCTATTACAAAAGCCCAAAGTGAAGATCAATATGTTATTAGCTTGATTTTATTCTTTTAACTTTTGTTTTAACATATTTAAACTCTCTTTTTTCTTTCAACTTTTTTTCTTTAGAAACCTAACCCTTTTAATATATTTGAGTTCATTGCAAAACTAATTTAAAAAAACTGATTTATACGATGTTACAATAATTTTACAAAACAAACCATGATGTGGTAACAAGATTTGTCCGGATCAAGGGAGGAACTTATAGTGATCTATGATTTTAGACTCATGGTACCATAAAGTCATGCCAGTCCTTGATAGGAACGTGTCTGATTGGACATTATAATAACACAACGTGGATATGCTGGTAAACTATTGCCTTGAATTTTTTTATTTTTTTTGTTAACATTGTTTAAGAAACCATACAGTGGTTAATACAGTCAGAGATGTGTATATAAGTAGAGTAAGTTCAGGGAAAGTGCTCTGTAATTTAATTGATTAAAAACCGTGATGTTACCAAGATACCAAAAATTATAATGACTTAAAACCTAAAACTGTAGTTGAAAAAAAAACATAAACATAATATATTTTCTCAGACACAAACAGCAGCTGCCACAACCACCACAGAAATGTTGTCTAATTTGTTGATGTTAAAACAGGAACTGAACTCCTCGCAACGGCATATGTATTTATAACAGCACCATGGTAAATATTAAATTAAACCCCAGAAGAATGAAGTTTGTGGTTTTTGACCTGATGTTAAACATTTTTCCCACCAAAACAAAAGGAATCTGCTCAAAAGTTAACCGCAGAACAGAAAAAAAGTCAGCTGGATGTGCAAAAATACAATGAACTGTTAAGGACAACAGTTTGGCTCTGAACCCTGTGAACTTTGTCAGATGAATCAAGAAAAACAAATAATCAATATTATTCTAAAGTGATAAATATGTATACAAATTAAAATAAAGGTTATTCTGATTGTGAAACCAAAATATTTTCCACTTGTAGTTGAACGGATTATAAAAAACACTCTCCTCATAAAGATGTGTCTAAAAGGTAAATATCCTAATGTGGTCAGTGCAATAAAAAAACAAAACCCCTTAAAGTCATAACTGTGGTAGTTTGTAAGGTAACAAAAGAACAAAAAAGAAGTGGAGCAATTCATATCGTGTGAGAAAAATTTCTGTAGTCTAAATGATCAAAACTAAAATAATCATACATGTAGTCTACAGGCAAACAGCTATGTCAGGCAGATGTACACTGTTTAAAACAATACAGGCATTTCCATTTAGTGGAGGTATTATTACTTTTGACTCTCATCAACACGCGTGGTTTGACGTCTTGTTTACAGGACTTGTGTGTGTATGATGTAAATTCACATAGCGCTTGAGGGATAAGGGTGACACTAATACCTAAAATCAGGGCAACACAACACCTTATGTCATAGACAGATGACTTCTGTAAAAAAAGACATACAGACGTCAGAAGTATGACCGTGCAACTCTACTCAGGTTGGAAAATAAAGCTCCTTACAAACACTCATTCTGTTCTGTAGAGTCACAGTCAAAGGTAAAGATTCAGAATACAGAACACACATTACTGTCATCCTTATTAAGTGTTCACAAGGCGTTGATACAAAATATAAATTATATTTATTGGGTACCTTTATGTTAGTAGGGGGGAAACAAATGGTCAGGAAAGAAACATTGCTGCGATAAACAAATGTTATTGCAGCACTGAAAATCAAATATTTGAACATTTTCTTTGTTTTTTTGTATCTCTGTCCTTTATTTCATGCTTAATCCCATTAAAAGTGGCATCTTATTGTCTACATACGTGTCTCATTTAAGATATTATTTGCTGCTTTTGTCTGGCTGCATTCTAAAAGTTAAGTTACTGCACTGACACTATGATTTGTGGTAAGTCTGCATTTATGGCACTCCTGACCCCAAAACCAATGAGAGAATGGGTAGAAATGGCAAGGGAAGAGCGTTTTTCTTTTTTTAAATAGGAAGGACAGAAATACATTTTGCATTTTCTCACTCATTGCAGACAAATGCTAAGTGTTCAGTGTTTAAGTGAAGATGCAGTTTAGGTTCAAATTACAGGCCCAGTTGCTCATATAGTGGATGCTGCAAATAAATAAAGCAAAATTGATGATTACAACATGCACAGGGGAGGATATTTAAACATGAATGTTGTTATAAGGCATAGTGGTGTTTTTCCCATAAACAGATTCTCAGAAAAGTCAGAACAACATAAAGGTCAGATAAACAACAAGACAAAATGTAACAATATCGCTTAACTCTAGTTAAATCAACCCAGAAGATCATTGGGTGTTTAGACAGTATTTGAAGGTAAACCTGTAAAAAGATGAAAGGGCTTCACTTTTGTGATGCTTGGCAAAAGCCTGCTGTCCTCGATCCATCATCACTCCTTTGTGCAGCACTGAGTGTGTTCTATGAAAAACAGCTAGTGATGTCACATGATCACCAGGTGACAGAAGCCCACCTGGCATCCGGTTCATCACCACAGCTGTATTATGAAGTTTGCTGATCATGTTTCATTGAAAACTCAACCCATTATTTCAAAACAAAATACTTGGAGTCAGAAGGACGGTCCATATCATCCGCTCCTTCACTAATATTATTAAATCTGAAAGAAACAGATCATTCAGACGCCAAGCACAGCATGTTACATAGCGGCAAAAATGATGTCTTGAGATCTGTAACTTTTATAGCTGCTGTTCTACTATTATCATCATCATCATCATCATCAAGATATTTCTGGTCTTATCATTCCTATACGATTATTAAGTAAAGGCTGCAGACTGTCCAGATAGTAAAAGTTAATATCTGTCATAATCATGAATAATTCACATGAGAAATCAGTTCAGCGTCTTTTCCTATTTATTTTTGTGTTGCACACTCCCATAGTGGTCAAGTTACAAATCCACAAGATAGGAAAAATAGAAAAGGGGAAATTCCAAGTAATTTTTATTTTTTGATGCCTAAAATAAAATAAATTTTATTTGCATACAATGCAAATTGTTGGTCAGTCATTTCACTACCCGCAAATGTTTAAAGAATCAGATTTAACAGAAGAAAAAAAAATTGTTGAGGAAATTCTCTGCTTCTTGATTTTTGCATGTACCTGCCTGCAATAGTATGAGTTAAAAAAACTTGTATAAGTTTAAGTATAAACTTCCACGAAAAACCTTGGCATTTACTTTTGAAAGAACTACTGACAGGACCATTTTAAATGTCATAGAAGCTCTGTACCAGTTGTATTCACATTAAAAGCATCTCAGACTCTTTATCTATGATAAAGCATGTTTTGATTTTTTTTTTAACTTAACTGGATAGATATAAGGTATCTGATATCATGCTCTATGGGGGTCTGACAGATCAGCTAGTGTTTGTGCTTCTACTATGTTTACCAGCAGCCATGTTTGTTTGTTTTTAGATAGTGTTGACTTCTGTGATGTAATGCAGGTACACCTGAGATTGATGGATTATTGGTATTAAGGTTGAGGACAGGTTAAAGTGGTCCCTGTTTTAGTGCCATGAGTTCAAAACACGTCCTTGAGAGGCTTTGACAAGGCCCCCGGTGTGTAAATGGTACATGTGTTCATTTAATCCTGCCACCATGGTGCTGATCTTCTCCTGACTCTGCCAGTATTTCACTAATGCAGTGAGCACACGCAAACATTTGTCAGGAGATTTAGGAACATTAAGAAACTTATATAAAGCGATAGAAGAACAAGATTATTGAAATAGTGACTATGAAAGGGACTGTTTCCCAAAAACATACTGCACCAGCGAAAAGACAGAAGACAAAAACAACATTTCACCACTTTTTGGAAACAAAACTACATACAATCAGCTAAATAATCTAATTTGTAATATTCTAGAATAAATCTTTTTATTTATTTGTTGTCTGAATTGTCAAACCGAGGCCTGAGGATTATTCTTATATTAATGTGTCAGCTGTGTGGGAGTGTTCGCAGTATACATTTCCTGGGTGGGGTTTGAAACAGCTTAAAGACTGTCTGATGTATGTGAGGGTTACACAGAGGATGGGAAAGCCCTCAGACACTTTGATAAACCACATGATACTATATAATATTTAATCTCTGTAGGAGATACTGAGTCTATGTGGTGACTAGAAACATCCCAAAACTATTAAATGGTTCAAATGAAACTGCAGATGTGGAGAAAAATAAAATGTAAGTTAATAAATAAACCCTACCAACTGAGCTAAGGGCGCCCCCGGAGTTTAGTTTTAATGTTTAATCCATGTTATATTTATGGAGGTGGCTCTAATTTTTCAGAATCCTCGAAGCTACTATTGTCTGTGAATTGTTTGCAATATTTAGTAATTAAATAATCACCATAATTTATTGTTTAGATGCATAAATATAATTTATAATGCAATCGTTTTCCCCCTCTTATTTTGTAATCTCTGATTACCAGACATGGTGGCCAACTTTAGGTGTGGTTTAGCTGGATAATCTTGGCTAACTCTCACGGAACCCTGCTTGCCCACGCTGACCCATATGGACAAGCCCCAATCCTATTATGATCCTATTTTTTGCATACTCTCAGCCTTCAGAGCTGTTTTTCTTTTTCTAATATATTTACATTTTAAGGTTGAAAACTTCAAACCATTTTCTTGACAGAGACAGAATAGTCTCTGCTAAAACTGAAGAAACTTGTGTAGAATGAAATTAGGCCATAAAATAAGGCACAGAGTGGGATTAAGTCAAGACAATTACTTCACATGTTCAGTCTGCAAAATCTAATCCTGCAGTAAAAATACACGCCGGAGGATATTTTTACTCCCGATGCCTTGAAATGCACATAAGGGAAGTTAAAAAAAAAGCACTTAACTCTATTTAATGGAATAATCTCTCCGGAGCTTTCTATGCTTTTGTTACTGAAAAGCAAGATCATTTGTTTGACATCAGAGAAAACGTTTTTTTTTTTTGTTTGTTTTTACTTTACCTATGCCTCTTCAAATCCGATGACCTTATCTCCCGCCATCGCCCAGTAAATCCATGGGAGTTTCCTCTATTAACAACTGCAATAGTATTAAACAATTCCCAGTCTTAACCTCTGTAGCCCGATAATGAAGTGACCAAAGGTTCTGAACGGACGTTCGTCCTATTGATGTCACATGGCATGAGGCACTATCCCCCTAACAAAAATTGTTACCAGGGTATCCTCTAAATATAGAATTTATTGGTACTGCAGAGATTTTACCTGCAAAACCTATATTGAGCAAAATAAATGCGATTGTTAAAGATTAATCTGTGCATCAGTGAATCAGTTTACTGGAACTAAATACAACAGCAATGCAGTAGTAATGATTTATGCACCAATATACAACACACATTACTAGTATTTTTATTTTCTGTTTTCAAGGATATTTAGAATTTGAATGCTTCTTCCACCACTGTATAACTGTATATACTGTATGTCGGTTACATCTTAACTTGTGATTCCTCTCCTGCCTGCGTTCACATGTGACATTTTTTGAGGTTGTCAAGATGATTTGATTATCTCTTGTTAAGTTTCTTGTCAAAGTTTTCAGCAGTTAACTTTAGGTTTGTAGGTCTTCAACCCGATGTGACCTTTCGTCACAGTGTCTGCGTCGACATTAAAATGGTTAATCTTCTCTGTCAAACCTCTCTCTTTACTCAAGGGGAAAAGAAAAGACTCCGAACTCTGTGAATATGCAGCTTGTTTGCCATGGCAACACATCTCCAGTTCATTTTCCCTCACCTTCTGGCCATGAATTTTTTTTTTAACCATTTGAGTGAATAATATCTTCATGTAGTACTAAAAGAATGGTGGCAGATTAATCACACTTCTATAGTGCCCTTTGACCCGGTGCAAAAGTGGTGCGCAGCTCGGCACCTGTAGCTTGCGTACACAACCCGCACGGGTGAAAGGGAGAAAAGTAAAGAGAGAAGCAGAGGAAAGGGCGGGGCCGAGGGCTCTATGGAGGGTTTATGGGATGCTTTGGGCAAATAAGCATGAAGGTAGGAAGAAATCTTACTTTATTCTCCGCAGTGTTTGTGCATTATTGATTTAGTGGGTGCAACAATATAGGTTCAAAACAGTATCTCTCAATCTTCCTCCGTGTGTCTCAATTTTGTTTGCTAGCTGTCTCATCTCCCGCGTAAACGGACACCCGCCCTGTGTGTGTGTGTGTCAATATTTTTGCCTATGAGTACGACGATGGTGAATTAATCGGCATAGGCATATGTGGAAGTGCAGCGCTGTCTGTTGTGGAGACAGAAGTTACGAGAGACGGAGAGCGAGAGACAGAGAGCGAGAGAGAGAGAGAGAGAGAGAGAGAGAGAGAGGGAAACAAACTGTAGCAGGCTATACAGCTGTTTATAAACAGGTATAAAAGTGTCATAAAAGTATGCGATTAATTTAGATTAATTAATCACAGACTCTGTGATTAATTAATCTAAATTAGATTTTTTTTTTTAATCGCTTGACAGCCCTAGTTAAAATCATTCAAATCAGTAATAGCGACAATAGGAAAGACACAAAGATATATGCTCTATGGAAAACATGAACATTTATTGTGTTTATGCAATTGTTGATCTGCACTGACAAAATAGACTTTTATTGAGGAGAGAGTGGTGAATTGTAGATTGTCTTAAGTCAGTTTGGATTTGGATAATACACAAAGTAATTTTATGTTCATGTTGGATCAGCAGCATTGAAGAGAACAAGTAGAAAAGAACGAGAGTAAAACAATCCCACAACAGATATCAAACCCTTTTTTATATTTTCAAAGTATACAAGGAATTTGTTTTGTTTTTTCCCATTTGTGGAAAGTAAAACTCACCACTTGTTACAAGAGGCACGAATTGAAGAAGAGAGTTTCAGGGCAGGAAAAGTAGAAGACGACAATGGAGAGTTGGTGGAAAGTCAGGGGCAATTAAAGTGCATGAGCTGCATCCTTTCTGAAGCGCACAAGAAAAACGCTTTCAGCTGTAAGGTCAACAGTTAGAATACATCAGGGACAGTCGTGGGTAAAGCCAGGGGGAAAACAAGTCTAAACAATTCCATATTTCGCCAGGTCGCTGAGCTCCATGTCTCCGAAGGCTTCCCATGGGCAAACCACTGTGATGTCTGTGCCAAGACCCTCCATGCCGGGGATGTCGTCTCCGAATCTGAGTGATTAAGACAAAAACGATTTGATGAGCAAAAACGGAGCGATACAAGGGGCGAACGTAGGTCTGAAATGGGCAACTAAAGAAAAGAAGCCTGCGTAAATTTGTGTGTTTGACCTTAAGTCAATCTCACCCCTTCTGGCCTGGTTTGGGTGCCTTGCTCTTGAAGGTACGGGTGGTCCTTTGCTTGAACTTGGGAGGAGCCTTCTTCTCAGCGGGAGTTGCAACGTCTGCCATTTCGATTGGTTACTGAAACAAAAAAGAGGGGGAAAAAAGAATAAGATCTCCTGTTTTAAACTGAGGGTTTAAAATGTCCAGTTGTCCAATGCTTTGTATCAGGGGTGGACTGGGACAAAAATTCAGCCCTGGCATTTTTGGCCATGGCAGCCCACCATGATTATTTATACGATATGTGGAGGCAGGGGCATTGCACCAAATTCTGGGCCCCTATACAGGATGTCCTGATGGGCCCTCTGAGAGGCGGTCTTACAGTACAAACATGTAAAAG
The DNA here is from genome assembly GCF_949987685.1 of Ammodytes marinus. Taxonomy (NCBI): domain Eukaryota; kingdom Metazoa; phylum Chordata; class Actinopteri; order Uranoscopiformes; family Ammodytidae; genus Ammodytes; species Ammodytes marinus. The sequence goes on from NC_137235.1 coordinate 16,436,117, forward strand.
CTATGTTTGTCTATAGTCCAAAACGTATGAGTGACTGGTCCCTCTCTGAGCCAGATAACAACACAATGTTTCTATTGATGAATGACCAAAACATTACGCGTACTTGAACACAACCCCTGGTCTAATGACTCTTAATAAACATGCACACACACAGTGTTTCTCACAAGAATTTGGGAGACTGTGTCGTGGACCCTGGACCTTCTAGGGGGGTCCGGGGGAATGCTCCCCCGGAAGATTTTTTTTTAAATGTTAAAGTAAAATTCATCAATCTGGTGCACTTTGAGGAGAAAACTAAGGCTAAATCAACTGTTTCCTATGTAAGCTATTTAGTACTATTTTCTGGAATAATTTATAGACACAGAATGACCAAAAAGCAGAAAGAAGAAATGTACATGTTTAAAAAATCCAGTCAGCTTCGTGAATTTTTTCCCTTCGTTTGTATGTTTTAACGGCCCAATATAGGCCCCTGATCTTCGTAGCCCCGAACAATGTTATTTAAAAAATAACAAAAATTTACTGACGAATGAAAGGCCCCTGATATCTGTTTTTTCCCCCTAAATAACATTTTTCTGGGCCTTCAAAGACCAGGGGCCTATATTGAGCCAGTAAAAATAATAAAAAATTAAAAAAATAAGTTTTTATTTTTTCGGGTGCAGCCCCCCTCTGCCTTGGGCCCCCCCAAGCCTGTCCGCAGTCCAACGGCCCTGAACGTAACTGACCATCGTCAGATGCTCATAATTACCGAGTAGAAGTTGAATGCGATATAATACAATTCAATGCAGCCTCTGAATGGGCGGCCCTCTGCTGTGTGTGTGATTGGGCCAGGCCCAGCCTAGAACCAATCATAATGAGTAATGGCCTGGGACAAAGTTTTATTTTACTTTCAGGTGAAGTTGACAGCCTGCACGCACATTTATATGTCCATGGCACTCCCGAGAGGGAAGGGACCTCGGCCATCGGCTGTGTGACTTGGCCGGGCCGGGCCGAGTCACACAGCCGAGGGTCCATTGAAAAAAAAAAAAAATAATTGATTTTTTTATTTTATTTTTTTAATGGACCCGCCCGGCCCAAAATGCCTGCCGGCCCACCGGGACGATGCCCGGTATGCCAGATGGCCAGTCCACCCCTGCTTTGTATGAAATTACATTTGGGACTATGCTGCACTGTGTAACTTTTATTACATTTTAGAAGATTGTTTAACCCTTGATTGTATTTGACTTTTCTGCTTGCATGTGTCTTTGTCAAATGCCTCATGTTTCTTTCAAATTTTGTATTGGTGCTCATTTTGGCTGCAAGAATCAAGAAAAAACAAAACTATGAAGCCAATCCTCTCTGTCCTTCTCTACTTTACACTTTTACATGTTGTCAAAGCAGTGAAAGCCTTAGCTGCCTGTACCAGAGAAGAGAACACTGCAGGTGCATCTTACCTTCGGTTGAAGTCTCAGAGGGTTTGTTGATGCTTTCTCTTGTTTGCTTCTGCGATGCTTCTGTACGTCTGACTGTCCCTTTTTCTAGTCCTCTGTGCAACCAATCCCCTCAGGTTTCTTGTACTTTATTCATGTGCCAACTTTGCCCTGTCCTCTCATGCACCAGCTCAGCCGCAAATAAGATGAGATAAAGGATGACCACACGTAGACACTGTTAGGCTATTTCAAGTTACAGTCATCTGTCAACTTGTGAATGTATTTAAGTGTTTCTGCCGACCATAAAACAGAGCATCTGATTGTCAATCAGATTTTCTGTTGTCTGGTCGGTATAAACCCAAGTAGTTGTTTTGTGGATATCTTTATGGAGGTAATACAATCACTCCAATGACCAAGTTGTTTACTGCAAAAAGGGCTGTGACTCTCGATTTTCAATCCACATCGGGATCCGCTTATCCAGGGTCAGGTCATGGGGGCAACAAATACAGTAGATGACCAAATTAGGTCTCTTCATTCCGAGGTTCGACTATCAGCCAATCCCTCCTTTCCAGCACCTTGCAACAGACGTTACCAGGGAGGCTGAGAAGTGTGACACCCCTGTAATTTGCACACACATCAGAGACAGCCACTCTTCACCTAAAACCTTCAGAAGAATGTTATTCTGAGCATATCATGGTACTAAAAAGTTAATACTTGTCTGTATACAAGAGCATTTGAGTAAGGTTATTTATTACATTTTTATTTTATTTTAAAGCAGTGCTCAACTGGCAGCATCCTCAACTGTCAATAGAGATCCCACCGGGAGAAAACATGTTGGAGATAAACTGCAACCACCCACCAAGACGTAAATCAGAAAGGCCATTAAGTCTTAAAACGGAGGAAAGGCAGAGGGGCCAGACAATATAAAAGCCTAATGCAAGTCACTTGAGAGGAAGGAAAAGTCCTCATATTGAAGAGATGCCATCATTAAAACTCCTAAGAAAGGGGACATCAGGGAGTGCAAAAACTACAAAGGAATAATGTTACTTTCAACACCAGGGAAGGTGCTCAACCATATCCCGCTTTAGAGGCTTCAGGAGGTGGTTAATGAGAAGCTGAGAGAAAATAGGCTGGCTTTAGGCAAGGCAAGGCAATTTTATTTATAAAGCACATTTCAGGCACAGGGCCACTCAAGGTGCTTCACAGGGTTAAAATCAAATAAAGAATACAAATACAAAAAAAGGAACACATTTAAAACATGGATACAAATACAACATTTAAATAAAAGAATTAAAACATTTTACCAAAAAAAAAAAAAAAAATACAGGTTAAAAGGGAAACAAGAACGTTTTGAGACCCGATTTAAAACAGTGTATCCTGTGGATACCAAATAACCACATGGATTTTAATCGTGTAATCCATTAAATGTAACTCCCCTGTCTTCATTAACTTAATTGATTTTGAAAAAAGCTTTTGACAGTTTGGATCTGTAGATGTATGCACTATGTCTTTTTCATGTATTTTATCAGCATCATCAAGAACACCTACCAAGGTATGCAGTATCAGAGGCATTTGAGGTCATCTGTGTGTGCAGCAGGGATATGTGTTCCCGCCCCTCCTCTTCTGTCTCTGCATTGACTGGACTTGAGCGCAGAACTGTCATTACATAACCTGCCTGACATAACAGCTTGAAGATCTGGATTGTGCTGATGATTTAGCACTACAAATACAACATGAACAAACACCAATATTAATTGATTAAAATCAGTAGCTAGTTTCACAAAGCTCAAGAGCATCTCAACTGTATAGACGTTGGAATAAATACTATTGTATGAGTTTAGCTGTGACAGCCCTGGTGTTTAAATCTGGTTATCCTTTTATGTCATCTTATTTGTGGCTGAGCTGGTGCATGAGAGGACTGATGGGATTAGCACCGCGGAGGACTATAAAAAAGGCACCGTCAGACTGATGGAAGCATCGCAGACGCAAACAAGATAAATCTACAAACCTCTGAGACTTCATCCGAAGGTAAGATGAACCTGCAAGTTTCTCTTCTCTGGTACAGGGAGCTGAGACTTTTAATACTTTGACAACATGTCAAGGTTTACAGGACAGAAGGAGAGACAGATTATTGGCTTCATAGTTTAGTTTTTTCTTGAGTTATGTGGTTTAAATGAAACTGAAATCAGACCTGAAATGCACTTCACACCAAGCAGTTGTTTGTCTTGCCCGGTCTCTATTTCTTCATAATATCCTCATGTCTTTTTATATGATGGATTTGGATGAATCCACAATAGTTTTGAAAAAAAGTCAGCCCTTAATGCATTTTCTCTTTAGTGGTGTGTCTGGGTGAATGATTTCAATGTTATGACGCCTAAAAGGGAGATTTTTGGGTCGATGGTATAACCTGGCACATTTATTTGTTAACTACCTTTTAACTGCAAGGGAATTTAAAGTGTTTCACATGTAGCGTAAAAGAAAATCAATGCAAAATATGAAATAAACATGAGGCATTGTGGTGGTGGACAACAGAACAATGTAAAGTCTCAAAACAGGAGAGTCTTTAAAACAAGAAATTTAATATATTTAGTTGTTTCCTTTTTTGTTTTAGTAACCAATCGAAATGGCAGATGTTGCAACTCCCGCTGAGAAGAAGGCTCCTCCCAAGTTCAAGCAGAGGACCACACGTACCTTCAAGAGCAAGGCACCCAAACCAGGCCAGAAAGGGTGAGATTGACTTAAGATCAAAAACACAAAATATGCAGGCTTGCCCATTTCAGGCCTACGTTTGCCACTTGTATCTCTCCGTTTTTGCTCATCAAACGTGTTTGTCTCTATCACTTAGATTTGGAGACGACATCCCCGGCATGGAGGGTCTTGGCACAGACATCACAGTGGTTTGCCCATGGGAAGCCTTCGGAGACATGGAGCTCAGCGACCTGGCGAAATATGGAATTGTTTAGACTTGTTTTCCCCTTGGCTTTACCCACGACTGTCCCTGATGTATTCTAACTGTTGACCTAACAGCTGAAAGCCTTTTTCTTATGTGCGTAAAAGAGGAAACAGCACTCCCTTTTGTCTAATGCACTTTTATTTCCCTGCCTTTCCACCAACTCTCCATTGTCCCCTTCCCAATTTCCTACCCTGAAACTCTCTCTTTTAGTTCTCGCCTCTTGTAACAAGTGGTGTGTTTTACTTTCGTCGAATTCACATAGAGGAAAAAAAACGAAACAAATTAAATGCAGTGCATTTTTTTAAAATTATTATGGAGGGTTTGATTCCCTTTTGTTGTACTTTTTTTCTCTACTTCTCTTCTACCTTTTCTCCTCTCCACATGAACAGATATCTATTTTGTGTATGAGCCAAATCAAAATGTTTTTTTATGAAAATGTCTGCAATATTCCTAAACAAAATAAATGGTCATGTTTTCCATAGAGCAACGTTCTTTTGTATCTTTCCTATTGTTACTATTACTCATGTAATAATTATTTTAACATTTCACACTCAGTTAGTATCAATAAAGTTCAATTAAAAGCATCAGTATACTCAGAAGAATCAGCATCATATTTCAGAGGGAATAGCTTTCATGCTTTCCAAAGAAGCTCAGAAGGCTCTTTATAGCTGGGAACCTATCAATTCAAGGATCATCACAGCCATTATCCATAGTAGCCTATGCGCAGAAAAAAAACATTAAATAGTACGATGCTATGCCGACACATACAATGCAGAAGATAAAACCACAACCACTTATACAACTAGCTATACCACATACATACAGACAAAGGAAGGAAAGCACCTCATGGTTTTGATGGGTTAGGGGTCAGAGAAAAGAGTGAGACGTGAATGCAAAAAAGGAGGATACAACACTGGCTGCGTAAGCTCTCAAAGCTCTTCAGCTAGAAATGCCTTACTGTCTGGGCTGCCTAGGGCAAGTACTAGAGGTATACAAAAAGGTCAAGAATGCTGCAGCCAGGTAATTAACTGAAACTAGAGAATTTGACCATCATCATCATCATCATCATCATCATCATCATCATCATCATCATCATCATCATTATCATCATCACCATCATCATCATCATCAACATCATCATCATCATCATCATCATCATCATCATCATCATCATCATCATCATCATCATCATCATTTTCACCCCCTTCGAGTCAGGTCGCGGGGGCAGCAGCTCGAGCAGGGGAGCCTGGGGATAAAATCTATCCACCTAGTCCTGGGTCTTCCCCGAGGCCTCCATCCAGCTGGACGCTCATGAAACACCTCCCCAGGCAGGAGCCTAGGAGTCATCCTTACCAGATGCCCAAACAACTTCAACTGGCTCCTTTCGACACAAAGGAGTAGCGGCTCTGCCCCGAGTTCCTCACGAATGACTGAGTTTCTCCAAGGGAGATGCCAGCCACCCTTCTGAGAAAACCAATTTTGTCCGCTTTACCCACGCTCTTGTTCTTTTGGTCATTATGACTATGGTCAGCCTTTATGACCATAGGTGACGGGTGGGAAAGAAGATCGACCGGTAGATCAAAAGCTTTGCCTTCTGACTCAGTTTGTCACAACGGTTTCCTGCTGAGTACCATGCCCTCAGATTTAGAGGTGCTGATCCTCATCTCAACCGCTTCACACTTGGCTGCAAAACCAATCCAATGAGAGCTGAAGGTCACAAACAGATGATGCCATCAGAACCATAATCCGCATACAGCAGCGATGAGATCCTCAGCCCACCGAACTGCAACCCCTCCCCATCATGCCTTGAAATCCTCTCCATGAATATCACAAACAGGATTGGTGATAAAGCACAGCCCTGGCGGAGGCCAACCCGGGAAACAGGAAACAAGTCCGACTTACTACCGAGAACCCGAACAAAGCTCTTGCTTTGAGCGTACAGAGTTTGGATGGCCCTGAGAAGGGACCCCCTCACCCCATATTCCTGCAGCACCCCCACAGTATCTCATACGCCCAAATCCACAAAACACATGTTTTGACCATATTACACCAATTTTAGCTTCCCTTCATTGGTCCCTTATCAATGTCAGATGAGACATTTCACGGTGCTGCTTCTGACCTAAAAAGTTCTAAATGGGCTCACACCTGCATTTTTTTGCTTTATTGGGGGTCTGGGGACTCAGAACCAGTCAGTATCTGGTGTGACCACCATTTGCCTCATGCAGTGCAACACATCTTCTTCGCATAGAGTTTATCAGATTGTCAATTGTGGCCTGTGGAATGTTGGTCCACTCCTCTTCAATGGCTGTGCGAAGTTGCTGGAGATGGCTTATGGTGGAGAAATTAACATTCGATGCACGAGCAACAGATCTGGTTGACATCCTGCTGTCAGCATGCCAATTGCACGCTCCCTCAATGCTTGTGGCATCTGTGGCATTAAGCTGTGAGACAAAACTGCACATTTCAGGGTGGCCTTTTATTGTGGACAGTCTAAGGCACACCTGTGCACTAATCATGATGTCAGATCAGCATCTTGATGTGGCACACCTGTGAGGTGGGATGGATTATCTCAGCAAAGCAGAAGTGCTCACTATCACACATTTAGACAGATTTGTGAACAATGTTTGAGAGAAATGGTACAATTGTGTATCTGGAATGAATTTTAGATCTTTAAGTCCATCTCATGAAAAATGGGAGCAAAAACAAAAGTGTTGCGTTTATATTTTTGTTGAGTATATTTCCTTTAAAAGGTATACTTCTTGATTACGGCACCCATAGAGCATGTTCTGTGTAATCTTACTCACAGAATGCTCAAAACGCTGTTAACGCGTCAATGCTTACTTGCATGTTTCGTGCTTGTAAAAACTTGAAAATGTCATTGAAAAACCTTGACACAAAATTGATAAAAGCGGAGCAGTCCAATTTAGAAAATTATCAAATATCTTAACCTTAACATGATGGCAATTTTTGCCATGTACACTTAAAGAAGTCTGTTGGTACAGTGAATCGCACTACAAGCCATAATGTAATTTATGGTACCAACACCACAAGCAGGCATGATAATGACTAGCCTCCGAGCCAAGCTTTAAGCTAGCCGCTAGCTGTCACTGAACCAGGCCCTGACCCTAATTATTCATACTTTTAAACCTCCTATAGAATAAAGTTTTCATGAAAAGAGAACTTAAACATATCAGACCAAAACAGTTTTTGTAAATATGTTGAATTCTGCTTTGAAATTGGGAATTTCAACATCGGAGTCAATGGGAGTTTGCTTCTTTTTGGATCCAGCCTCAAGTGGTCCCTCGATGAAATGCAAGTTTGCACGACCAAATTGGCTTGAGGCGGAAGTCAAAGAGGTTGGCGTTGGTGCATGAAACAGGTCTTATTTTAATACATGCCCGGACTTTCCGTTCCATGTCAAAGGTTTTTTTTATAAAATGTTCAGGTTTTTACAAGCACGAAACATGCAGCGTTCCGAGCATTCCATGAGAAAGAACACAATGTGCATGCTCTAAGGGTCCCATAACCAGGAAGTATCTGCTTCAAATGTCAACATGCACCATTGAACAAAATTCCAAATAAACAAATAGGACGGCATTTTTCAATTCAGCGTTCTTCTTATAATAAGTCCATGGTCCAGACTGATCCTCAGGAGAGAAACAAATCTGAAGCTTGCGAGATCAGGCATATACCATAAGGTGCAATAAGACTTGACACATCGAAGGGAAGCTAAAATTGGTATAATATTGTCAAATAATTCCAGTTTCAGTTAATAACCTGGCTGCGGCATTCTTGACCTTTTATAAACTTCTAGTACTTGCCCCAGGCAGCCCAGACAATAAGATGTAACGATAATCTACCCTAGAGAAAACAAATGTGTGTATTAGGATTTCCGCATCAGCTATGGAGAAATATGACTAATTTAAGCTATATTTCAAAGGTGAAAAAAGCAATCCTGGTGACTTCTTTAATGTGATTAATGTATCAAAGAGTAAGGTGAAGCTTACAACCGATATTTCTTGCTGAAGAGCTTTGAGAGATTATGCAGCCATTATTGTTTCCTCCTATATTCATGTTCATGTCTCACTACCCTAACCTTAACCCATCAAAACCATGACGTGCTTTCCTTTCTCTGTCTGTGTGTCTGTCTGTGTGTCTGTCTGTGTGTCTGTCTGTGTGTCTGTCTGTCTGTCTGTCTGTCTGTCTGTCTGTCTGTCTGTATGTATGTATGTATGTATGTATGTATGTATGTATGTATGTATGTATGTATGTATGTATGTATGTATGTATGTACTGTATGTATGTATGTATGTATGTATGTATGTATGTATGTATGTATGTATGTATGTATGTATGTATGTATGTATGTATGTATGTATGTATGTATGTATGTATGTATGTATGTATGTATGTATGTATGTATGTAAAATTATTAGCCCCCTTATGAAAATTTTACTTCAGAAGAACTACCTTCAGAAGACCAAAGTGAACGTTATTGAATGGCCTGCCCAAAGCCTTCACTTGAATCCCATTGAAAGTCTGTGGGGTGGACAGAAGACCAAAGTCCATGCCAGAAGACCATCAAATCTGGAGGAGTTTCAGAGATTTGCCAAGGAAGAATGGTCTGGGATTGCTCAGGAAACGTGTGTGAGACTTGTTGAAAACTATAACAAACTACTAGGCTGTTATCCAGCAAAAAGGATACACAACTGACCTTAAGCATCAGGGGGGCTAATATTTTTTGTTTTTTTGTGAAATAATTTTGTTTCTGTGTGCAAAGTAAAATAATGTCATCATCCAAAATAAAAGTAGGATGTTTGGAAAAGCTGTGTTAAAAATTCCAGCTTGACAGCTTGTAAAAGTGTAAAAGTGTTCCTTGGTTTTATCATCTGCTTTTTAATGTGATAGCACATTGTCCTATTTGATGGATGTTGTTTTTGTGTGCGTATTATGGAATTTGGCTGTGATGATCCTTGAGTTCATGGGTTCCCAGCTATACAGGGCCTTCTGCGCTTCTTTGGAAAGTATGAAAACTATTCCCTCTGAATGTGGTACTGAATGTTCTGGGTACCAAGTGATGGACTGTATATGCTTTTAAAATATCTATACACAAACAGACCTGATAGGGATCTGAAGCATTTGCTGATCTGAGCCATTAAGTGATCAATTGATAAGTGGCAAAAATAATTAAAGCACAATTAATCAAATTTCTGCACAAATGTACATAATGTGCATTTGGCACAGAGTGGAACATTTTAAGATAATTGTTACATGAGTAATAGTAACATTAAGAAAGACAGATGCTCTATGGAAAACATGAAAATTTATTGTGTTTATGAAAATTGTAGACCTTCTCATAAAAACATATTTTGATTTGGCTAATACAGAAAATAGACATATGTTCATGTGGAGAGGAGAAGAGGTCGAAGAGAAGGAGAGTAAACAGTACCACAACAGGTATCAACCCCTCTTTCATATTTTCAAAAAATACACAGCATTTGATTTGTTTTTGTTTTTTCCCCTTCGTTGAAACTAAAACTTGCCACTTGTTACAAGAGGCAAGAATTGATAAAGAGGCTTTCAGGTCAGGTAAGGTAGAGATGGACAATGGAGAGTTGGTGGAAAAGGCATGGACAATTAAAGTGCATGAAACAAAAGAGAGTGCTGCCAGGTCATAACTCTAAATCATCAGGTCAACAGTTAGAATACATCAGGGACAGTCGTGGGTAAAGCCAGGGGGAAAACAAGTCTAAACAATTCCATATTTTGCCAGGTCACTGAGCTCCATGTCCCCGAAGGCTTCCCATGGGCAAACCACTGTGATGTCTGTGCCAAGACCCTCCATGCCGGGGATGTCGTCTCCGAATCTAAGTGATTAAGACAAAAACATTTGATGAGCAAAAACGGAGAGATACAAGGGGCGAACGTAAGCCTGAAATGGGCAAGTAAAGAAAATTATTTATATTTATATTAATATTTTGTGTTTTTGATCTTAGGTCAATCTCACCCCTTCTGGCCTGGTTTGGGTGCCTTGCTCTTGAAGGTACGGGTGGTCCTCTGCTTGAACTTGGGAGGAGCCTTCTTCTCAGCGGGAGTTGCAACGTCTGCCATTTCGATTGGTTACTGAAAGAAAAAAGAGGAAACAACTAAATATATTAGATCTCTTGTTTTGAGACTTTAAAATGTACTGTTCTCCACTGCTTTGTATGAAATGGGACTACGCTGCACTGTAACATTTAGTAGATTTTTTACAATCCTTGATTGTATTTTACTTCTTTCTACTTGCATGTGTCTTTGTCAAATGCCCAATGTTTCTTTCAGGTTTCGTATTGGTGCTCTTTTTTGGTACATGTCAAGCACATTACATGACCTTGCTGTTAATGGTAAGGAAATAAATGTTCCAGGTTACGCCTTTCTAGGCGTCATTACATTTCATTCATGCCCCACAGAGAAATGTAAACACATCACTCTTAAAGTTCTGTTTTTCTCCTCTTCTTTAGAAAGCTTGACAACACCCAGGCACATCACTAAAGAGTAAATGCATTAAGGGTTGATAAGAAAAAGTGCAACACATGTTAAAAACTACTATGAGTTCATCAAAATCCATCAAATAAAAAGACCTAAGAGGACATTATAAAGAAATAGAGACCGGGTCTCGAAAAGAACCAGCAAGAAGTTAACGCACACAACTGCTCTGTGTGAAGTGCATTTCAGGTCTCATTTCAGCCACGAGACTCAAGAAAAATAAATATGAAGCCAAAACCCTGTTGTTACTATTGACAAAGCAGTGAGTAGCTACCTGTACCAGAGAAGAGAAAATTGCAGGTGCATCTTACCTTTGGTCTAAGTCTCAGAGGCGTTTGTTGATGCTTTCTCCTGAAGTTTGCTTCTGCGATGATTCTGTCAGTCTGACTGACCCTTCTTATAGTCCTCCGAGCTACTAATCCCCTCGGGTTTCTTTTACTTCAACTCTGCCCTGTCCTCTCATGCACCCGCTCAGCCAATGATGACACATATCAACACAAGGTGTTTTTCAAGTAACTGTTATGTCAACATGTTAATGTATTTCATGTTTGATGTAGGAAAGTGATCAAATATTCTCAAAGAAATGAATGATTATAATAGTCATGATGATCTCACTTTTTTGTTGCATTTTGCCATTGTTTTTACAACACACTAATACAACAAGTAATAAAAGTCTAAATGTATGGAATATGTAGTTAATGTACTGCCACGAGGACTTCCCAATATTACAAGAAGCCTCACAGCAGTTTTAGTCATACTAATAACAATAATAACAACAATAATAACACCAATAATAACAAAGGCTTAACATGTTGCGTAATTGGGATAGGTCTTCCCTTAATTATAAACAAACAGGTGTCCTGGGACAGGCTGCTCTGGGATCTGGAGCATGGGCTTCCCTGAGACACCACGCAGGTGATCCATCGCTTAGTGGCAAAAAATAAGTAAAGAACGCTAAACCATTCAGCTCTTAATCCCTCGCCTCATGACATGGGTTTAAGTTAAAAAGGGACCTTACTGAGATTACACCTTCCAACTTAACTGACCTGTGACCTGGAAAGAAGACATGTCCGAAAGTGTTAAAACATTTAATAGACCTACACATTTTTTATTGTTAAACAAAAAAACTGTAAGTAATTTTCTAGCCCTTTTCCGGCAGTTTCATGTTCTTTTAACTATGCTGATGAAGATTGTTTGGTGTGACTGAAAGCTCTGGAAAAACTAGCAAGCAGATCTTGAGTTCAGGTTTTTCTATCATATTATTGTTTTCAAGCACCAGAAGGGACTTTAACAATCCACTAGTTATGTTTTAAAACTCAACTGTAAGTTACAGTGGAGTCAGTTACAGTCTGTAACTGATTGTATTGCTTTTTATGAAATAATAATAGGTTATGTAGACTCACCGGCCACTTTATTAGGTACAGCGGTTACATTTTTTGTTAACACATATAACTTATCAGCCAATCACATGGCAGCAACTCAATGCATTTAGGCATGTAGACCTGGACAGGACAACTTATTGAAGTTAAAATCGAGCAACAGAATGGGGAAGAAAGGGGGTTTAAGTGACTTTGAACATGGCAATGTTGAGGGTGCCAGATGGGTTGTTATGATTATTTCAGAAACTGCTGATTTACTGGGATTTTCACTCACAACCATCTCTAGAGTTTACAGAGAATGGCCCAAAAAATAAAAAATATCCAGTGAGCGGCAGTTGAGTAGGCAAAAATGCCTTGTTGATGTCAGAGGTCGGAAGAAGATAGGCAGACTGGTGTGAGTTGATTTACTGTAAAGGCAACAGTAACTCAAATAACCACTCGTTACAACAAGGGTATCCAGAATACCATCTCTGAACGCACAACACGACCAACCTTGAAGCAGATGGGCTACAGCAGCAGAAGACCCCACCAGGTGCCACTTCTGTCAGCTAAAAACAGGAAACTGGGTCTACAATTCGCACAGGCTGCTTTATTATGTAAGGTGACATGACCTCACATGGTGCAGGACACACATGGGTAGATCATGGAGCCCCATCCATTACCTAAGAGAGCAGATACTTATGACAGGGTGGAGTGTAAAAAAAGAACAGAAACTTAGAGATGGGCACGCCAGGGGGATTAGTAGAGGAGTATATAAGAAGAAAGCAGGACTGAGACCACACAACAAACACAAACCGACCAAAGAGACATCAACCAGAAGCTGACTGTGCGACTGCAAAACCAAGTAAGATCAAACTCTGATTTTCACTCAGCTGAGTTTTTGTTAACTCTCAATTCGTCAAGGCTTAACTTGAGCTTGCATAAACGTAGACGTGACCTTATAATTGTTAACATAAATTATTTTGTGGACAAAAGTATTTGTTCTTGGATGTGTTGTTGCAAATAATTGTTTGGAAGGCAGCCCCAGGATCCTACCATTAGCCAAATCGGTGAAAATGTTTTAATGGCGCCTGAAATCCTGAATTTTTCAAATCAGGCCTTTTCTCCACCTTGTAAGTTAATATTTTATGGTCAGGTGGCATACTTCTATTTAAATATAATGTTCGTCTTTTTTGCGTCAGAAGTAAAAGTTAACCTGAACTATCTGGCTATTAACTCCAATAGGTTTAATACAAAAACATATAAATGACCAAAAACACAATATGATTTGATTTGATTTAATGGAAAGTTTGAAGTCATTGCTGAGGAGAAGAGGGGGAGAAACTTGACAACTAACCTAGACTTTATGACAGAAAATCCACAAAATGATATGATTATGGACATTTTTGGTAGAGTCTACAGCATCGCTAAGCTTTCAAGTTAAATAAGGCGTATAATTGAGGTCAGGGAAAGCTCAGATTAAAGCAGACTGAGAAGGTGTTCCAGGCAAAATCTGCACAGGGTTTATAATTAGCATGTGTGTTGACTTCAAGCCTTACTATGGAATTAGTTAAAGTTAGTGAGGTCCTGACCTGAACTCAAGATTAACTGTTTGTAAATAGGTAATCTTTAAAGCTTAAGGTACAAAAATAGACATATCTGTTTGTGTAACAGGCAGGGTGGTGTTATATCATCCAAGCAAGAGGGGCAGGAGAATCTTACAAATCAAGAATAACACATTGACTGTTAATTGTTTTTTCACAGTGCGATTTCAATCAAAGCAGTGGAAAACCGAGACTCAATTTAAAATTTGTTATTTCCTCTTTTTTGTTTCAGTAACCAATCGAAATGGCAGATGTTGCAACTCCCGCTGAGAAGAAGGCTCCTCCCAAGTTCAAGCAGAGGACCACCCGTACCTTCAAGAGCAAGGCACCCAAACCAGGCCAGAAGGGGTGAGATTGACTTTAAAATCACCAGTGGTGGAAAATATAAGCGAATCACCAAGTGATTTTCCCCACTTAACCACAACCATATGTTAGTTACTTTTATTAGTAAGATTTCACATAAAAAAATCACAATTTTACAAAATAAAAACACATGGTTAAAGACAAACACATGGTTTCTAACCATATTGAATTGTGATCTGCAGCAACAACAAAAAAACAATACAATATCTAGATCCAGGGCCCTTTAACATGTTTCGCGGTATTTAAGATTTTAGCAGCTCCATTAAATAGATATTTCCCCTCTCAACTTTTCGCATAGTGTGATTTTAATAACAGCTGTAGTCCAGGTAATAACACAGATTAGAGAAAGGAGGGGAAAACGTTTCACCTTTGATAAATCAAGTACATTTTTTGATAATACTTTTATACTGTGATTTTGAAGGCGTATTATGGAAGAATTTTCTGTTATTTTACATTATAAGAGGATCTGAGTACTTCTTCCGTCATTGGAAGTCTCATATAACATGTTAAAAACATGTTTTTGTTTCTCCTCTAGATTCGGAGACGACATCCCCGGCATGGAGGGTCTTGGCACAGACATCACAGTGGTTTGCCCATGGGAAGCCTTCGGGGACATGGAGCTCAGCGACCTGGCGAAATATGGAATCGTTTAGAAACCCTTCCTTACCTCTACCACAACTATTTCTTCTCCTGGCACTAATTTCCCTTTGCCCAGACCTTTAGCCCTTACCCTGCGCTTCTTCACCTAACAAAATACCTAACCTGTTGTTTTATTAGGCCCACATGGGTTTTGGAAATATTGCACAAAAGAAATGATTCCCAAAGTGGATCAAATATGGCAAAATTGGCAAATGTAATTTCGAAATGAGAAATATGTTATGATGATCTATTTATATATGCTCCACTGAGTTGTCCATGCACTAAGCAATAACTCCAGACTGTCTTCCTTCCCCATCATTTGCCCCTGGCTTGTGCATTTGTGTGAGACAATGGACAAAATGTGTTGTAAAAGGGTTTGATGGCTCTTTTCACAGTTTATGACAAGTAAACCTGCGCTACTCTCTCCTGCCTTTTCCATTCCATGAAACCTTACCCTATTTGGAGCTATTCCTTCTTAATGTACAGCTGTTTGATTATATATAAATTTCTATTTTTGTTAAAAAACAAATGTAAATTTGTGCTCACAACCCATAGGAATGGGAGTCACAGTTGAGTAGTCAATAAACATTTTCCCAAAGTTATCTTCTTCATGGTTTTCTTTAAGCACACTGATGATTGATCCTGAACAAAATATTTAAAATCCTCTCACAATTAAAGGTTCAGTAAGCGGAATGGTCAGTTTAGATAACTTCCTGTCAGTTACTGCAGTTAGCGGTCCCCTCCCTTGTCCCTACGTCACCACATTAATGCAATGCGGTCTTCAAGCAGCGAGTTATCTAGCATCATCTCAGATCCATTTAATGTGATAAAACATGATAAAAACCATCAAAACAGACATTGGGAAGGATTTTTACCTGCTCCGCCATTGTAGACGCATACACATTCACCCATCTGTCGCTCTGCACGTGCACCGGCACTGAGACGGGTGCCGGTTTGAAGCGTTCTCTCTTCTGATTACGAATAAAGAGCAATTGGACACTTATATTAACATAAATAAATCGCTTACTTCAACAGTATAAACAGTATAAATAAGATTTTTTCCTTAAAGCTGCTATAGGCTAATCAATATAGACACGCTGGCTGTGTGGCTCTGTGGATTGCTGGACTGAAATGTCCCAACAATAGCCTACAATAAAACTAACATTAAAGCTGCTGAACATAACAATTGTCATTTTGAGAATGTAGCCTGCGCATGCTTACATTGACATGCAAAGCAAAACGCTGCTGCATATTGACTCTTTGTAGCCTAAACTTGCGGGCTGACAAATTGTCTGAAAGACTCTGCAATCTATTAAAAAGCACTTTTGGCATTGCTCTGTAATAACTGTTGCACACTGTGACAGCTCCTGGCACCTCCTGATTGGCAGGCTTCCAGGAGCTGATTGCTGATTGCAAACACCCATGCTGGCTGCTCTCCTGAGCTATAAAAGCTGCAGGAATCAGCCACTTGGCTCTCCCTCCCTTGATGTATGGTTTGGTTTAGTTAGTGCTGCTTTACACATACCATACACTTCACTCACACAGACACCGCACCCATTACGGATGACTGACATTCACGCACCATTTCCAGCTACAGCAGGCACTGTATGTTAACGCTACCTGCCCAGCGCCAACCAAAATATACAACGTTAGCAACTAGCTGGTGAACAAAGAAGCATTTATAGCTTCTAAATAGCCAGATATTTCCCTCGGGAGTTGGTGGACACGGTCACAAAGCTAAACCTGCAAACAAATGATAATGTTGCTTTGTTAATTCTGGACGTTGGGACTATTGCTGACAAGTTTCCATTTAATAAAAATAAGTACTATGAATGTCGTGTCCTGCAGTAGAAATCTGTTGCAGGTTTAAAGCAGCTATGTTAATGACTTGGTGTTCAATATTTTATATTTTAAAAAGCAGCACTCACATACTGTTTGTGTTTACAATAATGGCCTATACGTCTTATTTGAACTAAATAAAGAGAATCTGAGAGCTTGATCACAACAAAACATTTTTATATAAAGCATTTTATATGGACATTCAATAACAAAAAAACATAATGGCAGTCAAGGGGGATATAGACATGACAGAGGGAGGGGACTGATCATAGAGAAACCATAGCAACTATGAAGAATGGCCACATAGTTTACTATAATACAGAGGCAAGAAAAAACCATGACACCACATGTTCTTTAGTGCGGCAGCCCTTTTGTATGTCAGCAGGCCCTGCTGCTCTCTGTTGTGTCAACTCTTTTTCTCAATACTTGCTGCCTGTCATTCCCAATAGAGTTTAGTGGTAAAGAAGAAAGCAACTGGGCTCAGCTGCTTGGGAGTCAAATATGAAAGACACAAGATTCATGCAGAACTTTTTTTTTGTTAGTTTGTTTTTTTGTTTTTTTACTTGACAAGTATCGCTCATGCTGGTTTGTCCATGCTTGGCTTAGTAAGTCCGTCTTTGTATATTTTGTGTAGCACTTCTCAAGTTGGGAACCCAAACGTGCCAGGGACTAGTTAGTTAGCATCTTTGGCTACACTCCCCCTCGCCCCCCTATTTTAATCCAGAGCACATTGTATAGTAACTTGGAGATATTTTAAAAGAAATTGTATGTGAGAGAATGGGAAATGCAACAGTAGCACATTTGATAGAAGAAAAAAATATATATCTTATTGACTTTCCAAGTAAAGTAGATGGAAAACACAACAGAAGTTTTGAAATTAGTTAACAGATAAAAAAACAGAACATAACTGCCTCATAAAACACAACTTTGATTGGTCTATATCCCACAATGACATTTTGTTTTTCACCATGTTGGAATATTGACCTGCTTATGTATGAGCGATAACTTTCTGATATTTTCCTGGATATCTTCAAACTAATCTGGAGCGACCACACTGGCAGAGCTGTCAGATTTAGTCGCTGAAATGTAGGGAGGGAAATGCTTTAAAAACACACACGGAAAAATACACAGAAAAAAGTAAAAGGAACACAGTTTGTTTTAACCAAAGCGCTACAGACCTTTGTTCATTCATTCCAAATGTCACACTCACCTGAAAAAATAAAAATACAGCCATTCTAGTATAATTTGGAATATAATCAAATGTCATGCTAACAGTTCCTATGATCACCTTGAAAACAGAACAAAAACAATGAAAGCGGTATGCTGGCTTGACTGAATATTTAGTTCATTCTGGTAGTGTTGCACGCATACCTTCAGCTTGTCACTACTCAGGTATGCATTGGCTAAAGATATTTACTCCAACGCAAAAAACTAAAATGTAAATAAATTCAATTTAATTTACTGGAGAAGGAACGTACGGATAAAGAAAAAATGAAAGGATGATGACAAAGAAGTAAATAAAGACAGCAATAGGATAATCAAGGATTTTGATAATAAAAATAACAAAGAATATATTTATACATACGTCAGAAAAATGTGCTTTCTACAAATCTTTGGAACAAAAAACAAAAGCCAAAAAAAAAGCCACGTTTTGGAAATATAGATTACACCGGTATAGAAATATGCACAATAGTAAGGTGTTTTGCATTAAATATTATCTATTCACTCACTGACAGAATCTCTCTCTTGCTCAGTAATTGCTGCTGGCAGCATCGCAAACACAATCACAAACTAAAGTATGTTTTTCAGGAAGACTCATTCGTTGTTGGACTTTGCTCTAGAAAAGATGGAGCATGAGGGGAAAATCCAAATAATAAAATCTCTACACTAAAAAGGATTAACAATTACTTGAACCCCAGGGTTGTGGTTGGGGGATTTTTTGTTTGGACCTCAAGCCAAAAATCTATTTTTAGGAAGAAAAAAGTGTAGTGTTTAACGTTTTGTAGTGTTAAGCTATGGTTGTGCATAGATTGTGGTTAAATCCTATGCGTGAGGAAGATTAAGTATGTCATATAGTCATATGATATTGGAACATTTGTAATACAGAGGCTCCTTTTCTGATTTTTAACCCCAAGGTTCAAGATTATGTTTGACTGCTGAGTCTATCATAGTCATGGTTTTATAAGAATAATAAGGTGAAAAATTACAATAATAATAATAATAATAATAATTTGGTAACTTTTTTCTCTAAACTAATTTCTTTGCATATCATAACATTTTAAGTTTAAAGGTTCACCATTTCCACATACTAAGAAAACTTGAGGTAAGGAACAGCTCTAATAACCCTCCCTTCTTCAGCTTTCGGACGTGATATCTGTAGCGTTATAAACCGTCACATCTCTCGTTGTGTTCAATCTCCCACTATCGAAACACAGCAAGAACAGAAATCCTCCTTCATTACTCTCCACCCACGCTTCTGATTCCAAGTAAGAATCAGAAAATCCATCAGTGGGTGTTTTTAATCATTGAAATGACTCGTCGATCTGGTTCACAATGTTTTAGGTGCTCTTTCGATGAACCTCCCCGCTTCCTACCGCTCCAACATTTTTTTTTGTTGACACTTTCGATTGCTCCTCTCCCTCTTTATTTCCTTTAATGCTGAGTGTGTGCAAGCCACACAGCACTCTGCTCGTTCTCATACATGGTTGACAGCTATTAAAATGTCAGTTATCCACATGCAGCCTTTGGAAGAACATCTAGGCTCCATCTCAAGTCTTGTGCTGCTGAGTGCCGAGGGAATTAAGACGGGCAGGGAGACAAGGAAGGGGGAACTATAATACAGCCGTGCAATAGGTAAGGTGGCCATTTTTCTTCTTTTTTTATGTAAAGGCCATCCATCAGTTTTTAATACAGCATTCCTCTATTTCTGTAGTAGCGTATATAAGAAAAGGTGGGACTGCTCTGGGTTGGGATGTGAAATATCTTTGCTGTGGTCGACTCCAAAATTTTAAACTGGGTGTAGTCCACCTCCACGACAACAGAGGGAGCTCTTTCAGAGAAATTCAATGGAAGAGACGAGCTCCTGGGAAATGTAGTGTCTTTAGTAAGGAGCAAATCTACTGTAGCCTCCCCTGTACAGTGTGGCCTGTGAAAAAACAAAACGGCCAAAATTTAGTAAATGATATCCATTTCTAGGTGGCATGATTCATTCAATGATTAGTCTGGTGATATTCCATGTTTTTCTTTATTGTCAATGAAGTCAATTTATAATTCAGTCATAGTGGTATGATGAACAGTGAATGCACTCTATCATCAGCTTAAAAAGTTTATTTATTTTATTTTTTATTTATTCCTATATTTAAATATGTACCTATATATTCTTGATCAATTTGGAAATATTGCATTGAGAGATTAAACACATCGTTGGGTTTTCCCTTTTCAATTGTTGACAAAAAGAAAAACAGAGCATATTTCTTGCCATATCTTCTGAATTCTTGACAGTGTGAGACTTACCATCGCTCCAACACCGTAGGCAGCTGGGTTAAGCGCAGCATGGTAGGGGTCCGCTGTGTAAACGCGTCCATAGCTATCAGAAAAACAGCAAAACACATCAAACATGAGGCCTCTTAAATTTACGCTTAAATATTTTAAAGGGTAGAATTTTTTTTGCTAATAGCACAATGTGACATATACAGTATAAATATGTAAACTCACTTCCTGGTCTATGATTTGTGTAGGAAGGAAACCCCAAACTCAAGTAATTCAAGTCCTTTCCTCTGTTATAGTCAAATGGTCTGGAGAATATTACTGTCAAGACTTGATTTCTATCTAAATGTGTCCACTATATCCTGCTCTCGAAGTACATTTTTGTTCTGTTGGACTTCCCAGTGTACGGTATGTCCAATATCTGTGTTGCCTGTTCGTACACTGCTGTTTTCAAACCTACCATGATATCTGTCCAGCATTTTCTGTTTACTTTAAATGCACTTGGACCAGCAAACAATATAATGTTGTTGCCCTGTCAATAGACGTGCTAGACAGTCCGCTCACCTGTCACTGTAAGCTGCTGCTGCTGCGGCTGCTGCTGCAGGATTCGCTACTGCAGTCGGCTGGGCGTAACGATACGCTGCATAGCCACCCTGTGAAGAGGCGGTGAAGGGGAGAGAGATGGAGGACAGCACGAGGGGGGAAGGGGTGTGATAGAGGGGGAAAGATACAATGGAGGGAGACGTGAGACAAAACGGAGACAAGAGTAAATTCTTGTTAAACGTCTGCTGTATTTCCTCTACACGCTAACAGACTAGTAGTGACTCTAGAAAGGGGGGGTTACATTGTGAGAAAAACTGCTGAGAAGAGAGCGGAAGATTAACAAGCAGACAGTCAGCAAAACTGGCTAATCTGGTGCAGTACAGCATTCACAAGGATGTAGCTCAGGCGCTGTGTGGGTCTCTCTCTCCATGACTAACAAGGAAAAAATACCATTAACTGTACATTATGTGTTTTTACTGTTTGAAGTGTCCCCCTGGGCAACATTGAAGTGCATTATCTTTCCCACTATGTATTGGACATGGAGAGAGAGATTTCATACCCATAACTGTGCTCCGCCCCGGTTCCCCTACCAAAAACACACAGTTATAGAAAGGGGAAGGGGTGGCAAGATGATTGTGTCATTATTTTTGTTTGGATGGACAGCTGATGAACAGACACAAAACAAATCTACAGGTGTAAGAAGACAGTCAGCCAGTCGGATTAAAAAAGGCACACACACACACACACCACGCTCAAGTGGCCAGCGTACAATGACTGACAGACACAGCATGCTTTCCCAAAAACTCAGAACGTACAGTTTATTAGGCCAAACATCCCTCTAAAAAACAAAACAAAACACACACCGCTGCATTCTACCCTAAAGGATCAGTCACGACCAAGTCCCCGCATTCAGGACCACACAGTTGCTGCTATGGGAGGAAGGCTGGACCGGGGGAGGAAGAAGGAAGAGGAAGGGGCGACAGAATTGTAGGGGATGTAGATAAATAGGAAAGGAGGAGGAAGAAAGCAAGAAAAGAGTACGATAGTAATAGAAAGGGTTGAAGAAGAGAGAAGTGCCAGTGCAAAATTACACTTAAACCGATAATGTACCAGTTTATTAGAAAAGGAAGGAATGAGCAGAGTGAAAAGAAGTGAGATGGGGGGCGGGGGGGGGGGGGGGGGGGGATAAATGAGGAGAGGAAATAGGGGGAGGAGTCAGCCTTGTAAGTATGTCTGCATGCCGACATTGATTCAGTTAGCATGCCACAGGTGAAACAGATAGGGAGATTCCTGGAAGGGGTCTGAATTAACTGCTGACACAAACTGTCCTGCATCCCTCCAACTACTGGATAAGTCTCAGGTTTCAGTGCCATCATTCAGGTCTTATTTAGTTCCCTTGCTTGTTTGTATGTCGAGCATGACAATTCAGCTTGCTGACACTTTATAATTTTCACTATGCGCATGTTGTGTAACATTTTAAGTTTTTTTTTATTTTTTTATCTCAATCATTTAATTATTCTCTGATCTTGGAATACAATTGTGTTGGGAAACAGTCCAATAATATTATGAGGTGTTTCTTGATTTGTTTGAAAGTGCCTTGCCTAAATAACATCATGACATGTGTCAAATAGGTCGATTTTGCTTTGGGGTGTTAACATATGGTCACCTAAAATAAGACCAAATGCATGTGTTAGTAATGTACAAAAATGTATATTGTTAGATGTATCTATGTTCTGGAATAGACAATATCTATATATACAGTCATATGAAAAAGTTTGGGATCCCCCTCTCAGCCGGCATTATAATTGACTCTGCTTTCACAAAAAAAATATAAAAGTGGTATGTCTTTAATTTACCAGGAACAGCTAAGTACTGGGATGTTTTCCATACAAAGATTTTTAGAAAAGCAGTATTTGGTTGTATGAAATAAAATAAAATGTGAAAAACTGGCTGTGCAAAAATATAGGAACCCTTGTGGTTTTGTTGATTTTAATGCCTGTAACAGCATGTAAAACTGATGACTTTAAACACAAAGTTGGTTGGATTATGTTGTTAAGCCTTGAACCTCATAGAAATGTCTGTTTAATCATGAGAAAATTTATTTTAGGTGCCTAAATGCAAGTTGCACTTCTCTTTGACTCTCTGCTGAAGTGAGACAGAATGGGATCATCAAAACAGCTCCCAAAAGATCTGAAAAACAAAGATTATTCATTGTCATGGTTTGGGGGAAGGCTACAAGAAGCTTTCCCAAAGGTTTCAATTGTCAATTTTCGACTGTAGGGAACGTTGTCAGGAAATGGAAGGACACAGGCATAGTGGCAGTTAAACCCAGGCATGGCAGACCAAGAAAAAAACAGGAGCGGCATAGGTGGAGGATTGTGAGAATGGTTGCACACAACCCACAGATCACCTCCAAAGGCCTGCAAGAACATCTGGCTGCAGATTGTGTATCTGTACATCGTTCAACAATTCAGCGCAATTTGCACCAAAACATCTGCGTTTTATAAAGACCAAATAACTTAATTTTTGTCTCATCAGTCCAAAGCATTTTCTTCCAATATGAATCTGGCTTGTCTAAATGAGCTTTTGCATACTCCATGCAACTGTATCTGTGGCGTGGGCGCAGAAAGGGCTTCCTTCTCATCACCCGGCCATACAGATGTTTTGGTGCAAATTGCACTGAATTGTAGAACCATGTTCAGATACACAATCTGCAGCCAGATGTTCTTGCAGGTCTTTGGAGGTGATCTTTGGGTTGTGTGCAACCATTCTCACAATCCGCCGCATATGCCGCTCTTGTACTTTTCTTGGTCTACTAGACCTGGGTTTAACTGCAACTGTGCCTGTGTCCTTCCATTCCCTGACAACGTTCCTTACAGTAGAAATTGACAATTGAAACCTTTGGGAAAGCTTCTTGTAGCCTTCCGCTAAACCATGACAATGAATAATCTTTGTTTTTCAGATCTTTTGGGAGCTGTTTTGATGATCGCATTCTGTCTCACTTCTGCAGAGAGTCAAAGAGAAGTGCAACTTGCATTTAGGCACCTAAAATACCTTTTATCATGATTAAACAGACCTTTATATGAGGTCCAAGGCTTAACAACATAATCCAACCAATTTTGTGTTTAAAGTCCTCAGTTTTACATGATGTTACATGCATTAAAATCAGCAAGACCACAAGAGTTCCCATATTTTTGCACAGCCAGTTTTTCACATTTTATTTAATTTCATAAAACTAAATACTGCTTTTCAAAAAATCTTTGTTTGGAAAACATCCCAGTACTTAGCTGTTCCTGGTAAATGAAAGACATACCACTTTTATCTTTTTTGTGTGAAAGCAGAGTCAATTATAATGCCGGCTGAGAGGGGTTCCCAAACTTTTTCATATGATTGTATATATACTATATATAAGTGACCAACTGTGTAAGTATTGGTCTTACATAGAGCATTTATATAATTTATCCTCAACTGTACAGCCATCTCCGTTAGATATTTTGTGAATGGAAGTTTTTTGTCATATTTTTCACAAATTTAGATCCTAATTATTTTCACCCCCTTCCGCAACTCCACCCATGTCAGAATCCAGTGAGTTAGTAGAAGAAGACAGAGAAGGCATTTCAATCTCAGATGGTCAATAATGTCTAGCAGCACGCAGTCATTGGAGACGAGGAGGATGCACACTGGCTCTCACACAGAGTGTGTAAACCCTACCTGGGCCAATCTGCCACTAAAGTCCTGAAACACTAGTCTACAGAGAGAACAGAAACAGCTATTGTCAACCTGGTCACACACGCACACACATACACACACACACACTATTGCACACACAGACACACATAATCATAATCACATTGGTACAAACTAACTCACAAATGCACGAGACAAACCCCAGAGGAGTCTACTCATGAATGGACACTTTGATGAAAGTATGTGTGTGTATGTATTGATAACCTTTGGGTGCTTTACTGAAGGACATTTTTTCATGAATGAGATGTGCACTTAGAATAGTGATGAGTTACATTTATTTCTTTATACCAAACAATATAATTATAGATTATGTCAGGAGAACCTTAAATGTCTAGGTGTGATGAATCAAAACACCCAGAAGTACACGCCTCTATGGGTTTGGTCCATGCAGTTTCACACTTGAAAACCGACAGGCAAGAGGGGGGAAATGTAGGTGAGGAGTGAGGCAGGAGAGGAGAGAGGTATACTTACATAGAGATCGGCTGCACTGTAAAAGCCATCCTGATAGGCCATCACACTAAGAGAGAGAGAGAGAGAGAGAGAGAGAGAGAGAGAGAGAGAGAGAGAGAGAGACGAGAAAGGAAGGATGGATGGAAGGGAAATGGAGAGAGTCCAGAGGAGCGGTGGTGGAGAGCCGAAACAAAACAAACAAAAAAGTGGTGTGATGCGCCACCATGTGGGCATTGTAGAAAATAACAAACAAGAGGGACAATTGAGGGAGAGGGAGAGATGTGAGAAAATGGTGCCAAACAGATTGTGAAAGAGAGAAGAGAAAGAAGGGTGAGATTATTACACACCGTGCAACATGCAAGACAAAATACCACCTCTTTGTACATAAGTGCACTTACTATAGCGTGCTACTACTGTTACTTCAGACTTTTAACGTCTGTTGAAATAAAATGCTACTCATCATAATAAGATCAATAAGATCACTTAATATCATAGCAGTATGACCTTTGACATACAAGGAAATGGTATTTCAGCTCCGCAAACTATCAATGTCAATGTCTCAATCAAAACATATTCAAACACACAACATGCACAATTATGATATAGTACAATTTTTAATTA
Organism: Ammodytes marinus; assembly: GCF_949987685.1. Lineage (NCBI taxonomy): Eukaryota > Metazoa > Chordata > Actinopteri > Uranoscopiformes > Ammodytidae > Ammodytes > Ammodytes marinus. Next base: position 16,461,648 of record NC_137235.1, read on the forward strand.
AATTAAGACATGCATTTATAAATAGTCATAAGCATAACATTATGTCTATGTTTTTATCATCAATAGCAGCTTACTGGTTTTTATTCATGCATATGTGTGTGTGCGTGTATGTGTGTTTGTTTGTACGTACCCCGGGTAGGTAGGCATGGCAGGTTGTGGCACAGCTGCCCTAACTGCGCTGTAGACGGGCCGTGCACGACCCCGGAGATGAGCACCTCGAAAGGCGGCAGCATTGGAGGCAGCCGCCGCCGCCGCTGCTGCCGGGTATGGGAAACCTGGTACTGTGAAACAGAGATAGATAGAAAAAGAAGGTGAGGAAAAAATCTGCTTCTTCAATACCTTCAAGATAACAATATCATATTAGCTGCAATTTGTCTCCATCAGTCTCATTAATTATGAAGCAAATCCTTGTTGTCGTACCTGTGTAGAGTTCAGGGCTGTACATGGCTCCGACCATGGGACTCAACTTCCACCCAGCTATAGTCAATGAGAAAAATGACAAGATGCATTTAAAGCCGAATTTGACACATAACTTGCATTAGGCGATCTGACATTTTATGTATACTTGTTCTCACTGATCTCTACTGTCAATGGCAAAGAGAGGATGTGTAGCTCCCTGAATGTTTCTCAGTACAGGGCACATCTGTGAGAGCTTTCACTCAGTGCCACTACTAGGACAGCACCATTCAATTTTATTATATATTGAGTTTGAGTGCAGTTGCACCATCATGAATACGAGTTTATAATGTCATTGTTTTACAAAGTTCTTTTGTCCTAATATAATAATTGAAAGAAATAGTGTTCAAAGATGTTAAGTTTGTTTAAAAAGAAATCTAATTGTGATTTATAATCCAAATTGGAAATATTTTTATAGAAGAAGTGGTGATGTTCGTTTTCAGCCATATTTCCCAGTCACTCACCACTTGTCAAACTAAAAGGTAGATTCGGCTGTTGTCTTTGCGTCCAAAGTGTATTACCGTATGGCAGAGTTGCAAGGCCCTCTCCATTAGAGTACGGGGTAGTCATCTTCTTGTTCGTCATCACTCTGGCTGTCGCATTATTGACCTGGACACCAGAAATAGTGGTCAGGAGCTAGGCAACCCGGTTTAACAGATAAATCAGTAATGAGGAATAACCAAAATTATGCAGAAATCAATCACAAGATCGTTGTTTTGTAGTATTTAAGCTTTCTGAAGAGTATATTTAGTGAAAAAAAAGAGGGATTTACTGTGCTTAAACCATGATCTGAGATTTCATATTAAACATGTGCTTTAGAGTGTGTGTCGTCATCATACATGAAACAGATTTTTTTAAGTCATGACGAGGTTAATTCTGTTGATGAGCAGCGATGGTATTTGATGCATGCGCTTCTTTTGAAGGAGAAAGACATTGAAAACAAGGATCCTGGTGAGTAGTCAGGCAGTTTTGCACACAAACAATGCAACCATTGGCACACAGAACAAAGAAAACAACAACATATTTCAGAACAAAAGCATTCAAAAAAGAAATCCAAGACCATTATATTGCTACCTTTCAAAAAAGGGAGGGAAAAAGAAGGTGAATTAAGCGGCAGATTCATCAGTTGAACACAATGCAAAAAACATCAATCAGAGAGCTCATACACAAATTACACGCAGCCAATCAAGAGCGCATCACATCACCAGAGGTGAGCAAAACTAGCCAATCAGCAAGCATCAGATGCAGCAAGAGACCAATCAAGAAAGGTTGGCAGCCCTCCCAATCAAATACATATCATACAGAAAAAGGGAGGAAGAGAGAACGACAGAGAACATAGACAGAAATATAGAGGGATGCGGGAGGAGGAGCCAGTCCACATGAAAAGACACAGAAAAAACACATACATGATGTGGAGAGGAGAGAGGCAGAGAGAGTGAACAATCCATCCAAATGTGCAAATCTTCTAATGAACAAACAGAAACAAGATGCGATATACACACATATACAAAATACTGTACATCTGACCGTTTGCCTACATTGGATCTAACTGTACATGAGCAACAATGGAGAAATGGAGCAAGGACAGAGAGAGAGAGAGAGAGAGCGAGAGAGAGAGAGAGAGAGAGAGAGAGAGAGTCTAAAGTCTAGATAAAGAGAGAGGATGGGGGATGCAAATATCATTCCTCAAAAAAAATCTAATCAAATCATGGTGGTGAAACACCGCCAGGCATTCCAGATCAGTGTCGCACACCAGAGAGACCTCGAAGCACACAACCACCAACACACACCATCCAGAACCAAACTCATCAAGAGGTAAAACAAGGACACCTCTTTACAGATATCAAGAACAGAGAAAAGCTGTCGTCACCTGTCGTCAGTGCCTCACATGTTTGCTTGGCTTTGCAAAAGGCTTACATCTTAAAAGTGTAGGTATGAATCATAAAATTTGCTTTTAAAGTAGAAAATGCTTGCATCCTCTTTGGGGCGCACACTACTCATCTACATACTGTATATATGTAATTTGAATGTTAAGTCAAAGCAGCAGTTCCTCTTCAACTATCTAACACGTTTTTAAAAAGTGATGATCAAGAACTACAGTGCTCCATGATAGAGACAACTATTATCCCCTCTCCAGTAAAGCTAAAATAGCACTCATGCTTCAGCATGCTGTCCCACTAAGGTGAAAAAATGCATCTATCGGCTGACATAGTACTAAATGACGTCATACAGATGACGAGAAAGAGAGTAAACCATGCAGGATACAGCTCTAGAATTAAATGCTGAATGCAGTTAGAGAGGTGATTGGAATGAATGCATAAGAAGTGGTAGTCAAAGTTGTTGCACTTGCAGATAGATGCAGTACATTCAGTTAAACAAGTGGCCTTTATATTGCCATGCGGTCAATGGCTAATCTCGTAATCGTTTCATTCACCACCTCCCCAATCTATCACAGGATTAGCCAATCGGGTTCTGTCAACCAATCGATCAATCACGCTCCCTTCAGTAAAGGAGTCCTTCATTTTGGTGTTGGGTGCATTTTATTTAAAGAAATTTGACGGACGGGGTGGGGGGAGGGGTCATTCAAAGATGATGCCATGTGTACACAACTTACCGTTGCCAGGGAAACGGCGTGAGGACACGCGAGCAGTTACCGTGGAGACTGACAACAACAACAACATACAAAAATCATCAGGGAAATAGAGAAAAATATATGTAAGAAAGAAATGATGAACCAAAAGAACAAAAAAGTAAAGTAAACATAAACAAAACGAGGTAATGAAAAGCAACCCCCACCCTTTGGCAGAGAGGAAGTGATGTAACAGGTCACGTGTCAGCAGTCACCTCCAAGTTTCAGCCATTTGACAACAATCTAGCCTCAGCTGGTTAAAACCCACTAAAAAACACAGATCATTAAGGTTGATAAAGGAGCAAACATATGGAAACAGAAAATGTTAGAAATTAAAAATCTAATTTGGGATGGAAACTAACCGGCATTATTGCCGAAATTATGTAATAATAACTGACAATTAATCACTCAAAATCAAACTTAATCTGATTGTAGGCTACCTGACTACATCACAGGACAGGGAAATGGACAGATATATGGGGGAAGGGACAGACAGCAGAAATGCAGGTGCATATGGGGCACACGAACTGGGAGAGACAGACAAACAGACAGACTGACTGGCATTGTGGAAAAGAGTGGAGAGAGATGAAGGGGAACCAATATAAAAAAGAACAAATAAATAAAGAGTGGCGAGGGAACGACAGCTATTTATTGCATTCCCTTTACATGTTCGTTCTCTCTCCGTCCTCCATATTTTTTAATTCTGCACACCCACCCACACACACAGACAGACAAGAGAGCGAGACGTTCGAGACCATGCAAAGATGCTTTAGTAGCTAGTAAAAACAAAAAAGAAAGCGTGATATAAACATCCAGAGCCAGCGCTAATGGCAAAAGCATGGCATTTTTGACCTCCAAGGCCATTTGAAACTGAAATCAGAGCCATGCTGATAAATTATACATACAAAAAATAAATAAATAATTATGTCACAACAAAATGCACTTCCATGAGATCTGGTGTTCATTTTCAGGAGTGGTGGATGCAAGTGTGTGTGTGTAAACAAAGCACTCTTTCTTTTTTTACCATCCATCTTGCACATCTGAAATCAAACAGCTTTTTGAAGCATCGGGAAATGTCACCACACTTCTCACGGCAGTCTCATTCCCAAAAAACTGCCCCATCATGCATCAGTCTCTTAAACCATCCAACATGAAAAAAAAATTCTACCCAGAGACACCCATGTAAAGAGCGTTAAAAACTCCAAGATGACATTTGCCCTTATCATCCATGCAACATATCTCTTACAGACACCAGCAAGCAGATTAATAAATTAACCGAGAGGCTTTAAGCTGCCCTTCCGCTCATGAACACACCATAAACAAACAAAAAAATGGACACTCATCATGATCATGGAAGAAGTGATGATGGTGATGAAAAAGGTGCTGGGATAAAGAAATAAAAATGAAGAAAAAAGATCCTACATGCTGTGACGGAAGCAGATATCGTCAGCGACCGTGTCGTAATGACGTCTCGCCAGCCATGCCCGTTGTGTAGCCACTCCACCCAGCATGCTTTGCAAACCAAATGCTTTAATATTCAAGGTGCAATGGACAGCCCACATCAACAACGACGGCGGCATACACATCGACAGGAAGTGCCGTCAGAGGAGACGCCTGTGTGCGCGGCACCACTGCACCATGCTATAGTGAAGCCAGAGGGGTTAGAGTTCAACACATACAGCCACCCGGAAACCTCTGGGGCAGAAATGACCGGGAACAAAGTCATTCTCATAGTCGGACATGGAAGGGGAAACGGGGGAGAAAATGGTCACTGTATCTAAAAAAAAAAGAAAAGAAAAAAGGAGGAAGGGGGATGGGGGACAAGGGTGGTGAGCTACCTCGATTTTACGTCCTTCCACCAGCGTGCCGTGAAGCTTCTCTCTGCCTCTCTCTGCATCTGCACTCGTCTCAAACGTTACAAAACCGAAGCCCTGTGAAAAGGAGAGGAGAGGTTGGAAAAGGAGGGGGGAGAGTGACGGAAGCTGAAAATAGCTTTTAAGCTTTTGCTGAGCTCTTTTGTTCTTAACAAATTCAGAAAATGTTCCACAAGGCTTCCACCTTCCTACCTTGGATCCCCTCTCATTGAAAATGATCTCCACGTCGAGGATTTTGCCATATTGCTGAGAAGAAGAAAAAAATGGGGGGGGGAGGGGTGGATTAAAAGGCTGAACCAGCAGGAGAATGATGTGCTGCATCTTGCCACAGGGTGTCAGCACTGTTCAGCCAAGATGAGCTGGCACTAAGCCAGCTCCGTCTTTCCCTCCATATCTTCCTTGCCTCTGCTCTTTTCACTGCACCACATTTGAGAGACATTCCCTCTTTCAGAACAGCACATGGCCAGATTTGTATACCTGGCTTTAAATAACCTTTCTACAAGATGTCATTTCTAAGCAAAGGGTTTGATTTAAGTCAATTCGGACAAAAATGCAGTAGTTTCATCCGAAACCGATAACCTTTTTTTTCCATTTAAAATTCCACTTGGAGAAAGCGAGCAAAAAGCCATCTGAGGTCACAGTGCTGACGTGACTGGGTTTTTTCAACACTGCCCTGTTGAGTCTATTTATGCTTACGGCATGCTTTTTGTTACGTTATGAAGCAAAGTGAAAAGGGGGGGATATTCCGGTCTACATACCCCAAACATCTGACGTAGGTCGGGGTCTCTGAAGCGGAAAGGGATGTTGGAGACATGGAGGCGTTTGGGGGACCCCTTCTCTGAATCGTCCCCAATGGAGCCCCCACTTCCTCCGCCTGATCCCACCCCGGACTGATCAATCTGGGAGGACCCATCGGACTGCAGGGACAGACAGACAGACATGAGAGAAAGGAAGAGACACAGAGATGAGGAGAGGAATGCCAACACATTATGTCATGTGGGGTTGAACAAGGACACTAAAACACATTTGTTCTGTCCCTCTCCAAATCTGCTACATATGCTAAAGCCCCTCATAGGTAACGCTAAGATAGCAGGTGAAGGATATTCAAAGCACGTCATTTTGCATTCGAAACAAGTCTTGTGAATTTCTGATCCAGGCTGTGTAAGCTAAAATGTTTACACACTTTTTAAGAATGAATGTGCAGCTACAACTTTGGATAACTTACAAACACATTAGTAAAAAGATACAAATCATTGGTTTAACAATTTTTCAATTGGGAACAAATGAAAATTGCATGGTTTGTTGACTCTCTGGGTATCAGAAATGGTATTGTGAGAAGAAAGTCAGATTGGTGCATCCCAGGGACTTATTACTAAATCAACTTCACGGCAAAGATCTGATGTGGGCTGCAACACAGAGAAGTAGGCTGACAGTGCACTCACTTGAACACAGAGGCCGTTGGCGGCGTTGATGGCGCTGTTCACAACTCCGCCGGCTTCCACGGGACCCTGGATGGCCCCCGCTGCGTACAGGCTGCCCCCGTAATCCAGGGCCAGGCCGTTCTGGGGGGGTGGAGGTGGAGGTGGAGGGAACGCTGAGAAAGGTGGTGGTACCAGTCCCTCCTGACCGCCAGCACTATCCTGGGAGCCCTGTTGTAAGAGAGAGCAGGAGAACAATGAGGAGGGAGACAACGCTAGTAAAGTATTCTGCGTGCTGGTCAAATTCAACAGTATCTTTTACTGAGAGCATCACCCCGACCACATAGAGACCACTTTCCCAAGAGCTCCGGTCTAATGGTTGTACAGGCATGGATATTATATTCCCATTTCCGTGTGTGAGTGCGAGTGTGTGTGTGTGTGAGAAAGTAGTGCATGTATCTGCACCCCCCACCCATTAAATATTCACAGCAGCCACATCTATTATTGAGGGTCAGATGCCTCCATGCTCAGAGTGTTGTACAATGGTAAGTGTCTAACGCCTACACACACACACACACACACACACACACACACACACACACACACACACACACACACACACACACACACACACACACACACACACACACACACACACACACACACACACACGCCACCTCTGACACGCAAACACCCACACAACTAAACGCACGCAGGAAGACAAACTGTTAGTGATGAAGCCGGCCCGAGTATTTTTTATGCACCTTGTTACCCCCAGAAAATTAGCTCTATATTTGAGTGCGTAGGAGGATAACACAGGCACAGGCAACACACACAGTTAAACACAACACAGTCAAACACACATTCCTCGCTGTTGGCAGTGGGCATAGATACCCTAAATGGTAATAGAGAGAGGGAGAGAGTGGAGGGAGACAGCAGGGGAAGGAATAGAAAACAAGGGGATGGACGATAAAAGGTGATGACTGATAGAAGAGGTATGGCCGGCCTCTGATCCATAGCTGCCAAAAGATAAACCGTCACTGTCTTTCAGATCTTTTTATAGCTCAATAATAAGTGAGGCTGTTCTAAGGCTCAGTGGTCCTCTGTTAACATGCTCGCCGTCACAATGCCAACATGCAGGTATAGTGTTTACCAATTTAGTCAAGTGGCAAAATTCAAAGTACAGCTGCTGCTGATGGGAATGTATTCAGTTTTAGAGATCATTTGGCCATAAACCAAAGTATGGACACATTTAAATGTTGCCCTGCCGGTGGCATTATGTGGAAAGTGAAGGGGCCACCAAAACATGCGACAAATGCTATGGACAAATGTCATGACACGCCGCTAGCATGGCTAATGAAAATACCATGCATCAGACTGTAGTTCTGCACTTATTTTCATTGTTGTCCCTGGTGTTTACACACAGTCCCAATGACCTTTATCAAGACGGAGACAGCCAGTCACTGTCTGACTTTAAAATAAGGAGGAGAACGGTTTTAGAGCAAGTTTTAAATGCAAAGAGAGGTGGATTATTAAAAAAAATATTATTAACTACGATTAAGTAAAAGCTGCCGGGTCTCCAGTGTCCCTTAATCTCCTTGTTTTTATTAGTCTTCCTGGGCTCCCCCTGCTTGTTATCATATCATCATCATCATTGGCAGAATTAGCGATAATAGTAGCACCAAAAGCAGGCAGTAATGATCATAAATAATAATAATAATAAATAACTAGCAAATGCATGTTTCCCCCCCACCACCACTAATAAAGAGACTGTGATTACAAGACATCTGCTTGGCTACATGCACTTTTTGGCACATGTGTGTGTGTGTGTGTGAGTGACAGTCTGCAGCGTTGCCCATCTGAGTTTCACAATAGATCTCTGTCCCTTTGGGAGTGTTAAAAGTGTGTGGGAGGGTGTGCATGTACAAGTTTGTGTGTTAGTTTTTTTGTGTGTATGCACGCACATGCCATCTGTCTCCCAGCTTTTGACCTTTGTCAGCGTCACACCTGTGACACAGTAGCCTGGCCCCTTGTCTCTGTGACAAACCGAGGGATGCACGCGGTCGACACAGATCACATCGATATTGTGACACAGGAGCAGCTACTGCCGAGCTGCAGCCAGTAAACATCCAGACAGAAATTTGTATCGTAAATAAAGCAAGTGCATCCAAAACAACAGGACTGTCTGCATTGTTTTGAATAATTTGAAGATTCAAAACAACCTTCCATCGTTATTTACAACAATTCGCTTTTTGAAGGCAGTGCTCAGACATATTTTAACATTGAATATCGAACAAGTGTGGAATAAAAATCACATAAGGTGCATCTACTTATCCTGAACCTGAATATTATTTGACGATGACTAGCTTAAGGACCATTTTAATAATAAATAATGAAGTGTTGGAAAACAAAATAGTTTTCACAGTTGCTCAATTATTTTGTTATTAGATGTAAAATGGAAAATAAATGCCACCCTTTGAAGTCAAGAAACAACTTACCAAGGGGAACAACTAACTGTGTCCTGACCTGTGTATTGAATAATTTTTAAACTTACTTACTTTAAAACAAACTTAATTTATGCACCAATTTTAGCTTCCTCAATACCTTCATTAATCCATATGTACAAATGATGATTCCTCTTTCAGAGGCGAGTAATTATAAGGTAATATGTTATAAAAGTGTCACAAATAATTACAATTAATATGCATGTCAAGCCACCATGGAATTGATAACATACATAGGTAAGGGTTTGAAGATATTTTTATTATATAAAAGACACAACAGACAACTTTAAGCATCATTCTCAATTTCAGTACCAGTTGGCTATTGATCTTTTCCGTGCTCAGGTGAACGCAAAAGAAACGGACGCTTTAAAAGAATGACTTTGAACTCAACCTTTCCCGACTGCAGCAGCACTGCTCTGCCTGTTGTGATTTTAGCTGGATGATCACAGCAATCCTGTTATCTCACTTGCTCCTCTGGCGTGATAACATACAGTAAACACGCGTTCATCGTTAATCTCAACACTGTGAACCTGGTACCCAACTGTGCCACCGCCCTCCTCGCCCGCTCAAATCATTTTTTCATACCTAAATGAAATCCCAGACACTGCTCTCTTGCCAGGTGAAGAGACTCCACCTCTTCCAGAATAGGAATGACGTTCTCTATCTGAGCAACACACAGTCTACAGATTACCGACCGCATGTTTCAAGTTGAACATCATTCCCATTTTTTAATGGCAGCTTGTCCACAAGCATCAAAATCAAGATTGCGCTGAGCAATAACATCCCTCACATCCTTACCTTCCCGCCCTGCTTTACATTCATGCAGCCGCCTTATACCTTGGTTATCAGAAAATGCTTATTCATTTTTGGTACAGACTGTTCGTCAGTTTTCCCATGTGATGGTTTTGATGTAACAACATACAGCATAAGGAACTTTTATTCACTCAGTCAAAAATAGGACTGTATTGGATTTCAAGATGTTTCCATACATCACCCATCCTTTTAATGCGTTTTCTGTTAATAGCAGCTGTAATTTTATGCTCTAAATGATGAACAAAAGCTTCAAAATAGACCACAAAATTGTTGACATTTGAAGGATTTTTCTCTTTGTTGTAGAAACTGTTACATCACCGATGGTAATAATGTGAACATGAGCTGAAATCCTCTGATGAGACATCCGGAATTCATTTTATTCAGAGAAAGGCCGAAAAGGAGAGCAAAAACAAGGAAATTAGACAGTTAAGCTCAGGCTTTAAAATGCAATAGAGAAAACACATTAAATGCTTAATGATACAGTGAATGGCTTCGGCGTGCATCAACCCATCCTAGATTAATGGCATTCAAGAAGAAGGTAAAAAGGATGGTGGGGTGAGCAAGTCGTTATGGGTCACCAAGTAGGAACTAACCTGAATCGACAAACATAAATAGAGAAATGTGACACGCTCCTCTGTCTTGCCTTAAAGGGAAAGTTGATCACCGAGGTTGGGTCAGCTGATTAGTAAGTAAATGGGGAAAGTAGAAAGGGGACGACAATGAGGGAACATTTTCTGTAAACATGTAGGTTTAGTTTCATCCTATTATTATGGAAACATACACTTTGAGCCACTCTAGAAGTGGGTCTCCACCTCTTAAGTGTGGACTGTGGACTAATATACCTCATTACCCATTCGATACATTGTTGTAAAATCTGACACACTTCTTCATTACTCCATTAAGATGAATTGCTTGATTTTGATCCCTTTCATCTTTCAATGAACGTGTTGCGCAAAACCGGCTTCAGCTGTACTGTGTGTGTTTTGTGCTGATTAGCTATGTTAGCATGATGCTATACATTGGTAAACCATGATGGAATACCTGCGAAAAGTTTTACCTGCTAAACATCATCGTCAAGCATTGTTGTCAAAGCATGTTATCATGCTGACATTAGCATTTAGCTCCAAACACATCTAAGGGACGGATTATGCTCGGAAAGAAGCTGCTTGTAAAGGCCCGGACACACTGGCCCGATAATCGCCGTCGTAGAGTCCTGAGGGGGCGGGGACATGAATCCGTTTGGAGTGTGCCGTGAAATCGGTCGTCGTAGATGTCGTCGGGCTTCTTTTGGCGGCGGGCAGTCTTTCAGTTGGAGCAATTTGATTTGTGGAGGGCTAGCGAATCAGTGAAGCCCGGAAGTGAGGCGGGTAGCACAAACAGCTAACAACAGTTAGCCATTGTTTTAATGTGTTTGTTTGTTTCGTACAGCGAGTACTCACATGCATCAACCCTTGTTGACTGCTCGACACCATGCTCAACACTCTCTGCTAAAAATTGTGCTCTTTATGGTCCATAAATATAAATACTATACGTATTTCTATCTATGTTTATGGTCTAGAGAGCCGTCCCATCATTTCCGGCTTCCGTATTTTTTCGGGCCACAATACAGATTAGCGCCGCCTGCTGTTATGGAGACATTACGTCCCGCACAAGCGCAGAGCGTACTGAAAGTCAGCAGTCGGCTTGGTGTGTTCTTTGCACTTTTTTGGCCGCGACGGGAAGACTGGAGCTGCCTGAATCGGCAAACTCCATTTTCGGGTAGTCGGACTGGTGTGTCCTGGCCTTAAGAGGGGTTGTTTGTTTCTCATCCCTGGCCAAAGTATTTCTAGCTAAATTGAAAGGCCGTCGGCCGCACTCCATAACTGGGTGGCCAGCAACGAGTTATTGGTCAAAATATGAAGCTATTATGTGTATAATGTGTGCTACTTGCTGCAAAATTGGTTGCCTTCGATGGGACATTCAGTCTTGAGCTGGAAGAATAATCAAAAAAGGGAAGGACATTTGAGGACATCCTGGGAAACTTTAATCAGGGATTACCTTGCCCTAATAGTTGCTGTGGAGAATACTGTTGAAATCAAAAGAGAGGAAGGGTAACACCTTCTACCTTTGTCAAATGTGTTGGAAAAACCTCCTTCTCCGCATTTAAATGTTCAATATGGCTCTAGTGTTGTCGCACTCAAGTCCCAACACTGATGACTCATGACACAACTCACTCCACTACAGATGAGTCAGTCTTAGTCTTGGACTTGATAAGCTGTGATGCAACTCAGACAGAATGATAGTGACTTGGATTTTAATACGGCACGCTTAGGACCTGAGGAGTTGATATATTGTCTGCAAAGCTGTACGTTATTATCTCCACGTTATATCTCCATCAATCATAACATCCCACTCATTGTTGTTGCTTATGCACAGAAACAGACTACAGCCTAGCAGGAGAATGGACTACCCCGGCTGTTGCTGCTCCTTCTGCCAGACCAAAATAGAAGCAGCAATACGAGCCAAAAACAACCTTGTATTTGTGTTCGACGATAGGCCCTTTCACAAGAGATCCATTTAAGCCGCATTTCAACAGCTCCTCTCTACCTGAGTCCGGTATCTACAAAAATAGCTTATGCTTCCCCCGCCAAACCGTTAAGTTATGGGCCTTTTGCTGACTGTGAGTGGCCTTTGTGCTCCACATCAGGATAAAAGCATTCACTGAATAAATGCACATGGATAGCAGGATGAAAGGGGGAACACAGAGACAAGGAGCGAGGGCATTCCTGGTCAATTCAAAGAGAAGTGCTGCCCTGAAAACAGACAACCTGTGCGCTTAGCTTTTGTGCCAGCACTCAGGTCTGTGTACGTTTTGTTTGTGTACATGTTGTGTGCATGTCAGCGTGTGTGCGCTCGCGCATCCGCTCCCCGTGGCGTCAAGGCGTAAGGCATTAAGGGTTGTGTAAGTGTCTGCGTTGGCCAGGCAAAGCCAGTGACTCAGAGCGGTAGCTGTAGCTGGCTTACTTTCGGGTCAGTTAGCAGCAGCAAGTGTGTCTGAGGAAGCGTGTTATAAAATGTTCTCTTCTGCAGCAGTCGCGATTTGCTACAGGAAGAGGAAGAGGAGGAGGAGGAGGAGGAGGAGAGAAGAAGAGACATGGCTAAGAGCTAACTAGGGCAGCACTGGGTCATTTCACATGAATAATGACATTTCAGGATCTTACTTTCTTGGGCCTCCAGCCATGCATCTATAGCCTAATTCAACAAACTGACAATGGAAAATGTGATTCTGGTCACATTTGGGCATAATCATAGGGAACTAGGGGAGTTATGTTGAGCTCAGGCCTTGGCTTCTGACTCTGTGCTGGTGTTAAGCGAGCTACAAACAGCTGGAGAAACGTTTGCGACGTGTCTGTGGCATACCGATGAGACAGGAGACACCCTCTTGTTAAATTATTCCATCCCACATCAACCCCTCATCCCCCTCCCCCCCTTGCTCTTCTTCTGCACTCCTCTAGCTGCTGCTCGCCCTTTCCTCCCACTCTCTGCGTCGCTTCTTTACGCTTCATAAAATCCAGACGGGACCCTTGCATACGTCCCGCCCCCACGCATGTCAATCAAGCCTATTTGCTTCATAGCAACAGTACATAAGCTACGCCTGAGCTCCTCCTCCCACACCCATCTCCATCTCCTTATAGGGTAACATGTCTGCCTGTCAAACAAACCTCTCCTAAGACCCCCCCCCCCCCCATCCTTTCCCTTGTAGGGTTTCACGTATGTTCCCCTTCTCCACATGCCATTTCTGGAACAGTACCCCATCCAACACACATCCATGTGTGCACACACGATCGCTGACTTTCCCTGTCATCTCTACACTTGCCGTGTCAATGGTCCGTCCGGCTCCACTGCAGCATTTTTATGAAAGGTAAACAATCCAATACAAAAAAGACGATGACATTACTCGTCCAACTTATTCCCCAGACAAACATATGTGCAGGTGAACACACAAACTCTTAGACAAGACATGTGTTTACCCAACATGGAAACGCCTCTTCCAGTACATTAGACATGACCATGAAACGAGTTAGTCTTGTTTGGGGCTCAGGTAGGACTCTGTAATAATGCAAAGCTGCTCTGGTTGTTGCATGGTTTTAAAAAGGTACACAAGCCAGCCACACAACGTTGTTGTCACTGTCAACCACACCATCTAAAGAGCCAGCGAGGGCAACCCTTATCCATTTCAAAGGCAGGTTCTATCAGAAAGGCAGGCAGGTGCCTCAAAGACCCAGAGAGCTGCTACAGAGGCATAACCGTCACGGCAACCCTAAGTTGTGGCAATATCATAATCAACTTGTTCCTTTTTTTAAAAGCATAGTGCAAAAGGTGTTTACCTATGCAGCAGCCAACGTTTTGCTCGCGCCTCAAACCATCTAACAATCTGTACAAAATGAATGACTCATGCAAGTTGCCACGGCAACGCGGCTCATTGGGATCATTTAATGACCATCATTGTTAACCCAGCAAAGAATCAATAATAAGATTTGGAGAGGGTGGGAGGTGGAGGAGCTTATGTGTGTGTTGGGGAGGGTGGGAGGTGCAGGGTTCAACTTATGCAAGCGTGGCAGTGTGTATAGGGTTTTGCAGCAGGTAGGCGTCCTCTCCCTTGCCTCAGGCCACACTCTTAGGTGGGGCTTGAGAAAATATTTCAGTCTTTTGCACCCGATCTGCCGCTTCAATTCTCTCCTAAGCAAGCGCCCAAACTATTGGCGTACACTAGCGCTCTGAAAGAGCTAATGAATTACCCCCGTCATGAGGCAACTCCAAACAGTTACCCACATACACATGTAACTGCAAAGTCAGCTCTACAGTCTGAAATTGCGTCACTGAGCAAACTAGCCCTCTCCAGTTGACCTATGATATTGTCAAAACTGCGTGTGGCTGTCCACCTCTGAAGACTCCTCTCGTTATTCCAAGGCAGCATAATTTCAGCTTCCTCGTCCACGGACTTCCCTGGTAACTGCCAGAGGGTGTCCCGTCACCTAAAAAAACAATCAATTTTCTATCCTCCTGCTTCTCATTCTCTCCATTTCTCCCTTTTTCAACCCATCCCCCTCTTCCAGAGGCTCTTGGAGTAAAACATTGAGATAACAGCTGCCAGGGCCCCAGGGAGAGCAAGAGGAGGGAGAAAAGAGGTCAAACAGTAAAGAGAGCAGGAATCCAAGGTACAGCTGAAAGCAAGGCGCACACACACGCAAAGGCAGGAAGGGACACACACACATAGCCTGACTCAAACACTGCATGAAATGATATGAACGTGACACTTCATGCAACAACTTTGCAGCCCACTGTGTAGTTTAGCCTCGTGTGTTTGTGAAATGTGTGTGACACAGAAATTACAGTGAGGAGGTGTTGTTAGCTGAATAGAAAGAAATGCAGTAGGGAGGAAGAGAGAGAGAGAGAGAGAAAGTGTAAGGAAAAAAGAGGACAGAGACAACTGCTTTGGGGACACCTGTCCCTTTCGCTCACAGGCTTGAGCGATGTACAGAGACAGCTGCAGGGCCAATAAAGAAGAAAGACTTTTTACGTATCTCTCCTCCCCCCTATTCCTCTACCGTTTCCAATCTTTTGCCTCAGAAACGTCTATAAAATACTTTACCACAGAAAGGGCTATCAAAAGAAACTGCTACATCCAGCTGTACGGACTAACACGTTGTACTGTGCGCTCACATCAGAGTCTTCTGAGCATACATAATACATGGCAAGAGCACAGTTTCTGGCAGTGGCAGCGCTTGATGTTCAGATTGCGTGCGCTTCTAGCTCTGGGCAGGGGAACAGATGCCACAACAACGGCGTACAATAAAACATTTCACCATAGTGAATACTAATTACTACGCCTACTACTTCACTACTTCCAGTATTTATATCCCTCATATAGCAACTGATACACTGAGTCCTAACGAGAGTCTGAAATGCCCTGACTGGACCGCTCCAGCAAAGGGGTCAAGTAGAGTCCTCATCTGTTGGTGGTTAATTAACATTTAATGCTCATTGACAGTGCTGCCCGCTCTGATGCCGTTTCATGTACAGTGTAGCCCGAGCCTTGTTGAAAAGGATATACAGCGGATGCATCGCACTCTAACAAACATACACACACACACACACACATATACACGCAGGAGGAGGATATGAAAAAGGTAAGATAAACACTCACCGACAACACGGAAGGATAGTACAGTCCCATCATCGTATTCTGTGCAACAACTCCCAAACTGTCGTCGCTCCTTTCCTCTTCTCACGCTGCCTAGCTCTCTCTCTCTCCCTCTCTCCGATGCCTGTGTCACCTCACCAGCTCAGTCTCTCTTGTGTGTCTCACAGATTCAAAATCTCCCTCTCTCTACCCCCGCTCGCTCTGTCTGCCATGCCAATCCTCCTCCCCCCATCCCCACTTCCACATCCTTCTCCTCCTCCTCCTCCTCTGCTGGCCTCTGTCCCTGTCACTCTCCCTCGCTCGCTCGCTTACTAGCTTTCTTTTCCCCTCTTTCTCTATTCTCTCCCTCTCCCACTGGCTGCTTCCTCTCCCTCTACCCCAAGCCTTCTGTCTTGCTGCTGTGCCCGTGCGTGCTTATCTCTTCTCCAGTCCTCCTCTTCTCCTCCTCTCACCCAGAAAGCCTGACGCCTCCCCTCTCCTACTCCTCTGAATCTGTCACACCTGCAAACTTTCCCCTCCCCTCTCTCGTGTCGCAGTCCCTCCCCTCCTCTCTCTCTCTCTCTTTCTTCTGTTCTCTTTCTCCATATAGGTGAGTTAAAACTGGGGCTGCTGGCACCACAGGGAGATAAAGTGAAGACGTTCCTTCTCTTTCTCTGGCTCCTTTCCGACACGCACAGCGTTACATAAGCGCGCGGGCAATTTTTACGAGTTTGAATTCGAGCACTTTGATGTAAAAGTCACGACTGCACTTTCATAACACATCCAACGCATCTCCAGTCTGCATACTCCTCAACGCTGCACTAATTAGTGATTTCTATATTAACAATGGGTCAAATGAGTAAACGTAATGTGGAAGTGGTCGATCATAGTAACAAACCAAAAAATATAATTATCCTCCCACTCTACGATTCCCCATAGCGTTACGCAAGCTTTTAAGCATATTGCAGCTAATTATTTTAGCTTTACAACGAACCACTTGAATCATGTGAAAGATGTTTCCAGCCAAAAGCTATAAAAAATTCCACTGTTCACTACCGTTCCTGCACCAAACCACAGACGGACAAAGTCAGCAACTAGCTGGCAAATGTAGAGGAACATTTAGCAGCTAAAAAGAGAGATATTTAAAAAAAAAAACATTTAATAGACACGTGTGGCGACCACAGGGGACAAGAAAACATGCATAGATGCATGCATCGTTTCTTCTGAATCTTCTGCATGGGTGGCCCTTTTGAATCTTGCATAGGGAATGAGGCTCCACCAGTAATGATAAAAACTAGTGAAATGACTGTGCTACTACAGAGCCAATTACAGAATGTAAATTAAATATTACTTCTAAAATGCTGACGATGCTGCGGTTTAAATATGCACCGAGCCAGTAAATGCACATCTTATTCTGCCGTCTTAAATTTGTCACTCATTTATATCCTTTTATTCCTTTTTTATTAACGTTTAAGAGAGTCGTAGGTTGTTGAGGTGATTGTTTTCCTGTCAGATCAATCTTTAAAAGTCCCTAAGTGCCCCCGAGGCAAGGCAAAAGAGGAAAAAAGTACAGTCTCAAAACAGTCTCACTCTCCATAGACTTTCAATCATGTCAAATGCTTACAGTGCAAACAGCCAGACGCTTTACATAAAACATGTGTGCAAATAGGAGCTAGATGTTATTTTTTAGCTAGTGTATGTCTGATGCTGCTGGACATGAGAATATATGAGGCAGGCTTTTTTATATAAGGCCTTTATGAAAATTAAAACTAACTATATATATGAAGAAGTCTGTATGTGTGTGTGTGTCTGTCTTTCGAGTTTCTTGCCAAGCGCTCATTTGATCTACTTCACACTTGGCAAGTGTATTGCTGAGGGCCCTAGGGAGTGCAGTACATATTGTGAAGTTGTTTGGATCAGCGGTTCTGTAGAAAACTGCGGAGACCGGGTCCAGCCAGCCTCTACCATAACAAAACAAATACACACATAGCAAAATCCAAGCAGCAGCACGGACACTGCACCACTCGTCTTTTAACTGCAGGATTCAGTGGAAAAACATGTTTTCACATCCATCACTGATAGAAAAGTAAAGACAACAACCACATGACTTTAAACAGAGAGATAGAAGCAGTACAGTTTCATATCCCATGTCTGAAAAGTGCTTGTCTCTTTCTTCACACATGGAGTTGCTGCTGCTGCTCTCCAGGCTCTATTCCTTCCAGGAGCCTTTGATCACATCATTCTCACACTGTTGTTGACAGTTTAGCACCTCAGTGCTTTGGGAGCCTCCGTAGCCCAGCAATGTTTTCTTCCTTGCTGCCCTTTTTTCATTTTCATTTTTTGCTTTTTTTGTGGCGAGTTCACACTTCCCAGTCCCTCAAGTAAGTCCTTGACTGACTTCTTTGCATCCAAACAACAGATTGCTCTCACAAGGTAACACTTCAGTCCATTATGATAAAACACTGTCATAAGGAAGGAACGGTTCAAAGCTGTATTGTTTTACGCTGAAATTAAAAATGGCTAATTGGCTTCCGCAATACATCCGCTAAACAGTACGACAGACAACAAAAGAAAACTGAATTGTACTGACGCCATTAAGAGAATGCAAGTGAAGGTTTAAAGACTTAGATTAAGTGCAGATAAGCAGCCAGAGGTTGTGGGGCATCGCGGAGAGCGAGGGATGAGGGGATTATGAGCAGAGCATGAGAGGATGAGTGGATGAAGGGTGGATGATCTAAGGATTAACCACATAAACTGAACAGGCTAATAACACAACCATCAAGCTAATACAAACACGGAGTAAACAGATTGTAGCCTTCTACACACACACAGTCACACATGCACACACTGAAATACACAATATAGTCTGCTCCGTTTGTATGGGAGTTTATTAGTGTTTGTTTGTAAACCAATGCATGTTTAACAGAGGTAAATGAACAACGTAAAATAGATTTAAAAGCTCAAAGAAGATTGTGAACAGAAGGAAAAGCAGTGGGAGTGTACGGCTGAGGGAGTGAAGGGTGTGGAGGCATGACTTATTTTACACGACTCATAAACTATAATCTACAACCCCACCTTGTGGTTCACAGAGTGTCACTGAGCCTTGTTCATGCTATATGGAGACTGTAAAAGATATATTAGAAATACCAGAATCTAGGATGAATGTAGGAATATCATAAAATGTATGCATATTTGAGATGAAATTCCATCCTTACCTGACTATGAGATGGGTAGCCATGGTAACCAAGGGTCAAAGGGTCGTTATTCTGAAAGAGAAAGAGACAAGATATTTGGATGTGTGGTTAATAATTAGCGAAGCAAGACATGTGGACAAGTTGCTTGATGTCATTCTTTATTACTCATTCATTATTACTATTTTTGCACTCCGTCTTTACACTTTTGATCTCCCTCCGTTGCACTCTGCAGTTTGCCGGTGGTACCGACTCCTAATCAAATTAACTCCGGCGGTGACACACTCCCGCTATCTCCCCCTCCAAGAGCTTTCCACCCAGCGGATCTTTTGTCTGCTCGCAAAGACGTGATAACGGGGGCGGGTGAGATCATGCGAGTGGGAGATGAAAGACGGGTAGAAAGTGAGTGTCACCGCGGCTCTTAAATCATAAATAGGTCAGGAGTGTCAGCGAGCATGAAGCCCATTGGTGTGAAATGGCATCGAGAGCCCTGATGCAATCTCCAAACAGGTTCCTCTCAATGTTCTGGCTGAGTAAAGCAAAGGCCGCTTATATCAAAACATCTGGTGAGTAATTACAGTTAAACAAGAAGACAAATATTACAGGGAAAGCATGTCCCTTCTCCCTAATATAACTTTGTGATTTACTTAATCTGTACTCGTAGCTCTGTGTTCCAGCCTTTATGCTAATGTATTCCAATTAAAAAAGGGGCAAAATTTCACAGCAATTACATCACACTTTTGAAAGGGGGGTAAAGAGATTTGCTTCTCTGGCTTCAAATCACTAGATTAGAAAACAACTCAGCTCCTCCCTCCTCTCTCCCTTTCATCTGGAACCAATGGCCCTCATCTGCTTCGTCCCCAAGGGGGATACTCTGTTGGAGCGCTTCACAGCTCCAGTTTGCCTGATTAATACTGTAGCCCTCTAACTGTGGACCTCACGGGGCCATTCCACCAAAACCAGAGCACAACGTCTCCGATTGCAAGAGGCTTGGCTTGGACTGGAAGAGGAAGAAGAAGTGTCGTCGCAATCGAAAAGAATTTCAGTTTGCGCGAGTCTATCCCAGAGCCAAAAATGTACTTAGTGAACTAGCTTTGGGAGGTAGAAGCTCTAAATAATGAATCACCTCTTAGAGGCTTGAATAACATGAATAAAGCATAAACCTTATTTTGCAGCGGGGGGCAAACGCAAAACTAAATGCACTGAAGGTACGGCGTAGAATAGGATGAAAAAAAAGAAGGAAAAAAAGGGAGAGATTTATGTGGCTTATCGCTGTGTCAAAGTGAAGGGGGAGGTGTTGTTAAAAAACACACGCACATCTGGAATTGATATTGCGAGAAGCTGAGGGAGGAACCAGAGCTGGAAATGCAACGGGAAATGAACAGCAAAAAAAAAGGAAAAGAGATGGAGGGAGCAAAGACAATGACTCATACATGAGCGGAGTCATGTGCTTAATTTCCTTAAGGAACTGGAAGGAATGAGAGCGGGAGGGCTGCATGGAGGCAGAACAAGACGAGTGTGTATCAGCCTCACTTTCAACACCAGCGCTGCTCGCACAGCACATTATAAAAACGAAAAAAGACCTCTAAGCCTGTTTTTTTTTTTTCTTGTGTGCTGAAAAATGAAGCACAGCTGATTACTAGTTTGGGGGTGGTGATGGTCCAGAGTTTTGTGGGCGGGCTGGATAAAACAAGAGAAGACACGGCAGGGGAAGACTGGGCGAGAAATCAGGAGAAAGTCACAAAATGACTCAAAGTCAACAGATGGCGAGGAGGGGAGGAGGGGGTTGGAGAGACAAGCTCAAGAGGGAGGAGGGGATAGGGTACAGGACCATCCCTGTAATAAAAAAAATCCAAATCACAGGAATGGGATGAAGAGCTCAGCTCAGCAAGTTACTCCTTTACGCCATATTTACACACAGCAACAGTAATCCCTCTTTCTCATGAACCTTGCTACCCCTGTCCAAAAACTACAGGTGGTGGTTGGTGTGTGTGTGTGTGTCCATGTGTCCATGTGTGTGTGATTGTTTAGCGAGTGTGTGTGATGTCTAATCTGGTCACAAGACTCTTGTCTATTCCCATCGTGCCTTGGGACTGCAGCTCTTTTGAGGAGGAGGAGAGAACTACATTTCACTGCTTTGAGAGTCATCCTACCTTGCTGCAAAGCAGGGCACTCCACACACTCAGGAGGATGTGAATCCATTTCATCCACAAAGCACTTATGTGCTAAGCCTCCAAACAGGCGGCCAGATGATCTGAAGTTTATTTTCCCTCAAAGCACTTCACAAGGCGCCAACTTTCCACAGTAAACCTACACATGCTTTCTCAGGGACATGTAGGCTGCACTCAATCTGCTTCTACAGATCTAGCATAATAATAAACAACAACTATAATAATAATAATAATAATAATAATAATAATAATAATAATAATAAACATCACAAAGCAGTATCGTCAAGCAAATCACAGGCAACATAATCGAACTGACGTCCACTGCGATGTTCTGCATCTCAAGATAAGACTTTTAATTTTAATCCCCAATTTATTTTGCATCTGATTGGCGACGATTAGTATTCGCATGTAATTATTTACCGCATGACATGATTGCCCATCATCATGATTACTCGACATCATTATGTCATTGCAACACTGTTTCACTGAAACTCGAGCTGGATACTGGACTGGGGCCGATGTTGATGCCCATCTTTAGTATTCACACTCTGGCTGCTGTTTATTTTGGACATTTTAATTGGAATTCATTAAATGAGATTATGCAAGAATTGTTTATTAAAACGGAGGGAGTTATGCAAACTGGAAGCAATTAAAATAACCTTTTCAAAACATGTTGTGATGACCGTATTTCTACCGACCGTATCATCTCAGGCCATTTGTATGTGAAGTATGTCTACGGCTTGTACTGGATTAATCAATATGCAGAGTGCTTTCTTGATTAATTACCTCGTAGTATAGTCTAAGAAATGTCCCATCACAATTTCCCAGAGCCCGAAGTGAAGACTAATGAGCTGATCAACAGCCAAAACACAAATATGTCAAATTTACTTTTCACGGTTGTCAAATAAAATATCCAATCTTCAGTCATAACTGCTTGAGAAAAATCATTACCAACATAGAGGAAGATTGATTTTCTTGTTTTTCATCAATTCATCATTTAATTTATTTAACAGATGAGCCTGGACATGGCTCCAAACAGTATCAAAATTATCACCAGGAATACTTAAATACTGCAATTGAAAATTGAAAGTCGGGACAACTATACTTTGAGCACATTGCATCTGCCCCAGAGCATCAGGAAGACGCAGGCTTCAGTATGCTGGTCTCTCTGACTCAAACGTAATCCAGTCAACAGAACTCTGCCGGCAATTTATCATAGAAAAAAAATCAGGGGCCCAAAAAACGAAATAAATATTCTCAAGACGCAGTGGGAGTACATTATTCTCGCTGACGTTTCTCATTCTATTTCTGTGCCAGGGTTGAGATGAAAGTACAGAGGGGTGATCCACCAACATTAACGTCCGAGTCAAGTCATTTGTCCTCGGCGCTGTCACCCCAGGCAAGACCTTATTAGGTTAGAGAGAGTCCCGGTTCCTGTGCCGGGTGACAACAAAACACAGGCTGCTGGATGAATATTGGATCCGACAACCTCCTCTCAACATTTCCCCAAAATCTGGGCTGGAGATGCGGGTGTGTTTTTATGAATCCCATCATCCTGAAAAATCCCTGGACTTCCCCTGGGATGCAAAATACACTGAAAATGTGTTTTGTTTTTTTCCTCTGTAGTTGGTGGTCTGTTGAGCAACTTAATACTCATTTAAAATCCATACTATTGAATGAGCACGGTGTCAGCACCATGAAGTCAGCGGCTCATTTCTACGCGCAGCAGGGAACATTTGAACTCATCCTGCTGAAACGCACTCAGCCAGCCTTATTCGCCCCCGTTAACTGAGCACTCGGGTTATGAACTGCACGCTGCACTGATTTATACATGCCTTGCTGCTCAGCGAAAACTTTGCAGATTTGACCTGATAGAGCATTTCCACCCCCGCATTGTGATGACATCACCACGCCTTAATGAGAATGAGAGCCGTGACAGTGGCCAAATGGTGAAAAGATCCCATTATTGGGCTGCAGTGGTGAAAATGGATTGCCCTTTGCCACGACCACACCCCCGCTGAGCTGGCTTCACTTACAGGTCAGAGTTCAACTCCTGCCATGATGCTGGAAATAAATGTTTTTTTTTATTTTAAGATCAAGGCTGGGAAGAATGGAGGAAGGGAGACGGAGCGCTTTATCAGAGCCAGGATTCAGTTTGCTGTAATATTTTCCATGCCTTTTCCCTCCTCTGAAGATTAGCTTCACAGAAGTGCTTGTGTGCATTTTAATAGATGTTTCCTTGAAAGCCAAGAGCTCCGATTTTAAAGAGAAGGAAAATTAAATGCCACTCGACCCAATTTGCTCTGGGAATATTAATCTTGTCAGCGGTTGGGGAATAAAAATACGTCACAATGTTTCACACGCACGGGAATCGGAGAGAGTAATTGTTGTTGTGTGTGTGGGGCACAGACCACAGTGGAAACGTGTCTATAAAAAAGGGTTTCAACCCTCAAGGTTGACGTTACAAATGTAACTAACAAATGACTTAATTATTGATTAATTCACTGATTACTTTCTTGATTAATCATTAAGACTATACCCATCACAGATATCCACAAAAGGTGTCATAATTCTTTCTGACCAATCAATTCAATTCACAATGCTTCTAAACACAGATAAGAAGGGCATCTTTATGTCTGAGAGGCTGAAAACAGATATTCTATAGAGATTTTTGCTTCTTTTTTTTCACCCGAGCTCTTCACACATGAATGTTTGATGTATAAGGCTATACTATTAATCTGATCAAACCAGAGTATGTGGGCTTGTGCATGCGTGTTGCTATGCCTTAGATAAGGATCTTAGAATCAGTGTGGTTATAATGCCCCCTCCAGTATAAGATGTGATCCCATTAGCTGGAAACAAAGCCTCTTTGCTGTCAGTGATAGGGCAAATCGGCTCCTGCACCAACTGGGAGGGTGGGAGGGAGAGAGGGGAGGAGGAAGGGGGGCATCTCTCCCATTCTCATTTCCGGGCTGTAGACTCATGTTCAATACATTTTAAGGACTGAAGCTATTGATCCCCCCCCCCCCCCCACCCACACACACACACACACACAGACACACAAACAAACAAACAAACACACTCTCTTCCACTCACAACTGTTTTTAAGTGCATTATGTTCCTAAGGCTGTCTGTCAGCACTCGTGGACAGCATGACGATGTAAAGCAAGCCTTTTAGTTCTCCAAACAGCCCACTTCAGCTCCATTACTGTTGCTTTCAAAAAGGCAGAGAAATAGCATCCGGTCTCCCAATGGTGTACTTCACTTCACCCTACATAATGATGTCCAGAGCACCCTCCTGCCCCCATGTGAGGCTCTATTGAGAAATATTTGACCATTTTTGGGATCACAGTGAGAAGAAAAATGGGTTTGACTGCTACCAAAAGAAACATTGCCTCAGAGGGTTTATCACATCTGCTGATCCAAGCACGGAATGTAAGGCTGGACCCTGTAAAAATAATGTTGATAAAAGCATGGGGCAGGGGATCAAAGCAACAACATTGATGAAGTTTGGGCTGATAGTCCCACCAATAAAACTGGAGGCCCTTGTTTACATCAACTACCCCCCCCCCCCCCCCCCCTCCCCTCATACAAGCAAACACGGACATGAATTTACATTGGAAACCAAATGCTGTCCTCGCCATTGCCACATGGCATTGGGTTGTTTTTGCATATTAAAAAGGTCGACTTTGTTTACATTCCGCACCCTTTGCTGTGACTCTGGGCTGTAGGCTACAGATAAAGCCTAGAGAAGAGAAGATGCTCTTTGAGAGTTTTGAAGCAAGCAGCATTGTGACAAGAAGACTGTATATGGTGACAACCCATACATTTCCTAAATGTCTTAGCTGTAATGAATCAGTTTATTTAATATGGTTCTTTATAAATAATCCGCAGCAGCTACAGTGCTATAACTACAAACAGCCTAGTGAAAAGCGTGGATTAGGTGCTGCGATCCACTGTTAAAACTGAATTAACCGCATGTAGAGTCATTTACAGCTGTGAAATGTGGAGATATTTCCTGCAGTGCTGGTAATTGACTGGCTCTATGGAGGGCCCTTATGCTGCAGATTAACTGCAACTACTGTATATGCAATGAATTCGACGAGCAATAAAGCACATGAAAATACACAGTAACAAAAAAAGCATGACAAAGATAAATGCACTTAAACAATGTCAACGTGCACCAGAAAGACGGATAGGCCTATCCATGAAACACGCATGGTGATCAAACTCAAGAAGTCGTGCCTAGCTCCTTTTCTGTATTTGGACAAAACAGTCCCCCTTACCAACCCATTCACCCGACCCTCTCCTCACCTGGCCAACCTCGCCGATCCCCACTGAGCCGTCGATGCGGGGACGCTTGCACTCCGCCCCGGCCGAGTCCACCAGAGCCGCCGCTGTCTGTCCGTCGGGCTCCGGGTCTCCGCGCTTCATGCCCCGGACCACTGCGGGAGCGCCCACCCCAGCCATGGCGTCCAGCTCTCTATCCCGGTCCATGAGACCCCGGGACACAGGCAGCATGATGGATGCAACGTCGGTCGACATTAACATTTAAAAATCTTCTTTTGTCCCCTGCCTTGAGCTTAACTGGGGGGTGATAGTGGTGGAAGCAGACCTACCTACCTACTCGCGTGCACCTTTGTGCTCAAAGCCAGCCTGTGTGGACGCTGTTCTCTGCAGTTAAAAACAGTCTCTCAATGCTGCCAAATAGCTTTTTTTACTGGGCCCTTTGTATGAGCCCCAAATAGTTACTGTAGCTTATATGTGAATGTTTAATCTAAACACCGCCTTTGGATTAAAAAAATCAACAACCCATAGCTCATAAATGTTGCTTTTACCTTCACTACGAAACACAGCGGCTCTATTCCAAAAATGTCCCCTGACATAGGCTATTAGCAGGTTAATTCCCAGCTATGTAGCCCCCTGTTTGCTTACTGTGTAGCCTATTTACTGCGGAGCTTCCTAAAAGGCCTACGTTATTTCAGATCATAACAAACCAATTAAACAAACACCGATCAAAAACAATGGCTCCTGAACATAGCCTACCGCCCGACTTCCATTTGCCCTCGTTTTCCTTCGCCGTCTGTTTTTCTTTTCTTTCTTATTTTAACAGCACATCCTACCGTAACCTAAAGACGAAAAGCCCCTCAACATGTCTTCCCTGTCGCTTTTTCTCTCGCTCTCTCTCTCTCTCTCTTTCTCTCCCCCTTTGCCACTGACTTGCAACACAGAGCTTCAGAGGTTCACTGAAAGTCAATCCTCGTCAGGAGCTCTCTTTTCCCCCCATGTTAGTCCGCAAGTCTGCCTATGAAGAACATACGATTTATTGTTGCCCCACTCTTGGGAGAAAAAAAACAACGTAACGGACGCAGAGGCTGCGGTGTTTCCTTCTCTCTCTCTTTTGCCTGTTAATTTCATTCCTCTCCGTTTTTTCCCGGTGTGATCTTGTGGCGTGTGTGTTACAGAAAGGAAATCGTCCTCTCTCCCTCCTCCCACTCTCTTGGTGTAGTCATTCCCCTCCTCCTATCTTCCGCTCTCCGTTTGAACGCTGGGCCAGGCAGCCATGCAGCCTGTTAATGCATGCAGTGCCGCAGTGCTTCCATACATTTCACCGAGGGGAGGTGTGTGTGTGTGTAGGGGGAGGAGGGTCTTACAGCCCAGAGAGAATTCCCTGCTCCGACAGAATGCTACCCAAACCCATTTCCTCTGTGCATAATGTTTAAAACGTATGCTTTTAGTTGAACAGACCAGATTTCGTCTTTCGTTAAGTGGTTGTCACGTTAAACGTCAGACAATAGTACTATCAATGCCAGTGAGTCCAGCTAAAATGTAATTCCTAACCCATTACACAACCAACGCACAGGACAATGTCTACAAACACACACACACACACACACACACACACACACACGCAGCTGTGAGTCATGCAGCATGGAGTAGGCCTACCTTATGTTCCTCTTGGCATTTTTATTGCTTGGATGACACCCAGTGGTCAAAAGGCAACTGTGAGACAAATACTTCAGAGCCAATTTGCTGCAGCAAATTACAGCACAAGCAAATGCTGCGTTTAAAAATCATCCCCCTAATCTCATACAGTAGCCTACATGCCAGTGTCCCTGCAGTGCTGGTTTATTTCCTGTTCCTAGATTGCTATTACACATAAGTACACATCTAACATCTTGGATGATGACGGCACTAGTAAATGACATGATAGTACAAAATACTGTACTTTGGTGTTACATTTTTACCCATTTACTTTATTCAATTATAAAAGGAGATATTGGGGGGATAATTTGAATAAATATAAAACCAAACCTATTCCTTTTTTTGTCATTGTATTAACATTCTTACCTTTATGTGATTCTGCCCATGTGTATGCATACATGTGACTTTCTTAGCCATGTGTCTGCACATTTTACAGGTTACAAATGTAAACATCAGACACTCTTTGGGTGATGTACCCTATAAATAAATTAAAAGTTGTCAACAGGCAACGTAGGTGACTGACCTAGTGGGCATGGAAAACCCCAGCCTCATTGTCCTCTGTGGTTTGTGGCAATTTGATGTATTGTAATTGTATTTGTGGGGGGAAAAAAGAACGGAGGGGTTTGCTTTTATTACCTGATCTTGAGGCCTCGTCTTAAGGAGAGACTATCATATTGTGCTGACACAGAGCACAATCCTGAATTAATGTGTTTAATCAAATTACCAAGTAGTAACCCTAGGGTGATGTAGTATTCCAGCAGAGGAATACTGCAAACGTTGCACGGGGGGGGGGGGGGGGGGGGTATTTTGTGAACTTATGGCTAGTTTGTCTTTTTTTTTCTTTTCTTATGTTGGTGTGATTATAATTTTGTGTATCTCCGTTTGTACAAACACAAATTTCATTGTAGCGATACAATGACAAATAAACTTGTGTTAGACCTGCAGAGATCATGCTGTGTGCATGTTAACTTCTACGGTATGCAGTCTGCAAGTCTCAATTACACTCAATCCGTAAGGGCCAAATGTTCACGTAAACAATGCTGTCTCCGACCTTTTGATGCCACTGAGTGCCACTTCCTGTTGTAAAATCAAATGGCTGCAATTGTTGGAACAAAAACACACACACACACACACACTTCCAGTGTCCTTCAAGAGCTTTTATTGGTGGTTGACCAGTGATTTTTGAGGTCTGAAAAAAGGAAGAGAAAAGGTCAGTAAATAAATGTAACCTTAGTGTATTTTTACATGTGCTAAACATTTAATACAATCATTTACCAGATCATCATCCTTTCCACCACCTTCAAGTGTCTTCCATGTAGTAACTGGAAAAACAGGAAATGGATCAGTCTTGATAAATAATTAAAAACGTTCCTCATTACTAAATCATTGTCCTGCTGTCAGAGAGCTGTAATGGGGCTCAGTCATGGGTGAGCTCATATGATTTCATATAAAAAGGATGTTCTAAGAACAGAACTCATTACCCCCACCGTTATTGGCCAAAACATCCCTCGACACATGGTCCGTCATGAGGCGAGCAGATTTCAGTAGAACACATGAAGTAGATCTGAGAGGGGAGAAAAGTAGAGCAGGATTTCATGTAGAGTCCAGAGTCCTGAACACGGGCACTGTGCTATGACAAACAGCTGCTGCCAATTGAGATTTGGCAGGAATTTGCAGCTTACAAAATGACCTCTCCACATAATGAAATGCTGACTTGTAAAATTTAGTGACACAGCTGTTAATGGTTTAATTTTCCATGCACTGTTCGTTTACATAAAACAATTACCAGTGTAAATTTGCACTGGGAAGTCAACGATATTTGGGAAAGAAAAATAATAGTTTTCTAGCCAAAAATGTAATATTGCTCTCACATCTGATTAGCTAAGTTTAGCATATGGAAGCAAGGGGGGAAACAGCTAGCCTGGCTTTATTCAAAGGAAATAAAAGAATGTAGAACTACACCGTGGTAATTTTTACACTTAGGTTTTTGTAAGGCTTAAACAAAACAAGATGTAACGAGTTCAAAAGGTGAGCTGTAGGTACTCAGGTAGTCTGATTTTTTTTTTACCTTGACATGGCCCCTGGATAGCCGTTTCAAAAACTTTCCAGTCTTTATGGTAAGCTCAAATGACTGTCTCCTTGCATTAGCTTCATACTTATCCTACATATATTAGCATGGCAACTATCCCTTCATCCAACTCTCCAAAAAAGGAAGTAAACAAGTATATTAACCAAAGTATGAAACTATTGCATAATATATTATTTTCTACAATGTCACCCCTCATTATTTACAGATCTCAAGGGATCTCTGCTGATCCTTACCTCCTCATCCTGGTCCTGGAAGTCACCATCAGGAAGGAACTGGAAGGTGCTGATGTTGAAGCGGCGCGTCTGAGCCTGAGGATAGGGCGGTTCAGGGTCGGACAGCACTGCCTGCTTTGACGCTGGGTCATAGGGGTTGGGACATCTAGGGAATGACATTGAATAAGAGAGCCAATTCTATAATAAGACAATGGGTGTCAAAGATAAACTTCCTTTAATTTCCTCCGTTATCTCCTTTCAGTCACAAACACGTATCGAAATGTGATATGTGGATTGAATCTCCAATTTTTCTTCCTTCCGCTGCTGAGCTGAATGGTGTTTTTCAATGATGTGCTCTTTATGCAAGGCGATGCTTCGACATACCCATTGTAAAGCAGCAGCCATACAGCAGCTCCCGAGCGGGGGTAAGCCACACAGAAATGCACCAACAGCACCAAACTGGGATCAGGGTTGTTGAGCAGCCGTACTTCCAGGTGGAGGGGTTTCCCCAGCAGCATATGCAGGGGCTGGTGATACTGAGGGTAGTAGCTGCTGTAGTGAGAGTCTGGAGTAACAGTGTAAGAATAAAAGCACATTATATCTTTAGCCATTTTTCATCCACTCCGGGGAAAAGGTTTGAGGCATAACGTGACTGGCTCAGAGACACAGCAGTATAAAATTCTTAATTATTCAAAACAGCTTAGAGTTTTCAAATGAAGAACATCTACCTTTGGCAATCCTGAGCTGTACTCCAAATACCCCCTGTGTCTGAACTTGAGGGCCCAGGTTTGGAGTTTTAACCATGTAGCCCACACTCAGAACAGTGCCTGGCATAAACCTGCACTCCACCAACACCCTGAGAATGAGACAGAAACCATGGTAATGCTTTTATTTTGACAAAACAAACATCAAGAAATGCAAGAATGTGTGTTACACCATTGGATGCGCCCTTCACTGTATTAAATACACGTCTCGCAAAGACAGTCAATGTCAGATTGGCAGTAAGGGTTACGCTTCAATAAAATAAGAGAAAAATTATTGATAAGTCAAGAGAAATATGTGAACAGTTGCTACCGACCTGGCCGTCACTAGGGTTTTGAGAGTTCCCTGTGATGTTAGCTGACATTTTTTGTGCTTCCTTTTTGGTACAGTTACTTTATGTTAGCTTTTAGACACATCAATGCTACATTGGGGGTAAACCATGATAGCACTGCTACCAAAAGCTTTCCACACCAGTATAACAACCATCTGCCACCTCACATGAAACGCAAAAGTATTTAAATTCATAAGTGTCATACTGTTGGTTTGAAAAATCCATCAAGATAGGTTAACATAATAGCTTTGTGGCATAGGCCCCTCTTTTTTGGGCTATATCTTTTCAGGGGTGTAGCCATGATTTCAGAAGTGAGGAGGGCAGATTGTTCACGAGGAGGATTTTTACTGAATGATTTATTAAAAAGATCCTCTCGGATTGCATTGAGCCTCTCCTTATTAAAGCTAAGGAACCAAACAAGTAAAAATGACTAGGGAAAAGGTCATCTAGGCTATGAATAATATTAAAACCATATCAGAACAATCTACAAAACTTTATTCTTATCTTTTTTTAACTTCAGTCAAAACATGTATGTATACGATTTTGTAGAGGTAAAATCGAGGCCAGCAGGATCTAAAATAAAATAATAAAATATGAGCTAATAGCGAAGCCATAATTAATTTTCAGAATGTAGCTGGACAGTAACTACATGTCCTATAATTCAAGTCTAAATTCAGTGTACATGCATCACTAAGTAATACTGTACTAGTCTGCTCACTGCCTGCAGTGCACAATAAAGGGTAACTACACATTAGAGTAATGCAAGTTACTTCCAAGTGCAGTGCTTTATTGCTATTCTGCAAAAAAATCTTGAAATGTAGAGTAGCAAATTAGAAAAGCAGTTAAATAGCTCTCGTAATTACTCTCAAATTCATTTTTATTCTATAGATATCTCCTCACCTTCTATCCCCTACTCTTGAAATAACTTACTAGATCACCAATTAATTTACAATAAGAAGCTATAGCTCTCTGAGTCTTAGTTTACTTATCCCTTGCAGCAAGTTTACTGATCAATAGACCCAGTAAACAAAAATGCCTATCTGCCGACCTATGGTGTGGTCAGAAAGTGTGCTCAGAAAAAAAGAGCTCTGTGCTCAGATGCTTTGGCCCCCCTAAAAAAGGCCTAACGACGTCCAGGGCTACCTAGGTCCGTTTTATTTCATAACAAAAACTGCTAAAACTTTAAGTTCATTATTGGCCTAGGACACACTGTTTTACGAGTTGATCAGCTCCAAATGAATGATATTGCTGGTTTGCCCAATCAACTCAAAAGCTGAATATATGCCAATGTGCTCACAACTTGTTTCTGCTGACTCGAATTAGCCACAAAGAACGTTAATGCATGTTTATCCAACTTAGCCTTAAAGTGTGACTAGCTTAACAATAGATACTTTTTTCCCTCTTCTATAGATCACCTTTTTAGTGTTTGGAGCCATCAATCCTCTCTAAACTTGGAACTGATAATAAAAAGCAACATGCTCTGACCTGACTGGAGAATCCCTTGTTATGGTGCCATAGTTGAGGCTGATTGCATGAACCTTGTTGACGACCTCCAGCATGTAGACCACGGTTTGTCCAACCATCTGTCAGTACAGGATCACACATGCAATTTAGTATTTGGACACTCATGAAAACTTGTGGTCTTACTCCACTTTAAAACATTTTGTATTTATAAATTTAATTCATTAAAGCTTACAAGTCTGCGTGTCCCACAGCCATCCATGGGGATCTTGAACAGGGCGTAGTCAGACGTCACTCTTTCAGGTTTGCAGGTAGAGTTACCAGCAGCTACAAGCAGGGCAGGAGAAAGTGGGGGCTCTGTGACGGTGGCAGGCACGGTGAAGACAAAGTGGCGGTCAACAGTGCACTCTGTAGGAGGAGGACACAAACACACATACATAGTTACATGAAGGTCAGATGAACAAAAGGTCAGACATCTCAGGAGGCAATTGATAATGAGACCCAAGGTAACCTAGACCCTTTAGGAATTCTGTGTCACTGCCGGCTTGAATCATGCTATGCAACCCTTTATACATCCACTTCCAGACACAAAACGACGGCTCTACTGTACTCAGCTAAGAGGCGTGGAAATACCAGCGGGGGACACAAACTGCTGCAGCTCACCGTCCATGGGGTAGTAGCAGGCACGGGGGTGCTTGCTGGAGCAGCAGCCCAGGGAGAGGCACTGTGCATGGGTTACAGAGCCGGATCCACAGGGGAGACGCTGTTCGCTGGGAAGGTTGCACTCTGAGGGACAGCATGACAAATGTCAGCCGCACAGTTAAAATATCTCTGAATGGCCCGGAGAAAACACCCTTTGGAAAATTGAATAGCCTTTCAGAGGCGTTAACATTAAATCCACTTACCTTGTCCAGACACTGGGGTGACAACTGGACAGGAAAATTGAGCCTCGTGTCTCCCATCTATTGTCGTGTAGTGAACAACGATGATGTACATTTTACCCTTTAACAGAAGAACGTTTATACAAGAGTTAATGGGTACAGCGAATGATCGGTTATTAGAAAGGTCATGTTCACAGTGTGAAATCGGAGTCAATACTTGCCTCCACCCTCCCGTGGCAGCGTGAGTGTAACTGAAGGCTCAAACGGATTTTTCCATCTTTGCTTTTTCTCGCGGAATACCCACAGTGTTTTGGGGCATCCTTGATGTTCATATGGTTCCCTTTGATGTCTGAAAAAGTACAGGTGGAAAAATACAATGTTATTTTTGTTTGGTATTTAAAATGCCACAATTATAGTTCTCAGCATCGTAAGACAAAGTATATGTGTTGCCCAGTCCAAACAAAAACCTTCTCCCCCTCATTCAACCGTGCTTCAGAGCGGCTCACATGACATGCTAAAATGCATCTCTTGCAGAGCTGACGGCAACCATTTGCACCAAGAACATAAACACCAACATACACAAGCCAGCACACACACACACACACACACACACACACACACACACACACACACACACACACACACACACACACACACACACACACCTTGAACAACAATTTCAGAGATGGGACCAGAGGGGAGCTCTACAGTCATCTGATCGGAGAAGCAGAAGACTTTAGGCTTTGTGACAACAGACGGGCCCGTGCCCTTGGTGGAGCTGGGTGGGGAAGGGAACACGGGTTGGTAAGGGAACACTGGTGTGGTATCAGGAGGAGTTTCATGGGTAGTTTGAAATGGGCATTGCAGGACCATTGTATTAAACTTCCCTGTGGAGAGGTCCCAAAACTTCACAGGTAAGGATATGGTCGTGGGAGTCTAAAGACAAAGAATAATTAAGTCAGTTTAAAAACACCACACACGCGATCCAGCTAGTGTACCTAAAAGAGTCTGCAGATTGTGCAGATTCTCCTCAATTGTAATGTGAAAGCGCAGGGGGGGAAAAGACCAGTGTTCATACACAGCCTAGGCTCTGTAAACAAGCAGTTTGCTAGCTACAGTGGGCTCCTTTGTTTACATACCAGTATTACAAAGTAAAGAAGGCTCTTATGACGCAATTTCATAGGGACATTAAATATAAAATAAAATAAATTTTAACTGAGAAACACAATTTCATCATATCTTTGATTTTAACAGGGACTTTTGATTAAAACAATGGTATTATATTAAGATGACACATTCTCAGGCAGGGACGAGGCATTATGGAGGTTCTCACCTGGTGCCAGCTGTGGCAGGCAGGCAGAGGAGAGTGAAGGATCACCCCGAAGCCCTCAGCCATCTGTAGCTTGAACCCACACCGTGGATCGATGCTGGAGAGGGACAGCCATGTCTTCCTATTGTCTGATGTTACAAACAATGATTGTAAGAACTTTGATATCTGTATGAGTTGTGTCATGAGTTTTGGAAGCATTAGAGAGAGAGAGAACTAAAGAAACAAAAGTATTAAATAAATTTAAGTGTTTTCCAGATTCTGTCATTATATTATGGGTCACAAGATCACCAAAGTAATTATAATACAATTATCTGGTGGTCATGAATCTCTGTACAACATTTTGTATCTATTCCTCAAGTAGAAAAAGGTAAACACTTTGATCAGCTGGTAGTGTTAAAAAAAGCCGGGGGAACACTTCATGGATGACTGTACAACATTTTAGACAAATCCACAAACACACTGACCTCTGACCTCTATGGAGTCTGGGTGAGCAAAAGCCAGGAAGACAACCATCCTCCCCATCAGACACTGGAGATAGGGGACCTGTGGAGTGTGCTCAGTTTGGGGGGGCAGTGTTAAACTTGGAGTGCTGGAAGCCCCAGTGGCGGTGGCTGGGGTATAAGGCTTTTGGGTGATTATTCGTGGTTGAGGGTGAGGATGTTGGGGCACAGGGGGGTAAGCTGGAGCAGGGTGAAGATGCTGGGGCACAGGGGGGTAAGCTGGAGGCTTGTGTGGTGGGTATAGAGCATGATGATGGGGGTGTGGGTAGCGGCTACAAATGGTGTAAGTGTCAGGGGGGCAGGTGGGCCGTGGGGACCGTGGGGACTGGGCAATAGTTTGAGTCGTCTCTTTGGCAGGCGACAGAGGGGGGAAGTAAGGTTTTTGAGGGTCTGTGTAGTGGTGGTGGTCAGGAAACTGAGAAATCTGCCCCTGGGTTGGAGTTTGAGGAGGAGGGGTGGTAGGGGAGGTTGGTGCAGGGCTAACAGGGTCTGGGATATAGGGAGACTGAGGTTTACCGGGAGGAGGAGAGGGGACGTAGGGAAACGGATAATTGATTGGACATGAGAGGGTGTATCTCCGATCATCTACTATAAGATGGAGATAAAGATTATCCTGGAGAAAAAATAAATGTACATATTATTGGTGCCAACCGGAAGCATGCTGAAATAATTCACTCAAGGTAAATAACTTACTCCACGATTGATACAACGAGCAATGAAGGAGACGAAGAAGGCAATGTCGCCATGATGGGAGTGGATAAGGAAAGCACACTCCTCGGATACAAATGGACTTAACTTTCCATTCACTGTAAACCAGAGTATACATAATTGTGTAGTTTCATTCAGTCAATGCAGGTTCAGATTCAGAGATATATTTTTTGGGGTGGGGGATTCAAGGATTTTAATGACCTCAAAGAAGTTAACATTCTGCAGTTCTACAGAAATCACATTTTTAGGCATATACAGCGACACTGAATATTCAAAATGTTACTACTTTTAGGTCATAAATAAATAAATAAATAAAGTATTTGTAAATATCTCCACCATATTTGTATTCCCGATAGTGAGAAGAGGGCTTTGAAAAAAGCATATAGACATGTTGGGAAATAAAACTGTTACAATGTATTCTATCAGTGCATAAGCCTTTGGCTTCTTCCGTCACCCTTCGGACAACACAAAGTAAGATGTATGAAGATATGAAAGAGAAAATTGTGTATTGGTGGAATTGTCCGAAAGAATAATAATAAATAAATAATGTCCAAGGTGTCCTAGAAATAACTGTATAACTGTACTAATTACAGAGAAACAGTTTAGAGTTCAGTTAAATGTTTATGTAAATGTCAGGAGGAAATTATATGAAAGACCTGTACCCCAAGCAAGCCAACATACCATTGGTCCCGAGCATCGGTACAACATGCTCCTGTCCATGTATCTGCACTGCCATGCCGTAGGCGGAGCAGAAGACTGAGGGGACAGAGTGGACCGATGGGGGGGGAACAGTGGACATCTGCACCGGGCAGGAGAGATACAGTGGGCTGCCCCACCACAACATGGGCTGCACATATCTGCCATTCTGACAGACAGAAAAACAAATGGGCTGATGAACACAGGAAACGGGAATAGCTGCTGGTGGATATGTAATGCAGGTGCTGCTGGTACCTTCTGCATAATGTAACATGCATCATAAGGCATGTTCATCTCAAGGTCAACCCATGACCTCTTCACTGAGTAACCACAGACCGGAGGCAACTGGAAGAGGGAGAGCGGAGAGGCTCCCACTGTAAAGAGAAAATGTTGAACAGCTAACTGTAGTGTGGGGTGGGGGGATTGGATGTTTAATTGATCCACAGAAAAATTAACTAACAATATTCTTAATTGATTAATGGTTTAAGCATTTGAAAAGCTTCAATACTTATCATCTAGCTCCAGCTTCTAAAATGTGAAGATTATCCCATTTCCTTTGTTGTAGAGGATTGTATTTTTAATAGCTCTAGCTTTAGACTGACTGAGGTATAGTAGGCCTACAAAACCTGTGTAATGTACATTTTAGATAACCCGTGTATATAACTTTAGCTGCTGTTGTACTCATTTTCTACAGCATAACATGGAGAAACAGGCTCATGCATGTTAAACCTTTGAAAATATGCATTTTTCATGCCATGTGAAATGAAGCCCTTAAGCTTCTGCACTGAAGCTGTGTGTCCTCTGAACAAAGACATCCAGGCATCCTCAGCAAACAAGACACCCCTCCCTATATTTGCATGTTCAATCTGAGCATGTTCAAGAATATTCTTAAACAGCACCAGTCCAATCACCACGGTCACATTCATGAGTAGCATCATATATCTTACCTCTGTCCACCAAAAGGTGTGTAAATTCTTGTCCGGTGACAGTTAAGGTCATGACACTATCATCACACTGAACCAAAGGCCTCATTCCCAGCCACTCAGAAAAATGTGGACTCAAGGCAATTGATGGGCCAAAAACATTCCCATGGATAACATCGAAATCTAAAAGATATAAAACAACATGCAGATAAAGAGTGGTTTAGGTTTACCCCTGAACGTATCCATGTCAAAGCACACATGCATCTCTTGAAAAACTACACCACTGATAAGCAAAGCACACATATAAAATTGAGTGGGCAACACACACACACACACAAACACACACACACACACACACAGACGCACACACGACGTAAGCGTCTTGCTGAGCGCACAGCAAAAACACTGCAAAAATGCTGTGCGCTCAGCAAGCCGCGCGTCATAATTGCGCGGGTCTGAGCAAGACGGCTCCTCAACTCATGCAAACACAGTTCCCCTTTAAGTATATTTAACCTGTAAACTGTGATTGATATCCATCTCCAGAGCGTGGACCCGGAGACCTCGCCTGCCTACTGATATTACCAACAGTTAGGACAAAGTTAATGTCAGGGTCAAAAGAAGCAGTGGAATCAAGCCAAGGCTCCCGGAGATTCGGCTGGCTAGATTCTAGCACATTGGGGCCCCGGGTAACCCGTTCAACCGTGTCTCGCAGTTTGTGCTGGGCGTCGTTGGTTAGTTTAATCCCGTCCTTCTTGATCGAGGTTGACTCTTGAAGTTGGTTCGTCCTAAAATCATCATCCTCCCGCTGTCCTAAACTTATTGAATGACAAATTCGATACGTGTTAAAGAAAACGGTTACCACAATTAAAAACGAGGTTATTTCTGTTCTCAGTTTGCGAGACATCTCCTGACTGTTGATGCTTTTTGCTCACATGGGCACAGACACTGTCACCTGAACATGAGGCCGATCAATTAAGAGTCATCAAGGACGGACCAATCAAATAGGGCACAGAAGGTGAGGCGGAATAAGAAGTGTGATAGCCTAGGTTAATACTTTGTGACACTTTACCTACTTTCTGTGAATAATAATTGCAGTTTAGCATGTGCAGTGTTTAAGTGCCTGCACTGATGAGGTTTACACAAACAGCTGCTTATCAAGAAGATCATGTTGGGACTTGCTATTTATAACTGTAATTTAAGTTAACTTGGTGTTAGAAAGTGAGACAATATTTTGGTATTTTTTCTGATGATGCAAATTAAATGCATATGAAAAACATGACATTTTAGACATGTCTAATGTAAAGAAATTTTGTTTTTATTTATAGAAGACCATTACACTTTCACTCAGTTTCTAATTGGAAGTTTGTATTAAGTTTTAATTCACAAACATCACAGAATGTCCACAATTAACAGCCTGTTAAGACAAAATGCCACAGTTAGAAATAAGATTATTTCAGATTTATTCCTGAAAGATTTCACTATTTTATATCAGTTCTTTTCAGCTTCTTCTGTGTAATGTCTTCCCACTACACACCCGCTGCACAAAGGCTGTTAGAAAGGACTTTCTGTCGGGCCCACATGTTGTGATGGGAATAGAAAACTCTAGTGACTCAGAAGAGACACGGTACGAGGGGAACCATGCACTGCTAAGCACCCACTCACTATTCACTTTGAGGATATGGAAAACCATCGGGGGTCAGATATAATGGCTTCAATTACTTGACTTCTAGTCATGCTTACAACCAGGGGAAGTGTTTCCCCTGGTTCTTTCCTACATTCCTACATCCTCTGACAATAATATGTCTCTCAAATGATTTTCATCTCAGCAGTCCTGCCATAAAAACAGAGACTTACATTAATGGCTCTATCAGCACCCACTCTGCATTGCACAAAGTTGTGTAACACAGAATGTGAGAGAAATGTAATCGCTCTGAAAAAAGATATTTGGCTTCAATAGGTCTGCAGATACTAGACTTTAACAAAACCAAGCCCCAGCCTGGGCCTCTCATGTATTACCACATTGGAGTCACAAAGCTGAGTATCTGACATTTATTGCTGTTCTGAAGGTATTTCCACAATTCCCAAAGACTCTTTCAACAGTCGGGAGGAAAAAATATTTTGTCTGCTGCACAATAAAAAAAGGAGTTGTGCCACTGTTTCACAGAGGTGGAAAGTTATTGAATTTACTCAAGTCCTATAGCTTTAAAGTCCATTACTTGAATCTTTCCATTTGATGCTACTTCCTACTATTGCATTTGTCCTTTTTGTTTATCCAGGACTAAAGTTGTTTTTCTTTACTTACTTACTTCTTTACTTAAAGGAGATCTTGATCTCAGTGAGGCTACCTAAATTAAGGTTATACAGATTGTACATTTTACTCCACTACAATTATCTCACTAGTGACTAGTTACTTTACACATTTGGATTTTACACAACATGTGAAGAGTTAATTGTGCTTTTTCAGAGATGACACTGCGCTGTATGTTTGTTAAAACTCAGGAAAACTCCACAGGTTACCATGCATGGTCCCAGCATCTAAAAAAGTTTAAGATCATTTTTGTCCAGTTATTCAGACAAAACAAGCAGTGGGAAGTTGTCTCTTTGAGCTCTCTGTAATTGTGATAGTATTTCTAACTATTTTCTTAAATTGAAAACAACGAAACAATAAATCGGTTAACAGAGAAAATGGTAGCTGATGAAGCCATAATTAAAGTAATCGTAAGTTACAGCAGAAATATTGCTCCAGCTGGATGAGCTCCAACAGTAACATGCTGCCTACACATTATGTCAGATATGTGAATATATGATATGTCACGGGTGACATTTTATTGCATTTTGTTATTTTCCTTTCATACTTCACGTTTAGATTAAGATGATTATACTTTCATAATATTCTACTTTTGATTGCAGGGCTTTTAATTGTAATGCATTATTTTTTACAGAGTGGTATTAGCTCTTGTACTTGAGAAGATAATCTGAATACTTCTTCTGCCACTGCTGTAACTTCATCAAAAGCAGAAATGGTTGCAAAAATTACGTATCTCTTCGCTTCGTTTGTACAACACAAACCAACATTCAACATTGAATTAGTAGTTGTATTGGTGTATGATGCTTTGTTAATTTTTTACGATACGTTATACATACTTGGATTAGATAATACAGTAGAAACGTCGGGTCTTTGAGGATTCTGGAAACAACTTCAGAGCAGCTGTGATGCTTTTAAAAAAATATCTCTAAAGATATCTCGGTCCATTAATGATGTTTTATAAACAAATGTAGGAGAGAGGGGAGCCGTCAGTAGAGCC
The DNA here is from genome assembly GCF_949987685.1 of Ammodytes marinus. Classification (NCBI taxonomy): domain Eukaryota; kingdom Metazoa; phylum Chordata; class Actinopteri; order Uranoscopiformes; family Ammodytidae; genus Ammodytes; species Ammodytes marinus. The sequence goes on from NC_137235.1 coordinate 16,502,050, forward strand.
ATGCCAAACCACAGAGAACACAGAGAAAATACATTCCTCTTCCTGTTTGACTCCAATCATAGTACATCCTGTACCTTCTCTGCTTTAGGCAGTGAGCCATGTTAACTGTGCATTCTTGCTTCATATTATTAGTATTATTATACCGGCCACAGATGACCTGAGTGGGAAAGGGTTGGTATAATTCCTCATCCTGGTGTGTTTCCAGGTTAGGCTGTTAGTACTGAGCGAAGCTGTACTTTCAACAAATGATAGTTGTTAAAAGAGCAAAGGACGCAGTTATAGTATACATCCATCCTCAGCCCACCTCCTGGAGGATAAGGCAGCCATTGTAGAACTAGGATCAGTCAAAGTCATCTTCACTGAGGGATTCAAGGGAGAATATAAGGCACAGTCAGAGATGAGCCTTCTACTTTTTTTTATAATCCGAATCAGTTCATGGTCACATTAAAACAGACACATATTGTAATAAACCTTGCCTCTGGGTTAGAGGAGATGGAGAGCACCTTAACAATTGTGTAAGGAAACAAAACGAGGAGGAACATTCACTACAATATTATAAAGAGACATTCAAATTGACAAATACAAATTAAACTTCCATAAAATAAGCAGCATTAATTAATAAAGTACAGCACATGGTAAGAAGGAAAGTTCTGATGTGATGTGTGCATGTGCAAAATGCAGTAGTAGCAATGTGCAGTGCTTAAAGGCAAGTGCATATTCATTGTGCTTGAGAATTTGTACTGTATACATTATACACTGCTTCTATGACTGCTCAAGCTTTCTCTCATCTGAGACAGGTGATAAAAGGCTTTACTTGATCTGCACTGTCTGCCTAGTAATCCCATAATAACATATCATTTGACTGCAGCCAATAATAATACCCATCTGACAGGATCTATTAAAAATATGACAGTTTGTGGTTCAAATGTGTCCGCTTGTCTTTAACACGCTACACTGTTCAGATAATGTACTCCTTCCTGTACCCTTTTTGTTTACATTACCAGCGGTCAGCTTGCAGGAAACTAAAATGTCTTGCAGTCAATTTAAGAGCTTAGAAATGTCAGAAAAAGGTTCCTATACATATATTATATGACTTAGGTACATTTCCTGTGAAAGCTGAGGCCACTGCGTCTATTATAAAACCACTTGGAAATACCTAGGATTTGAATGTCAGGGCACAATGAATAGGTCTTCATACCGACATGTGTGTGGAATGACAGCAAAGTAGGGGGAAACTATTTGTGAACATTTTGAATAACAGTGAATTTTTGCAAAACTTTGACTGATATTTGCATGTGACTGGAAGTCCTTCTTATTTGTACAAATCTTACCACTTATGTGTCTTTATTTTATGCATATAATTTTATGTTTTGTACTGTCATATGAACGCTGGGAGAGGATCAGTTTCCTTCACACAAAAACGGATTTAAAAATGTTTTTGTTGTGAATGCAGATTAACATAACTCAGTGACGAAATGCCCTGCTGTAGGATTTTGAGTGTCATTGTTTCAGACAGTAAGACCATCTCCACCCAAAATCCCATTGTGTTTCAGCACAGATTCTTGTCATCCACGACATGTGTTTACTGCAGTGAGAGCAGAACCAATGCTGTTTAAAACTGACAGGCACGCTTAAAAATCTGGTAAAGGCCTTTTATTGACTAAGATTAATTTTGATTCCGCTTGTTTCACATGCATCAATTGAAAAAATGCCTCCACATCAGGCAATATTTCATTTCTCTCTTCCTTTTTTGCTTGTTTAAAACATGTAGCCATCAGAGTAAAGCTGCTGTATAAAGAAACATTTAATTAGATGCATGTCCAAAATTATATTTCATATTCATGGAGAATACTGCTTTCAAATCACTTTGAAGCAGCCTGTGGGAAAGGTACTGCAGGGATGAAAAGAGAGCAGGAAAGGTAACACATCTATAGCAGCTGGAGGTGTTAAAAATCCCTGTGACAATGACACTTTCCCCCCTTTTACGCACCGTTTGGACTTTGAAGGCGGCTTACTCCTTTGGTTCGCCTGAAGGTTTTGACTGAGCCGAGGAAAAAAAAGTGGAACTTTCTGGGTGTGGCTTGGTGAGAGGGAATGGAGACAAAAACAGGGTGATGTGTGCGCTGTGAATTCAAAGCTGGGTGGGTCTACAGTGTTTCACATTCCCCCCAAAAAACTCCCGTGCCGTGCGTAAAGCTCTTTTCAGGTAACGTTTATCTTCCCTCATTACGTAATTGTAAAGTTATACCTAATGGCTGCGAGACAGTCTCGTGCATTATTCGTGTGTTTATTTCTCCTGTAAAGTGAAGGAAAAGTTATCTTAAGCCGTGTACAGATTTTCATCAGCGCCTTGAATCTTGAAAGAAGTGTACGGATATGACTGAACGCATACAACGTACTGTTTAAGTATTAAGAGGACACGCGAGTCCAATCTGTGAAGACGAACACAGTCGATTAGTCAAAAGTGTTTATATTCGAGTCTATAAGTTAAATGTGTGTTTATTATTTTCGGTGGCCGTATTCTCGCGCTCTTTTCAAAGTTATTACAGGGCCTGTGTGTGTGTGTGTGTGTGTGTGTGTGTGTGTGTGTGTGTGTGTGTGTGTGTGTGTGTGTGTGTGTGTGTGTGTGTGTGTGTGTGTGTGTGTGTGTGTGCTCGCTCGCTGGCAACGGAGCAGCACCGTTTGGGAATGTCCTAACTCCATCTACACAAATGCGCCTTTCTTGTCGACGGAAATAGTCTCAATAGGCTACGTAAAAGACGAGTCTTTAAGCAGACGGATTGGTGTTTTTGGTAGCTGCAAAAAGATGCTAGTTTATTTGTGGTGTCAAATTATAGAAAATACGTTTTTATTTGTCTGTTTTTGTTGGTTTTAAGATGCGAAATCATTGTTTGAGCTGAATCTATAAAACTTGGTGAGGCAAGTCTGGGCTTGCGTGCAAAGGGTCTCGTCAGTATTTTATTTTTATTTTTGTCACATTATTTAATTGAGACAGCTGTGTCTGTGTGTCTCTCTCTCTCTCTCTCTCTCCGTGTGTGTGTGTGTGTGTGTGTGTGTGTGTGTGTTCGTCTCTCTGTGTGAATGGACGCTTCCTTGTGTAAAATCCTGTGCTACAAAAAAATAAATAATGGTGTGCTCAGGTTTCCGCCTTTCCCCTGTTATCAGTTTTCAGGGGGCCACAATGTTGATGCTTGCTGGAATCGTTGTTGTGCACATTACCACCATCATCCTGCTTCTGGTGGCCACCATTGATAATGTAAGTGTGGATAATGTTGTATTTTGTTGTTGTGCTTTGAGGAAGAGCAAAATAGTTTATAAGTATGTTTACCTCAAGGCTGTATGCATTTTTCTATGGAATATCAGGCCACTCTGAAAATGTCAAAAGACATACAAGTCATTGGGGACAAGTTTAAAAATGTGTTGATGCAAAAATCTGTCAAACTTTAAATATTTCTTGACCTTCGATGCAACCACTTTATGTTCTTGATATATGTGTTCATTCATAACTCACTCTGTGTCTGCAGGCCTGGTGGGTCACTAATACAGTGTCAACTGACTTGTGGGGCAGGTGGGAGTTGACTAACTCAGTGTGGCATTACACCAACCTGAAAAACTACCCAGAGGGTAAGCTCTATGAATGTGATCAGGAACCTCTGAGGGTTGTTACTTTCATATGTTGACTTGATTTGAGTGGAAATTTCAGATGTTCAGATGTATAAACCAATAAGATGCTGATCTTAGGATCGTAACAGATCAAACATGATAATTTATTATAACCAGAAATCAGAGATCATATGTTGCTAAAATTGGTGGTATGTCCATAAGGGATCAGTAATAGTTTTACAAATTTAAATATTATGAATGAAGCCGTTATAAAGCACCTATTGGGCTTCATTGCCTTTTGTCTGTGCTGTTGTCACTCTTCATGTTTGTCTTGTCATCGTGCTGCTGCAGAATATCTCCAGACGGTGCAGGCTACCTCGGTGCTGGCGTGTGTTTTCACCATTCTGGCCTTGTTCGTGTTCGTGGCTCAGCTTTTCACCCTGCCCAAAGGCCAGAGGTTCACTTTCACCGGCATTTTACAGCTACTTGCTTGTAAGTTACCTGGAGTCAGAGGTTTTCACCTGCAGCTCTGAGAAATATTGGTGTATTTGCTTCCTACGTCTACATATTTCCATGGAGGATGCGTGATAAATGTTTGACCATAAAGGACCAAGGCTTGTATTTCTGTGCAACTGTAAATTTCATTTGATAAAATGGCTAGGCTTCGGAAAGTAAATGTTCAAGTAATTCAAGTTTTCTCTCAGATGAGTTGAGGAGGAATAAGACAAGACTTGTCTCTAACAATGTAGAGAGCACATCTGTTTGCATCTTCTCTTACATGACACTAAACACAAAATCTGTGAAGGCAGAGCTCAGCCGCAGTATGGGTTGAATAGTGTTAAAACAAACATGGACGCAGACATCGAAGGCCACTGATCTACCGATCAAGGATTAGAAATAAAAGTCTTCAGTTGCTAAGATTAACCGAGAAGCTGTTATTGTGTTTGGATTCATCTTCACAAACTTCAGCCTCTACTATTGTAACTTCAATATGTTACTGTTCCAATGTTGGCTTAAACCAAAAATATATCTTCAGAGGTGAAAAAATGGGGATCGTTAAACTATATGTGAACGATTGTCTGGGGTGTTTTTTGCAAATACCAATGTGCCAATAAGGGCTCACAAATGATCGAGTAATCTGCAGATAATCTTTTCAAATAATCAACAAAAAAAACTGAACTATAATATCTCCAAGATTAAATAAAGAAGGAAAATTCTAAAATATCTGAGAATTACATAAAAATGTAAAGAAAGTACAAGTAACAGGCTTTTAATATTGTCTGGAGTTTATGTCGTGGGAACAGAAGCAAGATGAACCTTTCACATTTTGTGGCTACAGTTGAACCCTCTGCTGCACCGTCCTTGTTCACAAAATTTATCTTGTAATAGGAAAAATAATGACTTCTTAATTGCCTCATGGGTGTGTGAATGTGTTAGTATGTGTGTGTGACAATATTCCCCCTTTCCCTCTATAGGCCTGTGTATAATGATAGCAGCCTCGATCTACACGGCCGAGTTGCAAACCATGAAGGAGGGAGGGTACGGACACTGCTATGTCCTGGCCTGGATCTCATTTGTCCTCACCTTCATCTTAGCAATCACCTACCTCGTCCTGCGGAAGAAGAGCGAGTGAGAACAGTAGAGGGATTAAAACAGGCCTGGGATCATGTTCCCAGTTTGAATTTGTGAAATTTAGAGAATAGGATTTGTTTTGTTTTTATTTCTTTTATTTTAAGATTGTTGATGACGTCTGCAGCTATGAAAATGGGATAACGGGAAGGTGATGATGTTTAATTACTAACAAGAGCCATTTGTTTATGTTTTTGAATACTATAAATTGAAGTGGGACCCATACTAGGGTTGAACTAAAGAGAGAAGAGGGCAGCCCTTAAAGTGTTCATCTTTTAAAAAGGTGGTTACCTATTAGTAATGAAAAGGAAGAATTCAACATTGAAGATATATACAGTACCTATTTGCTTTCTTGCAGAGTAAAATAAAGGATAGATACCACTCTTACATTTGTACCTTAAGTATGAAACTACTGCTAGCAGGTTAGCTTAACATGAAGACTGGAACCAGCTTGCATGGCTGTGTCCCAAAGGAAAGTAAATCCACATACATACACCTGTATAGCTCACTTAACACATTGCATTTAGTTTCTTTAAACCGCACAAAAATACAAATCTGAAAATTTAACTTGTAATGGTTAGAACAGGTTAGCTGTTTTCCACCAGTATACAGAATATAAACTTAATTTAGAGCCTAAGTTAAACTGACCTGTTGCTGGATGTAGCCTGTTGAAGATACAGAAATGAGAGTGGTGGAGCAAGAAGGAATTATAACTGAATTATTCCCTTTAGGAATCCAACAAAGTTCACCATCTGGGAGAAGAGCTTAAGCCCCTTTAAGATGATGAAAGTACTCCTGGGTATTCCCCCTTTGAGACCAATTTTCTGCAGATTTCCAGAGTGGAGAAGTGAAAAAATGCAGTATCTGTGAAGGTACAGCTTGTTGGCAAAACTACAACATTAATGTTGTTGTACTTGAACACGAAAAGCCTAACTTTACATTACAAGTAGTTTTAATCATGTATCGTTGTTTTACAACTGAAGTATAGTGTATCCTTTTGTGATCTATGTACATTGTAACCCATTATATTTTTGTATCGAGTGTTTTTTTAATGTGTTGTGTGTCTGTAGTTGGCTGCTATCATAAGAAAAGTACATTTTGTACAAGTGAACAAAAAGTGAACCAGGGATGGAGATTAATGATGTTGTTTGATTTCACCACATTTCATAACTATGCAATAGAAGTGTTTGTATGTAATTATATTGGAATTTAAGCCATATCGTTTATTAATAAAACAAATTATATCACAAAGAAAACGTTTCATCAGTTAAACTACTTTAAATGCAACAAAATCAAAAACAGTCATTACATAATAAATATTCATGAGTCAGTTCACTGAAAGCACCCAAGATTTCAATCATATTTAGTTTTCAGCTAGCATCCTAAAACTCAACACATCTGAACAATAAGTAGTACAAGGAAAATGCTAGAGGCTTTTCACTTATTTCTACATGTGTGACTTAACAAAGTTTTTTTAGTTTATATTTTTTTTTAGTGCGAGTTACAACATTGAGGATTTGAACACTTCTTCAGGCCTTACAACAGACCCAGTCAGAAAGAGGAATGTTCCATTATATAAAGTATCGTTCCCGGAGGAAGTGAGTAAAACTGGACTGCACTAAATGCCCTGGCCAGACGGCGTGATGCGCTCCTGAACCACCAGGTGGAGGAGGTGATTCTGCTCGGCAGCCAGAAACGGCCTGAGCGGGGGAAAACAAACATAATCGATATGGAAAATTAAGACAGAGAAATTATAAAAAAATGCTGCTTAATCCCAATCACATGATAGAAATTAACATTTTGTTAATGCTCACCATAGCTCGGTCTGCAGAGACTTGAGGGACTCTGTGTCTTTCTCCTGACACGCCATCTGCAAAACAGATCTGCTGTTATTAAATGAACAAATAACATCTGTAACTGCAGATTCAGATGGCCATGGCACGTTGTCAGGGTCTTGTCAATGTTTATGCTCTCTTCCAACGCACAGGTAGAGGCTGTTTGTCAAGAACCGGTTTCTTAACAGAATCCTTTTTATTACGTTCATGAATAAACATTCATCAATAAACTGTACCTTGTTTACCTCACATTTAAGACAAAGGTAAAGTTTTACTAACACTGACACCACCTCAAATGTTAAAAATAAATAAAAATAAAATTCTACTGGCAAAGAAAGAAAAACTCCAGGGCATTAATCACTGCTATGTGAAGGTTGTGAAGACCATTATCTTTCCTGTATGAGGCAGGAGGAAATCCTGTGAACTTAACAAGTGAGTGGATGATGAAACTCACCACGACTGACTGCAGGAGCAGGAAAACATTCTCAGGCAGGAAGGTCACTGAAGGAGAGGAGTAGATCTATGTTTACGCCACTTGAAATGAATGCCACTTCTAACATGTATTATACAATTTCAGTATTCCAAGTGAAAAGACAAAGTAAATAGTTCATACATTATCACTAATATTAGTTCAGCATTTAAATTGCATTCACCTTGGCTGTGGGGGTCAAAAGACTCCCATGCATATCTCTCCAGAGTCTGGCCATGTTCTGGTAACAGCTTCTGAGGCGGAGGCTGCACAGGAGAACAGTATTAAAGTGTGTTTGCATCACTAAGTAATGTACAATTTTCACACTCCTGGCACAAGTGCTGTATTTCTTCTTATTGCGTTGCTGATGTGGAGGAGTCTCCTCATTTTGAATTGTAGATGATCTGCTTTCTGGCATTTCACCATTTGACAGTTGTTGACAGTTTGACACTGCAATATTGGCAAGCTGTCACATTACTGTGCATCTGTGGTTAAATTAATACTTTGCAAAATATAAACAGTGTTTCATCATAACTACCTTAAAAAGGAAGGTGAAAATAATATTTTCTTAATATTTTCCGACCTATTAAGGGTGAAATAAATTGTTTAAATATAAAGACTTACCTCAAGAAACATCAGCAGCAGTACTCTGGAGATCTCACATTTTGCCACAATGTCCAGAAATGCACCTTTTTTTCAGAGAATGAAGATAAGGAAGAAAAATTAATGACAGTTCAATATAACAATAATTTAACAGTCAGTGTAGTCAAATGAAATGCAACAATGATATTAACGTAAAAGTGATACACTGCTTTGAAATACTGGTCCTTTTTCTTTACTTTTATTAGACATCCAGATTTTAACAAAAAAGTTGCACTGTGCCTCCTCACTGATGTACTGATCTATTCATCATACATAAGGTTGTTTAAACATGAATGCAGACCCTCACCAACAGGGGTGCTGGTTCCTGGTAGCTGCAGTCCTCTCTCCTGGCACATCAGCTGCATCTCTGTGAACACTGACAAAGCTCCGTCGTAATCACCTGCAAAATAATAAAACAAATACAGAAGAGTAGCTCAAACTTCAGAAAATCAAATGAAATATGCACATAAAATACACATCAACTACATATCAAACGTAAATGGACCATGAACTCACGTGTGAGAATTTTGCATGTGGCCATTTCTCCCAGTGACAGCAGAGCTTCAATTGGCGTCTGTGTCTGCAACTCTGCCGCCCTCTGGTAATGAACAATAGCCTCCCCTGGTCTGTTCATCTCCTATTGAAACCACAGGAGGCGAAGAGATTGACATCTCATTTGAATTACAGAATTTTAACAAAGAAAAAATCAAAGCAAAGATCCAGAGAATTGACCTTCTTTCCAGAGTTATACCTTGAGCGCGTTGCCAAGTTCTAGACACAGGCTGGCTGCCATCACAGGCTGATTCATCTCAATGTACACCTGTAAGCCATTTGTACATCAGCATTATATTACTGTCTCTGTAGAAATGTGGAAACAACACAGGAATGTACTCCAACCACAATCAATTCTGCAAACCCTTAATCTGTTTTATAGATTCCACAAAACTGTCATTAAACCTAGTACCAACTACTTTTATTCCCCACATTTTTTCAGAGCACAAATGGTGCTTAAAGCGCTAACACTGCCTTCTAGGAATCACAGCATACCTTGATTGCAAAACTATAGCAGTTGAGTGCAGCCTGAAGGTGCTCATCGAAGCCCGGGGCTTGCAGCGCCCTGTTCTCCTTCTCAGATGTGAGAAAGAGACGCGCTGCATCAGTCAGTGCCAGAGCCTCTCCGGGAGCGTTAAATAGAGTCTGCTCACACCTGCAGTCCAGACATGTCATGCAAGATGTGTAAGAACAACAGACGCACCATCAGCAGTGAACATGTCATTGCTCACTGGACCGGTTACTAAATCTTAAACTTATTGCACTGTGTATAGATAGATCCTTGTGTAATGAGTTTAACACATGATAGCAATAATTGACAAATTACTTAATTAATGAACAGATAATAGGTTTTCAAGGTTGTCAAAACTCACTTAGTGGCATCTGAGACATTTCATACATTTAATATATACAGCACAGAATATTCACTCGAGTTGATTTACCAAATGACACCTCTATGTAGTGATGCCAAAATGTAAAATGATACAATTTTCATGCAGTATGTCATCACCAATAAGACTGTCATGCAAAGTGTCACCTCGGGCTCAGCGTTGGTTTCCCTTTGTAGTTGATTTCAATTCCAAATTTTTAAATAACGTGTCACAAATGACATTTTCATGAATTTTGAAAAAGTTACTTTAGGTCTTGCCAACCTTGTTTTTTTTTTCACACTTTCTTTGACAAAGGAAACATCTGTTAACACGTTCTTCTTTTTTACTTTCAGCATAGCTACATAGCTAGCTACATAAATCTGTTGGTCATTTATTATATTATACTATATTTGGCTTCTTTACTACATTTGTCTTTGTGCTTAATACAAATAAAACACTCTCTCGCTACCCCTAGAGTCATGGAGCCATTCTGTTGTGTTGACTGAGTATGCAGCGTTTTTTTTTGTTTGGATTGTATGTTTTACACTTTGCATCGTTTCTGTATTTGCAGGCATCCTGTTTACCAATAAGGTTTATGCCTTTTTTTTCAGCATGTTTCCGTTGTCATAGTTTAGGTTTTTCGTTTGCGTTTTTGAATTGGCATCGTTTCTAAAGCTGGAATATGTTTTTCCTGATGGAAATGTTTTGAGCGGTTGTAGTTTGTTTGCCTTGGTCAGCATCCATACTCACCGAGCCATGGCCAGATTACAAAAGGCAGCATACTGAAGACAGTCCTGCTGCTTCAGCTCCTTTGCTAACTGGCCTGAAACACAGGGGGAAATATATGTGAGGCAAACTGTGAATAAACATTTTGATGACAGTTATTTTGGTGAGTTGGTGTAATTTCCTGCATACTAAATCCAATCCAGTAATGTTCAGGGTTCCTGCAGCTAAAGGCAAGTTAGATTTAAGACTGTTTAATGTCACTCAGACTGACATTTTAGATCAATTTGACAACAACAATAAAAATAACTGTAGAGAAAAAAGATCCAACTACTTTGGGTTTGGTACAATTTTGCAAAGACATTACTTCTTAGAGTAAGAGGATACACTTCAATTGGTAATTCCATAATTTGGTATTTCATTATTCTATTTCAGGTCATTTAAATACTGAACGAAAAAAGAATAAAATAAAATAATATGTCTCAAAGTGACCATAACATATGCTAATGCCTTAGCTATTTAGTTTTTAAATTGCATGGTCAGAAGAAGAAAAACATTGATAAAACCCTACTTCCGATGTCTAGGCATATTTAATACTTTTGAAATACTGATAAGACAGTTCGATACCAATCAATGCCCTATTTTTAAAATAGATTAATTCATTATTAAATGCCTTTAAAGACTTTTAAATGATCTGTAGGATCCCTAGATGTTAACATTTATCACAAGGTCGATGACACTCACCAAATTGCTCGCTTGCCTCCGCTACATTGGGCTTCCGGAGAAAACGCCTGCGTTAGGGAAACACAAGCCATTCATTTGTATGTAGTTAGAAAAACTATCGTAAGAAGCCTACTCTCAGGTTAAGGAGCTAAACAGAGGGATGGATGGATATGCTTCGGTGGTTTTAGCTCCTGTAGCTATGTCAATTGTGTCAGTCACTACCTTTCATGCGCCTGACCTAAACAATTACCCCTACCATGATAATACCTTCAAAGACAATAGCCTACGTAAAATGCACACCTTTATTTAATAACGTCACATAACATTTACATATAGTAATGGCAGGCTAACAGTTAGCTTATCGTCGCTCATTCATGCTAGCTATAAAAACCTTTAAGTAGTATTGCCCATTAACATTACGCTAATCCTGAGATTAAGTCACATTTTAAGTTGATCCTATGTAACTCAAAGCCTTACTTTTTCAGTTTATTTGACACCGCTCGGTATCTTGCCAGAAAATCGCCCTCCGCTGCCATCTTCACAACAAAACAAACCAGGAAGTAGCCTACAACTGACAGAGCGTCGAATGGAAAACTCACGATTGTATTGGTCAGCGTCATCAAAACGGGTAGTCCTTATCGAAGAAGGAAGGGCCCAAATAAGGAGAGATGTTGATAGCAGCAAAGCAAAAAATTAGACGGACAAGTAGGTAGATAACTTATTTTTAAATTTATGTAGGCTTTTCCAAAACCATCAGAGATAAAAGTGACAAGTAGATTTACTAAACTCTGCATTCAAGTACAATTCTGAGGTACTATAGCCTCGTATAGCCTAGGCCTATATGTAGGCTAGGCCTGCCTACACTTAGGCTATTTCAAAGGAAAATACTGTAACCACTAGGCCTACGTTTAATTGACAGCTGTAGTAGCCTACTTTGCAGATTGAGATTTGAAAATCTTTATTGCATTGTTTATAGGCCTACAGTAAATAAAATAGTTGGAATTAGCTTCCTAGTAATCATTAAAATGCTGGTTACATGTATTCGTGAAAATAATCAAACAGTATAATATTATAATATTTTACCATGGCTTATACTTTGGGTGCATTTAGCTGATATTAGGCTACTTTTGTAATTTTTATTTAATTTTTCCAATCTGTTTTATATTTTATTTTACTTAACAAAATTGATAAACAAATTTCCTAGCACTGGTAAAATGTATATAGGCTTGAACACTGATATTATGTACTCCAACCACAATCAATCAAGAACACTGATATTATCTCTTGCAAAATGTGTATTTATTATTCAAAATTCTCATAGACACACTCCATGTCTTCATGCTGGCTTTGTGTGGTTTGCGCCATCTGCGGAGGAAGTAGAAGACAGGTCACAGAACGATTGTATGTTTTATTGTTTTCCACTGAAAACAGTCAAATGTTGCAAAGCACTGACCGTTTCCTGTGGTTCCTGTTTCTTGGGTTTAGCTTTGCATTGGTCTGGCTCTCTGTTGGCAGCCGAGTGGTCTAGTACATCATAAATGGACCTGGGCCGAGGCTCCAAACTCTGAGAGAATGTATCATATCAGTTTCCAAGAATTATGAAAGAAAACATACAAACGCAGGGAAGATGGAGGACACAAATGGCCAAAAAAAGGAAGGTGCTTACGGCATAGAAAGACGTAGACGAAGCTGTTATTACAGTCACATTGTCTTCCTCTAGTTCCCTCTCCTGCCTTTCATCTCGGTTCTGCTTTTGTTTGCTGCCAGTGTCGTCACATTCAGTGATATGTTCCTTCTAAAAATGAGAGACATCAAAGGTAAAATAATGACAAAAACCTGATAATACACACCTACTAAGCTATCTATCAGCATCACATTTCTCACTGATGAGATCTTAGTTTCTTCTGTTTACACACAGAAAGTAGCTTGAACAGACCAAACATAAAAAAGTCCTGGAAAGAAAAAAACAGCATTTTTCTAAAAATTCCGTCTGACTCGACTCGTTTAAGACTCATGAAAGAAAAATTGTGATGTAGCGTTGCCTTTCAACAGCTCCCTTAAATTATAAATTGCTGTGATGCAGAAATATGGCTGTATAACAGGATAGGTTTACCTTTAGGCTTGAGCTGTGAAAAATAACAGTGTCACTGGCAGGATGAGGTAAACATTACTGTGGTTGGTGACATTTTGTCTAGCCATTGGTCCAAAACTTCTAGACTATCACATTGAGTAGTTAATATTAATCAACAATATTGAAACTCATTTACAATAGTGAGCTTAATTCCCCTTATCACACCTCAGTTTACAAAGCAAAATTCTCACATCGAAACATGTTGTTTCTTAACATCTGACTGGGTGCATCTTACCCAATTTCCTCTGAAGACATACACCGAACCGACAACACTGAAAACCAGCAGCACACAAGTGAAGGTGGTAACTATGATGATTTCTGTGTCATCCCACACTTCGGGCTTAATGAAGTCAGTTTCTGGAGAGAAAAAAACACAGTTTGTTGTCACTCTGTGGCAGGAACTTATCGTAACTGGACAGCAGAGATTGCCTGCTCAACCTGTCAGGCGATGTATCCACTGGCTAAAAATATTAAGACCAGGCTAATATTCTCAGCTATCCGTGTACTCGAAATATCCTTCAAGTTACCAGAAAGACAAACATAAAACCTGTTCACCTCAGAGATATCAAGAACATTAGCAGCTACAATATCTCCCACTATTACAGAACCAGGTGAGCTACATTGAATGGATTTGCATTTTTCAGAACAGACTTGGTAATTTTTTTTTAATATAATATAAAGTAGCCTATGTTTTAATTAAAATAAAAGTTGTTGTTTCTTCTATTAGGCTAGAATGAGCCTTTTATATCTACATAGGAGCAGCAGGCTACGTCCATCTATGTTGCACAGCCATGTTTCTACAGTAGCACAGAACGAGCTAACTTAACAGCCTTGTGCGTTCAGTGGGTCTACAGATACGAAGAAGAAGTATGAATAACTAAATACATCTTCGCCCCATCACTTGATATTATGGAAAGACTTGGGGCAGTGGTGGATGATGCCATAGTAACTTCTTGTCCTTGGAGGCTACCGTAGCTTCTGTAAATTCTCCGAAAGGGATGGTTAACGAGGGAGAGGGGCCATCTAGCTTCTCACCAGTAGTTGCTGATAAAATACATGTTATAACACACTGCACCTTTGAAATGTTTAATTGTCCCTCCTTCTATGCGTACAACTAAGCTTTCATTAAGTGGCCCTATGATGTGAGGACACTACCTTTAAAGTTAACAGGAGATTACAAAAACATTAATGATGTAGTTCGAAACATGACATTAAGCGTAGGCTATAACAGTGACCTTGCCATAGCCTCCAGTCGGCTAATAGGCCTACTGCTACACTAAAAACCCTTTCAGTTTAATCTCCCATTCACATTGTCATCTTTCTTGTACTCACCTCTCACTAGAAGAAACCAGTACACCTTGGCTGTCTTAAATTGGCAAGAGTATTCTCCTGATTTCAGGTTTTCCAGCTTCAATGTCTGATTAAAGTTTGCTGGCTGGTCTGCCGTTGCTCGGATGTCAGAGCTGTATATCGGTGTGTTCAAAGAATCTGAGCATGTCAGGAAGTCTTTGCTCTGGTTCGCCGGTAGCCTCAACTCACAATTAATGTTGAGCTCTCTGCCTGAGAGGGCCACAAAGACGGTGCTCTCCAGGTGTATTACTGCGAGAGAATATAACATGGAGGTTAACTTCGGTGCTCAAATGCTTTGACGATTATTTAATAAGTTTCACAATATTAGGCTAATTTGCAACACTTTTGATAACTGATGAATTGTTTATGTAAATTATTTAACAAAAACATCATAACGTCAGTGGTACATGCTTCTCACAAGAGAGAATTTAGATAGAAAGATATGCTGGTTTTTTTTAAACCTTATCTTTTAGGGTTTGAGCCTGTTGATCAAACCAAAGGAGCAATTTGAAAACTTCACCTTCAACATTTGGGCAACTATGAAACATTTTATTTTATTTTTTTCAACATCTTTGGTTTCAAACAACCCAAAAGTATCATTAGTGATCCACAATGTTGTGCACTGAGTCAGTCAGAATAAAGTTTGGATAGCTTACTTGGCGTACTCGTTCCTGAGTATACAGAAGAGAGCAAAAATACAAATATCCAGGACGAGATGAAAGAAGGACGCCAGAATTGTGAAGCTTCCATGTCGTGATTTGTAGATTTGTTAGGGGGGACTGTTTATAGTCTTCTTCCCAGAAGTTGTTCTGCGTAACTACTCAGTGTTTCTCAGTTTTGGTGTTGTGTTTCCTGTTTCTTGCAGAGCCACTTCCCCACAATATTTGTTTTCTGTTTTTCTGGATACTGAGTCATTGGACATTTAACACAAATAAAAAGACCATTTACAGGTCTGTCTGACACATGACATTTAACATTAAAGCCTAATAAAGCAAAAAATACATCTACAAGCAGGATAAAAGATCAAAACTGTCCCCTAACTCCCCATTATTTTCTTACGTCAGCCTCGGGAGGTGAAGCAAAGTGCAGTGTTGGCTTTCCTCCACAGTGAGACGGTGTTGGAGAACAAAAAAAAAATTGACAGAATACTTGGAGGACTCACGCAGGGAGGGAGCAAGCATGGAGTGTGTGAGTGTGCATGCATGTGGAATTTAGCTGAAGGTGACTAATTGCCTGTTATTGATGTGAACCAGCTGTGGATGGTATAGTGACTTCTTCACAGCAGTAACTCTCTCAAGAATCGCTTTCTGAGGCTGCCAGGAGAGGCATGCATATGTTGAAGCGCAGCGGTTCATATTATTTAACCCTATTTGTCTGTCTGTCTGTTTTTCTTCTCCCCTTTCCTCCTCTCTTTCCCTCCACACTTGACTTTTACACAATTCTCTCTCTCTCTCTCTGGCTGTATCCGCAGCCAACTCTGACCTCACCTCAGCCACAGCACGAAAACAGCCTGAGCGAGCGAGCTGGAATAACATCTGGATACCAGTCAATAAAGAATAATTCTCTCCCTTTCATATCCCGTCTTCTGCACTCCTTATCTGCTTTCTTTAAACTATGCAAATCCTTTACGTTACAAAAAACATTATTAGAAGTTTGAGTTTTTGAATCAGTAGTGAACTGTGGCAGACAGTAACAGATTACTGAACTACTGAACTTCAAATCTTGGGAACTTCACTTTATTTCTTTTCTGCTTCATGCTGCATCAGCTCCTCTACATTTTAAAGGGAAACATTGTACTTTTTATTCCACTACATTTATTTAATTTAAATGGATTTTAGTTAATGAAATATGATGCATTGGAATGGATTAAACTACAACATCCCCCAGGGAATGTTAAGACATTAAAAGTAACACTTTCTTTGCCTGACATTAAAGTTAAGGCTACAACTATGTGCTGAATATTTTTTCTATGATTAATTGATTCATCTATCGGGTTTTATACTGTTGTTCATGTCCATGAACAGTTGCATTTATCAAATAATTGTAAAATAATTGCCAGTAATTTTCTGTCAATTAATCGAATAGTTCACTCATCGCTATAGATCTACATTCAAGTTCAGCCACTGATTCCTTAATGCATCAACGATGATCCAATAACATTATAATATCGCACTGATAGTTGGCCATTGTGCATATACCGACTTTGTTTACTTGGGATACTGTACATACATTTATTGCCAATACTTATTTACTTTTACTTTAGGAAAAAGCCTGGACTTTTCTTTTTGTTTTTGGAAATGTCGAAGTTTTACATGGAATAGATTATCTTCACTTTAAGTATTGAAGTTAAACTTATTTAAAGTACAGATTTCTGAGCATATGTACTGTGTATTATATTCTCAAATTATTGTCACTGATTTAAGTAGCAGTTTATTGCTTTTGATTATTTTAGTTAGGTTAGTTTAATCTATAAAAAGTAATTGTGGTTTACACACTGATCATACTGTATGTTTGTATTGTAAATCTTAATCTGCAAGGTAACCATAGCTGTCAAATATAAAATAAAACAGGGGAACAATTTAAAGGACATTATCTCTCTCTGAAATGTGATGAAGTGGAAGGTGAAAGTATAAGTATAAAGTAAAAGTATTATGAGTAAAGAGTAGACTAAAGGACAACTTATTGCTCTCCTCAACACTGTTAATGCTTTCAGATGCTCCCTATCGAATTTAAAATAACTAATCATTCTGCATACTTTAAAGTGGTAGAATTGAAAGAAACTTCTCTGAAGTGTGTTGAGGCTCTGCGCCGCTTTCATGAGGGCAAAGGTCAGACAGTGGGAAGCAAAGACAGATGAACAAGATCCATAACTCATGTGCTGAGTAGACCACTTTACATTTCTCTAGCAACTCGATCCTGCAGCAGGGTGAGATCACAGCCTCTGACACCAAATCAGGGTCAAGGATTCTCTGAAAAAGGACATACAGCACATCTGTGTGTGCGTGTGTGTGTGTGTTATGTGAAGAAGAGAGTGGGAGGAGCTGGGCATGTGTGTTTTTTGAAAATGCTCAATGACTTTCTTCTTATCCTAACTATTTTACAGCTGTGAGTCAAGGGTGGACAGAGCATCAGGGAAAATAAGAAAGAGAGAGAGAGAGAGAGAGAGAGAGAGAGAGAGTGGAAGAAATAAGGAGACAGGAGTGGGGCAGTGACGGAGCAGAGAAGAGAGACAAGGCAGAGGAATCTGGTATTTAAACCAGATCGGAGAAGGTCTTCCCGCTGAGCAGAATCATTATTTCAAGTGGTGAGTATCGACCCATTTGCTAATTTATCCAAAACAGCCTGCAGTGTGTGATGCTTCTATGGTGCCGCTTAGTTTGTAAAGTTATAATTTGTTTATTGCAGTATATACAGAAACCACAATGTAGTAACACTGGTTTGTGGCTTGACTGCTCGGTGTTGCAGATGTGTTTGGCCAGATGTGCAAAAGCTGTATCAAATTATCGCTAATTCCGTTTTCACTGGGCCTTTTCATCGGCTTCCCAGATTTACATTCCACTGAAAACATTTATGATACCTCAGCAATGAGTCACTGGCTTATTATTGTCCAGTGTGATTCATACACTTTGTGATAATAGATCCAATCCTGCTTTTCCTTTGTGGAGTCGCCTGCTTATTTTTTCATACACACCTGGATTCATGTGATCAAAGAACGGGGGGAAAACTGTATTTAAACCTCTTTTGTTTTGTCTGATTGGTCTGTGTTCACTCTCTTCTCATAACAGACACACATCTGACTAAAAGGACCCTTTCTTCAGACCTTATTAGATTTAAAGTCGGACAGGTCACAAGACCTTTTTTTTTGATAGTCTCATAACCTTTCCCTTTAGATGTTGTTTTCACAGCGTACTTTTGATTGATCTATGGGTGAAGGCCCCTCACTCTTTATCCAGCGAAAATCATACAGATAGTAAAATCACTACATACCCAGGGGGCAAAAC
The DNA here is from genome assembly GCF_949987685.1 of Ammodytes marinus. NCBI lineage: Eukaryota > Metazoa > Chordata > Actinopteri > Uranoscopiformes > Ammodytidae > Ammodytes > Ammodytes marinus. Next base: position 16,520,577 of record NC_137235.1, read on the forward strand.
CCCCTTTATTGGAAAATAGACATGGAATGTTGTTAAAGGTTGTTCACCAGAAATGATATCTAGGACCTTCAAGGATCACAACCTGGGTGGACAACCTGGTCAACTACCTGCTGGAAAGCTACAGGGGGCGGAAATTGTGTTTTTCTATTATATACATTTTACAGTCTTATATATTATTTTCATAATTTGTATCATATCGATGATCCAAAAAGGAAAAGCTTCATGAGCATGGGTAGTTTAATTTATAACAAAGTATCATGGTTCATAACCTGTTCAAATGTTTTGTTTGTAAAATCTATACTGAGTTAAGGTTTGGAAATTAGCATTAAATTAAAGTTTTCCAGGAAAAGTAGATGCAGATTAAAATTGCACTTAATTACTATACTCTTGTTACAGTCAGTGTACTTTCCACCACTGTGTGTTTGCAGACATCTGCATTCTGCTGAGTATTCTTTTCTTTTCTTAAAGGGTTTGGTGTACGTCTGTCCGTCATGGCCCCTGTCTCTCTGTTGGTGGTGCTGATGGTTGTTGCCGTGGCAACTGGGTCCAAACCGGCCGTGGAGGAGAACGAGCTGGATCACGGCTACTGGAACTACAGAGAGGGAGGTAAAACATCACCACCCAATGTCTCAGAGAGGCCTGTACATCTCACAATCTTTGTAGCTGTGAATTATAAAGATAATTTATTGTTGAGTTGAATGAAACTGGCCAATTAGGAAACTCTGCAGGGACACGATCACTATTTCAGAGCTTCCAATCATTGTCAACACGTGCTTTCCTCAGAGGACAGTATTCCTGATTTGTTTGGGCTGTTTTTCTGTAAATGGAAGCCTGCTGGATTTGTGCTTTGGTTTCAGCTGATAGTGTGAACGTGGCCGCAGTGCGCAGCGTGACCAGAGTTTTAGACACCTGGGGAAAACGCATCTTCAGTGAGATAAAGACTTTACTGCACTCTCAGCCCAGCAATCTGCTGCCCGACTACTCCAGGTAACTGTAACACCTGCATTGCCCCTGATGCCCTCCTGAAACATGCTGTCTGAGCCCATTTATTCTGCTCCATCACTCCTTTTTATGACCATGAGTTGGTTCCAGTTTGTCCCTCCTTGGTTATTTGGGGGTTATATAAACATATAGACACTCAAACAATTAATCCGCAAGAATATAAACATCTAAAAAACACAAAGAAGTGTTCACAATTAGGATACACAAAGGCTGATTCTGTCTGTGTTTTATTACATTTATGTTTGGACTATAGTAAATGAATATGTTACAAATAACAAATAAGGAGATTTAAAAAAAGTAAGAAAAAAATATATACTAGGATAAATTCTCCAGTTGAAGTGATATTTTCACAACTACAGAAAATATTATTTATATTTTTATATAGCCTAGGCCAATGCTTGTTTGTTGGACTAAAATGTTTTCCAAAATTTCGGCAATGGCCCTAATGACATCATTACACTATCCTGAAGCCTGTGTCATATCACAAATTTGGTAATAACGTAAATAATGAGAATTAATATCAGTAGGCTAATGATGAACAATTCTTCCAGTAGGCTACTTTAAAATCAAATAGGCTATAGGCTAGTTTAAAATCAGAAGCCCTGTAACTTCCTCCTGTTGGTTCCCGGGTGTTCATGTTGTTCAGGTTAATATTGTTTAAGCCTGCATCACAGTTGGAAGCTCACATTTCCACATGTTGATTAATTGGTGTGAGGCTAACCCTGCTCTGCTCGTCCTGCAGGGTGCGCCCTTTGTCTGAGTCCGTCAACGACCTGTTCAGAGAGGTGTCCCTGCTGCGCAAGCGCATCACCGAGCTCTCTCATCGCCTAGCAACGCTGGAACCGTTCCTCCGTCACCACGGCTACCGGGAGACGGAGGGGGAGGAGGAGGTGGGAGGAGGCCGCCCTTCAGCGCTGCAGAGCCGGACAGGAGACGCTTTGAGCCCGGCCCGGTACGGCCCTAGTCCACAGAGGGTGAGCCGGGTGGTCAGGAGGAGACGGGTGAGAGTCCTGAACAACGGGGGAGCCAAGCTGCTGCAGACATTGACAGACTGATGGGGAAGTTTTTGTGATGCAACTATTTTATAGCCTGTAATGCAAGACATAGGCCTACATATTTTTTAACTGAATAGATTTAATTTTTGTAAAAAAACAAAAACAATATAACATTAAGACTCTGCTTGTGCTGTAGGTCAGAAGCGATGATTAGGATTGTTTTAGTCAACAGATAACTCATATCTTTATTAAACTCTTGTGTGATCCTACATCTGTTTCATTAGCCTAATTAGACTGAGTTTAAAGTCAGGACATATAATTAGGCTACAAATACTAGGCCATAGTCTACATTTGTTATTGTAGGTAGGCTATTACATTTCTTATCCATTATCTCTGCACACCCACACTAAATAGGCTATTTCATCACCTGTAAGGCATTGTTTTTTTTTTGTTTTTTACATTTAGGAAAACTAGTTGTAAACACAAGGTCCAACTTACTTGTTTGTTTGTCGTTTTTTGTGTTCTCATTATCTTCCTTTGGCAGATGAAGTTGTTCGCTCCTCGTGGAGATAGTTAGGCCTAGTTGTTTGTTTATTGGAACGTGAAACTTTCATTTTAATTTCATGGATATATTTTAAGTTTTGCATTTATTTATTAATATGTTTAGCCTATTTATATCATTATTTATTCAGAAGTTTTTAAAGGGCCATTCCAACAGTTTTTTTAGCCCGTAGACTATTTTAGTGCTATTTTCTTTCAGATGCTATTGAGTTGCATTGGGGAAAATGTAGGATCCAATATTTTTAAAGCTTAAACCAGAAACTAAAAGGCAGGATCTGTCTTCTGCTCTGGTATTTTTCCTTTAAATCCTGTCTCCAATTTCATTGAAGTGCATTCTTTAAAAGAAAAAATGTTACATAAAAAAACATGCAGCTAGAAAATACATTATTTTGAATTCACAAGAGAAAAAAATCCCTGCAGCATGGATCGGCTCTTTGCTTTGTTTCTCTCCCAATTGCCTTAAGCTGCAGTGATAACTGAAGGTATCAGAGAAACCAGGTCCACGTCCTGCACCTCCTCTGCCATGTCCTTGCCACAGGGTGTCAGTGCTCGCCTGTTGCTGTAATCACATGTGGCATTACAACTGAAACAAACAGTCTTGATCTTTTGTTTTTCGCTCAGCTGAAGTGAGGAGTGGTCCATGGACCCAGCAGGGGGTGCCTGTTATGTGCTAACAAAATAATAGTTTGTATACGTATAGTGTGTGTGTGTGTGTGTGTTTGCATGTCGTGGGCACAGGCATTCTTAGTTTATGCCTTCATCAAAACTTTGCCAAGTGTTTCTACAGCAACCAGTTTGCTTTTCTTCTACAACTCCACCACTGCAGTGTGGCATACTACTCTCCCACTTTCCCTCATTTCCAACCTGCATATACACTCACTGGTTGCCAGTTTCTCTTTTTGTTTCCCTGTGATGCTCCTGCATGTCTTTCACCCCCCTCTCCCTTTTTCTTTCTTTTATCACTGTAATCTGTACATCACCCCTCTCTTCGTCCTCCTCCTCCTCTCTCTACGCTGTGTGGGCGTTAAGCTCAGGCTGTGCTTTCCATTTTTGGTATATTGTATTGTCAATGCATTGTTGCATCCAATCCAGTTAAGATGCTGTGGGAATACTGTATAAATCTCCCTTTCTCTCTCTCTCTCTCTCTCTCTCGCTCCTCCTCACCCTCTTCCCTCCCCATCTCTAGAAAAAGAGCCAGTTGCTAGGTAACAGTTAATTGTCAAGAAGTAGTTACATGTGTTGCGATGCATCCTTAGGTTGGTGGAGATGGTGTGTGGGGAGGGAAGTGAGCAGAATAGATGGCGGAGAGAGAGAAAATAGTAAAGAGCGATGAAGGCAGGAGATAAAACTGATGTAAATATTTTTTTCATCGACTGAAGATGTTAAAAAGTCTCCAACCAGATCTATATACACAAGGCATCAGTGCATTTTCCAACCTGCAGGTTCTTTAAATAACTCCTGTTGCTGGACAAGGCTTTCAGAGCAAAGAGTTTTTTTTGGGGGGGGGGGGGGGGGGAGTGCAGGGTGGGGTGGGGGGACTTTGATCTCTGCTGCTTGGGTTCAGTTTGCATCACTTCTTCTTTCCCTCAATATTTTCTCTCCCTCTCGCTCCACCTTTTATCCTCAAGCCTCTTATATTTGTTTTCCCTTTGGTCTCCAAAACCCCTCCAACATGGCGGGGTGACATCAATCTCACATGCAGAGAGAGACGGAGAGGGCACATACAAAAGATGCAATGAAAGGAGCAGGAGATGACGCTCGGCTGAAGATCCACTGATGACCTATGATGAGACATAATAATGGGATTCATTACAGAATGGACACAGTGCATTTGAATGTCAAATATAAACACGACACAGGAAAGAAGTGCTGTTGCCTGCAGCTGCCAACCTGCAGACACAAGAACGAGACAAAGAGATGTCTTATTTCTTTGTTAATACTCAACACTTTTATTCCAAAGAGACAGAAGAATAATATTTCTCAGCACTTATTTTCACATTGTTTAATCTCATTTTCAATATTACTAAATATTCAATCAAATTTTGAAATACTCTCTTCACACAAGAAATTTCTCTCCATACAAAAACGCGAGGGTGTACTAGATTTTTGCCTATGTACATTTTTCACAATCTGTACAGCTCAGGGATGGAGAATGTTCGATCTTCTGTGGCAAAGCACAAAAAAATCAGAAGGAGGAACAAAAGGAGACTACCTTGTAATGCAATAGATACTCTATTGTGCTTTCTGTGTAACAGTGAGTGATGCTGCTTTACAATTTTTCCTTTGAGAAAACCAAACCTTCTTAGCTGGTCTTGGACCAAAAGAAAATTTAAAAAGAAAAAAAGAACACATCAACAAACCTTGATTATTAAATGTGTGTAATATTAAACGGTAGCACATATGCTGGCCTGAAGTCGTTAAAAAAGCAATTTTGAATGGGGGCCTACAAATCAAAGATTAATCCCAAATATATCTATTTTCTGCAGTTTTGTACAGTTTTATTTTATCAAAAGTCCATGAGCGTGAGGTTAAGTATATACATAGAGTTTTATAATACATGTACAATAAACAGTCACACACACTCCGTCTCTCTTCCATATGAGCACACGCAGAGGTAATCAAGCGTATATGTATTCAGGCACATACAATAACTCAAACAATGAAACGTACAGAGAAAAAGAAAAAGAAACAGTAGGAAAAGCAGTTACAAAGAAGATGGCTTCTTCAGAGACAGTGGATGTATAAAGCAAGACCTCAACCTTGTTTAAAAAGCATTTATGAAAACTATTGAGAAAAGTGATCTTTTGTTTAGCATTAACAATAAAAATAATAATTTTAAAACATTTATTTTTCTATCCTAGTGAAATTCATCATCTAATTTAGTAATGTTTAAATATAACCAAAGTGTTGACAGATTGGTGTCTTCGCTCCACAACACACACTCACACACATGGACACACAAACACGTTTCACATGGATCATCAGTACGAATGAAAATTGATAAAATTCAAAATACTTTTCAAAAACATCCATTCTTTCTGGGCTAAATGTTAAGATTTAAAAACACAACTAAAGAAAAGTGTATACATGCAAGTCTTCACAAACCCTAGAGACCCCCTAGTATCATACATACTAACTTGTCATCCAAGAGGAAGACAGTCTTCTGAAGTTTTGACTGAGATGTAAACAAACTAAATATTGGACCCATTCAGTTAAATTGTGCTTAGGTATTACAATTTGGTTTGTCAAAATGAATAAATGTCAAGTTTAAAAAACAACTGCAAATGGAGAATAGTAATATAGAATAGTTCAATGGGAGAGAGGGCTATAAATACAATGAAACACAACTATAGTTGTCTTAAAAAAATGTAGAACAAAGCTGACCTTTGTGTCTGATGTTGTTGGTTTGGGAGCCACATTATGATCAAAGTAGTCCATAAGTAACAAAGGCAGGTTTTTTAGGACACTTTCTCCTGCCATCTTCTTTATTCTTGTTTCTCCTCAAATGTCTGCAGCTGACACAATGGACCATGGAGGCCCGAAGGCAAATTATTTCCTTCATCAAAATCTCAGCATGTGAAACAGATTATGGGGCTGATGGAAGGAGATATCAGTGAAATTGTTTTATTTTTATGCTCTGTTTGGTGAAGAAAATGTGAGTTTGAGCAACATGGAGGGAGAAATAATGACATACACACATGATCCTGGTTTTTTGTTCGTAATGTAAGAACATTTAACAGAATAAAGGAATAGTTTTTCTAGCCGAGAGATGAGAAAATCAAAACCACTATCTTCTGTCTGTATGTTAAATATAAATGTAGTTCTAGCAAACGGTTAGCTTAACTCAGCGTAAAGACTGGAAACGGGGAAACAACCATTCTCTCCAAAGGACACAACATCTGTCTGACAGCACCCCTAAAGCTCCCTAACTAACAGGCTGTGTCTGGTTTGTTTGATCCGTAGAAAAACCAAGTGTTAAAAAGAGGTTGTGTGCCACGCTTAGCTGACGTCATGTTGACAAGTCCTGGAGATGTAATTGTTGCACTTTAAAAAAAAAAATTAGATTAGTGAGCTTCACGGGTGATTTTAAGAGGATTTGGTTAGCGTTGGACAGAACAGTTTACAGTTTTGTTTTCATACTTAAAGACAAACATAAGAGTGGCATCAATCTTCTAATCTATCCCTCGGCAAAAAGGCAGGAGATTTCCAAAAAAGAAAAACTGTTCCTTTAAATCACAGAGGCAAACTATTCAGTAGTTGTAGAGTGAAGATAAATGATTTTTTACTTGTTTTTGTACTATTTATCCGGTTCGTAGTCTCTTTTTTTTAATTAAAAAAGTAATTTGGACACAACAGTGTAGAGTTAAATTAGTTAAACTTAATTGCCAGACTAATCATGGGATTATTTTGGACTATGAGCCCGTTATGGTCCTTAACACTTACGGAGTGATAACACCTGTACTCCTCCAATCATTCCGATGTGACTGTCAAATAAAGCAGGCCGGGAGTTATGGTCGTAATCATGTAATAATTAACGCACAACACAGGCCTCGCTCAGAGAGTCCATTATGTCCCTGTCCTGAACCACAAAACTGTCACAGCCAATTGAGTCGGACCCAATGAAACAGGGAGAGACCAACAAGCGTACATTTAATATGATTTACATGAATTTAATGGGAAGTATTTTCCTGGTCCATCGTTTATGAGTAGAACACACAGTAGGGGTTTCAGGAGAGGAGGTGAGGTGTAAGGAAGCTTGTTGAGCATCTCAGTAAACGGTTTAAAGGAAATTGACTTGCACTTAGATTAATTGTGGAGTAGTTAATAGTACAAGAAGAAGCTTTCTATATTTTCTTTCTTAATTTCTTTCTTCACATACAGCGGCACGCTCTGACCTGGGGGGAGGGCAGGAATGTTTGTTTATCATGGCACTGTGGTTTAACCCTTGTTATCCTGCTATTGGTTACTTTTATTGTAAGGGATCTAATAAGAAATGTAAGTTTCCTCTAATGTAGCAATCTCTATGTTTCGCTGTGTAACATCTAAAAGTCGGTTATGATCATGAAACTTTACCCTTATTTGAGACTGTTTCAGCTGTATTTTTACTCTCAAATCAATTGATTAAAATAGTTTGCAGGTGGATCTGTCTAACAACAGAACAGATCTTGTATGTAGAAAAATCAGTAATAATCCTTTAAGGCACATCCAGCTCAAAATGTGAGACCCATTTGGTACTACCGAGCAGAAAAATGAGAGGAAACAGCAAATCAGTATGATGATGTTGCTTCTGCAGCTGGAAAAAATACCTTCTTTGCAAATGTATAAGTACATAGAAAGTACTCAGCGAGTCATGCCTTTCACATACACTTCACAGCACTCAAAAGTAAGAAAAGTATAAAAAAGCAAATATGAAGAATTAATTGCAAAGAAGAGTCCAAATTACAGGAACCCCAAAAAGATCCGTACTGTCTACCGGTCTCCTGTAATATTGGTAAGCTAAGAAAGAATTAACATCTTACAAATATGTAACATGAACTATTTAAATCAATAAAACTTAAAAACTATCCAAACCAAACATCATTAAACACTGGAATAATATTCAATTATATTATTAACATTATCAATACAATTATTATTAGTTTACCCTGTTACTTCAACAGAAGTATTGATTTCTCATTCATGATTGTATTTCTGTTGTTAAACAAAATGTCTGTTTGGTGTTAAGGGTCTGCAGGAAGAAGGGAGAGACGACGAGCATGTGAAGAGAGCAGAGAATGGAGATTTGATTTGACTTTTTCCCCTCCCTCCTTATCCTTCTCGGAGCGTCAGAGCAGCACCAGAATCCTCTCTTCTCATAAAAAAAAACGTGATTCCCGCAGGACTTTACCGCAGCTCAGCCTGCATTGGCCTCTGTGCAATGTCCACATGTTATCTATTTAGTGTCTGGAGAATCACACTCACAGTATCGTGTCTACTCAAGGTCATTGGCCTGTGCTGGTATTCTCCATTACCCTCATTCTTTACCCACTTCATCTTGTCTCTCTCTCGTTCTTCCCCCGTCTTCCCCCTCAAACATCCGACTCAATGCTGGAGAGCTTCTCATAAACGTGTCCATTGGCACCGTTGAAGGGCCCCAAACCTAGCGTGTCCCTGGGCACATGGTGGTTCCCCATTGGACCTCCCACCCCGCCCAGACACATCTCTTTGGGGAACCTGGGGGCCACATTGGACATCACCCCAGCTGTGGCGGACGCGGGTAAATAGGAAGCTGCTCCCATGGAGCTGCGGAAGTCCCCTCCTCCTCCTCGGCTGTTGTTGAGAAGATGCTGCTGCGGCTGCTGTTGCTGCGTCTGTGGCTTTTTGATGTAGTATGGTTTGCCACTGTGTAAGAGACACTGGTCATCACCGAAGGTTGGGACGAAGGGGTTCTGGTTCACCTTATCTGGGTAGAGAGATTTAGACAAGGAGTAAGTCCTGGCCCCTCGGCTGCTGCCACCACCACAGCCCCCATCTCCTATCATAGCTCTATCTCTGTCCCTCTGGTCTCTCTCCCCCACCGACCGCTGATGCAACCCACCCTCGCTTCCACGGACCAAACTGAAGGAGGAGCCTCCTTTTGCCCTATCCCCGCCTATTCCACCAAACATGGAATACTCCCTTTCACCTGCATACCTATCAAACATGTGAGCATAAGGGCTGGGGCCCTCCGTGAAGCGGTCTTTGTCTTTCAAACTTACACTTCGGGGCTGGGCAAACTTTCCCCCGACACCCCCGCCAACCCCTCCCATGCGCCCCGCCCCCTCCCTCTGCAGGTCTACGAATGTATCATACGAGTGTTGCCTGCGTAACACTCGCCCACCCGGCCCTAGCTTCCTGCGCTGTGCCTGAGTTTGTACCTGGCTGGGTCCTACACTACTCTTCCCTCCAGTGAAAACCATGTTATTATCCTCACTGATGTTGTAAAGGTTGCTTGGCTGGATCTTACAGGAGTCACAGCGTTTGCTGGTAGCGGAGCTGGGGCGACTGCTGCTAGCCCCAACAGCGCTAACTGTGCCGCTTACGCCTCTATCATGGTGACACACACTGTGAGCATTACGACACTCCCAGTCACCCCCTGCTATGCCTCCCCCTCCTAGCCCAGAAACCCCCTTCTCCCAGCAGGTGTGGGCCTGCTGCCCTGCTGACACTTTACACTCGGGTTTTTTGACTTTACCTTTGAGAAAGTCTTCCACAGGAACTAAGCTTTTACAGATACCACCACCGCTACCACCGCCCACACCACTTCCACCCTCTTGCTCCCACTTGGCCTTGCCCTCCTTGGAGCGGAACTGGTCCGAGTGGAAATCCCTCAGGTTCTCTTTGCTTCTGCGGAATAAGTAAGGTGAAGAATTACCCCCTCCTCCTCCCCTCATCCGCTCCAGGGGAGGTGAGACGGTGCGGTGTGCCTGGGACCCGTGGGGGAAGTGGTGGTGGACGGTGTAGTGGTGGGGTCTCCTCCTGAAGCCGTTCAGCTCTATCTCATCCTGCTCCCGTCTGCACTTGGCCGAGGCCGGCCTCTTTTTCAGGCTGTCCCTGTATTGCTTACGTCGCTTGTTGTTGCCTTCCAGGTTGCCGTAGGTGACAGTGTGCGTGGAGATATCCGAAACATCAGAGCGAATGTTCCCGTCATCACCCCCTGAGCCTGCCCCACCCCCACCACAGTACCTGTCATGACCCCCGATGAGCCCTGTGCTGGATGCACCTCCTTTGAAAGAAAACCGCCCGTACACATTGTTTGCCTTGAACCCACCCTGGTTGGATTCCGCTGGAGCGTGGCCGGCAATCAGGTCAAATTTATTGGTATTCCTGTGCGTCAAGGTGGGGCGGGGCTGGGTGGTGAAGATGGGTGCTACCCCTCCCCCTAAACTTTCGCAATCAAACATGCCCCCTTCCAACGAGCTAGCACTGCCTAAGCTACGCGGCCTGTTAGGCGGGGGCCCGGACATACCCAGAGCCGAGACAGGGTGGTGGTGCAGGTAATGGTCCTGGTACAGGTTGCTGTCCTTCAGGGGCAAGTTGCCAAAAGTCCTCTCCACCTCGCTGATGTAGTCACTGAACATGTTGTCCTCTGCCAGGTAGGGCGGCGGCTTGCAGTCAACAGGGTGACCAACCAAGCTGCGCCGGTGCTCCTGGATATCATAGACAGCTGGGTCACGACCGCTGTGGCAATACTCCAGAGCGGTGTGTGGAGAACCATTGATCCCTGGGACGGCGGTCATGTCCTTTGCAGTGCGGAGCAACCGCAGGATGTTGGAGTGGGTGTTGTTCATGTTCTTCTTCATGGTAGCCGAGGGTGAGTCTATGCTTGACTTGTTTTCCTCGATTTGTACCCCATGGATGCAGCTCCAGATACCCTGGAGTGTGAAAATGACAAGAAAAGGGAGGTGGAGAGAAAAAGAAAGGGTGAGACAGGCCATGGGTAAAAGGAAAGAATAAGAGTGAAAGTGGTAAGGTATGAAGACCAAGAAAGAAGAAACAACAATAAAATGTGTAGCAACCAGGAACCAAAAGGGGATTTATTGTTACAAAGAGAGAGAGAGGGAGAGAGAGACAGACAAACAAACAACCGGACGGACAGACAGAGAGAGAGGCAAACAGCGACAGACAGAGGTTAATGCATTGCCATGTTCCCTCTGACCACCCTCTTGTTTACACACTATTAAACAGTAATAGGGGCTGAGTTCATAAATGACTTCTCTCATAGGGACAACGTTGCCTCTCAGCACTTCACCCGACACACAGAATGGAGGGAGAGGAAAACAAGCAGATCAGAGCCTTGATTGATCACACAAGGGGCGCAGTAAGCTCATGGTTTTGACCACCGGTCAATAGGTTTAATCAATGTCATTTAAATTCAGCTGAAACCGATGCTTCTGACTTTCTAACTCAGGATTGTTTTTGCTCTTTTCCTTTCTTAAAAAACATTATAAAGGAAATGAATCACTTTCTTAATGTAGGTGTCTCTGATATATCAATAGAAAGACAGATAAACTTTTATAATCATCTATTTAAAATGTCATTAACCTTTTTGGTGTGGTTTGTTTTGGTTATTTGGTAAGAGCAGGATTCACAAGGAAAGGAAAGTTGGAAGCTTTTGCGAGTGACGTCAAACAAGCGGGTTTAAAGGGGGGCTTAGGAATCTCTGGGCGAAGCAACAGCAAAATCGGAAAGGTTGAGGACACACTATCCACCAGCCAGCGCACGGGGCAACATTCCTCAAAGGCGTCAGCTTGTCAGAAAGAGTTTATGTCTGTCTCTTGGTCACTTTCGCCGTTCCTGAGCTACATTCATGAATCTGAATCATCAACCCTCTTTACTTTTATGCCTCGACCCTCTCTTTGTGTCTGTTTTATCTCCATGGGATTGTCTGTATTAGAGCTACTATAGCTGCTGTGAAAGGTAATAGAAAAGAGGTTACTGGCACACCACCACGTCTATTCTTTTCTACTACTGCCTTTGTCCTGCCGCCTATTTTAGTCTTTATCATGATTCTTCCACAGACACTTGTGTGTTAAACCAGGCATGGGGAAGTATTAAACATATCTGGCTGTAGATCACCTCTTGAAACGTCTATTCACGTAAAGGTTATGGTAATGCAGTAAAATAGTAAAAAAAATTATAATGGAAAAGTAAAATCCTAAGCTCATGAGAGTTGATAGTAAATCATAGCTACCATGCAGACACCACGCTTATGTTTTGCATTTAAATATTAGTTTCATAAACTACAAAGACACAAGGAGATTGCTGCTAATCGAACAAGAAATAAAAAAAACTAAGTATGTGTTTCTGAAGTGCTCAAGGCGATATCTGTCTTTCAGGTTAGTCTGAGTAGATAAAAAACAAATCACTTTACAATTTGAAACACCTCGAGCCTTAACACCAAACATATAAACACTGGAGTCCTTTTCTCAGGTAAATAAGAACAGAGACAATTTATATGCAATATCCCCCCCGCCTTCTTTTTTTACTCTAAAAGAAAAGGTAACATTATGCAAATGAATGTACACCTCAAGTGATTATTCATATTGACCTTAACATCCTGCGTCAATTTACTGAGACACCTTGTTAAGTGACCCATTTTAACAAAGCCATAAACAAGCTCGGAAGAGCTCTTCAACATCCACAAACAAACCTTCAGGTCACCGGCTGAGAATGCGCAGAATACTAAATAGCTTTTATTCCAGGAACATTAAGGCATTAAATTGATAAACAGCTGGCTTTCTCAAAGGCTGTGGGCTCTGTTACCTCCGTCAGGCACTGAGGCTTACGAGCAATAATGTCATAACTGCTTACTGTGTGCTGTTATGGCAATCCAGGCGACATGTACACTTTAGAGTTTGGTTGTTTTTCACTCTCAATGGGTGAAATATGTGTAAAATGTTAATTAAAAACTTTTGGGTAATTTATTGGTTATAATATCTATCTATATATCTGTCTAAAACCCCCTTTCAATTTTTGTTTAGTTTAAAATCGATCATAAATCTTCAATGCGATTATTAACATCAAGAATTTCTTTCATTTTAAATAATAATACAGAAAAACTTGCAATTGAACATTTCAAACTAATAAATGGCACATAAATGGAATTAGGACTGAAATGCAGTGTTTGAACTGGGACTTAAAGCCACTACGAGTAACATGGCACGTTGGCGGCCCCTTTGGACAAAAGCGGTAGTATTTTTACGACGCCAGCTGTCGTGAAGCTGTTTTCTAGCGCGTGCCGGGCGTGCGAGATTCAAATAATCAGGAAGCAATATAGTGCATGTCTGTGTGTTGAAAGTTTGAGGGCACCGGACTCTTTTCAGCTCCGTGAGAGTGGTTAGTGACACAGCATCAACTAATGCCAGTCAGTGCTACACACACCTGATTGCAATGAGTTGATGCAGTGTCACCTCTCACGGAGCTGAAAGAGTCCGTGTCCTCACACAAAGTGAATGAACGAGAGACGGCAGTTAGTATGGATCACGATGAGGTAATGTGTTTATGTTGTTGTAAATAATGACTATTTCAGATGAATAATGGTCATCTGATGATGCTGGTGAGGCAAAGTAAACTTTGTTTTAGTAGGCTACCGCTCATTCATTTAGGAGTAAACACTGCAGTCTAATTCGCTCCCGTGAAATTGTGTACACGTTGCTTGGCAACCCCCTCCTCCCGCCCGTCTATCACTCTCCCTTTTAGCTTTTCTTCATTGCATTTTCTTTTTTTTTTTGATGGTTCAGCCCCGTTATCAGTCATTATGACGACAAATAACTGTCTCAAACAAGGCTCCCACTCCCCTTCCCTCACCTGGAGGGATAGGCTTCTCAAATCGCGTTGCAGCGCCACACTGAAATCTGCGACCAATACGGATATGTGACCATAGAGCCTGAACGAGCGAACCGAAAATCGGACTGGGTGTACGACCAGACCAAATGCAGTAATAAAAACTATATAAAAACGTCTTTCTTTGCACTGATGGTCTCGTTTGCTGTTAAAGGTAATTTATGATTATGAGAGGAAACATGAAGCTGTTTAAAAGATATTTAAATGTTACTCGGAGCTGCTTTAAAGGGTTAAATAATTTTTTTATCTACTAATACTATTACTACAGTATGTAATAGCAGTCAACAGGGTGACCAACCAAGCTGCAGGTGTGTTATACAAATTGAAAATGTTAAATGCTCTACAATGACAATTTTTTGTTTTTGTATAGCAGGGGTTGCTCTTTATTCATGTTTTGTTGATGAACGATTGCCGGGCCTAAAAATAGCCACAGGTGAGTCATTGTATTCCCCTGACCGACTGGATACACCTCAACCACAGACAGGGATTTTAAAGCAACCACCCCTGTGATCTTTCTGTCCGGAGGAGAAAGGTCAAACCTAAAAAATCAAGCATGAACACACTCACTCTGCTTATGCTGAAGGTGGCCGCGGGCTGTCCTGTGCACACGCCCATGAAGCAGAAGCGCAGCTGCCAGTAGAACCAATGTTCACAGATGAAGGTAAGTAACGACAGCAGCATGGCGGCACCGAGCATGTAGAAGACCCCCGCCATGTTGTCCACATCCAGCTGACTGCTCATCACCTCATTTTTCTCATTGTGGCAGATGCCCGTCAGCCACAGCGCCTCAAACTCCTCCATGTCACCTGGAGGAAGGAGATGCACACAATTTACTGTATCCATGTGTTGACTTCACTCTTACTGTGACCTGCACCCGTGGATGAGATTGCCCGCAGTTGTCTGAACATCTAAGGCTACAAAAGAGAATATCAATTTTGATGCCAAATACAGCTCAGGTCTCACATATGTGCAACACATGTCATGTTGCATTATTTTACAATGAACATGCCCTCCCCAGGGGTTCATCCTCATTAATTATATTTTATGCAAGGCTATATTTTCCTTGTTGTGAGAAAAAAACAACCTCCTGCAGGGACCCTACAGTCCCTAGGGAGGAAGTGTGCACGGTCATATGACAAGTGTTTCCGCCTAAAATGTGTCTCCCTCAGTTCCATATCACTGGGAGGACTGCTAAGGGGGGAGGACATATCCAGAGAGATTTGTTTGATCTGCACAGATGGTCTGTTTTTGTGTGTTTTCTGTGTGACAGCAATTGGGTTTACATTTCCCCAAAGCTTGTATAACACAGTTAAGTGTATGGATGTTTGTTCAGATGAGATCATTATACTGTAGTTTTCACTTGCTTACCTAAATGAATCTCCTTAAGAGAAAAAAACATTACAATGATTGGTTATCATTTGTTAAAATGGACAACACCATATCAAATCTGGAATCAAAGGGAAAAGTAGCACTCAACATTAAGTACTTCAACATTAAGCAAACAAACTTTCTCATTCCCTTTTCTTCCTTAAGTTAAATGAGAATATCAGTACCTCTCTCATGTCTGTGTGTCAAAAAGTCTGCTGTCAAACAGAGTGATTTGATTCGTAATGTCCAAGCAGTTTTTGCAGAATATGACAAATAAACAAAAACACAGTCACAAATTGATTGTTTAGGTATGATGAAGTAAGATAAACTAATTTGATATACTTTTGCATTCTGATAATGATTCCATTATGACAAAAATAAATTGTATTTTCTATATATATATATATATTTCTATATATATATATATATATATATATATATATATATATATATATATATATATATATATATATACGTCCCTTAAGCTGGGGCAAATGTGTTCCTATTTAGAATCAGTTCAGTAGTTTTACTCTTAACACTTTTGATTCCACTCAACAGTATGAACCAAATTGAACCACTGGGGCTGGATCAATAAGCAGAATATATAGTGTAATGGAAATCTATATTATTTTGATTCTCTGTTTTCCAAACTTTATCCCATCTGTATCCATCATCTTTCCCATCACTCTCCGAAACTCAATCATCATATTTCCACTTTCCTCCAGCAACACTAAGCTTGCCATTAGTAGGCTGTGGCAGTATACTCTCCAACTGCACATATGACTTAGACCATGTTACTGTAATGTCTAGACTCTTAATTGGATGTGACAGATATGAGCAAACCTGGATGAGTCTGATCCCCTAACCTGGACATATGTGTGCTGACAGCTGGACAGTCCACATGAAGTAATGAGAGGTAATGCATGATGTGCTGGCCTCAGGTACTGAGTCAACAGAACAATAAGACTTAACTTCAATTTGGTACATTTGTGCAGACATGTTGTCTGGTCTCTTGGGAACACACACTCCAGCATGCACATAGTGACATGTAACAAACAAAGCTTATGTAGACACACACACACACACACACACACACACTCACACACACACACACACACACACACACAGACGAGCACACATGTATGTTTACTGTGTATGTCGATATGTATTTGGCTCCTAAAGCTCTGATCCAAGGTGAATGTTCTCACTGCACTGACCTTTTCATCCATCACACACAACGGGAAGGAAAGTGAGAGCACATTGAAGGCAGGTGTGTGTGTGTGTGTGTGTGTGTGTGTGTGTGTGTGTGTGTGTGTGTGTGTGTGTGTGTGTGTGTGTGTGTGTGTGTGTGTGTGTGTGTGTGTGTGCGTCTGTCTCAGAATGCTGTACAGTATGTGATCTGGCAGGTGGTGAGCAGTATGGAGCACATACTATCTGGAGGTGGTGTGCTACTGAAGACGCATTTCCAAAGGCCAGGATTCACATCGGGGAGAAAGTAAAATTTGCATAACAGATTGATGGTTTCCCTTTCAAAATGTGTCAACTGGAATAAAAGGGTTTGTAAAATATATCGATCTGATGATTTTGGAAGTGTAAACAAAGTTTAGTTGTAGTGTTAAATTTTCAACCAGTACTAGAACCAATCGGGTCTATTGTATTGCATTGTCTAGGTAATTTGAGGCCAGAACAGGAAACAAACAGAGGTGCCTAGTTGGCATCCTAACCACAAACACCTCAACTGGCCCAATCTTTTCATCATGACGGAGCAGCTTGATGCAGAAGCCCTTGTGGAAAACTGCACTGTCGCTCCTTAAGAATGACGCCAGAAATCCGGCTGGCTCGTTTTAGTCAAAACCAATTCTCGCAACAAAATCCAACTTTACAAATTTAAAGCATTGCTCTGTGGCACATACAATGTCAGTGTCACTCTTTTACTTGCTGCCAACAATTGGGACCCAAGATTTAGCTTCCTCCTCATGTTAATATTCACATGATAAGGTGCTTGTATAACAAACTGGTGTAACAGTGCTACAGTAATAACATCTACAGACATGTGCTTGATATGAAAACTCCTGGTGGCCTCCTCCTGCGCTCACCACTTATCAGCCATTCTCAAAGGAGTCAAAGAGTGTGAATTATTCATGCACTTGCTACAATTGTAGACTGAGCTTTATTCTGTGATCAAGCCAGGACAAGCACCAATCACCTTCTCAGACAGTCACAGACATGCATAACCTTACTACAATGATCAAAGTTTTACTTCATGTTGTGCTTCTCAACCTGAATGATCATTGTGCTTCACTTCTAAACAAAACCCATAGCAAAGATTTAACACTGACTGAGACGGTGTAATGTTTATCAATAGGATATTTGCTGTGAGGACATTAGAATTCATACAGGACAACATTCAAAATATCTAAATGCATAAATATAATATATATATGCATAAATATAATATAAAAATATGATCCTTATTGCTGAAAACCTTATGTGTTTACTTGGCTCAAGGATATTTATAATGCGTCTCTCAAGTCCTTACCATCTCCAAACAGCATGAGGATGGCCAGGTCCACGGCTCGTTTCCAGCCTGAGTTTTTCTGTATGGCGATGCCGTAGCCGGTGGAGGCAAACACCTTGCCGCTCCCGATGGTGACCAGCTTACAGCCCTCGTCTCTGCCCGCCATGTAGTTCAGCACGGCGGCATCGTAGATGAAGGCATCCAGTTTGCTGCAGAGCGCGATGGAATGGAGAAATGCATGAGAGCAAAACTTTATGATTAAACAGTTACTGGGCAAAGTGAGTGGATGTTGCCAAAATCACTCATCTTCACTTTTCTCACTCAATAGTTTAACATGAATTTTAGGATATTTATGACTCGCCACAAATTTTGTCTTTTCTGATTGTGTATTGTGGCCCAACTGTAATTTACGCTCTATTCTAGGGATGTTATTTTCTTATAATTTCTCAAAATGTTTCCTGGAAGGAAACCTTTCATTTTGTTCTAATTACAGATAGCATGTTTGACAAAGCATACTGGTAAATTAATTTGTTTATGTAGTTATGTTGAGTCTAAGATGAGTGATTTCCATTAATTATTGGAAACTGTATTCCCATTCATGATGTATTGTAACCTTGCCTGTGCACATTCTTACTTGTTCTGCCGACCCGCTGTGCACTGACAAGGATAAGCTGGCTTGGAGTTTAATTCAAATAAATTATTTGAGCATGTAAGAACTCAACTCTTTCTCTTCTTTACTATAGTGAATGCCAAATCACCCAGCCTTTCCAGGAAACATACAAAGAAATGTGTAGGTCAATAAAACCGGGGTGCGTGTGCTACGGACACTAGATTATTTTCATTGTGATGATTTGGACATTCACTTTGAATTCATACACTCAAATAAGGTAGGGAGTGATATTGAATGTAATCACTGACTATTGTATTCTCTTTTCTTCTTCTGGGTAAACCTAGTCTGAAACAAAGACCACTTTTGATGCTCTCTTAAAATAAAGTAAAAATGTATGAACTTTTCCTAATACCTTTTATCTATTCAAACATTGTCTCAGTACAAGTTGCAACTCGTTGTTGTTGAAGCTTTCAATCTCATTTTATGGTCTTTCTTATTGAATGTAAAAAAAAGTGTCTCGGTTGTCATGGAGA
Source organism: Ammodytes marinus (assembly GCF_949987685.1). Taxonomy (NCBI): domain Eukaryota; kingdom Metazoa; phylum Chordata; class Actinopteri; order Uranoscopiformes; family Ammodytidae; genus Ammodytes; species Ammodytes marinus. The sequence continues at coordinate 16,539,528 of NC_137235.1, forward strand.
CCGTTCATGTGTTTTTCTGTGACCTGAGTATGGAAATTTTGTCATTTGGCAAAACCTGAACCGTCTCCATGACAACTGAGCGTGAGAGGAAATTGTCGAAAGCTTGGGAAACAACAGGTAAGTTGGACCTTGTATTTTTACCAAAATGCTGTTTCCAAGGTCAAGAATCTGTCTTCTAGCTCACGTATGACAATAAATTATGCTTTCAAACTAAACTGACCATGTGACAAGTTTTGTTGGGTCCAGGTGGCATACAATCTCAGTGGTAAAATGTTCCTGGGGACACACGCTGTTTCCTATTTTATTATATCTACATCAACCTTGAGTGATTTGAAAGTTAAATAGACACGACAGTCTCCAGCTTGGTGACAAACTACGATCAAACGGTGCCTCAGGGCTCCACAGGGCTCTGTGGTCATTCAGCTCATACTCTCACCAAACACCAGATGCTGTGCATTTTTACATCTTTAATCTTTAGTGGTGGATGAAAACACTGGAGGACTTAGACAGGGAAAGAGTGAATAGGAAAGGAAGATGCTTACTAGCATTGAGAGGCAGAGAGAGAGAGTGTATTTTTTTTAGCTAGCTTTCACAGCAACCACAGGCTACGCTGCTATTCTGGGCACCAGTTGTATGCAGATACACAACTCCACCAGCTGCCCACCCACATTGTGCAGAATGCTCCCTGTTCCTCCTTCTCCTTCTTCCTTTATCATATTGTCTCTGTATTGCATCAGAACAGGACCTCACAGCTCCATAACACTGTCTCTTTTCTCCCCCAGTGAGACCCTTTCAACTTGCTCCTTCCTCACATCCCCCATCTGTCTCTCCATGCTCCCATCTAACTCTCTCCTCCTTACCCGCTCTTTAGACTGTACAGCGCTTCATCTACGTTCTTCTGGTGGAAGCTGGTCATGTAATTGTGCATGTCCTTGTAGTTGTTGCGGATGTTGCGCTCTGTACTCCCATTGGGCACCGTGCCAAACCGGAATGGCGGTGAGAATTCATTGGGCTTCTGGAACTGTGGTGGGGGGTTTTTTTTTCAGAAAAGAAACCACACAGAGAAAATGACAGAGGAGCGCTCTTTAGAATGGAAAAGGCACTGATCGGCATTAAATAGACTTTAATGCACTGTTCAGCAAGAGCACAGGACTATTGGAGACTATTGGAGGTTTTTGGAGACTAAAAATCAACTTAGTACTGGTCTGCAAGAAATTATTATTTTCATTACCAATTGATCAGTTTCATTTCTCATCATTTGCTGTATACAATGTTGGAAAGAAGGGACAGATTTCTATCATCATTTCCGAAGCTGAAGGCTTTATCTTTTAAACAATTGACAAATCTAAACAGCAGCTGATTTATCTTCTATTATTTATTATTATTACGACTAATTTCTCCCACTCTTATTAGTCGTTCAATCAAGTTTTTTGTAGGAGACAGTCACATAAAAAAGCATTTCAAAAAGTTTACTCAATCCATGGACAATGTTAGTGATTATTCAATCATTAATCTTTTGAGCAGAAATTATGGAAATTCACTGACAGCAGCTTCTCAAAGGAGGAGGAAGATTTGCTGCTTCAAGTTTTGGGTTATAGACTGTTGGTTCGATACAATAGGCAATTTGAAAACATATATGGTAAAAAAAAAAGTAAACATGCAGTTTGTGCCGCTCCAAATAATAATCGATAATAGATAGAAATACATTCATGACCAAATCAACCGAAACATTGACGATTCAATTCAAGATTTTTTAAAGTTACTTTAAGTATTTCTAATTAGTAATTCTATTAACAATACTCAGCCATCTATGCCTGCAAATATTGCTTGAATCAAATATAAAATGAAGCCTTTAATCAAGAGGTCTCTTATAGACTCAGGCTTCCATAGAGTCACTCTCACAATGGCACCACTTCACCTACTATCACACACACATGCTCCTTCCCCACGCAACCCACCAAACTGCATCAAATTCCCACCTTTTTGTCTGAAAGGCCCGACACCTGGTCGACATACTCCTCCTGGATCATGAAAGCAGCCAGGTTGGCAGTGTAGGAGGCCAGGAAGATGACGGCAAAGAAGGCCCACACGGACACCATGATCTTACTGGTGGTGCCTTTGGGATTCTGCACGGGGACAGAGTTGTTGAAAACCAGACCCCACAGCAGCCAGATAGCCTTACCGATAGTGAAGGAGGGACCGCCGGGCTCTGGAGTGACACAAACATGGAGGGTGGGAGGAGGGGTACAGTGAAACATGAAAGCAGGAAGTTTCATAGATCACAGGTGCTACTTCACGTTATGTGCATTTACTCATGACGGCACTTGATGGATGGCAGCAACAAAGACTTGATTTACTCCCATGCTTTAATCAGTCAGTTAGTCAGTGATCGCAGGTGCTACTGCCGTGACAACCCACCGTTACAGAGTCACTGTGTTCTACCTGCCTCTATGGCAGTATGACAAGGTAGTAGTATGGAAACACTGCCTACTGCAGCTCTGTACTGTGGCATCAGCGACAGCCAGAGAGAATGGGGATGGGAGTATTGATGGCAACATAGCATGCTACAATTATGCTACAGCTGGAGCAGCAGTATAGGAAAACAGCCTTGCCTAACATAGCAATTTAAGCACACACTGACACTCAAACTCACACACACACACACACACACACACACACACACACACACACACACACACACACACACACACAAGTCTTAAAGGGGAGATTTTGAAAAAGAAAGAAAAAAAAGTAGACTGATGCTGTGACAGAAGATATTCAGAAAGCACTTCTGCAGGAAACATAACTCCAAACCAAACACTGTTACTCTTATCCCCTCTAGTCATTGATAAAAAGGCTGCGATGCATTGTTACACACCTCTCTGATTTTATCTTGAGTGGGTGACGTTATGGTGGGCTAATGCAATCCTGAGAGCCAAACAGAGCTGGGTGTAAAAAAACCTTGAAAAAAAATAGATTGAATCTGAACCATTGATTTTGATAGGTAAATTGATTTGAACTGCCTGCTGGAACCAAATATGATTCAATGTGGTGGTGTTGATCCATACCGTCAGGCACCATTAAACCTGACACATATTTTCAATGAATGGTAATAGATCTACATAAGCGTTGCATCGGTTTCACATTACTTACAACATTGTGCAATGTTTGAGAATGACACAATAAAGAGAAGATTTTGCAATGTGAGAACTGCAGAGTCTTTCTTCACGGTGTTGCTGAGAATACTTAAGATCACCTATCTGGTTCTTGACGGTGATCCTTGTCATTAGTGAAAGAACTTAAGTGACTGTAGTAGATGTAGATAAGTACTCCGAGACAGCACGTTCAGTACAGCGCTCCAGTCACACTCATTCAGAAGGGATTGTCAAAATAATAAAGCACATGGAGTGCTCTGCTTGAAAGGTGGCATTCAAGGTAACACCACATGGCAAGTAAATCTTCACCTGATGCGCATTGGATTGCCTGATAATGGAAATCATTCTCACCTTTCTGGAGCATGGATTGACTTTCCTGAGCTGTGTGTGTGTGTGTGTGTGTGTGTGTGTGTGTGTGTGTGTGTGTGCGCGTGTGAGTGTGTGTGTGTGTGTGTGTGTGTGTGTGTGTGTGTGTGTGTGTGTGTGTGTGTGTGTGTGTGTGTGTGTGTGTGTGTGTGTGTGTGTGTGTGTGTGTGTGTGTGTGTGATTCTCTCACCTCGGCCATCTGCCAGACAGCGATTGTAACCCACTGGGCTGAAGTACTCAAACACAAACACAGCCATGGCTGACACCAGCAGCAACATCACAAACATCATCACCCAGACATCAGCACTGAAGGGCTCTGGAATGCAGAGAAAGGGTGGGGGGTCGGGAGGTATAGGGTGCAGCAGAAAGAGGACAGAGGGGAGTGTGTTGGAAGACAGAAAAAATAAGTTAATTTAACCAAATTTAAGAAAATTATTTGAAGAAAATCAACCCCTGGTATCAACATATACTATGCGCTTGTTGTCTCACATTGATGGATTTGATTTGGATTTGTGTGAACACTAGCAAGCACTTCTCTAGAGAAATACTGAGAGGAAGGTACCGCACACTGCGGGCCCGCACCACCAGGATGAGGAACAGTTTTTTTCCAAGAGCTGTAGCCTCCATCACCCCCCTCCCCTCCCCAACCCCCCTAACAAAGTATTAAGAACAACACGCACATCTACATTTTTAATCATTATAATTTTTTTATCTTCATATGAATTGCATATATGGCACAATATGTATAGGGATAATTTTTAAATTTTTAAATCTACATATCACTATTTATATATTTATTTTTAAACCATTTTTGTCATTTGGTCTTTGTTGTTGTGTCATCGTTTTATTTGTCAATTGTCTTGTTTTGTCATTTTTAGATATTGTTGCTGGAGAGTGCCAAACTGAATTTCGTTGTGCTACAATGACAATAAAATCCTTGAATCTTGAATCTTGAATCAGGTGTGAATGGATGGATGTACTCTTTGCAACACAGTGGCACTGCAGTTAAAAAATAAAATAGTAGCTGTTTAGTAGCAGCTCTGGAGTTTCGATTGTATCATACAACCTTTGTCAGCCGATGAAGTCCCCCAGTTTGAATTTTTCTGAGCACTTTAATTCAACAGTATCCGTATTCTGACACAGTTCATAGTGAGCAGTTTTTCAGCCAAAGCTATTCATTGTATTTACAATTACCTCTCCATATTAGTTTTCACTCTCAGTGAAAACTAAATTGCCTTCAAACACAAAGGGGAATTCAAAGTAAAAAGCGGCACTAAATCCAGTGTTCCTCTTTATAAAATATGCCATTGATAACAGCCTTACTGCTCCTTGTCCAGTAGCCATATCACACATTTCCTAATGCTGCTAGTTCACATTAGAAGTGCTGGACTGGTAAAATGCCTTTTGGGTTAAAGCAGGGACAGGAAATGCAGTGCATTGATCAATGAGTTTGAACTGACTGCAATCATTCATCAAAAGTATGTCAACAAAACTTTTGGGGCATTTTTTGGAGCAATTTTAAATATTGCCAAGTTACTTCCTTGATAAAATAATATGAGTTAGTTTGACTGCTCTGCTGAAAACAGATACACAAGTTGCTCTGCTGTTACATTCCCATTCGCTGCTCAACAAGCGTTTGCTGCTTGCCAGACTTCTCGGAGCTGAATGTAGGTGTAGTATAAAATTGCACTTGCTGTTACCGCGGTAACCATGAGTGTCGCAAAATCAATGAGGACTGACATTAAAGGTGCAGTGTGTAATATGACATCATCAAGAAAGTTCTACAAAATTCTAGAATGCAACACTCCCTGGGTAACCCCACCACTTTCGAATAATAACAGAAGCTACAGTGGCCTTCAAGGAGAAGAACAATTCTAATTTCTAAACAATGCACCTGATGACATTCCAACCATGACACTTTCAAGATGGCGGCACTAGGCCTTGGTCCAAGATATGCAGAAATATGGACATATATGAGACCCTTTCTAAGGGGAAAAATTATAATTAAAAACATTTTTTTCAGCTATTATGCACTAAATTAAATGTACTTATGGATATTATAATTACTTTCTACAAAATCTGCTAGGAAATAAAACCCAAAATTCTACACACTGCAGGTTTAAAGGATCACAAAGACTTGAAAATACCTTTATGAAGTCTTCAGAATTATGGAAATTTGAACATTTATTTTCAACTTGAACAATAGAACACTCACTAAAGAAACCTTGTGGTGAAATGGTTTGTCAAATACTATTTCAGGTAGGCTATGTACATTTTAGTTTAAATTGAATGTGCTGCTAGAAAATCTACATATACTTCTGTCTGTGATTGTGAGTTTACTATGCGATATGAGTGTGTGTGTGTGTGTGTGTGTGTGTGTGTGTGTGTGTGTGTGTGTGTGTGTGTGTGTGTGTGTGTGTGTGTGTGTGTGTTTGTGTGTGTGTGTGTATTTGAGATTTCTCGGCTATGTACATATTTTAGGAACCCCAGGTATTTTTTTTGCTCACCGAGAAAAGCGGAGGGGGAGACGGTCCCGTTGCTACGGGAGACCATGACACTGATCCCTGTCTCAATGAAGGGGACAGAGAAGTCAATGACCTCCGACCTCTCCTCGTTGATGGTGAGCGAACCCACTGCCATGTGCGCATTCTTCAACACCACCTGAAGGTCAACCACAGACAGACAGGGATGCACAGGAGAGCAACATGGAAGGTCAGTGGGCTTTCGGTGCTGAATATTCCCAGGTTTGTGATGAGTGCAAGTTCACACACAAGGCACCATCTTTGCAGAGATTTTAACGAGCAATTTGCTAGAACGTAGAAGACGTAGACCTAGATGGGGATCATTACTACACTGGGTCAGTATTTCAGTCCACACCACCCACCCTCCCTCTGAGTGCATTCAGGTATATTTAGCCCCTTCGTTTCTAGAGCTTCGGGCCATTTATAAAAATGGAGCACAAACTACCATTAATGAGGGATATATGAATGCAAGAGTGAGCAGGAATCCTACAAACTGTTTTTCAGAGTTCTTCGAAGGACCCTTTCTAATTTTTTTATCCTCTCTCTCTCATTGTGTTGTCATGTTTCTCCCCATTAAAATGAAATCATTAGCTGCTTGCTTAAGCATTTAAAGACATGGACTAAAGCATTCATGCATGCATGCACTGCACATATGCACAGCCCTGGCTTTAGGCTGATGTCAGGACTTTAGTAACTGTGATATATCAAATTTCCCTGCTCATCTTAACTCACTTACTTTCTTAAGATTATAATGAAGTTACTTGTTCAATGCCATAATCAATTAAGTTGAACATCACATCGATTTGTAAAGGCTGCACCGTGCTGAAAGCCTAATGTATGCAGGACAGAAATGGGTCTTTCCCTCAGGCTGCGTTCTCCATCTCTCTTTCTCTCTTCCAATTCGCTTACTCTTTCTGTAATTTTTTTTCTTCCTCCATCTCTGATTAGGTGACTTTAATTAATATTTATAAAAAATGTATTTCTATGGGCATCAAAACACTCAGCGGTTGTAATAATGTTAGTATTGGTATTAGATTTCAAATGTACTTGCTTGTTTCATTGATTTTCAGATTGTGAAAGAAAAAGTTGTGTGTGCATTCATTGAATTATGTAAAGAAAGGGGAATTACAAACTTGCCTTACAGAAAAAAGTGATGAGAATGAGAAGCAACAGTAAGCAGAGGAAAAGAGAGCGAAAAAACAACCAACAATAAAAAACATAAACAGTTTGCTTAATAAACAAATATAAAGCATTTCACTATAGAGGAAAGGGTCTTTGTGTGTCTGTCCTTCTGAGTTTCTAGACAACCATTCTGATTTACTTCACACTTGGCGGGTGTGTTCCTAGGGACCCAAAGGAGTGCAGTGCAAAGTTGTTTGGAAAACCAGTCAAGCTAGCCAAACTTTGTGCATGACTCCAAAACTAATTGATGTTTGTGTTTTCTCATAGGAAATACACTGGGTCTTTAACCAGAACAAGCACTACATTTGGGTTTAATTATTTCTGTTGTTGTTAATATTCACATAGCCTTGTTTGCAGCTCCTCAATATTACCTTTAACCGGTCAACAAACAAAGGCAATGACATAGTAACATAACACAATCATGTAACCTTTGATTGTTTATCACTTTTGTTCTCACTGTTTTATTTTAAGTACTGTTGCAGTCCAATGGTGCCAGGGATACTGTATGCAACTAGTGACACACAACCCCAACTAATAAAAGATATGTAGAAACAGTGGATATACTGGTGTAGTGTGTACTATAGTGGTGTAATAAACACTGACTAAAATTAGATTTGAAGTAATCTGCCCTTAGTCATTCTGCTGCTTCAGTTGTAAAATCCATAAACTGAAGTGCATTGTGGGTATTTTAAAGCAATTGCTGCTTCTTCATTCTGGTGTTGGAATAGGGTCCTAAAAACAACTTCCTTTACTTTTTTACAAAATATAATTATTTCTAATTTAAATATATGCGGTAACTCCATCATTGATACATAAGTCGACTACAGATCAGTCAAAGTAAATTCCCCAGAACATGTGAAATAAACAGAGTGACTGTGTGTATGAGTAAAATTAAGAGAAATGAAGAGAAATGTCCTCACCTCACCAACCATGCCATTCCATGTGCCATTAATCTTCTTGCCATGTTTGCCATTGGTGACCAGGTAGAGGTCGTATGTAAACTTCACCGCCTTAGCGATCTTCTTCAGGATGTCAATACAGAAACCTTTGCAGCAGCGCTTGATGTAAATCCCTGAATCACCTGTCTGATTGCTGGCAGGTGGTACAAATAGTTGGGCAGAGAGGGAGAAAATGTTTCAGCAATCTGAGATTGATGTTAATTTGGGTTCAGGTACATAATAATAATGATAATGGATTGGATTTATATAGCGCTTTTCAAGGCACTCAAAGACACTTTACAGGGTTCCAGGTTCCATTCATTCACACACACTCATACTGGTGGTGGTAAACTACCATAGTAGCCACAGCTGCCCTGGGGCAGACTGACGGAAGCGTGGCTGCCATTCAGCGCCTACGGCCCCTCCGACCACCACCTCAAACATACAGCAGTCATACACATTCACACGAGGCAAGGTGGGTGAAGTATCTTGCCCAGGGACACAACAACCATGCCACAGGCGGCAGAGCGGGGATCGAACCGCCAACCCTTGGATCATTGGCCAACACGCTTAACCACCTGAGCCATGGTCACCCGCACCAGATTCATAAAGCACGGTACATAAAGCAGCAGATTCAAAAGAAAGAGGACAGCAGCAGGGATTAAATAGATTAATTAAATAATGAAAACCTTCATGATAACTGAGATATAAATGGTCTGTATAACATGAAATAATGTGAACATGATCATGAACATCAGTCAATAACAAAACCACTGAGCCAGAGGATGTAGGACAAACTCAGGAGATTTCCGGTAGGCCAGGGATGGAAAAAGGAGGCCATTGAAGATAATTTGTTATCACACACCAAGGATAAGTGGTTAGAAAGTATGCGAAGGGTGAGACGGAGACAGGAAAATTATGACTGAAACCAAGACAATAATCTAGTTAGCAGTTTTGAAGCAAGTGGAGGTAATCAGAGGACACAGAGATAGCGAGAAGATAAAAGCTATTACATCTTTGAAATTAAGTAAAGGAAAAACTGTCAACACTGTGAGCATTCCTCTGTGCTTGAACATGCATGTTCCATTACAACTAGGGCTGGCCCAAATTATTCGAATATCCGAGTATTTGTTTGCTAAATTAGTATTCGGAGCTCAAATCAGTATTCGGAATATTAGTTTTTTTTTCCTCTCAAAAAATGTATTTATTTTTTGCAAAAGTAGCTCAAACTGCAACATATTTTGTCAGCAAATAATATTTAGATACACAAGTTATACAACAATTGAAAAATACAAATTAGACGTTCATTTAAAATATATTATCGAATTATTTGAACTTTGACCTAGTTGGCCGCTGACCTTTCAAAGCGCAACCGGTGATATCAGCTATACGTAGTTACGTGATGTTACCAGAGCGAGTTACAAGGGAGAGAGAGATGAAGGAAGAATAGATTGTGTTCCTCTTAACTCTATACCACAACATTAGCGCAATTTTGGAAGGAAAAGTATTGCTGCTAACGTTAGCTTAGCTTAGCTGTTTGTGTAGGCTACATTCGCTACATGCGCTGCTATTGCATCATCAACAGTGACTTGCTTGCATCATCATGGGAATACGCGGTCAATAATGGATATGATATGGACACAAAAGACTATCAATATAGGATCTTTGTATGGATTTATAATTCCCGGAAAAGATGCATGTTATGGGATGAATTGAAAAGCTCCTGTAAGGGGTTACAATGGCACAGAGGACAGCTGATTTGGAACGGAACAACAGCTGTTCGCGTCTACGGAAAAAGTAAGGAACTCCGACTTTATTACCGTTCGAAAGCTATTAAAGCATCAACAAACTACGCAGCTTACCGTCTCGGCTCACACACTTGGTTTCAGTGAGTACATTGCGATTATTAATGTTGGTTTTGATTTTTGATGTTGGTGTGTTTTTTTTAGAATGAGTATTCGAAGCCTGTAAATGGTATTCGGGCCAGCCCTAATTACAACATGTATTAATTTCTTTATTTCATTTGTTGACATTCATAGTTTGAATACTATATTCAGCTGAAGAACTGATGCAAAGGCTGGTGACTTGTTTAGTGTGACAAACAACGTTATATGCCAGTAAGGTATAGGGTTTAAAATACTACATTCTGCAGCCTTATTGATGTATTAATTGTCTTACACAAAGTTTAATTAAGAAAAAGCTGATATATTTAGCAGAACAATATTCCCCCTGGTGGGGGCGCCCTTAGCTCAGTTGGTAGGGTGTCCTCCCCATGGGCCTCGACCAGCAGCGGACCGGGGTTCGATTCCAGCCCGTGGTCGTTCTCTGCATGTCACTCCCCTCTCTGCCTCATTTCAACTCTGTCTCTACACTATCATTAAAGCATAAAAAAAAATGCCAAAAAAATATCTTTAAAAAAATATATATATTCCCCCTGGTTTTACAGCGGAATTATAAATCAGATTTTCATGAATGTGGGACAATAATGTATGTCTTAAGGAACAAATATGCCAACAGACTCTAATAATGTATTTTATTTTTTCTCTCACTTGAGTTTGAGCTGTTTGCGGCACGGCACGGTGTTCCTCATGCAGGTCCCACTGAGCGGATCCACGTCCTCCACAATGACAAATGGCGCCTCCTCCAGAGTCACGATGGACAGGTGGTCCTCCCGCTCCTCCACTCCTGTGTACAGCTCAAAGCGAGGCCACACATGGTACCTCATCGTCAAAGAGCCTCTCTCCCACTTGCCAACCTGCATGAGTGAGTGGGAGGAGGGCTGTGTGATATACAGGCCGCTGTAACAGGTACTTCAGGTGAAAAGGGTGACAGACACGCCGCAGAGGGGTGGAAAATACAAAGCGGGAAAAAAAGGCAGAAGGAGAGAGAAAAAGAATAGAAGAAAGAATGAGATACTCACCCTGTCCCATTGTCGATCCTTGTCTAGAAGAATGATGACTAGTTTGGGGAACATCTGGTGACCCTCTTCGCTAAACGACAGGTTTCGGCCTTCAAATGTCACATTCATGAGGTACCTGAGGATGAAAAGCCAAGTTTGAAGAGTTAATGGACATTTATAAAGCGCTGAAGTCCAATGCCTCAGACTCAAAGAGCTGTACAATTTATGCATCTCATAGATAGTAGGAGGTGGAGATCAAACTGTCAACCCTTCAATCAGTAGATTTCTGCTCTATCTCACGAGTGCAGCAGCCTGAGTTTTAGTCAGTAATACGAATATCTGCTTACCGGTCAGAAAGAAAAGTATTCAGAATTTGGACTTACAACATTATTTCTTACACACAACTCAGGTTTACAAATAAACAACATGTAATTAAATTGTGATGCCAAGATGAACTGAACATTTGCTAGATTCAAGGTGTCTCAATATTGGGCATTTATATACATATATCATTTTGTTGGCATTGTAGGCAGCACAACAAATCTGTTAACATTGACATTTTTGTGGCAACGAGTTGACAAACACATGCTTACATAAAAATCCAGGAGATACACATTAGCATTATAGTCGTCTTTTGGGTGTGAGTCCAATATTCATTCTTGTGTTTGCCCTCGATCAACTCCTGAGGGAAACATCTGGCTCCAGCTCCTGCTTCACTATATTCAACTGTGTCTGTCTGCTGTTTTGTGCTGAGCAGGTCATGTACAGCGCAGCATTTCTTGTCTTCTCATGGTTATCAGCTAAAAACAGGTGTGGACTCAGTTGCTGCTGGAAAGGTTCATGAGAGTTGCAGTGCAGTGGAACCAAAACAAGGAAGACGCTCTGAAGAGCTGAAAAGAACTGCAGAGTTGAGTGAAAATTCTCTGTGGGTTCATCGTGGATCACACGTGATTGAATATTGATTATTCAACATAATATATATATATACAGTATATACACTCAACAAAAATATAAACGCAACACTTTTGCTTTTGCTCCCATTTTTCATGAGATGGACTTAAAGATCTGAAATTCATTCCAGATACACAATTGTACCATTTCTCTCAAACATTGTTCACAAATCTGTCTAAATGTGTGATAGTGAGCACTTCTGCTTTGCTGAGATAATCCATCCCACCTACAGGTGTGCCACATCAAGATGCTGATCTGACATCATGATTAGTGCACAGGTGTGCCTTAGACTGTCCACAATAAAAGGCCACTCTGAAATGTGCATTTTTTTGCTTTATTGGGGGTCTGGGGACTCAGAACCAGTCAGTATCTGGTGTGACCACCATTTGCCTCATGCAGTGCAACACATCTTCTTCGCATAGAGTTTATCAGATTGTCAATTGTGGCCTGTGGAATGTTGGTCCACTCCTCTTCAATAGCTGTGCGAAGTTGCTGGAGACGGCTTATGGTGGAGAAATGAACATTCAATGCACAAGCAACAGATCTGGTTGACATTCCTGCTGTCAGCATGCCAATTGCACGCTCCCTCAATGCTTGTGGCATCTGTGGCATTTTGCTGTGAGACAAAACTGCACATTTCAGGGTGGCCTTTTATTGTGGACAGTCTAAGGCACACCTGTGCACTAATCATGATGTCAGATCAGCATCTTGATGTGGCACACCAATGAGGTGGGATGGATTATCTCAGCAAAGCAGATGTGCTCACTATCACACATTTAGACAGATTTGTGAACAATGTTTGAGAGAAATGGTACAATTGTGTATCTGGAATGAATTTTAGATCTTTAAGTCCATCTCATGAAAAATGGGAGCAAAAACAACACAAAAAAAGTGTTGCGTTTATATTTTTGTTGAGTGTATATATATATATATATATATATATATATATATATATATATACAGAATATACTGTTTATATAAATATATGTAATATATATATGAAGTATAACGATGAAATCAGAAAAAAAATAGAAGCTCAGAATTCAACTTCATGATCACATTGTTTGTTAACTGAAAGCAAAGACACTGCTTCCAATGCTGCTGTTCTATGCCTTAATTGACTCAATGCTGCAATGGTTGTTTAATCAGCGTAAAATAGTTTGAGCTTGCAATCACATACCGTATATGATACACTGAGAAACATAAAGAAGAGGTACAGGAATGCTGTTGGGGCAAATAATAGCAGAGAGGTTGACAAGAGCGACGATGAACTTGCAGTGAGAGAGGAATGAGCAGAGAGTGTATTAACTGCCAGCGAGGAATACATATCAGCATATATGTGTCAACAAGTGTGCGGCAGCGGCAGATAAGCTGAAATCATCTCTCTTTCTCTCTGCCGCCTCCTTCCCTGACTTGTCCTCATCCTGATCTGTGGGCTACCATCACCATGGAGACGCTCTGCCTCCGAAACAATCCACAGGAGAAATAAATATCTTGTCTGAATGCAAGGAGTGAGGGACCATATGTGTGTGTGTGCAGACTTTCAAAAAGGAAGAGCCATGCACATTTTACCTGCCATCATCTCCAACCAAGTCAACTGTTTTAAAGAGAAGACAAAAAAAATCTATTCCCAAGCGGAAAAAAAACACATCAGCAATGGGCCTGAAACTTACACAAGATATTATAGCAAGTACCTCCTACTAGAACATTCAGTACATTTTTCTGTAATGTCTTTGGTTATATTTACAGTGGCTTGCAAAAGTATTCATACCCCTTGGAATTTTGCACATTTTGTCACATTAAAACCACACACGTACATTTATTTTATTGGGATTTCATGTGATAGACCAACACACAGTGGTGCATCATTGTGAAGTGTAATGAAAATGAAATATGGTTTTACATTTTTTTTAGAAATAAAAAACTGAAAAGCGTGGCGTGCATAAGTATTCAGCCCCCCTGAGTCAATACGTTGTAGAACCACCTATCGCTGCAATAACAGCTGCAAGTCTATTGGGGTATGTCTCCGGCTCTCCGCCAGCTTTGCCCATCTAGAGACTGATATTTTTGTCCATTCTTCTTTGCAAAATAGCTCAAGCTTCAGATTCAGCATCAGATTGGATGGAGAGCTTCTATCAACAGCAATTTTCAAGTCTTTCCAAATATTCTCAATTGTATTGAGGTCTGGACTTTGACTGGGCCATTCTAACACATGACTATGCTTTGATTTGAACCATTCCATAGTAGATCTGGCTGTATGTTTAGGGTATTTAACCTTCTGGAAGGTGAACCTCCACCCCAGTCTCAAGTCTTTTGCAGACTCTAACAGGTTTTTCTGCCCTGTATTTGGCTCGATCCTTCTTCCCATCAACTCTGACCAGCTTCAGGTTCACCTTCCAGAGGGACAACTAGCCTAAAAATACAACCAGATCTACTATGGAATGGTTTAAATCAAAGCATAGGCATGTGTTAGAATGGTCCAGTCAAAGTCCAGACCTCAATACAATTGAGAATCTCTGGAAAGACTTGAAAATTGCTGTTCACAGACGCTCTCCATCCAATCTGATGCTAAATCTGAAGCTCAAGCTATTTTTTAAAGAAGAATGGGCAAAAATGTCAGTCTGTAGATGGGCAAAGCAGGTGGAGACATACCCAAAATGGATTTGCAGCTGTAATTGCAGTGATAGGTGGTTCTACAAAGCATTGACTCAGGGGGCTGAATACTTTTGCACGGCACACTTTTCAGTTTTTTATTTATACATTTTTTTTAAAACCATGTTTCATTTTCATTCCACTTCACAATTATGCGCCACTTTGTGTTGGTCTATCAAATAAAATCCCAATAAAATAAATGTACGTGTGTGGTTATAACGTGACTAAATGTCGAAAATATCAAGGCGTATTAATACTTTAGCAAGGCACTGTATATCACAGCTCACACACATACACACCTAAGTAGGCTTCAAGCAAATCAATAATATGACTCAAGCCTCCATGAAATGCCTATTGCTTCATACTGGCTGGAATGCAACACTAAAAGTGCTGTAATGCGCATGTAACATGGGATTAGCCTCTGTAACATAATCTCAGTTTGAATAGGGAAGCAAAAAGATCAAGGTGGTGTAGGGGGAGGCTCAGGGGGTCCAACTTGTTGCTGCCCTGAAGCCATGGCAACCAATGTGACCGTCCCTCAGCGGCCTGTGTGTGTGTAAAGCCATCATGACGGGCTGACATGTGTTATGTACGCAATACTGCAACATAAGGAAACAGGGAGGATCTTAACACAAGCATAATGTAATGTAATGTGTTGTCATGGCACCCACAACCACAGAAATGTTCATGCAATCAGCTGCGTTGCCATGGGAACAGTAATCTCACGAGAGAGGCTGGTTGAAATGGAGAGAGAAAGATAGGGAGGGAGAGAGAGAAACCTCAGAGTTTACTCAATTCCCCTCATGCTGTCTTTCGTTTTTCAGATCAATCTTTCCATCTCACCTTCGAGCAGCGCGTCAAATCACACATCAGTCGGTTTCATCGGCCCGTACATTAACCTGTGCCTTTACAAAAGACTGACGCATGCAGTGGATTTACAGAAAGGAGGCTGTTCTGTTTATCATTTCGTATCCCTGTACTGGTGATGTATCTTTTACGTGCCGTTTGATCCCTTCTCAAGTCAGAATTCCCTTCTGACTCTGTTGGAAGAAGAAAAATAAGAAGCCACTGGGATGAGCTATCAACAGAACCTCATGCCGATTCATCACGGCCATATGTGTCGCTTGTGTGCGCCTTGCTTACCAACTGTTCCCCGACTAATCACTGTCTGTGAGGGGAATTTATTTTTTAGTTACAGAGACATTGACTCATCAGTGGCATGGACAAGTTCCCTCTTTCCCCTCAAATCACTTCAAACATATAACAGAGCCATTTGATTGTGGCTGTAGAGGGTCACAAATTATTTGACGCTGCAATGCAGGGATGCAAAGGTATAAATCCCTGCAGTGTATGTGTGTGAGGAAGTCTTTGGTGCAAATACGAACACACACACATGAACATACTAAATCAGGTTTGGGTGGATGACTCATAAGCTGGGATAAGTGCTGCCTCTAAAGAGTTACCAGCTACTGTTGCAATGTGTACTACATATTACAAGTGCTGTAATATAGATGCAGTGACTGTGTAACATGTGCAGGCATAGAATATGGTAATTTAAGGTAACAAAGAGAATATAGTGTATGACACTTAGGGTGAACCCTGTAATAATGTTTTCTCAACAGCAGGTACACAAGAGTATTTAGCATGCCCTTCAAAACAAAATAAAGGACGATGCACCATTATATTTATTTTTCTCTCAAAAAGATTACGTATTATTTTGAACACAATTAGTTCTTACAAGGTAAAGCACTGCAGGGACCTGCCCTCTGCCACCCACTCTTATTTGTATTTTTTATACTATTTTAGAATGACTATCCTCATGTGTAACTATTCAATCAAACAGCAATGTAGCCCATCAAGAAATAGCCCTTAAGTAAAGTATGAATAATTAATTTGCATTAGAAGCCTAATTGTAAACCATCTACTTACTTAACATAACATCCAAATAATATCCATGATCAGCGTGATTGCTGGTCTCTCCCAGCATGTGTGACATTTAAACATTTTGTTTGTCAAGTAACTTATTGTCTGCCTGCCCGTGGATTAATCTGCTGTGAAGCACACTTTGTACTGGTTTTCCACTCAAAGATAACAATAACTTTATTTCTTCTGACTAAAACATATTCTTTCAAAAATATGTACAATGTGTACGTATACAACAACAAAAACATTTATTCACAGCACAGCTCTGGTAGCCTAAATACACTCGCAGAGGGTTGTGGACTATACATAAGAAAATATGTTAGGCTCTGAATGTCTTTGAGCTGCAGCCTTTAATAAGAAAGTCCACAGGTGATCTAGGCCCACAAGGACCCGTGTTTAGCAGGAGACATCAGAGAGAGCCCCCCTCTCATTTCAAATGTAACCAAGGGCTTAACAACAGGCGAGGACACTGACCTCCCATCAGCGATATACGTACTTTACTATCTTGTCAGATCACATTTAGTAAGTATTTTTACAAACCTTTTATTCTATTTTGTCAGTGTGTGGACATTACGAATAAGCACAAACCCTTTCATATTTTATTGCTCCAACAAGAGCCAAATTATTAAAGGTTAGACAATACTGCACCAGCCTGTTGTTACTACGTGAGAAGACACATACAGACAATTGTTAGACTTTGCCCTAAAAGGTTAACATGGAGAAAATGTCTGTTGTTTCGATTAAATTAAAGTTATTGCAAGTTCCCCCCCCCCTCCTTATTTTTGAGTAAATATAAGCTAATTTATCAACATAAAGTGAATTGCTAAGATTTGTTAGCAACATGTAATGATTCTCACACACGGTACTGATCACGTAGTGAGCAGATGTGCAATAAGGAAACTCTCCAATAAGCAAAAGGCATGGAATATACTGTATGTTGGTTATTTCTAGGGCATTTAAATCTCCCTCTCATGGGTAAGTCATACACAGGAAGTAGACATAGAGGACCGAGCTAAATTGAATCCACTTATCCGCCCTCCTTACAGTGTATTTATATAGTAAATTAGAATCCACATTTTTGACAGAGAGAGAGAGAAAGAAGGGAGGTGCGGGGGTTAAAAAGAGCAAACGTTCAATGTTCAAGCTACATTTAACTGAAAGTGCTTTTCATTGACAATGAAGCGCTGTAGGAACAACATAGAGTGAGAGAAGGGAAAGAAATAACAAAACAGGAACAAAAACTGAGATATTCAAATAGTCCTCCAGACAGATTCTCAGTGGAAAATAAGTTCAAAGGTAAGTAAAAAAGCAAACAAATAGGAAGTGAGTGACACAGTGTGGAGGCAAAGTAGATGTTTGAATTTCTGACACACTTCCAATTCAGTGTCTCTTTACACGAATGACTGAAAAGAGACAGTCATTCGTGCTCTAGATGCCCAAAAAGCACAATGAAATGGTTCGCTCGCCTTCTTATAAACAGAGCCCAGATTTATTAGACAGCCACTTTTATTGTGCCTATTAAGAAATGCAATAATACCACTCTCCCACTTTAAAGGTGATGCATCGGAGGCAGTACAAGGGTCAAATGGCCTGCAGAAAAAGGATTTCCTTTGGACTCTGATGGAATGGCTCAGACTGAGCGAGTGCAGCCCACAGCCCAGAGACATGAAGACAAACGTCTCGTCAGATCATATGAAAGCAAACTCACAACAAAATATTAATCATTCCTTGCATCATATCTACCAGTGAGGCATTTTCTATCAGCACAGGGATTTGAGATGGAAGTTGAACACACAGAGTCAAAAATACTCACTGTATAATACAAAAAAAATCCCCTTTTCCCTGCAACATTTACACAATAAGCCCCTTAGTGGCTCATCAAAATCAGCTTGGAGCACATTTTCCTAGCGTCCCTGTCCTATCTGTCTGGCAGGAAACAATGAATGGCCTCTAGAGCTCGGTGTGTGCGAGTGTTATCTTATTTGTGTCATGAGCATGTGACTGCTTGCGGTGTATGTATATATTTATGTTTGTGTGTGTTTGGCCCATAGGGTCAAGCAGCCCCTGAATAAAATTGAGAGTGTGACTCACCGAGGCCTCCCATCCCCGTCCATCAACGCTGACAGTATGCTTATCCAGCATGCATGCAGCCCACTGTGGCCTGTAGCTATACAGGACCACGCAGAGACATATGGCCTCATTATTGCTTCTGTCACTGAGGGTGAGAGGATGGGATATATGGAATAATGTATGCGGATGTGTTACGCTGTTTCGAGCCTCTGGGGTCACTACCAAAGTCCCCCAATCCAAAATGCACACCTTTTCTCAGTTGAATGGAGAAAAATGGGGCCGCTGCTTGGAAACACATACTCACAACACACACAAACAGCAGAGTGTCGTCCCAAATGTGTGGCTGAAGGATGAGTGAGAGAGCTAACCCTGTGTCTGGTAGCGCCCTGTGGGGACTGTTATATTCATGGCTGTGGTGTTATTGTTATCTCAGTCCTGTGGGTGGAGGAATCCTAGACCGAACACATAAGTACCCCTGGTAATAAAAACAGAAACATGGTTAAAGACTAGGGTGGAGGTTAAACTATAACAAAAAAATTAAATCGATATTTTTTAAAGTCTTACCCCCCTAATCTGTGCGGTATACTATAAAAACACTGTATGCAAAGCATAAACAATAAATTCTTATGTTTAGGGGTAGCTCAAGTGCCTCAAAGATTAGGACATTTATAAAAATGCAACGAATTACACAACTTTTAGTATCTCTCTAAATTTATTTTGAACAAGACAGTCTTTATTTTGAACACAGTAATAGTGAATTCCTGTTCAGTTTCTGAAAATATCAGTCTAATAATGTCCAGCAAACACTAAATTTAATGTTTTCATGGCAGCCTTTTTCCTGCTATCAGGAATACAGTCTGTGCGTTTACATGCAGACTCATAATCGGGTAAATAAACGAATAAGACTTCAACAGGACTTGTAAAATGCATGTAAACACCTTTATCCGATTTACTTCGCACACAAATCGGCACATTTACGGACAAGCGAAGTCGGATAAGAACACCTCGATAACTCGTTCAGTGTGGGAGCATTTTTTCAAACTGGATGAAACACGGCGCAGACAGTGCAATGCGTTATGCAGCATAAAGTTAAAACGCTCGTCCAAGACTGATGTTTAATCACCTTAGGGGCCACTCACATTAGGGCCGCGGCCCGTGCCCAAGCTCATTTGCATACTAAAGTCTAGAACGTTTGGCTAGTGTGACCACGCCATCCGTATTCCAGCACGGAACAGCCCCTTGGCCACGGCACACTTGGGAGAGGTGTGCCGTGGCCAAAGTACAGATGCTAATGAGATGACACACGCACAAGCAAGCGCACAGGCGGTGTTCCTGACGTGAATTTATTAAGGATGCATAGTCCGTTAACGTCCGCTGCCTTACTAGTCGGCACCAGAATTTCCCACCACTTGGACTTGTAGCTACATAAAATGTGTGAGAATTAACGTGTGTGTAGGCCTAGGTGTGGGCTAATAAAAGGGAGAGGGCTAAATAGGTGAGCGCAGAAAGCAAAGAAAGAAGGTTTTCGTGTTTACTCACGAACCCAACACAACACACAGCGGGACTCCGCGGCCCGGTGATAAGGAAACAGTAGCTACTTTATAAAGACACTTAAAATAACGATCTCTGCCCATACAAAAAGTTCTGACTTGGATTACTTGATAGAGCGATCGATGTGTATAAAACCATCCGGTACGTATGGTCTGATGGCGGGCCGTTATATTAATAATAAACAGCGTGCTGCACAAATATGAGACTGTCCACCGCGACCTATTACGTCAAGGCTACATTTAAAAAAAGTAAATCAAAAAAATAAAAAGGCGGCTGCAGCTTTGGGGTATCAGAAACTTCACAATCATTGAGCTACCTCTAAATATTGTTCAATTGTGCTCATATTTTGCCAGATTTATTTTTTTATATATAGGAACAAAATGAGAGGGTAAGAAGATTATATTTCAAAAGTTCAAAAATAAGCTAAAAAAATAAGCTCCACCCTAAAAGACTATACTAAAATGTTGCAGTAATACATCAACCTCAACCCGGAGATTAATGCAATAGTGGCAGGGGAGAGTACATAATGTTTCCATACTTATTCACATTCCTGAAACTTAAACTGAGAGTGAAAAAGCAAACAAACAAAAACAATATATTATAATATTAGGAAAAAAAGAAGGCCACAAGGCATCCAGGCATATAGGCTGAAATACATTTTACAAATAATAACATCAGTAACTCTAAGTTTCAAGATTAAGCCCTATCGAGCAGTGTGTGTGTGTGTGTGTGTGTGTGTGTGTGTGTGTGTGTAAAATAACCCAACTCTTGTTCCTTTCTTATGTATCCGTTTGTCCTCGAGCATGCAATTAGCTGTGGCATCTCTGATGAATGTGAAGAATAAAAGAATGCCCTATGAAGTTAAATGGGGATTAATTATTGAATACCAATGATCCAGCTTGTTCTGTATTGTGCCAAAAAAAAGGCAAGACGTGGAGGGTTCAGATGAAAAATAATAGATGTTTTTTTAATTCTGAGAGCTGAAGCCCCAGTTCCTCTTGTGTTTAAAGTTTATTATTGGACAATTAAACACATTCTAGTTCTCCTAAGGGAACGAGTCTGCATTTCAGTGTGTTTTCATTCATTCAATCTATGTTGTACTGTAGATGTGGTGGCACATTGGCTGGATTTATTCTGATATATTCGCAAATGAAAAACAAATTTTATTTTTTCACCAGTCAGTTCCTCCTACTCTGACTCATATGAATTAAAAAAAGATTTCCTCTGCTTATTTTCAGCCTATTTTCTTTGCATTGTGCGTGAAGCTCTGCTCCTTTTCTGTACCAAAATGAATTTCAAAGCTTATAAAACGAGGCGAACATGGCTCATTGCTTTTTCATTTGACAGGGTTTTTTGTTCTGCAGGGAAGATTGTCTTTCCAGGACCTGGGCTCAAACTCAAAACAATATTTAATCAGAAGGCACATATTGTTTATTTGAAGCTTGCAAGGACAATGGATCTGTGCTGAAAATATGATGCAAAAGCAAACTTGTTCATCTTGAGGGACAATTGGCAGCTCTTCCAGAGCATTTGATCCAAAGCCCCAGTCCACTTATTTACTATTGCTGTATCATCGAGCTTTCCGCTCTCGCACTTCACATACGCAGTGTATGATGTAGCAGATTTAACATCAAATTCCAAGTCATCACTGAAACAAAATATAGGGGAGAACGGGGGAATCTGAGGCATCGGGTAATGTGAGCCACCCCCTGTATCTAGGCAACGGAAAACATTTGTGGTCATATGAGATATATGTTTTCAAGCCCCTCTCATTTCCTCTTGGCCCTGAAAGAGAGGACCTCATGGTGCTGTGGTAAGCATGTTTTTTTTCACCAAAATAGGTATTTTGCATGTAAAAGTAAATTGTCTTGCTGTCAACTTAATAAACTGTTGTGCCAAAGCAAATGTATTCACGTAGAAAAACTTCTATCATAAGTGTTGATGACATATGTTTTATTTTAATGTCATACACATTGTAGAAAAGCCATCATGCCAAGGAAATACACCAGGAAGACGACCTGGGGCAACCACACGGAAAGAGCACCTTCTCATCTTTCCCTGTAACCTTCAGGGCTGGAATGTAGAGTAGGCCTAGTTGTAGAGTATGACAGGCTGATGTTATAATCCAGTTGGGTCTTCTCCTGTGTTCTGAGTCCCAGGCTGTTCTCGCTGGTTCTGATTTTCCTATGCTTTGACCCCCAGACACAAGCTGGCTCTAAGGGTCCTGTGTTCTGACCCCCAGACTGTGTTCTAATCTAACTGGTTCTATCTTTCATTTGAATCTTATTAAAACCTTTTGAATTATAATATGTTGTATTTGATTTTGTTCAGAGTTACTTTTAAGTGTTTAGAAAATTTGCTTTGCTTAATTGACCAAACTCCATCATTCTTTTACTAGTCCGACATTAGTTCTGGAATGTGTGGCTAGCTTTCAGGATTCTTACTGTTACAATGTGTGTTGTTATGGTAGTTTCAGAGTGGAAGAAGTAAGTGGATCAGTTTACCCCACAGCTGGGGTAAAGTGAGCCACATGACAACTTTTTTTAAAACAATCATATTTTCACTGCCCTTTGTCTTGAAAAAATTCTGCTAATGCCCATTTCTAGGAAACATTCTGAATTAATGGGAAATGTGTAAATTTGAGTGATAAATCATTTTAGCTCCCTTAGAGGGGAGCAAATGTAAAAAGTGGCTCAGATTACCCCGTTCTCCCCTACTTGATTTCACACTGTAAAAAACAAAAGCAGCTTCTCTTTTCTAGCCGGTGTTCATGTACTTACCCAAATCAAAGATTGGATTATAGCAGCTATCGGTACTCTGAACTATCTCAAACAGAGTGTTTCCGCCCTGGGCAGGTCCTATTTTTTTTTGCTCTACAACATAGGTAGCTGTAGCTATTTATACACACACTATATATGTTTATATACTGTATATATACAGTATATGTATCTCCATACCTTGTGTTTTAGTTTTGCAAAGCCCTTTAGCATGTAGAGTAATCCAAAGCTTGACAGGCCTGCCAACCACCCCTAATTAAAGGTGGTGAACTATGATTGGGTGTGATTTCTCTTAAACATTTTCAGTCTGTTTTACAAATATTTGTATTGGTTTATTGCACTTCTTCCTGCTGTCCCCCCTAATGATGCATCCCCATTGTGTTGACTCACTTCAGTATTTCCTTGGAGTGGCCGGAGTTGGAGCTCTTTTTGTCCGGTGTCCCGAGGCAACTTGACTTCAGCAGGGTGTGTGGCCCCCGGTCCAGCATCATGGTGGAGGTCGCCGTGGCAATGACAGCCACTGCATCACGTACCCTGGCCTCGATGTTGTAGTCCCATTCGTCATATGACACCGAAATAAGCCCTGGGAAAAGAGAGAGAGATGGAGCAAGGTGAGAGAAAGGGATGTATTCCCATAGTGGAAAAGAAAAAGAAAGGCAGAAAGAAAGAAGAAAAAGGAGGGGAGAGAAAGAGAGGGTGGACATAAATAGGCAGGCAGAGGCCGGATGCTTTGACAAATAGCTGGAGGGGTCAAATACATACAAATATGTATGAAAATATTTTACAGGTGCTTGTTAAGTAGCAAAACACAAAATAAAGAGGGCAATCATATGAACAATATTTAAATATTCCAAGCAGCGCTGGAGCCGTCATCTTTGCTTTTTTGAAAAAAGAAAAAAATCTCACACAGGTTAACATTTGAAAAAATTACTGGGTATCAGCATCAGTAAGAACCACGTTTATCCCATAGCTCCTTTTTTCATGCTTGGCTTTTCAAGCATGATGAACAGATGACTATCAAGTGGCAGCCACCATTTCTTACATCCATTAACGATTGAATTTTCGGCTCATTTTCCATGGTTGGTTTGGCTTATGTGTTCACATTCTGCACATGCACCGTAAATCTGTTGGAAAAAAGGCAACCCTGCAATTCCAGGAAGCATCTGTGTTGTTACTGGTTTCACACGTTAAAGTGTGATTTTTCTCCCTGACCTGTACTATAAAAAAAAAACAGTACTTAAGGAAATGCTTTGAATAAACGGCTCTAGAATGCTTGATGAGTGGAATGGTGCCTTGGAGAGCGGTCTTTTTCCTGCCTGACCAATTCCCAAGAGATATTTTCAAACAAAATTACTGGGAATTCTCTGAATGAGGGACTCCAGTGAGGCCACAGCTCAGGTCTATTATAATAATTATTACTGACAACTAAATACTGCCAAAATATAACAGTAAAGCTTGTCAGTACACATTTATCACATATTTAAATGTATATTGGGGAGAGTGAGGTGAGATGTGCCACTTTTTACTCAAAGTGACTTTAAAGTGAGGCCTTGACAGTAAAGTCTCCAACTCAAATATGTACATATTTTTCGGGGTGTTGTGCATCCCCGGCAACAATAAGTTTGGATCTGAAATAAACTGTTGAAGGAATATAGCTTTCGGAAAAAAAGTTGTCTTGTGGCACAACTTGCCCCCGGTGTGGTGTAAATTGTGCCACAAGAGAGAATACCATGGGGTTAATTGTGCCATTGATATATATCTCATGAACTGTAATGCAAGACAAATCCATTAGACAATCACTTATTAAAGGTTTATTTAAAGTAAATAAAGTAAATATTTTACAAAGATTGAAGGACAATTTCCTTAAACAAGGCCTAGCAGATCTAATGGTTTTACCTGCAAAGCTCACAATGACAAAGTCACCATCATCATCTTTCTGGCCATCTGAACTCTCATCAGTGGTGTCGTTAAGTGGAATGGAGATGTCAGTCTCTTCTGAGCTACTGTAGACAATCACTTTCTTTTGGTGACCAGCGTATACAGCCATGCCAATGGCACAACTCTCAGAATTTACTTTGCACTAGCTACTCCGCCCTTGTAGTACCAACTGCCACCTGGCATATGCGATTCCCTCTCCATTTCTGCCTTTAAATCAAGGCTCAAAACCCATCTGTACACCCTGGTTTTTCCTCCCCATTAACTACCTTACCTCTGCAATACTATCTTTGTTTATATTTCAGTGATTCTTGAGAAGTGGGACAAAACAGGGTGCAATGTTGAAAAAATACAAACCCTATGTTTCGGCAAATTAAATTACATGTACAGTGGAAATAGAAAGTTTACACACCCCTACTAAAATGCCTGCGTTTTTGATGTAAAAAAATAAGAACCCGTTTAATAATGTCACAAAAAAATCCACCAGTAATATGACATTTAACCTGTTCAAATCAATTGAAAAGTTGCAGAAATATCTTAAGGGGGAGGAGTAAAAAATAAGAAACTGAAATAGGGTGACTGCACAAGTGTACACACCCTCTTATTACTGGGGGTGTGAATGGGATTTGAATGAACCAATCACATTCAAACCCATATAAAATAGGAGTCCATACACACCTGCAATGATTAAAAGTTCAACTGATTAACCCCAAATAAAATTTGGCTGTTCTAGTAAGCTTTTCCAGACATTTTCTCAGTCACATCACACAGCAGAAGACATGGTCCACAGAGAGCTTCCAAAACATCAGAGGGATCTGATTGTTAAATGTTATGAGTCAGGAGAAGGTTACAAAAGAATTTCCAAGGCATTGGATATACCATGGAACACAGTGAAGACAGTCATCATCAAATGGAGAAAATATGGCACAACAGTGACACTACCAAGAACCGGACGTCCCTCCAAAATTGATGAAAAGACCAGAAGAAAACTGGTGAGGGAGGCTAGCAAGAGGCCTACAGCAACATTAAAGGAGCTGCAAGAATTTCTGGCAGATAATGGCTGTGTGGTATATGTGACTACAATCTCCCGTATTCTTCATGCAACTGAGCTATGGGGTAGGGTTGCAAGACGGAAGCCTTATCTGTCAAAGAAAAACATCCAAGCGCGCCTCCATTACGCTAAAACACACATGAAGTCTCCCACAAACATGTGGAAAAACGTGTTATGGTCTGATGAAACAAAGGTCGAACTTTTTGGACATCCTTCCAAAAGGTATGTTTGGCGCAAAAACAACACTGCTCATCACCCAAAGAACACCATACCAACAGTGAAGCATGGTGGTGGCAGCATCATGCTTTGGGGCTGTTTTTCTTCAGCAGGAACTGGGGCTTTAGTCAAGGTTGAGGGAATTATGAACAGTTGCAAATACCAGTCAATATTGGCATCAAACCTTCAGGCTTCTGCCAGAAAGCTGAAGATGAGGAGGAACTTCATCTTTATGCACGACAACGACCCAAAGCATACATCCAAATCAACCAAAGAATGGCTTCACCAGAATAAGATTAATGTTTTGCAATGGCCCAGCCAGAGCCCAGATCTGAATCCGATCGAAAATCTGTGGGGTGATCTGAAGAGGGCTGTGCACAAAAGATGCCCTCGCAATCTGACAGATTTGGAGCGTTTTTGCAAAGAAGAGTGGGACAAAATTGCCATATCAAGATGTGCTACACTGATAGACTCCTACCCAAAAAGACGGAGTGCTGTAATTAAAGCAAAACGTGCTTCAACTAAGTATTAGTTTAAGGGTGTGCATATTTATGCAAGTAGGTTATTGTGTATTTTTAGTTTTTCTAATTTTCCCTGAAAAGATTTCAGTTTGTCTTTCTTTGACTTGTCCAGGTTATAGGACACATTAAAAGATGGAAAAAGTTCTGAAATGATTATCTTGTTTCCTTTTTATTACATCACACAAACCATGCATTTTAGAAGGGGTGTGTAGACTTTTCATATCCACTGTATGTATCCAACATATACTAAGCTACTGAGCTAAGCTTTGACACAACCTCCCAGCTTTAGTTTTTTTTACCGTCATTGGCCTACCACCACCGTCAGATGTCATCTCCGTCAGATTTCCTGTCTGACGGTGTTGACATATTTAACGTTTCTTAAACATAACAAATGGAATTTATCTAGTAGCCATTTGGTTTTTCTGTTGATGTTAGGTGCTAGTATGAATTACTTCAGGAAAATAAAATGATCAAAAAATGTCAAATACCTTCTTTAGAAATTGTAAGTCGGTGTTGGCATATCATGGTTGTGACACAGGATTTTCAAGATTCGGAATGTAAAATATTCTAAAACTACAACACTTTTCAGAGCCTGTCTGACTCTAATGTACTCTGCAGAGGTAGAATTTGACAAGAGGTCCTTCAAAGTGACAGCTGCCCCTTATTTCGCCTGATTTTATTACATTTTACATAATGAAATGTCTGACGGTGTTGACTTACAGTAAAGTGGTCCCACCACTTAGAATCCTTATAAAACATGAATGTGTTGTAGAAAAACTGTTTTGATTGATGTGAGAGATTATTTAGTGTTGCTTTTGATAAAAAAAGCTCTTTTTAATCATTAAAGTAAATTTTTGGAAAACTTCTCTGAGGACACACTGTTTTGGACGTCGTGAGAAGATAACAAGTGTCATATATTTGACATAATAATGATAAAATTAATTTAAGGGGATAATTGTGCTCCAGACATTCTATTCTTAATCCCTAATAACTACAATTTTAAATATGTTTAGTTTTAAAATAACAGCAGTTACATATGGAAGACGGCCTTTTGTCCCGGTTCTCAAGAATCACTGATGTGTATGTCTGGGCTTTATGTATTTTATTTTTGTCATTGTTATTTTATCTTAATTTTTTACCTACTGAATGTACAATGTTCAGCACTTTGGACAGTGCAAACTGTTATAAATGTGCTTTTTTAAATACATTTTACTTACTCACTTACTTATAACTCACCCCAGGCCCTCTGGCACAAATCACCCCAACCCCAGAATTTTGGATAATAAGCATGATGCAGCAGTTTAGGGCTGTCAAATGTTTTCAAACGTGTCTATAATTGTTCAGATACAATAATCAAAAAAGCTTGATCATGGAATTTTAGTTTTTTGAGCTTACATGTGCTTATATCTTATTTCATGTTTCTCCCTTCTTTACAGGATGAGTCAAATGGATGGCTCTTCTTAAATATGTGCTCACATTTCCAATTTCTTCTATGGTTTTCTAGAAACAAGGGGTGGCACAACTTCCCCACCGGAACAACTCAGGCCACTCTCCCCTACTGTGTATACAGTATACACATACAGGGGTGCCCTGACATCTATAAACTATTGAGATGTAATAGTATAACTACTGTGAAGAAATAAGGGCATCTCTAAAAGCTCCTACTTTATATGTTGCATCGTGTGCAAATTATAATGTTATAAGATGATATCTTAATCATCACAAATAGTATAAAACTACAAACATTACGACATATAAAATGTTTATCTGGAGAGAAAGGAGCATTTATACAGTGCTGTGTGAAAGTTTATGAACCCCTTGAGCATTTTGGAATTTTATTGTGTTTAACCATTATTAATTCATTTTGATCAATACCAGTATTTTTTATATGAAATGACAGATGTTTGTTTATCAATTCAACATTTTTCTTTTCCAGAAATCAATTGTTAAAAGAGATAAAACAAATTATTTGCCAACTTTTGTATGTGCAAAAGTTTGTGAACCCTGAGCTGCATTGCTTAAATCAAGCAGGTTAACACAATCAGGTGGGCCAAACTGATTGATGAAATAGACCAATGTAATGAGAGATCTTTAGGGAAGAAATTGGGTGGCATTAGATAAAAAATGTGCGGTGGCAAACGTTGGTATTTATAAAAACATTATTTGCGGAGAAGTGTGCGTATTCCTACGCCAACTTTCGACCATGCGTAGAGCTACCGCAAGGTTTTCCTGACTCGGGGAATCAGCGACACTCAATGGCAACACCACGAAATAAAGCTCAGTCGTCAGAAAAGCACAGACAAATGACTGTGAAATGCTTGGCACCCAATATATTTAGTCAATAAAATGTTGTCACACAATTTTATATATGTAGGCCTACTACAGGTATGCTAATACGTGATATTGCATACAGCACAAAGTTGGGCGAAACTGCTTTACAAAGACTATAACGACTGTGCCAATCATGATATTTGATAAGCTCGCGCGCGTGTGTTTGTGTGATAGTTACTGCAGCACATGCACGTCACAGGCTTTCTTCCTTCCCAGCCGCTTTCTTTGCGGCCGGTTACCTCCCTTTTTTCCTCATGTCAGTCAAAAGTTTGTGCTTATTAAGAGCGTCATCATATTCAGGAGCTATTTAGCATTCGCCATTTATGGTAGATTGTGGGATGAAACTGGGAGGTGAAGTGGGAGGACACGGGGTGGAGATCGTCTGCACACAATTCACCGCAAGTGGGTATTTATAAAGGGAAGATTGCTGATTTTTTTTTGCGCAGCACATATTTGGCTTTGTGCGGACGTAAAAATGTTTTAGGATGGTTTCTACGCACACCGTTATAAATGAGGCCCCAGGTCAGTTTAGGCTCACCAAAGTGAACCCATACAGGGTCACTTTGGTCAAATCACTAGATGAAATGTTTGGGTTGGCTTTTAACTGAAAAGTCACTTCTAGGCAGATGTTCAGTCACTCTTAAAGCTCTCCATTTGTAGATGATTTGCCTTACAGTGGACCGATGGAGCTCAAACTTTTTTTAAATTAATTTATAGCTGTCCCCAGACAAATATGCAGCATCACAACTCTATTCCTGAGATCCTCAGAGATTTGTTTCCCTTTTAGCATGTCTGACCTGTATGGGTTCACTTTGGTGAGCCTAAACTGACCTGGTTTTATGTCTGTTTTATCTAGTGCCGCCCAATTTCTTCCCTAAAGATCTCTCACTACATTGGTCCATTTCATCACTCAATTTGGCCCATCTGATTGTGTTTACCTGCTCGATTTAAGCAATGCAGCTTAGGGTTCACAAACTTTTGCACATACAACAGTTGTCTCTGCCCCATTTCAACTCTGTCTCTACACTATCAATAAAGCATAAAAATGCCCAAAAAATATCTTAAAAAAATAAATAAAAATAAAATAAAATTTGGTCGCATATTGTTCTCCATCTCTAGCAACAGGTTCATCTCCTGCCGTTGCCATTAACATAATTTTGTCTGAATGAAAGAAGCGCCTGGGTGACATTTTTTGGTATTTAGGGGAGAACGGGGTAAGTAGGCACACTTTTTACTCTAGTGAGAATTGCTCATCACCAAAACATCTGTCAATAGCCATTCCTACATTAAATTGAAGCTTAAGGTGTTGGCTAGAAATGTGTGTCTCTCTTTTTTTCCAACTTATTGTAATGAAGAAGTAATTTACCATCAAAGACACTCTGACACATTGTGACAACCAACCCCATCAAGGGGTCGGTTGTCACACACTATGGGGTTGTTTGTCACAATGTTATCTTAATGGGAAAAATCTTAAAAAGAAGGCAAGGAGGCAGAACCAAATTTGAATGTTTAATTGCATTGTCAAGTTGACAAATAGGCCTACATAACGTTGTGTAGCCTTGGCAGCTGGTCTAGTTTGGGATGCACTGGGTTGTTTTGATTTTGTTGCTCTTTTTTCTTTTGCTTGCTACCTGCCTTTTCCTGCTCTATTCTTTCCTTCTCTGGGGTGTCAGTGAGGATACAGCTTGACAATTTCTTTCGTTATTGGGTTCCTTTTCTGGCTGCAGCCTTGAGATAACATGTGACAACCAACCCCCCAAAAAATGTGACGACCAACCCCAACTTGAATTTCTTGCTAGCATCAAGGCCAACAACCATCTGACAACTAATTAGCTTGCTAACCACAATCTAAACTATAGTTTACCCTTCACACTTTCTGAGGGTAACAAGTGTTTTGTTATAAACCCATTGTGTAAAAGCCTAGAAGAAAAATACTGAGAAGCAAAATATTTTGAATTTGACATGAAAAACACAAAACATCCTCTCACCTGAAATGCAGCTGTCTTCCTCCAAGGAAGTCTATGTATGTGACCTCTGATCCCAATTCTGGACCTTTTTTATATCAACATTTCAGAGCTAGCGCGCTCTGGTGGCGAGATATAACGAATGTGACATCCAACCCATGTGACAAATTACCCCGTTCTCCCCTACTTGAAAACCAGCTGAAAGCAGGTACTATAATTGGTAACATTATGTCAGGAACATATCATGTGGCCATTTTAGAAAATAGAAAATCAGCTGACTTCAATGCTTTGCTTAGCCTGAACGTAACATGTACTCACAAGCTTCCTAAAAAGGGTAGTGGAGTCAAAAGTGCAATTTTTGTCTTGGAAATGGAGTGAAAGTGAAAGTTTTCCAAAAAAGCAGAAACTCAAGTAAATTAGCCTACAGATCAAAATATACTAAAAATATGTACTTAAGTTCAGTACTCAAGTAAATTTACGTTGTTACTGTCCACCACTGCAAAACATCAACATATATCAAAAATTATTATTTTGGAGGCACTAATAGTGATGTGGGGTTTCACCAAGATGTTTGTCTAGCTGATTTCTTAGATTAATATATATTATAAATCTAAAAAGTTTTCCGATTTCTCAAATTCACAAACTTTCAAGGAGCTCAACGACACCTCGAAACCCTGCAATGTCTGTCTGTGTGGAAGTGGAACTTGGCGTTTGGGTGTACCTGTAGGAAAGACAGAGGGAACATGGTCTGCATCTCCTGCCACCAGCGAGGGCACGATCCAGGTGAAACCATAACCTGTGAGGCCCACTGAATGGGCCACCTCGAAGATAGTGGAAGCCTCCTCCTTTGTGCAGTAGAGCAGTATTACAGGACTCTGCAGTTTCTTCAGCTGATTCTGGATCTTGGAGTCTCCGTCGTCCACTGACATGTCCAACAGGAGGACTTCTTCAAGCTCCCAGCCCACAAAGCTGTTCTCGATGGTACTACGGATCTACACAGGAAATACAGATGCGATTTTGAAATCCGCACACATAAAATGGAAATTGTTATGAAGAAAAATAAAATAAAAATGTACTGAGATTTCTCCCCCTCCAGCTCCCAGATTACTAAACTGTTGTGTCTTAACACATCTTCTGGGAGTAAGAAAAAAGTGGTTGTTTCTTTTAAAAAGGAACAAGAACAATAGTACATACAATCTTTTCCACAAATCTAATGGCTATATCCTCACACACATACACACACACACACACACACACACACACACACACACACACACACACACACACACACACGAAAAAACTCTGATGGAGATAGTGTCTATTTTTTTCTTTCAGGGTAAGAAAGTAATAGCTGTTCCTTAAGGGGAATCAACACTAATTAAATTATACAAGTTATGAGCTTTTTGTATAAAGTATTTCCCATTACAACAGTAATTTTCTTATTTAATGCAGAAAAACAACGTTTCAATATCAAACGTATGTTTGTAATATGCTTGAGAGGGGGCAGTAGTACGGAGGAAGCTGTTAATAACTGGCTGCACAATATGAACAGGATAAAACATTTATTGCTACTTTATTCATCAGGGATTTAGAATAGTTTCCTTAACTATTTTGAAGCTATATGCACGGGCGAAACCACCCATTCTGGGGGGTTGTGTGTACCCCAACACTGAGAAAAGACCAATCTGTCTCCTGCAATGTGCAGTAGAAAATGCGTTCTTAATTGATCAACACTGAACATCTGCCTCCTTATTTTTTAAATGTTTGTTAAGAAAGAAGTTAAAAGTAAAGTAATGTCAGGTGATAGATTAATGTCTGTTAGAACAAATATGTACATTTCATGATACTTTTTCCAATGATAGCGAAGCTATTGCATTTTAAAAGCTGTCTATGTTTTGTTTTTTTTAGCTTTGGTTCTGGTTCTGATCGGCTATTAAGCTGGTTTTTGTGGTAAACTGGAAACCCTTTATGTGTTGGTGAATCTCCCATTTGACTCCATTGTTTAAAAAGTTTACA
Source organism: Ammodytes marinus (assembly GCF_949987685.1). NCBI lineage: Eukaryota > Metazoa > Chordata > Actinopteri > Uranoscopiformes > Ammodytidae > Ammodytes > Ammodytes marinus. The sequence continues at coordinate 16,572,548 of NC_137235.1, forward strand.
GCTAGTAGCATTCTTCAACTTTTTTCCAAGGGATACATCAAGTGTACCTGTGCTCAATGACAATAAAGTTGAATCTAATCTAATCAAATGTTTCAAGGTTATGCATTTGTCTTGGTGATACTGCTACACACCCATAGTATTGTATATTGTATAGAATAAATACTCTTTATTACTTTTATATCTTTATGAATGTGTCTGCATATGTGTTTATTTACCTTAGTGACAAAGTCCTGATAGCCAGGGTAGTAGCTGGTGACTATAGAGAAGATGTACCAGTCATACTCCTCCATGATGTTCAACATGACAGAGGCCTGCTGCTCGATGGATGGACCAAACTGGAAAAACATGGATTGGTCGTCCTGGAAGCAGAGACAAGGAAACAATCAGCAAACAAGGTCATGAGTCATACAACATGAGAGAGAAGTGGAAGGTAGGGCACAGAAGATTAAAGAGTATGTCCAGCGGCTGCAGCAGCAAATTTAGTCCTATAAATCCCAGTTGTGCATTATCCTTAAATATACTAAATGTACTAAGAATAAAGAAAGATACATTTTTCAATGTAATAATGATGCATTAAGATGAACTTTTGACCCTACTCATAATGTATATACATATCAAATAACTGTTAATACATTCAGTATGGTGCAGAGAGTACAAAAGGTAAGATGTCCAACTGGTTCAATGGTATTTAATGTAGGGCACCAAATGTGTGTACAGACATCTCTGCCGAAAATAATGTCTCCAAGGAAAGAGGAAGATGAAAGAATGTAAGAAGAGGTTTTTGAGCTCCAGGAGCCTGACGTCTGGTGCGACGGATTGGTCAAAGTCAGTCACCCATGTAAAAACGCCAAGCAACTCATCAGGGCAGAGAAGTCAGGACGGATTATTCACTACTGTTATTGGCTGGAGGCGACATGCAGAGGGGCCGTAATGAGAACAACCCCGTGTCAGGGGTCTTCTGTGTGTCCACATTGAAATATACTGTTGAAGGGTGACTGAGATTGCTGAAGGGTGTGTTCAATGGTTGAACACTGGCAGCTGTTTAACTGTTTCACTGTCTATGTTGTTCAAGGATGGACGTCAATGTTTAAAGCAAAATAATAGTTAACCATTTTGGAAAATACCATGAAAGTCAGATGACAGGGTTTACACACATTCTCATGTTTTTGTGTTAAACACAGAGTTGAGAGACATGATTAGCCTGGTTTAGCGTGAAGACCAGTGAATAGGCAAGCGGCTAGCCTAGCTCTGTCCAAAGTGAGGGAGTGAACAGCCACTTTACAATACTTGAGAAGAAATTCCCTCTTCAGGGATGGTCTAAATGAGGCCCCAAAGAACACTTACACCCGGATGCACTGCTATACATATGTTAAATGCAATTTCATGTCTTTCGGCAATCGGCATACAAGAACTATGTGTATGCATCTATATGTGCAATCAGTCATACATGTTAGTCATACAGGAGGCTGAGCAATCCTCGAGATACAGGCGCAACCTCTACTCTACATCAAAGCCAGCCCATCCCTCCCTTTTTAGTTAGTCAGTATGTATTGTGTACATTTTGTGAATGTTGATGTGTGATTTGCTGCTGCTTGCCCTCTTCTCCTGTCCAACAGGGACCACAATGGAAATAAGCATTTGGGCTTTTTTGTGTTATCCCTGGCTATTTATGTATTTTAATGTATAACACAGAGTGCTGTTCATATTTTATATCAAATAGTCAAATAAAATCATTCATCCCTTCATATCTTTACCCACAGGGGCAGAAATGATCTGTTACCTACTTTTTCACGGTAATGAGGTAATAACATTGCAGTGTCAAGTCATGGTGAGGGATAGAAGAGTGTGTGTGGGTTGTCGTGTGTGTGTAGGGGTGTGCAAAATACTAGTAGATACTTTGGGGGATTTTGACAATAAATGGTAATTTGTCAGTTTTTCCTGGTTTTTCAATGACTCAAAGCGCTTTACAGTGTTTTGTACACATTCACCCAATAACACACACATGCATACACCGATAGCAGCAGCTACCACGCAGGGTGCAATCTAACTATCGGGAGCAATTTAGGGTTCAGTGTCTTGCCCATGGACCCTTCCACATGTGGCGGGGAAACGGGGGATCAAACCACCGACCCTGCAAGCCAGTGAACGACCCCCCTACCCACTTTGCCACAGCCACCCATAATGATAATTGAAGATATTTTGCATCTGTCAAAACTGTGTAAGAAAAGAAGAACTCAAATGTATTTCTTAAACCTTATATTCTAGTTGCTTGTTAATATTATATAATGATAGTATTAATAAAATATACTTAATTAAGAAAATGATTTACTGGATTTATTATACAATAAAATAAAGCTTATAAATAAAATACCAGTTTGCTATATTGAGCAATACAGAGAGATTGTTGTGGAACCGATCCACTTAATCAACTGTAAACTCATTTGGCAATGGCTTGAATGTAGCCGAGCTAGTTAAAAACTATAGCTTTAAATGGACTGCAATTATATAGTGCTTTTTTCCAAAGCGCTTTACATACACACACACACACACACACACACACACACACACACACACACACTCAAACACTGATAATAGCAGCTACCACGCAGGGTACAAGCAAATCATCGGAGCAATTTGGGGTCTCAGTGACTTGCCCAGGGACACTTCGACATGTGGCAGGAGGCGGAGGATTGAACCACCAACCCTGAAATCAGTGGTTAACTACTCTACCTGCTTCGTCCCAGCTGCTCAAATAACAAATTTGTAAAGATGAGCGCTACATGTAATTTGCCCTAACCCTTGCCTTCTGACATTATTATACCATCTGTGGATACAGTCACTTCCTTTAACCATGTTCACTATCTCTCCTACCATCTGTTAACCACAAAGAAACCTATCCCCATATTTAAATGATGAAGCTGGAAATATTTTCTTTTTCTGATCGTCAGCAAATCCCATAAAATGAACAAAACAAAGGAGTTTATCCTACTAACATGAACTGTCCGTGTAGCTAAATCTGACAGTTAATTCCTCTGTGCCAGTGCCACAGACCTCCATTGTTCCATGTGTTTTCATTATGATTGACATAATTGATTGACAATCTAACACACACCGTCCTATTGCTGTAAATACTCAGTAAGGCACTATGTGTATTAATCCGTTGCTGAAAATAGTCAAATCAAATGCGCAATTATACTCCTGTTTGATTTGCTTTTCTAAATTACTACTGAGCATGTTTAAATTGCATTTTTGTGACTAGTTCTTTAAGCTTAGCATCTTGAGTGGGAGTATGGATGGCATAGACAAGGTAACAAGTTGAAAGGTGGACCAATGCATTGTTGGTTTTGGTCTTTGCGTGGGATTTGCGTGAGTCTCCACTATACTGAATGGACTCAGCACTAAAAAGTTAAATTAAAATATTCAACGGCAACACTTTTTCCCAAGTAAAATGTCATGGTTACTGTTAATGTTTGATAACCAACAGAACATAATGTCAACACTGCACAATGAAATGGTCACAATTGAGGACCCTACGGACAGTCAAGTTCTCATAATTTTAGTGTGAATCTGCGATTTTAAGCAGTGGAAACAATTAAAAACTAGCATGGGATGGTTTTTTTATGAACAGTTTACGGCATTCTTTGATTCAATAAAATTGAAACAACATTGGACTACTTTATGCCTTAAGCATTTCCCCACCAGTATTGTATTCTTGGTAAGAAGAACAGTTTTGTTATGCTTTAAGACATTTGTTAATAATTGAACAGCTCATTAAATAAATGATAAAGAAGTGGAGACCTTCTTTTTGGTTTCTACTAGTCATTGTATCTGAAGGAGGTTTGGTGCTTTTTGGGTGGACTCATGACCTCAGTATTTTTCTAAATCCAGGCTGCTCCTGAAGAAGGTAGCTTTACCGAAAATGGTTGTATTCTATGGATTATACAGACTAATTAGGAAATTGTTTTTGGACAGACGGGTTAATAATGAATTATTTAAATGTAACGTAACAACTGAAATTCCATCCAACAACAACTTAGTTGTATTTGAGTTGCAGCAGGCATCTCAGAGACAAATATCATATGATATATTTGTATTGGTTGGGTGAATGGATTTTCCTCAGTGTGACTTTATACATTTTCTCTCTTTATCAAGCTGAGCTACATTCTTGTGCCTTTCTTTTTCATCACCGAGCAACTCTGCTGTTGTAGATCTTGCTTTTTTCCATTTATTCTCACTAACATACTCACACGGTATCCATTTCTCCTTCAACCCCCTAGACTCCCTTTTTGTCTTGTTATCGCTCTCTCCTGATTCTTTCATTCTTAAAGTGGGCTCAGAGAGGTGTAATCACTTGTGAGACCACAACCTTCTATTCAGAGGGATCGTGAGGGCACTACTTACTTGGTTCTCCCCTTCTTAGATGACCACTAATCATCATCTCATTCTACTTTCTCTTTCATATCCTAATCAACCCTATTCAATGTCTGTCCTTCATTCACATGGCATTAGTGTCAATTATTGTTCTCTATCTCTCTCTTTCTCTTAACCCCTGCCTCGCAATATCGTTCTCCTCTCTCTTACCTCTGTTTTTACATAATGTCCTGGAGATCCATTAGTCCATATCACAGAGGTGTGAAGTGTGCTGCGGGCCGGAGTCTGTGTGTGTCATTACCGAAGACGTCCGCCCCTCCGCCTCCCTGCTTGCTTTCCAGCATGTCATTTCACATCCTACACTACTCTAACCACGAGACTGAGAAAAAAACGGTTTGTCACTTCATTTTCAAGCTTTGTTTTTGTGTCATCTTTTTCCTGTATAAGTTCTATACGCAAGTAACTGTCTGTGAGATGGGTTGTATTTTGCAATCTGTGCTGTCAGATTTGTTTGGACAGTGTTGAAATTGACTGGAAGGACTGCAGGCTGGATGGGTATGACCATGTCCCTCTAGCTGTGTGATATTTTTAAGATTATGTCTGAGAGGTAACTCACATGTGCACAATCTTCAAACAATTATCATTAATGAATCTGAGCATCTATAACTACCCTGTCAAACTTTACAATTTAACACAGACACATTTTACAATAATGGTTTCCAAATGTAACACTCAATTTCCGAAAGAGGTGGACAGACGCTGCTTCTCAATCCTAAAGCCGAAATGCATCTTCTCCAGCTGATGATCCACATTCAAGACATGAAAATAAATGTGCATTGTTTCAGGGTAGAGCTAGTTAGTCGTATAATTATAAAGATGATGATGTTATTTTTACTATAACCTTGATTTGCTGCATAGCTTTCACACTGTCAAAGTCATTTAATTAATAAAGCTTGTGGGACGCCATCTCCTACAATAGGGAGGTCAGCTGATTGGTCATGCAATTAATACGAAAGAGCATATGTTAAGTTCACAAAGAGTGGCATCTTGAATTGTGTGTAAAATGTATATTCACAAAGGTTTAAAAGAGTGTCTCCTATTGCACAGCTGTATTTTCAAAATATTTTTTTTCTGTGAAGGGTCATGGCCACTTAATGTATAATTGTCATTCTAGTCATGCTTTCATATCACCAATCACACTTCCAATCTTGTATCATCACCCTGTTTCTTTCTCATCCTGAGTCACAACAAACATGGGTGGCTGTGGCAAAGTGGGTAGGGCGATCGGTCGACCCTCAACTACAGGGTCGGTGGTTCGATCCCCTGTCCCCCTGCCACATGTCGACGTGTCCCTGAGCAAGACACTGAACCCTAAATTGCTCCTGATAGTTAGCCTGCCATTTGTGTGTGAATGGTAATGTAGGAATGGGAACAGGTTTCCCTTGAAAAAGAGTCTCAATGGGATTTACCTGTATAAAAATAAAAAAAATGCTTGCTGTTTAAGCCATAGCATAATGTAGTAAGAAAATCAAAGCACGGTGATGTGTTGTAGAAGCAAACAGGTTTATTTTCAATCAATAACAAGAAAACTCCGCGGAGTGGTCACTAGTTCCAACACATGTGAGTGCGTTGCAAGGAGTGGCAATATGTCCTTCAAATCATGAGCTATTTAAGGACATGTTATTGGGAGACAGACAGGTAGGGCTGGGTGGGGGGAAGGAGGGGAAGACAGGTTGTGAGGCAGACAGGTCTTGAGATATACATTCATATTATAATCGTGGGTGGGGCAGGCTGCCCCAGAACAGCAGGAGGCTGTCTGCAGGAACATTGTCCTCTTTCAAATGTATAGTCAGGCTGGCTCCACACGGGAGATTGAGGGGGATGGTTGAATCTACATTTCAGTTAATCAGTTTACACTAAAACACACTCAATGTATGTCTATACAGGTTTGTAGCAAATGTTTCCTATTTCATTAATAAGCATTCTAACATTTGAGTCCAGACATACATCATATGCAAAATCTGCCACTACAATAATAAACCCCAAAATGGTCTAGTTGTATTGACACTGAATATGCAACAGATAGTTATGTGAATTCAACTGAAAAAAGCTAGTAGAGGAGTGAATCACTTGAGAGGCTTTATTCAACCTTAGTGCAGATATGGCACCAGAGAGCTAGCTTAGTAACACACACCTCTGAGCCTGTGTCATTCCTGCTCCCTGAGGTAGAGTAGTGCAGCCTAGCATGTTGGTATAACCTCCAGTTAAGACGGTGACTCCACACTCTCAGTGAACTCACCAGAGGCCCATGCAGCGGATGACGGAAATACACAAAATGCCAATGCGCACACTCATCTGTGTCAATAAAACACAACATTTTCTATTTTTTTCACAGTGCTGCTGACGTCTCTCCCTCTCAGTGTTCTATTTAAAATGAAACATGTATTCCAGGGAAGCTGTTGCATGATTCTCACCCATTGAGACAGTTAGCGTTGGGTGTTTTTTGATTTGTCTCAGATTGTCATGGGCACTTTCTCTGGATCTGTAGCCGACGCTGCAGCATCAGCGTCACAGTGCAGTATACTGCATGAGAGCTGAGGGGAGCAAGCCTCAAGCAGGAGGGCTGAAAGGATTTGGCAACTCATATCCATGTCATGCCAATGAAAGCCTGTCTCCAATTAGATTTGCAGAGGAAGAGCGACATATCGGCCCACTGCTCAACAAGCCCTTGTGGGAGAGGATTGGAGGGAAGAGAGACAGAGTGAGAGAGGAAGGAAAGGAAAGAGGGAGAGGCAGATAAAGAAGAGAGAGAGAGAGAGAGAGGGGTGGCTGGTAAGGCTGAGAGAGATATAAAGGAGTCTCGCTTGAGAAAACAGGCAAACCCTCAGAACTCAGACAGGGGCTCACAAACACACACACACACACAAAAGTGGAAGTGAACGTACACATCCTTCCCTTCAACACTCAGCTTTTTCCACTTGATCACCCTCGTCTTTCTCCACCTTTCATCTTCCTTCCTGTCTATCTTTACTTCCCAGTTTGAGCACATCCACTGCAGCTGTCAATCCTCTGCTGTTTGAGTCCAACGTGCTTTATCATCACATTTCTAATCGAACACAAACAATATGTTAATTAATCTCATATTCGGCTGTTTAATGATCAATGACCCTGTTCCGACATCTCTTTTTCCTGGCTTCTTTAAGCGGACTTCATTTCATAAACATCCCATAATGCTCTGATTTAATTACCCTTGCTATTTCTGTTGAGGAATTGATTTCAGAAGTGCTGAAATATGGTTCACTCCCACAGCAGTTAGTAGAGCGCTTATGACGGCACCACTTCCTATACAAGGCTGCTTTTGAGAACAGATAATAAAGTGAACAACAACAAAGACAGAATAGAAAGATATTTTGTTTTACTCACAATCACTTATTGTTTGTAAATGTAATAAAAGTCTGATGTGCTGTTGGTCCGTAAAACTGATGCCTTGTTTATTCAGTATCATTCTGTCATACTCTATATCAATTGCTAATTGTGTGATGTGTGTGTGTGTGTGTGTGTGTGTGTGTGTGTGTGTGTGTGTGTGTGTGTGTGTGTGTGTGTTAACACTTAACATAATAATACGTTAATTCAGCTCAGCAATAAACACATTTAGTCAACGATTTAGGTAACGGTTGATGTCATTTGTTTTGTCTCTCATTACAGCAGCTTGAATAAATCTAGCACGGCCAAAGATACATAAGCATGGTTCAGATGTGAGAGAGGAGATGGAGGTTACACTAACGAACAAACAAATGAATATTGTGAAGCGAAGTTGTCTTTATTTGCATTTAATAGTGTGCGTTTACTTTCAAACTGTTTGAGTCCTTTAACAGACGCACCAGCACACATGGACACACCCACACACACCCACAAATATCGTCATATACCTCCAGAGGACAAAAGCAAAATACAAAAATAGCTCTCTTCAGCTCCAGCAGAGTTCTTGTGGGTCTGATTCTAAAATTACTTTTTGAAAAATATAACATTATTTCATGCAAAATGTTGTATTTTGCCATCAGTCAGGTATTGCAGGTTCATGTAATTTATATATATTTTATGGAAACAGATTATTTTTAAATCTGAACTTTAGTTAACTTTTTAAACCTTTATTTACAACAATGTCCTAGAAGGTGTAACAAGACCAATGCGTATAATTACTGATTTTCTCAGTAGTGACTGTAAGGCTGCTTTCTCGCTTTCTTCCCACCTGGTGAGTAAAGCTCACAAATCAAATCATGCACATTATGTCCTAGCTACTTGTATAGCTCCCTGCAGAGAGGTGTTATTGGTTAACTCATTTCTGCCGAGCCATGATGACTGCCATGAACATATTTGCATATTTGATTACATGACTGTAAGTTGTGTGTCTAATCAAAGTGGGAGATAATATTTTTTTTGCTCCATACTGCTTTATACTACACTGTGTGCACAATTATTAGGCAAGTGAGGATTTTGGCCATATCATAATTTGTATGCATATTTCCCAACTTCAAGCTGTATAAACCTAAGTGCTTATTGGATTTAAGCATACCAGGTGATGTGTATTTGTGTAATGAGTTAAGGTGTGGCCTAAGGAGATCAACACTCTATGTCAAGGTCTGCATAATTATTAGGCAGTTTCTCTTTCTCAGGCAAAATGGGCCAAAAAAAGAGATTTAACGGACTCTGAAAAGTCAAAAATTGTAAAAAGTCTTTCAGAGGGATGCAGCACTCTTGAAATTGCTAAGATATTGGGGCGTGACCACAGAACCATCAAACGTGTTGTTGCAAAAAGCCAACAAGGTCTCTAGAAACGTATTGAGAAAGAAATACGCAAATTAACTGCCAAAGATTTGAGACGAATCAAACGTGAAGCTACCAGGAACCCATTATCCTCCAGTTCTGCCATATTCCAGAACTGCAACCTACCCGGAGTGCTCAGAAGTACAAGGTGTTCAGTGCTTAGAGACATGGCCAAGGTAAGGAAGGCTGAAACCCGACCACCACTGAACAAAACACACAAGTCAAGACTGGGCCAAGAAATATCTGAAGACAGATTTTTCAAAGGTTTTATGGACTGATGAGATGAGAGTGACTCTTTATGGACCAGATGGATGGGCCCGTGGCTGGATCAGTAACGGACACAGAGCTCCACTGACCGCAAGCTACGCAGCCCTGACGCAGCCCCCTCCTTTTCCGGTTGCTGGCTTTCCCCTATTGTGATCCCCCTCAAATTCGGAAACAATTCGCTCACAGTCAACCCGTGTGCTTATGTGCAGCGCTCTCTCTCTCACACACACACAGGGTGTGAGAAGTCACATTACTGTAGACAGAAATAAAGTGTGGCGATAGGCTACTTCGGGATAATAATATTGGCGGCGGCGGTCCGGGACGCAGCCTAGATTAGCCTAGCCTAGCTGTCCAACTTCATTGTACAACTACCCCCGGGCAGAAATACCCTCATAAACTCTGGAAAACCTTATACCTTATAACCAGCTAATATCCGCCGTTCCCTTTCTTTGGTGAATTAGGGACTAAGCAGCGGTGTTTTAGCGACGGGGAAAGATTCCAACGGCTTCCACTATCACCTAGCAACTCTTACTTACGGCTACTTGCTGCAGTTGGTGTAGCGCTCACAACGTCAAAACCCTGTTCTGCCTGTAAACAGACGGACTACGGCTCTGACTACAGCGATAGGAGGTGGTGACATAAGTTCTCGAATGCTAAAAATTCTACTCGACCGCCGTAGCCGTCCTCTCAACCGCCGATGATAATGTTACCAGAGATAACACTACGTGGCTAGTTAACTTCGGTTAAGTTATCCCGTGAGCTCCTCGGGGGCTAAAGTGTATGGTGTCTTGACATGCTGGTTAGAAAGCAACACACTATGTATATTCCTTTTGTCTTTAATGGTTTTTGTGTGGCGTTTGCGGGTTTAGCCATTTCTTTGACAGTCTCTGGAGGTGAAGACGTTCCATCAAAATAAGTCCCCCCCGGCACTATTTTGCAGGACACCGCTGCTGCTTCCCGGGGTTAGCCCCGCCCTAGATGATTGTGATTGGTTTAAACAAATACAAACAGGCTAGCCCAGTTTCCCCCGGTTTCCCCACCCGAATAGACGGCTCTAAACAGAGTGCTTCCAGACCATACTATGTGCTGTAGTTTGGTCTGGCTTTGCGAGACTACTACAGACCTGACGCTTCGACTGGCATGTAAGCGAACCCTTCCATCTCTACTAGTGCGCTCCGCTCTGCCCCGCCCCCGCCTGAACTATTTCGCTTTCAGCGATTGCAGTGCAATGGTTATTCAGCATAAAGTTAAAACACTCGCTCGCCCAAGACTGATGTTAAACCGAAACACAAAAGCCTTGCGCGAGCAAAGCAGTGATTCACCCAGTGAAACATGGGGTGAGACTGTGACTGTGGGTAACGGTGTCATGTCATCACCTTGCCGGTGAGAAAAGCTCTGTGGCTTAACGGCTAAAATGATAACCGGCCGCCGGGGATCTCATGTCCGCTAACGTTGTTCAGGGGAGGGTTCCGCGATCGGATTGCATTTCACGAGCATGAAAACACAGCCATGTAGGCATTGCGAACTTACAGCGCAACAAGAGGAAATGCCTATAGAGTGAGCCGCCTGACTCTCTCCGTTAGTTTCAGTACAGCCGAAAAAAAATACAATCACCACCTAAACATGGACATAGTTTAAATAAAGCATCTTGTTTTTATGAACATTAGGGCTTTGATGCAAATTCTGAAGTCTGAACATTTCGGTGGCAGCTGTGGTGCAGTTTTTTTCAGCAACTCACAGACACATGCTTGCCCATAGGCGTAGATTTGGGGAGGTGGGGCGGGGGGAGGGGGCACAGGGGATGTCCCCCCCACCCCAATAATCAGAAGAGTTACATTTTTCCCCCTCAAAAAGTAAGAAAGACAACCCTATTCCCCCAAAAGAGGTAAAAATAACAGTTTAGGATGTTGAAACATTGATATATCTCCTAATTGTTAATACATATTCCCCTATGATTTCAAAATTTAAAGTGTCATAATAGTTCACACTGCTTCTGTGTCATGAGTAGTGTCCTAAAAAATTTTTTTTGAACAATACAGTAGAGTAAATATTTGAAAGCAATACAGATGCCTGAGAGCCTTACTGCTTTTTATAACATTATATTTACGTCACTGGGAGCCTGTTGTCTTTTCCTTAACAGAAATGTAGACATGTCCACCATAATAATTAAATAGGCTACAGAAGGCATAAATAAGTACATTAAAATTCACCAGAATGCACAAAATGGTATGTTTGAAGTACATTTTTTTCTGTGGGAGTACCCCCAGACCCCCACTTATGTTGAAGCAAAACCGAAGCCCTTGTGCTTGCCACCCAAAAATTATCACTGGCCCCATCCTGGCCACCCCAATAAAAATTTCCTGGCTCCGCCACTGATTGCATGGCTAGCCAGTAAAGGCCTTAAGGATGAAAAAATAATAACATGACCCCCTTCCTCACCTGACTTAAACCCTATTGAGAACCTGTGGGCCCTGCTTAAACGGGATATTTACAGTGAAGGAAATCAGTACACCCCTCGGAACAGTGTCTGGGAGGCTGTACAAAAAGTTGATCGTCAACAGATCAAGAAACTGACAGACTTCATGAATGGAAGGCTTGTGACAGTTATTGAAAAGAAGGGTGGCTATATTGGTCACTGATTTTTTTTTTGACATGTCGAAAATTTTTATTTGTACATTTTTAGTTGTTTTATTATTCTCACTTTGACAGATGAAAATAAACAAGTGAGATGGGAAAATTTTCGTTTTTCCATTTAGTTGCATAATAATTCTGCACACTAATAGTTGCTTAACTTAATAATAGCAAAACATATATATATTCTCGTAGTAGTTGTAGTTGTTCAATAATAAAATTAATCCTCAAAAATACAACTTGCCTAATAATTGTGCACACAGTGCACCACAGCCACAGAACTATGGTGCTTGCCAGTTGGTCTGTCTGACATTTGTGCACCAAAAAGATATATTAGGAAAACTACCATTACATTTACTGAGAATATCCATGCTCCCTAGATGATTAATCATTTCCATTTTTTGAGCGTGATGTTCTTTCTTACCCCCTCCACCTGCAACGCAAAAAGTCAACTTTGCATAAAATATGTATAAATAATTACATATGAAACCTGACAGTCAGATAGCATTACATTTGTAGTTCATTATTCATGATCCAAAGTAGATAAACCATTTTGATTTTAATCTCCTCGCTCTATTGCTAGCAATGGACAGATGAACTTTGGTAAGAAGAATAACACGACTTCCAATGTTGTTCAACACACTTTCATATATTTTGCAATATACTGTTTTAATACATATTGTAGCAGTTATTTTCCTCTTTATATGTACATTATCACTTATTCAAACAATTAGCAGCTAACCAATTACAGTATCTATTTTCACAACTATCTAACAGGAAGCAACTAAGCCGCATGTTCTCATGCTGCCTACAAGAGTCAACTATATTTTGATCTAACAAGTTGATATGACACATAGTAACAATGACATCATCTGCAAATCTCATAGCCTTTAGGGAGAAATTGGCTCAATCACTGGCTGAGGAAATGAACAAGGCAAAGTGCCAAGTGGCTTATACTTGGCTAAGCGAGTACTGATGCCCACCGACGACAGACACGGAGGAGGAGACGGCTGCATTCAGATGTCACTCAGGGAATAAACGTCCCTTGGGTTGCTCTCTATTTTAAGGTTTTGCATTTTCACTTCACAATTTAAATTGTCACTTAAAAAGCCAAGTATTCATTTAATGCAAATTGTATTAATTTTTTTATTGCTAGCAAGCGCGATGTGTGCTTGTGTCATATCCGCGCGAAAGGCCACAATTTGCAGTAAATAAATGTCCACGTGTCTCCAAGTGTCTCTGTAGGCTATTTAAAAATAAATCAAGCAAGTAGACATTGTTTAAATGTTACAAATTGAGCTAATAAACTGAATTTTGAATTTTTTTGCTGCAGAAGTTATCTCAGCTAATTTTTGTTATCTAATTTGATAATAAGGTGATTGTATGCAGAATGCTCGTGCCAGAAACTCATACAGTGGTTTTGTACAGACAAATAAATAAATATTAGCAGGTTCTCAACAGTATATCAATTTAGGGGGGGAGCGCGAAAAAATGTCTGTCCCCTAGGGGGGGGGGGGCATGACAGAAAATAATTGAGAACCACTGATTTAATGCATTCAACACCCCCAATTATGTCCTCCCCATAAAGAAGTGCAAATATGCTTGGAGGCCTGATGGAGAACTGATAGGGACACCTGCACTGTACCTTTGTTTAGACTGATTGAATACATAGAGTTGCAAGTATTTGCTTCAGTCAATCAATCACTACTTCATCTGTTTGCAAAATTTCGCAGAGCCTGAGGGGTCATATCTTCAAATATCCAAACCCCCAAAATATTTAATTGAATATAATTGAGAAGAAAAACAGAAAATATTAGCATTTGACTAACTGGAACCAGAACCAGATTTTTTGTTTATTTTTTTCTTCACAATATATTATATCATCCCTTTTCATACTGTAAGCCAGATGTGATCAACCCACTGCCTCGATTTAACATCCGTATCCATTAAAACTGCAGAGGGTTTTTATTATTTTCTCTAAAAGACTCAATGTCTTCAAATCTGCACCAGTAGCTACTGAAACATAATCATACATTGAATGTCTTATTCATCTTTTTGCCTCACGAACACTTTTATAAAACCCCTACACACACACACACACACACACACACACACACACACACACACACACACACACACACACACACACACACACACACACACACACACACACACACACACCTTGGAATGCCCAGCAAACCCACACACAATGACTTCCCAGAAAACCAAAGAAACTAGTGTTTGCCTCAAGCTTTCCCAGCCACTCCCACTGTTACATCTGATGCTCCAGTAGCACTCACATCATGTCAGTCAAGCCCACAGCCTTGTCCTAACACAGACTGGCTGAGATGAAGACAAAGAACAGCCGATTACTGAGCAACTGTTGCAGTAACAGATGTGAAACAGTTTAGAGTAATGAAAAGAACAGAAGAGAGGTGTAATAATTTAAACCTGTTAGCTTCACACACAAGAAAATAAACATAAGGAAACTTATCAGAAACAGCAAGCCCAGTAAGACATTGAGTTGAGCAGGTGAGAAGAGAGCGAGTCAATTTATGCATCACCTTTGGCCCTGCAAAATAATAGAAAGCTCCGTCATGAGGAGTTGATTAAGCTTGTTAGCAAAGCAGAGAATGCAGGTAATTAATCACTGACACATGGAGGCCCCGCATGTTGATTGGGCTAGATCCCCCCAATCGAAAAGAACCAGAGACCAAATTAGACCTAACACACACACACACAGCTTGGAATGCGTGTGTGTGTGTGTTTTTTTCTGGAGGCCAGAATGAGCAGAGGTTGATACTGAATATCTGGAGAGTCCCTTGCACCAAAACATTGAATCCTACATTTCCCATGATTCAACCAAGATCATCTTTTTCTTAGACCCTCCATGACAGGCTAATGCCCAAGTTTCTCAAACTAAACACCTGTGCTAGCTGTAAATCACTGCGACAATTACTGGAACAGAGCCATTGTTAGTGTTATTGGTTGCACTTGTGTCTTGCCTCCAAATGTCTCCAATGATAAAAGCTACACAGGACATAGTATCTTTGCTCTCACTGCGATCGCACATTGATGGTGAGGTCGCCCAAAATGAAAAAGAAAAAGTCTTCAGACTCAAGAAGAAGAAAAAAAATGGTGACACGACCGATTAAGAAGAACTTTTTTAGTACTTTTAAAAACGTTTTTACATTGTGAATACATTTCTTCAACATCAATTTAAAAATACCATACTTGAGGGAGGGTCATTGCAATTCCTTGTTTTAATATCTGTGCACCATTTATGATGGTAGGTTCAAACTTGTAGCATTTCAAAACTTGAGAAGGACGAGTGCTGCCGCCTCAGCCAGTCAGTGCGGTTACATGGCACAACTAGATTGGATTATCACATATATCGAACTAGACACTCGAACGGACCGTGTCACTTGTCTGAGTATACATGGCCTTTCAGAAATCGGATAAATGTCCGATGCATGGCTGTCTCCACTATGCTAGGTGGCGCTGTAGCCCTTTCAACCATGCTTTCAACAAGTGGTTTTAGAGCCACGTCCGGTTCTCTTCCGTCAATAACCCATGGTGTAGCCTATCACGCGCAGGCACACAAGCACAGAACGAGAAGTCCGATATGTGATGTCCGATCCCTGTATACATGCAGAGAGAAAGCCGACAATGAACGAATTATCTAGGTGTTCTTATCCGACTTCTCTTGTCCGTTATTGTGCCGATTTGTGTCCGAAGTAGATCGGATAAAGGTGTTTACATGCAGTTTAAAAGTCCTGTTGAGGTCTTATTCGTTTAGTTACCCGATTATGAGTCTGCATGTAAACGCACTGAATGTTGCCCTGTATTCATCAGTGTCTGTGGCCTGTAGCAGTGCATCAGTGATTTGACCCTCATGCATTAAGTTGTACATCCAGAAATGTTTTCAAATCGCCTGCACTCTGATAGCTGTACTTTAATGTCAAACATTTGTGCAGGAAGTGTTGCATTTCAGTGACTTAAAATAAGGGCGGATAAGACAACATATCTTTGAGGAAATATTCTACAAAACAGGATACATTAGGAAGAAATGAAAGGCCAATTTTTGAGAATTTATCCTTATAAGAAATGTGTCTTGTGCTGTGACCCAAAGTTGTGTGAGTCAATTTTTTTTTTTAAAGATCTATACATGAGCTTGGGCAGCAGGAGTTAATTAACTGTACCGCAGTGCATTGTTCCATGTTCTTTGGATAGTCTACAGGTGTAGGAGCTTAACGTCAGCCTTTAACTGTGTCAAAATGCCCTCCCGCTTGCCTCTGCGTCCCCCTTCCTCTTCTTTCTATCTTCCCTACATCCACAAACCATGCCTTTTCAATTCTGCTTTCCTCTCTAACAAGCACACAGGGTGAGAGTGCAGGCTGGAGTCAAGCACAATGTGCAATGAGAGGCATACGGTTCAAAACCTTGTCATGACTCTCTTTTCTTTGGCACATCTTCACAATGGTTCCCTTTTTTCTGCCACCCCCCTCCCCCCCCCCCACACACACACACACACACACACACCTACCTACCCACCGCTTTACTACTTTTCCTGAAGCATTTTTCACATTCGTCCTCGACTTTAAGGCATTCATCCATACATGCTGAACAAGGGGGATTTTCTCCATGTTCTCATTTGTGTGCTCACCCCAATAACTCCAATCTTCTGTCTCTATCTTTGTTTCTCTTAATCTGTTGCTATTTCCCTACTCCCGTTTTGCAAAACTCTTTATCTCTTTATGCCCTCTCTCTCTCTCTCTCTTTCATAATGCACACGCCTAAATCAGATAGGCTGGATAAGTGTGGCAGCATGGTTACACAGATAGCAGAGGTATCAGAGAGAGCAAACATTTCATCAGCTCTCTTTCTCTCTCTCTCTCTGTCTTTGTAGCCTTCCTTTCCTCCTTTATTGTTCCTCCTGTGTTCGCAACATCTTCTTGGTAATCATTATCTTTTGAATGTCATTCAACATGTCCTTCCTTCATTTCAATATGTTGCTTTTGAAAAAAAATACCAACCCCTCACGATCCAAAAGAGAAGCCCTCCCTCCCCATTTGTTGTCTTCCTTTCTTGGAGAGCACAGATGCCAACCCATCTTCCCTCCATTTGTCGTGCACGCCTCCTTTAACAGCACAACTCTTTTTGACTGACAGCAGCTGGCCTGTCAAAGTCGGGGAAGTCAGGAAGAAGAGAACTAGGAAGCAAAGAGTGAAGGAGAGACACACGGAGAAGGGAGAAGTGAGAGATAGAGAAAGACATTTCTAATTCAAAGAGACATGCAGTGTTTCCGTGGCAACTCGGTTTCCATAGAAACAGTCTTGCTAAAGATGCCATTAGTGCGAAAAAAATACCAACTTACACTCTGCTGCACTGTATGCACACAAATATAGAAACATCTCCATTCTCATGCATTAAAACTACATATGCGGCGGCTCATTTACAGAATAAGAGAAGACACATGAGTAAATTCCTGCCCAGAGTTTTTATCCACTGACACACCTGAGGTCAATTATAATAGCTCAATTACAAAACCCTTATTTTAGTAGTTCAATTATAGGTTTGGCCCTTTGGGGAAAGGAAGTGACTTATTATCTCGCTAATAATATTCCCAGTACTCGTAGCTTTAGTTTTGTTTGGACTCCACTTCTCAAAGGACTTTCTTAACATGAGGCTCCAGGGGCCAAATTCTACATATATTATCTCATTGACTGTGACAGTCTGAAGCCTGGGACCACCCATTCATCCAAACACATACATATCATATATAACTTAGACAAGTTATCCTGGGCTGACAGAAGTGGACTGAATACTAGCTGTATGTACAAAAGCGGGGGGTTACTTTTGACCGTGAACTGCATGTGCAAGTCATGTGTGGATGTTTTGTGATGTTTAGCTGAAGATTCAACAAAATGAGGTCTCATCAAAACAACAGAGAACAGAGTTATTGTCACTGCTTCAACAGAACAAAAAGCACCTCAACACTACCACACCCTCCTGTAAGGCACACTAACATGACATACATTCATCTGCCCATTGTTTTCTCTTTACTCATTGAATTATTTTCTCTGTGAAATTTTTCAAGGTCCAAAGTGAAATTTAAAATGTAGCGTTTTGAGCAACAAATAATATTATATTAATATTATAATAATAAAGCAAAACATATTCTCTATTTCTATGTACGATATATTAGAAAACACTGAATGTCTCATGTGCATCTGAAGCTTGAGTAGACGATCACTAGAGCTTCAAAAGCTTAAGAACAAATGATATTATCAGAACATAAACCAATAAAATGTTACATACGCAAATTAGACGGATAACATAAACGGATAAAAGTTGACTCAACATTTTCACAACAATCACACTTGGGCTCACAGAAACTTTTGCTAATTTGACACTTTTCTCTGTTGCTTTGTCTCATGGCTATAACTCTGAAGCTAAGACCACAGGAAGAAATTACTTCTGTTAAAAAGGTTGGCTTCATCCGTGTAAAAGAAAAAAAACTGATAAATTTAGATATGTGAAACCTACAAGAGTTTTTCTTTGTATTACACAGATCTCCTATATCAGCTGACAACACATTGAGGTTTGTAATCCCCCTGTCATATACGCTGTTCAAATATGCAGCAGTCATAAGCTGCCTCCTTTCTAATTAGGAAACCAATTGAAAAAATCTAATAACAATTTTCAAATACTTGATGCAAAGGAAGTCTAGCTTCGAAGGGCTACTGTTCAACTCCCTATTACTGTGCAAGAAGAGAAACTGAAAATATCACCTTGCTGTATTATGGCTAACGCAAAGCAACATTATCTACAGTTATTCTGTGTCCACTCAGTCATTGACGGTCGGTGGATGAATCTCATCAATAATATTCCCGTTTACACTTGCATTTTCTCTCATTATGTCAAGAAATGCGCACAAAAAAACAAGCAATTTTAATTTATTCTTAACTTAAACACAAGCAGTGGAATTGACGGGCGAGAATGTGAGCTTTGAGCCAGTGCTTTGCCAGAGAGTGTTGGCTTACTTTGATGCAGAACAGAAGAGGGGGAAAAAGGGAACAAGAAGGAGAAGGAGATTATAGAGAAACGTCGAGAGAGAGAGAGAGATGTGGAGTAAAGATATAGAGAAAGAGGGTCAAACAGACAGAGACCGGAAACCACAGAAGCAGTAAGAAAATGAGAGAAAGAGAGACAGGCAGGAGATATACAGTAAAGCTGAACATTTTGAGTCTGGCAGTTTCCCCACAAGTGTATGTTGAATAATCAGTACTGTGTGACAGTACAACACTCTGCAGGGGCTCATCACCTTACGCCTTTCGACCTGGTATAATCAGTCTTAACAACTACAGCTCTCAGAAGGTGCCCGCTGTAAGATATATATTGAATTATGAAAAAACATTTCCATTTCATCATATCCATAGGACTCTCAAAAAGATATACTTAAGGTTATAAATACCTCTGCAGTAGCTGCCACACACTTTATTTCAGGCTTTCCATGTGCTTCATTTCGAATCCCTTGTACTAAATATAGAAAGTTGCCCCCGGTGTTGAGAAGCACTGATATTAAGTACATGAAGTATGATGTGGTGGAGTGAATTTAGAACTACATAATTTTCATTGTTTCACTGTCTCAGCAACAGTTTGGAGACTCAGTTCCCTAGAGAATGATGATGTTAGATGGCCCAATGGCCAGCAACTCTTTAAACAACATTATAAAATGAATGAGGAAAGTCAGCTCAAACACACTGCAAACCCTGTGTGTTTTCCAATTGTGTAGAATTAAGCAAAGCAAGGCTTCAAGTGTACACTCACGAGTATGCAATGCCATGGATAATGGTGTAGTAAACCACAGCAGGAGGCCTGAGTACTACCTAGTGTGAGTGTGTTGAGACCCAGGCTAAGGCTCATTAGAGAAAGAGTGAGGGGAGTGAGTGCCAGCGAAGGTGCCACTCATTGGGTGTCACTCTCACCAGAGATAAAGACCACTGAGCAGGATGTGTCAGTGCCTGCTATAGTGGAGAGACTGGCCAGCTGTCACTGACAAAAATGACTACCCACTCTCAATTGCTAGTGCGCACACACACACACACACACACACACACACACACACACACACACACACACAGGCCAAGAAAACATGCAGTAGCACACATACTCACATCCCGACAGTAGTTATGTTCAATAAAAAAAAAAGGTATTTAGCACATTTTGCAAGATTTTGCAAAAATAAATGTCAATCAGTGCTCCTTTCCTTCAACTATGTTTATATATAGAATTGGGCATATGTTCCCTGACTCTTCCTGTCCAAGTGTCCAAGTGTAAATGGCTTAACCCTAAATGGCCCACAGAATTTCTTTTGCATCTTTAAACTCTCCTCATTTAAGAGGCCTTTCCTGAGCCTGATGCAAATCAATGAAAACCAACACAAAATGTGAAAAAGATTGTGCACCAACTCTTTTTTTAAATTTGTAATCATTTATCGTTCACTGGATTTTTTTCTCTCCGTATTCCCCAAACACTAAAGGTGTATTCACACTGGGAAAGTCCGCTAGTTCACTTGCTTTGGTCCAGCCAAATAGAGTTAAGATTTTTTTTGTTTGGTGTGGTCCACTTTCATATTGCTCCTTTTGCAAGTGAACCAGCATTACGAAGCAAAACCACACGTGATCTGAGGTCATTCATTCATTGGACAGACATTCTGGGGTGGAAAGAAGCAGGAAGTAAAAACTGCGAAATATATCATTGATATAATATGGGGTTAAAAATCAATTCTTGCGCAGCGTGATCCTGTGGCACTGTGCGAGAGACGCTCCCCTCTCCTTCATCTGATCGCTGAACACATTCAGCATTTTTACGCGTCATCTCGATCAAATGTAATATATTGTTCTGGGCTCCCGGTCAAACCACAACTTATCGTCCTAACAATGGCGACAACAACACTTTCTCTTAACCCATTGATGACTATGGCAATCTAGGATGCATGTCCTTAATGCCTGAGGGTTTTCTGAAAAAATAGTACGAATTGTCAAGTCTACCAAAACCTTAATATCTAAGCCTGTGTAGCACATAGAAACATGAAATAAAATACATTTAAAAGTTAAGGTTCACATGTTTTATTTAAACATGCTCCCTTAGCGCTTACAAACCAACAAATATTTCTAAAAATCGTCAAAATTAGATGAATTAAAAAATTATTAAATATTGTTAATAAATAGATGCAATGTGTTGTGTGATTTTCGTCAGTAGTCTATAGTAGACCTTGATTCTGCGCACCAAACGCCACTAACTGTTCTGTCGCCGACATAGCTGGCGTATTTTTTTTATTATTATTTTAATTTTTTATTTTTTTGATTGACATGATTTTCGGCAAACCACACAACTTTTGGGTGGTCACATGGTCTTAAAAAAATCAACAAAACCCACCTCATGTGTATTTGAACCAATGACAGTGCATTCAATGCTGGGAATGCCATGAAAATTAGATAAAGTAATAATGCTGCACGATGCAGCATCAGGCAGGAGAGCCAATGTGGCATCGCGCAGCAGCCGTCATCAATGGGTTAATGTGAAGCTGACGGCAATTTATTAAAAAAGAAAAGAAAGAAAAGGCACAGTGCCTCCTGCATTTGGGTCGGATCGAGTCCGGACAAATTCACTCCACAAACGAACTGCAGCAGAGTGCGTTTGGAAGCGCATCGAGACTACCTCTTCAGCTGGGTCTCGGAGCACTTGTTTGGTCCGCCCCCGAGTGCGATTGCTGTATTCACACCTGCACCAAAGGCGGAATTGCATCTGAGTTGTTTCAACCGAACTAAACACGGCATGTGTGAATACACCCTAAAAGTACCACATCATGAAGCTCAAAGTCATGAGCGATGGCATATGTATGATCTAATATATACAGCTTCAGGAAAAAAGAAAATTATTTTACATAGTGGGATTTTGCTTTAAATTTGCAAGAAATTAGAGAACGGTCAGCCTGAACTTTCTGAGGCAACAGCACTGCCTTGAGGTCAGGGCTTTGCGAGAAGTGACAAACAAAATGTGCATACGCAGTGTGCCATGACGGTTATGGTTAATGGGAGCAGAAAGCACTCTTACTGCTGTGTATATTGCACTACTGTTTATTAGTTATGAAAGTTAGTGTTCTGCTGTTTGGTAATAATATAAGATTAGGACTATTGTTACTGTAAAACTGTTTTATCACTGGGTAAACACTATGTTAGAACACATTTTTTGTCATTGTCTTACAAAACAATACATTTCCAAATGTTATGTCACCATTACAATTAAAAACATGATTCATAACATAACAACTTTCTGATTAGCCACCCGAGCTAAGGGTGTAAGAACAGGGTGTCATACTATGGAATGTAAAGAACACTGAGGCAAATGTCTATTTGTGATATTGGGCTATAAAAATAAAACTGATTTGATCTATAGACTATGGTTAAAGCTGCTAAATTCAATCAGAGGCTAGCTGGTTAACATAGTGGAGCTTTACTATGGCCAGATTTCCCTCGGACATTGGGCGAGCCCAAAAAAAGCATTTGGCATTCATAAGATGCATTTTACTCATCACGTGACCAAACACACAACTCCAAAGCAACTGTTTGCTGACACTTTTGCCTTATGAACTTTATAAAGTGGTAATAACTTTGGCTTGGTTGTTCAGCCACACAACCTGCTGGGTTAAATTTAAAGAAACATTTTGGTTTGGGTTTGGTATGTGAATTCAATATGATTTGCTTTACACTTCTATACTGATAAGGAATCTGCCACTTAGTGTCACAAATGGTTACACTCAATTAATTTGAATAATATCGCATCTTAACGTTACATAATAAGATTAGTTGAGTAATTAGGCCTCGCTCGTATACTGGAATGTTAAAAAGATAGTTGCTGCTTGCAGGGAGAGGGCATCTGAGTCTCCTAAAATCTTCTGACAACCTGTTGTAACCGAGTGCAATGCAGGGAATCCTCCTGTGATCTCCAAAATTACTCATCCTGTCCACGCACAGCCCAGTCGCTGATAAAATGAACTCATTATATGGAGTGAAAGAGAAAAGAGAGAAGAAAAGTCAGAGGAGAGGATTTGCAGCCCATTTGAAGGGCACAATTAATATTTTGAGAAGTGTGGGGAAAAGCTAATTGTGTGAGTGTAGACTGAATTCATGGGGCACTGTAGGTCGGACCACATACAGTTGAGGGTGTCATTTAAGAGAACTGCGCAATAAAGAAGTGAAAATGATGACAGATGAATGGATGGATAAAAGAAGCGATGAGGAGGGAGAAGGATGTTATCTTCACACCTTATAATATCTATCTTGATTCCTTGTGAGAGACAATATGAGCAGCACATCTCCCATTCTATCACTGAAAATGATTTTTGCTGGCCAGCAGGATACAGTACTGACATGATATATTTAGTTCCACAAACTTGCTACTTAATAATAATACAGAGGGAATGTATGGGCAATAAGAGGTCGACAACGACAAAGGTCAATCAGGTCAGTACTAGGAGATATTTGGGCTTTTTACAAACTGTGCCAAAGACGTATGCCATCTAATACCCGCAACACCACACACATGTTTCATCATCTAAAACAATCAACTGTTATAACAGGCAGAATGTAATAAGCTACATTCCCAAAGAGCATTGTAATTGGAGCCTCAACAAGCACAAGGACAGTAAGTATAATAATGTAAACTACAAGTCCTGCGGACTACTGGCTGATCTACAGTTTGATATAATATTGGGTTAAAAATAATAAATAAATAGGCCTACATCTAGCCTATAAAAAAGAAGAAAAACATCAAATTATTGTTGTTTCATATGGTTATAATATGTAGGCCTATGTCAATGCCACATTCTGTGTTATCCCCTCATGTAAAACCATCAGATATAATGGGATACATGGTGCATGCAGGATGAGAGGAGGAGACTCACACAGCTATGAATTGAGAATGAGAACAATAGGGTGAGAAAAAAGAGCGCACCCTTGGCTAAATCATGTCAACTGCAAAAGATTAGCACAACCTGCCTATCACTGTACAGCCACCAGTAGAATGGCTAATGACATGTTAATGTAGGTCTCAATTGCCAAACAAGTCACAAAATAATTCACTTCACTGGTCATGTCGGACTCACAAAAAGACTAACACACTTCTGCGCAGAGGATGCCTATTTTGAGATAGAGAGGGTGTATGATTGTAATAATCAATCAAGGAGTGGTGAAACAGTTTTCCCTGATAGACAGAGCTGGGTCTGTAACGAAAGGAAGCCTTTTCTAATGAAGTAATATGGCAGGTTCTTCTTCTCATACTCAGTATTCTTGCCTAGTTTCGATTGGAGAAATCGCATCAAGTTTACTACTGATCACCTGACGGACCGTTTTTCATCTCAAGTATTTGTATCAAACAAGGAAGAACCTTAAGCTGGGGCATGGTTACAAACTTGAAGGGAGAGTTAAAAGGAAAATCAAAATCCTGAAAAAAAAAACTTAGGAACTTTCATGAGAAATGGTATCGGGATGCTGGGCGCCTCTGGGTACCTTGTTTGCAGTCAAAACAACAGCTATAATCTCCCCAAACACAAGCGAAGAGGTTATTATCATTGAACACCAGCATGCTCTACGTGTCCACACACATGCACAATAAGCACAAATACACACAGCTTAAGTCTCAACAATAGATCTGGAAGGCAAGGCAAGTTTATTTATATAGCACAATTCAGACACAAGGCCAATGAGGAAGACCTCATTAGTCTCCTGAGTTAAGTGTGTGCCAGGTTTCAACTCTGTCGTCCTATTATGCCAATACTTACACATGGAACAAAGCGAATTAGCGGCTAAATGGAAGCGTGCAAATTGTTTGGTGCATATTGGGCCTACCTGCATCGGCCACTCATTCATTATAATGGGGTATGGGAATGGAAAAGAAACCCAGGCCAGTTTAAAATGTCTGCACCATCTCTAGTGAGACCGTCAAGTCTGTGGAATAATGAAGTTTCAAAGATCAAGCGCTGTAAAAAAGGACACGTTGGTTCAACGTTGTTCTTGATAGAAATCCAATTGCTCAGTGACAAGACGTGGACAAATTAGGTGGTTTGTCCAACACATTGATGCTGGAAGAATTACTCTACTGCTCTTTTGCAGACATATGCACACAAGCATGTGCTGAACACACAAAGAATACAACTCCCTCAAAACATGGAGAAAGTAAATGTAAATTCACCGCATCTGTTGAAACTTGATTTATGGGCCACTTTACTCATATAAAACTACACACACACCCTTTGGTTACTGGTTTTATACAGTATTTAGACAGAAATATATAAGCAAGTTGCCATGCCAACCGTGTCCACAGCATCAAACCCCTTGTTCTGTGTGTGTGTGTGTGTGTGTGTGTGTGTGTGTGTGTGTGTGTGTGTGTAGGTGTGTGTGTGTGTGTGTGTGTGTGTGTGTGTGTGTGTGTGTGTGTGTGTGTGTGTGTGTGTGTGTGTGTGTGTGTGTGTGTATGTGTGTGTGTGTGTGTGTGTGTTTGTGTGTGTGTGTGTGTGTGTGTTGCAGAAGAAGAAGACAGATTTAAGGATAATGAGCGAAGTGGTTGGGGGGGTAGTTACAGAGATTTCCTCAAATACTGTGTACAACATCAAACGATGTCTAAAGCAGGTAGCCTCCCACTCCTCAGCCCATCTTTTTTCTCAGGTGCTATATTCCCTCAGCAGTGGTTCTACATGTCTGGCGCACTCTTGTATACGCTTTCCCTCTTGTCACTCACAAGTTTGTTCTCTGTCAGCTCTCTGTCAGCTGTAAAATGTGGTAATTATATGTTGAACAAATTCCACGTCCTCCTTTACACCCACACAAGTTGTGTTATTTATTCATAACCTTCAACCCTCCCCAACTTTTTTATTCTCTCCTTCTTTATCTCTTAAGTAGCATCATTCCATTGTTATTTTCCTCTCCTTTCTTCTGCCAATCAAATTATTTGTCCACTATTTCCTTTTTATTCACACGGCTTTTTATAGAAAAGAACAAAACAAGGCTCTGTAGGCTTTGTGAGTGTTTCTGAACCTGACGCCCTAAAGGCCACTGGACTCATCACCTTGTTGTGGGTAAATTAACAGTGTTAATTGTTGCTTATGTTTCATTATTGCTTCATCAGGTTGAGAGATAGCCTTGGTTTGGTGTTGTATAGCCAGTAGATGAGATTTCCAGATTGTAACTGGTTTAAGGCTTATTGCCCAACATAATCGCTGTAATTAATTAATCATAACCAGTTTTTCGAATTGGCGTTTTAGCTGATAATGATACTGGTAAATATGTTCGTTATGAAATGTGTTTTCCCACACAAACGCCATTAAAGTAAAGATTTAACTACAGTAACTTCAAGAAATTACTTTTTTCTAATTATTATGCAGATTTATGCAGCACGTCCCGAAATCATATCAGATCAGTGACTCTACAGGAGTAAAAATCCGGGAATGAGGTTTCAAGCATGTATTAGTTTGTGAATGAGATAATTTGTTAAAAGAATTCCATTAATAATAACATCTCATTCCAACACAAAGTCCTCTCTGACATGTACCATGGTGGATGGAAAAAATAAAAAAATTATGAAAAATATAATACAAGCAGATTTAGTCCTGCACTATTTCAATTGTATAAATAAAGGAGTTTATACTGTAATTGTTTTATTTATTTTTTGCAAATTGTTCAACCCCATGCGGTTTGAACACATTTCATTCATTGATAAAAACTAGAGACTAAATACACATTGAAAACCAAACATACAGTATATTTCTAAAGTATATTGCTCATCTGAAACTGCAGAGAAGCAAACCTCAGCATGGTATCGATTCCATAATTCTTCCAAGGGAGACTTAAACGCTCCTAAGCCTATTAGCACAACAGTATTTAAGGATACATTTCAAAGCCATTGTTCCATTTCTGTGTTTTATGCAGCCTGGTATGTTTAAACTCTCTTGTATCCTGATCTCTTTTTACCTGCTATGTCGTCTTTTGTTTCACACTGCGAGTCCTCTTAAAGTCGAGTCGTGTCGCTGTCAGGAGCTTCAATATGACGTCAGGCTCACAGAGGAAGTCAATTAACAGCAAAATCAATCAGCAGAGGCTTGGTTAGAATGAGAAGCACCACTGAGTAGTGAGAGGCTGATACATCTTTAAAAAGGGGCGTAGGAGACGATTCTCATTATCTTAAATCATCCCAAAAAATAATACTTAAAATTTAAGATAAAACTGCTGACCTGAATGAATTTGTCAGGCAAAAAAAGATTAGAAATTCTAATTCTGCTAAATGTTTCCCATCTGCATTTCTTTTTTTTTGATCAAGGTCTTTTTATTGGTTTTTACATTTTACAGAGAAACAAACTCAAACCACCCCCCCAACCCCCCAGATACCAGACATATGCATACAAATATTACATAACCAGACATCCGTAAAGAAAAATACTAAAACAATTGAATAAAGTAAATAGAAATTATACAAATGAAATTGTTTACATTGTCATATTGTCAGCTTCCATTCCCTCAACAAAAGTAATCCATCTGCATTTCTTGATTAAAACAGAATTAAAACTTGCAGGTTCTTTGCGATAAAAAAATAAATAAAAACAAACAAAACAATAGGTCTTCCTACCTTGGCAGCCATGACCATAGAGGAGCCTCCACGAATGCCCAGGATGGGGATGTGTGTCTGGGCAGAGATGAAGTCCAGGATCTGAGCAATGGCCTCCTGGTCCGTGTCGTCACCGAAAACTACGCCTTGCAGAGAGTTTCTCGTCATTTGTGCGCAGATTCGATTGATGATACTCTTTGGGTCGGTCTCATTCATGGTGACAACCTCAACTTTAGGAGGGTAAGGAATGTGAAGGAAGTCCTCTTTCTCAAGTCCAACCCCCAGGGCTACTTCACTAGAGTTGCCCACCAGGATGACAGCAATACTGAGTGAGTTGATCAGTTTGGGACTGATTGGGGGTAGAGCCGGTAAGCCAGGAGAGTATTGAGGAGGGATGACAACGCCCCTCTGGGTGCTGCCTCCCCGCTGGCCACCTTGTCCCCCTGGGGAACCTCCAGGCCCTGGACCTGGACCTCCAGCCCTGCGAGACTCGCAGACGGGCATGAGGAGTGTAGTGACAAGGAGCAGAGAGAAGGCCAAGGAGAGGAAGGGAAGGCTCATCCGAGGCTGAGAGTAAGGATGATGAGAGGGCTGGTCTAGAGGAGGCGGGGGATGATGGGTGAAGACGAAGCGCTTGTCCTGGACACGGAAAGGAGAAGGGTGGAGGCTGACAAGCATTGTGGAGGAGTGTAAATGCTGTCCCTGGAGGGAACGAAAGGGACAAAGAGACAGAGAAATTATTCAATATTATTATTATTATTATTATTATTATTATTATTATTATTATTATTATTATTATTATTATTAATATTATTATTGTTTTTATTATTATTAATAATAATTATCTAGAAACCCTTCAAAAGTTCAATCTTTAAAAGTCTTTATATTACCTATATTAAGGCTTGTGTTGTGTGTCAATAAAATCACAGGATTGCAGTACAGAAATGCCAATAACAGCCAAGTACAAAAGGTACTGTATGTTTGTCTACCAGAGGTCAGTGACAAGTTTATTGTTTAAGTTAAGGGTCAGTCTCAGCACGTACCTTAGTCACAATGTTAATAAGAAATGTAATCAAATACAATTTCATGGATCCTTGTGAATAAATATAGTTTAGGCTGTTTGTTATGTAAAAAAATTAATATCACACCATGAAGACATAGCTATGTTATATTACACCTCTCCATCAAGATAAATACATAGTTTGTTCTATGTTTAATCAATGTACTTACAGTGTTTGAATTTGAATTTAATCATTCCTAATTTATTTTGCTTCTTATTTATTTTCTACTTTTTCTCCTTCCTTCGACATTAGGTAGAGCATGTTTCACTTGTTGTAAAAATATTCTGTAATTAAGCCGTTGGCTCGTTGTTATAGATAGCACTACAAAAATCCAGTATTGGACAAGGGCAAAACATTGTCAAACTAAGTGGCCCATATAGTATAGTATCAAACCACATGCTGAGAGGCCTGTAAGCTCTCGTAGAGAATCAAGTGAAAACGCCACTTCCATTATATTGTGCTGTGACTTCCTTGGAGGAAGCCTGTGGCACACATCTGAAAACGAGCGGGAAAGACATAGTGAGTCTGTGTGTGTGTGTGTGTGTGTGTGTGTGTGTGTGTGTGTGTGTGTGTGTGTGTGTGTGTGTGTGTGTGTGTGTGTGTGTGTTCTCTGAGAGGCAGGACTGCACTGGGTACATTTTGACAGATTGACAACCTCATAGCTTCATGGACTATAGCTGCCAGGCTAAGTGACCATTAGATACTATGAGACCTGCATCAACAGAGGCCCTCACTCTCTCTCTTCTTTCTGCCACCCCCCCCCTCCCACACACACACACACACACACACACACACACACACACACACACACACACACACACACACACACACACACACACACACACACACACACACACACACACACACACACACATTGTATTGCTCTCTTAGTTCCCTTCCACCCTCCAAACAAGTTTTCATTCTGTGCTCCTTCCAACCATCTGAGATCCCATTGTTTCTCTTTGAAGTCAACTGCAGAGCTATTATTTACTATTATTGCTATTATTCACTGCTCCTCTATTAGCAGCCATACAATGAGCAGTGGGGTAGAGCAGAGAGGAGAAATGATGGAGGCAAGCAGGGGAGAGGAGAAAGCAAGTGAGAGAGAATGATTGAAAGATAAAAACAGAGGGAGGCGACGGCTCAGAGAAACACAATTAGTCATAGCCTGAAAATTGTGGTTTTATTACTATTGTATGTTTATTTGTGTGAGTGTGCACATACAACAGTACAAGGAGTGCAAATGTGGGCATATGTTCAGCATAGATGAGGAGGAAGAGGAATCTTATCGAGTATACTGTATGTTCATGTTTTAAATTGAGCACATGGGAGGGAGAGATAAATGAACAGCTCCACCCTTCTTTGCTCACACAACACCTTTAGTATTCCTTTATTTATCAATCACCCCATTGTGTTGTTGAGCTGATCCAGTAAGCGCCAAAAACAAGAGTCCAAAGACAAGAAAAAAATTAAGAAAAAAGTTGTAAAGAGGTAGAAAACCGCAACAGAAAGCAAGGAGCGATCTGTTAAATAGGCCCAGCATAAAGCAAAAAAGCTGGACGGTGTAGAATACCAGAAGAGGAGGAAATGTGATCTCCCCATAAAAAAAGTTTGTCTAAAAGGTCTAATTAGCAGAGGTTTGTCAGGCTTAATTGCAGGAGCACATGCTAATTGTAAACGAGCTGAATTCTCCATGGGGGCGCCACAGTGGAGCCAAGAGAGAGAGAGAGAGAGAGAGAGGAGGAGGAGGAAACAAGTGGGAGGAGGACAGCAGAGAGAAGAGAAGAGGAGAGAGAAGAGTGGGGCGAGGGAGAGAATAAATAGAGACGTACACAAAAGAGATGGAGGTGGAGGAAGGAACAGTAATAAGAAACTCAGAGGGGGAGGGAGGTGTGGAAGGGCAACATACACAGCTGAAGAAAGGAAAGAAAGGAAGGCATGATTAGAACATGATGATAGAAAAAGGGTTAAGGGTTGGAGGGAAGACGAAATCTAAAGAGAAAAGGAAAAGCAAATGAGGAGTAAAGGAAATGGTCTCAATCCATGGAGTGTTGAGAGAAGCAGGATGGAAATGCTGCTGATGAAGTGGCAGCACCGGAGGGAAACTATTAGAAAAAAATATTTGAAAATAATACAAGGTGTGACAGTAAACGAGAGAGAGTGAGAGAGAGAGAAAGAGAGACCCATTCGTATATGTGTTTCTGTATAACAGCACTGCTCGGTTTCCATAGTAACAATTCAAAATATGTCCCCACATAACACCCTGATGGACAGGACGATACACACAACTCACACGCTCAAACTAACTAACATGCATTGCACTACATGCAGTGTGCGTCTTAATAATACACAATTTACTTGTATCGAAGCTGTCGCATATTGCTGCTGCGTTGACTCTAACAGACAAATATAAACGCTTTTGACTTAAAATAAATAGCAGGGTGCTTTCACACAAACGTGTGTACACACACCCACGTAAATACATACGAGGCGAGTTAATGCACTCCTGTGGATGAAGATGATCCACTGCTTCTCATTTCAGAGTACCTAATGGTAAAACTAACCCACACAAGGGCTACAGGCCAATGAACAGAAATACAATTATGAAGGGAGCTAAAGCTGCTGTGACATTCGGACTAATCAGACCTCCACTGTCATTAACGGTCACTGATTAATAACATTTAAATGGATGGTGTCAAGAGCAGATAATGTACTCAAAGCATAATATAACAAAAGTAAACCATGCAACGCTGCGTCATCAAATACAAGCTGACATACAAATGTATTTATCTACAGCCCTTTTCTCAACAATTACAGTAACATATGTTTAATTCCAAAGTGGCAATGAATAGACACACGAAAAAACCCACATATACATTGCGTGTATCCAGAAATGTTGCACAGACCTGACCAACCTTCTGCCCGGTGCTGCGATAAAGACTCACATGCATGAACACTGAGATGGCCGTACAAAGGCTTTGAAGTTATGCATAGGTCAAGCAGTTGTTTGGGTCGGACAACAGTCCATACATCAGGCTTTATCAAGGCAATAAGACGGGAGTCATATCACGCTTAACATTTACAAAGAGCATTGATCACACAACTCTGTTGGCACAAACCACCAATAGAATAACTGAAGCGAGTTGAGTTTCTTTACTGGGGATTACAGTATTTATACTGCAGAGGCTCCAAGTAGCAGCCTGATACATTGAAACTGAATGCCACGCCATTTAAAAGACACATAGGCCATCATTATCAGGCTCTACCTTATCCTTGGATATTTAATATGGTGGGCTATGCTGTAAGGCATTTAAAAACCATTGTGGATAACATAAGCTGATAGGCATATCTATTAATAAGTCCATTTATGGGGCGCCCTTAGCTCAGTTGGTAGGGCGTCCCCCCCTGGGCCGGGCCCAGCAGCAGACCCGGGTTCGATTCCCGCCTGCGGTCGTTCTCTGCATGTCACTCCCCTCTCTGCCCCATTTCACCACTGTCTCTCTGCACTGTCAAATAAAGCATAAAAATGCCAAAAATATCTTAATTTTCTTTCCTTTTTTAAATAAGTCCATTTATGTTAAGTTGGTGGTCGTTTCCAGGTAAAAGTGGTAGTTTTGTCGTCCCCCACAGATGCACACGCTGCATCATAAATAATAACAAACCATACAAATATACTTACAGTGTGTATATTATGAAAGGCCTTTTACCACTACTATCACTTCAGTGTATGTGCACAGTGTGGACTGACAACTGTTCATCTCTGAGATTTTGATTGTTTTAATTTAAGTAAACAGTTATATATGTCCCCTGGTGAGATACCACAGCAGGTGAAAATGTTTAACATTTATGTTTACTATCACAGTCGAAACTCGGGTAGATCATCAATAAAAATTAACTGTATTTTTATGGTCAAAAACAGGTCTCTAGCTTATAGCTATTTCTCTAATTTTATGTAAATGAAAAAAACAGTGACATAATAAAGGCTTTATCCTGTCTGTAAGCATGTGATCTATCTATCTATCTAAATGGTCTGTGTCTCTATATCTAGCCTGCTGAAGGAACCTTTTAAAAAGCACACCTAATGTAATCTTGCTAAATACTAAATTAACACACAGTAAGACTGTGGTATTAATGCAGATCACTTTCACCTACAATAAAGGGGACAAAAAGACAATTATATTTTCTTGACTTTAGGAAAGAAGCCTCCTCTCGGCATAGAGTGCCTGGGCAAACATTAGCGAAACGATGTACGAGAGTTAAGTCTGTTGCCTCGGAAATTTCTCAAGGCCCTTGCTGGTTTAATACTGTATCCTGTAGTTGCCATTTATTTTTTATTTTTTACTCTAATTCGATAAAGAATACAAATATTCTTGGTGATTGGACGACCAACAGTCTTTAGTTTCTGGTGAATGACATTGATTCTGATGTTTCATTCAAAGCTGTGGGATGCTGCTGTGTTCAATCAGGTAATCAGACATCATGCTGCTATAATGACTCCCCTGCAGAGGTGGTTGAAGTCAAAACAAGTTATATTTACATCCTATGCAATTATTCAATTCACTCTCAAAAAGTCAACACACCTCTTATTTTACAGCAAATATTCAACTCGCAGACTGTCCACTGCATGCCCATAGACAACATAGAATAGAAATATTCCATACTGCTGTTTGAAACTATTATAAAATATTTTAGCATCAAGTGACAATATATCACATTTGAGGGCACATTTCGTAAGGCTGGTGCTATTATACTCCTGTATTCAATATTGTTCTTGTTGCCAACAAATCCTATAAAAGACAAACAATGCATTCAAACCAAAATCTCCCCTGCGTTAAAACAACGCAAGAGGCTGCAGTGGTGATCCAGGATGAACGACATAAGTAACAGATAAGCTTTTCAGAGCCAAAACATCACATCACACACAGATTTTGAGACAGGATTTTAAAACTAGAACATTTTTATTGTGACAATTCATAGGATGATACTGTGGTCCAGCAAACCTGACCATACTCTGTCTCTCAATCATTTCAAACTGTCCGTGGCCCTTAGCGCCGAACCCATTCATACGGTAGTGAAGCAGTAAATATTTTCAAATGGCTAATAAGTATCTAGTGCGCAGTAATTTCCTAAAACAGATTAGCTCTGATGTTTTTAGCAAACATTACTCAAACTGTTGTGAATACGGCATTTTTTGGAAATATGTCCAGCAGTGGATTAATACACATTTAGTGGCTTTGCTGGAGTACTGACGACAGCAGGACAATTTTTCATCGTAATGAAGGAACATGTCACATACTGCAAAAGTATGGCTCATTATCCTGTTTTAATAGTTTTTTTTTAAACGTCTATGGCACAGGGGGAGTAAGCTATATCAGGGTTTGGCTCGAGACAGTTCTTGTTACTCAATTTTTTTTTAAATTTATCAGATTTGTTGACAATAAGTAAAATATAGGATATCACAAACCTTATGCTTGATATTCTTTTGGAGCATTTTAGATTTTTCATTCATAAAAGGAGTGGTATGAGAAAAAAAGAGAAAGACGGAGATATCGTTATAAATTGGTCGCAAAGCAGTGTCTAAACAGACAGTATGTGGAATATAACATAAGGGAGAGGAACAGAAACCGTGTGTATCATCATGATAGCACGTAGTATTCTAATATTGCGATATTCTCTATTGAATAATCTGTCACATGCTATGGACTTGCTGAAGAACCAGAACAGCTGATCCCTATCCCTATTTTATTGAAGAGGGTCTTGGGTGTTCATTAAGTGCACTTTAGTCTGGTCAAAAATCCTCTCACTGCTAATTGCACTTATAATGAGACACACTACAGGTCCCTACTGTCGTATCGAGGCTGCCTCAGCTCCCTAAATTTAAACATTATACTTTCTCTTCATCAGGTGGCAAGTAAACTGACCGAGACATAGAGCACACACACACACACACACACACACACACACACACACAAACAAACACACCAATTACATCAGCATATACACACACACAACAAAACATACACACTCAGAGGCACAGGGATGAAGAAAAAACGCAGGGTTAAGGCAGAATCCAACTAACCCCCGAAGTTGTCATTACCTCATTTAAGGCATCTATTCCTCTGAGGTTATCTCTCCTACTCTGGGCCTCATTTAGCAACAAAGTGACATGTCCATCAATGCAGCAATTCAGGGGTCTTTACTGCCTCGGAGGGTCTCGATCAGCATTGTTTCATAACACAGTGTATGTAGAGCTAAGCCAGCAGGGCCGCCGCTCCCTATACGCAGAGTACGCAGACTGCGTAGGGCACAAAGTTCCTGGGGGGGCAACCCAAAAAAAAAAAAAATTATAATCATAATTTTTTTTTTTTTTTTTTTTTTTTTTAATTAAAAAGGAAAAAGAGATGGTCCGGGGGCCCCCCAAAATACTTTATTTTTTTTTAAAGTTCATGATAATCATTACATTACAAAAAATATATAAATTAGTTATGAACAGGCCCATCGTTGTTTTTTCTTAATTGTGTAACCTATCCAGGGGTGGATTACTGCACAGGCACACCGGGCACAGGCCCAGGGGCCCAAGGGCTCAGGGGGGCCCTTAGCCAGAGATACTGATAGTAACTTTTCATGTTGCATAGTCAAAGAGCTCAGTCACTGATGTCAATAACAGGGTCCAAAAAGGAATAGCCTAAATATAAGTACTCATTAAAATGTAACAAGATAGAAATCATCATGGGCCCCTCAACTAGTAGGGGAGAAATACAAAAGCAAGTTAAAAACAACAGCATTAGTAGCTCTGTCTAAGGGGGTTGAAGGCCCCCTCACACATACACAAATAAACTTTATATGTGTGAATTCTAAATTGTTCATATCCATCCTTTATCTGTTGAAATGGGCCTCTCCATCATAGAACATGGGTCTGCAGACCAATCTACTGTTTTTACAGTTGCAGAGTAAAGAGTGCTACCTGTTTAAGAAAAATCTGAAAAATAATGTTCCTTCTGCATCTCAGGATTTGATATCTCTCTAGTCTCTAAAATTTCCTCACAAAGTGCACCAGATTGATGCATTTTGCTTTAAAAAGGTAAAAAAAAATCCACCCACCCCCCAACAAGGTACAGGGTCCCTCCAACAATACCCCAAGATCCTGTGGGAAACACTGACTTCCTTAATATGTTTTTGCCATTAATTGTATGTATCCGTGTAGAAAATTCAGTGTACCTGACTGGATAGGGACAAGTGGGGGGCCCTTTAAGAGTGTAAGCCCAGGGGCCCATTATCTCATAATCAGTCTATGATCCTATCACTCAATTCCTTTGCAAAGGCAGTTTTTTCACAAGTTAAGCTGTTCTTTCTGTTAGTAAATGCTGGCAAATGTGCCAAGAAGCAGTCGCAGAGATCTTGCAATGGCAAAAAAAATTTGCTCGCGCTCTGCGGACGCGAGCTTCTGGGTGCTTTTTTTTTGGGGGGTGGGGGGGCATCACTGACAATTTCTGCTTAGGGCACCCAGCAGCGGCCCTGTAAGCCAGGTGCTATTGTTTACCAGCCTGTACATTATCGTCGCCATTTCTTTACATAGATGAAGAAAAAGTGGTCTGACTCAAAAATCTCCACTAAAAAAGTGTGTTGCTGCTCTGAAATGCAACACCAACTGGAGGTGTGGGCATAATATAGGCTAAGTGGTAGAGGAGAAAAAGACGCACCAACTGTCCGATAATGGTCCCCATGAAAGAAATACACGTATGCAGAGATTTGAAAGATTAGAATGTATTGGCCCTTTTAGATAGCACTACTCAAAAGAGTTTTAAAAACTAAAAATAACACATTTTGCGTTTTACTGTATGACAGCATGCGCTTGGCACGAGTGGTCAGCCCGGCCGTCAGCTGTACAAGCCGACCCGGCAACGATCAGCTGTGAGAGCGCCCACCGTCCTGCTCCACCAGCAGATCGGAAAAAAAAGCCGAAACGTGCCGGTTAACGGTGGAAATAAATCGCTCGCTTAAGCGATCAATATCACATTAAAAGAGGAACTAACATTTAAAAAGTGCGTCAAATAAATAAAATGTTAAGCTGAATGTTGTGCTGTGTATTTTTTATCATAAAGAGCAACGTACTACTTGCATAGCCTACATATTTAATACTTAGGCTAAGATTTTGAATGAATGCAGTCGGAGATAACTGCCCTTACGCAGTCCCATGCATCACACCTGAAGCTGGTGTGCGCACTATTGAATCAGCGCTCCTACTCAGTTGCACACCATATAAGCTGCACATTTTTAAGTGATTAATATCTTTATTTCGGTCTGAGCAAACACTGCATTTGTATTATTTTCTAATAATTGTCCAACAAAGTCATCGGCTACCCGGCACAGCCTGCACTGCGAGTCCATGCTGTTCACAAACTTGCGTACACGAGCTGAGAGCTGTCGTGGGATTTGAGCGTACCCTACGCTCACATCCAAATTGATAAATGCCGAGGTTTGCGTGGACATGTGCGTACACCCACTTTTCTGGTCTACGCACGGTTGATAAATGAGGGCCATTGTGTGCCATTTTCCTTGTGCTTCATCCATTTCTTTGGTATTTTGGCATGGCAAAAAAAAAATTGTGATTTGGGGCCAGATCACAATTTATCAAGATATTCTGTATATATATACAGTATCTCACAAAAGTGAGTACACCCCTCACATTTCTTCAAATATTTCATTATATCTTTTCATGGGACAACACTGAAGAAATGACACTTTGATACAATGTAAAGTAGTCAGTGTACAGCTTGTATAACAGTGTAAATTTACTGTCCCCTCAAAATAACTCGACACACAGCCATTAATGTCTAAACTGCTGGCAACAAAAGTGAGTACACCCCTAAGAAAAAATTTCCCATTTGGGCCCAAAGTGTCAATATTTTGTGTGGCCACCATTACTTCCCAGCACTGCCTTAACCCTCTTGGGCATGGAGTTCACCAGAGCTTCACAGGTTGCAACTGGAACCCTCTTCCACCCATGCATGACAGCATCACGGAGCTGGTGGATATTAGAGACCTTGCGCTCCTCCACCTTCCGTTTGAGGATGCCCCAAAGATGCTCAATAGGGTTTAGGTCTGGAGACATGCTTGGCCAAGCCATAACCTTTACCCTCAGCTTCTTTAGCAAGCCAATGGTCGTCTTGGAGGTGGGTCGTTATCATGTTCCAATACTGCCCTGCGGCCCAGTTTACGAAGGTTGAGTGCACATGGTCAGCGTCAGACACAGAGGTTGGCTTTGGAAAAAAAGCCTATGAGTGCTGCCAGCATTGCTGAAGGGCTTGAAGGGGTGGGGGGTCAACCTGTCAGTGCTCAGACCATACGCCGCACTCTGCATCATACTAGTCTGCATGGCTGTCGTCCCAGAAGGAAGCCTATTCTAAAGATGATGCACAAGAAACCCCACAAAAAGTTTGCTGAAGACAAGCAGACTACGGACATGGATTACTGCAACCATGTCCTGTGGCCTGATGAGACCAAGATACATTTATTTGGTTCAGATGGTGTTAAGAGTGTAGGGCGGCAACCAGGTGAGGAGTACACAGACAAGTGTGTCTTGCCTATAGTCAAGCATGGTGGTTGGAGTGTCATGGTCTGGGGCTGCATGAGTGCTGCCAGCACTGGGGATCTATAGTTCATTGAATTTTAACATGTAGTGTGACATACTGAAGCAGAGCATGATCCCCTCTCTTCATAAACTGGGCCGCAGGGCAGTACTGCCACATGATAACAACCCCAAACACACCTCCGAACGACCACTGGCTTGCTAAAAAAGGTGAGGCTAAAGGTTATGGACTGGCCAAGCATATCTCCAGACCTCAACCCTATTGAGCATCTTTGGGGCATCCTCAAACGGGACATGGAGGAGCGCCAGGTCTCTAATATCCACCAGCTCCTTGATGTCGTCATGAATGGGTGGAAGAGGATTCCAGTGGCAACCTGTGAAGCTCTGGTGAACTCCATGCCCAAGAGGGTTAAGGCAGTGCTGGGAAATAATGATGGCAAAACAAAATATTGACACTTTGGGCCCAATTTGGACATTTTCACTTAGGGGTGTACTCACTTTTGTTGCCAGCAGTTTAGACATTATTGGCTGTGTGTCGAGTTATTTTGAGGGGACAGTACATTTACACTGTTAAACAAGCTGTACACTGACGACTTAACATTGTATCAAAGTGTCATTTATTCAGTGTTGTCCCATGGAAAGATATAATGAAATATTTGAAGAAATGTTAGGGGTGTACTCACTTTTGTGAGATACTGTATATATTAGGGCTCTGAAATTAACGCGTTAACTTCGATTAATTAATCACAGAAAAATTAACGCGATTAAAAAAATTAACGCAGATTAATCGCACTTCTATATTGCCCTTTGACCCGGTGCAAAAGAGGTGAGATGATAGCGGAGCTGCACCTATATCTTGCGGACACGGCCCGCACGGGATTAAAGAGTAGGGGAAAGGGGCCAAGGGCTCTATGTTATGGGCTGCTCCGGGCAAATAAACATGAAGGTAGGAATACGTCTTATGTTATTCTCGCAGTGTCTGTGCATTATTGATTTAGTGGGTGCCTAATTAACAATGTAGGTTCAAAACAGTAGGACTATCTCTCAATCTTCCTCGTGTCTCACTTTTCTTTGCTAGTTGCGATCGTCTCAACGGACACCCGCCCCCTCTCACTCTTCCTAGCATATGCCTGTCTTTTTTCCTCCTTTGTGTGTGTGTGCGTCATTGAGCCTGCTTGTTTTTTTGTGTTTTTTTTCTTTCGGCGCTAGTAGTTCCTAAATATATTTAATGTAGAAGCCTGGCTGAGGGGAGGAGACAGAAGTTACGAGAGACGGAGGGAGAGAGACAAACGGTAGCCTATAGGCCTACAGTTGTTTATAAACAGGCATAAAAGTGTCATATAAGTGTGCGATTAATTTAGATTAATTAATCACAGAGCCTGTAATTAATTAGATTCATTTTTTTAATCGCTTGACAGCCCTAATATATATATATATACATATATATATATATTTCCTCACGTAGACATATGCATCATTTGTCTTCAACATCAAGGTTTAAGACAAAAACTTTATAAGTGCTCTTTATACAATATGAACCTGGAACATTTATTTCAAGATCAAATTGCACACACCAAATCCTACACAAATAAATCTCGGCAATATAAGCCCACACACTCCTCTCCACTTAGGCTTAAATGTTGCAGCAGGGCTTCAGACACAGTAACATGTCCTCCTTTCCTCTTTCCGCACCTTCCAATTTACCCCCCTGAGAGGTTTGCTCTACCTTTCGGCCTCACCTCTGTCTCACTGATCCCCTGTTCCTCTGCCACGTTCGAAAGATAACTGACAACCACAGCTTTTCCCTTCTGACTTTTCATGTTTGCAGTCCTATTCATCTCTGCATGAAGTCTGCTCTCAAAACCCACTCCCCACTACCCATGTCCTGGCTAATTCATTGACAAGTAACCCCAATTTAGGGTCATATTGAGACTTAACGGCCCAGGAAAACAGTTGTGAAATATTAACAAGACAACAGAGGGGGGGTTAAGATGGCATCGTAGAGGAAGCACATAGTTCCAGGAGGCTCCGGTGATACTTTTCAGTTATCCGATACCTTTACACATTTGCGTTGCAGAATTGTCATTTTTGGCGGTGGGAGTAAATCTGTAATGAGTTTGGACAACTATTTCTTTAAAATAACCGACAACATGACCAGAACCAGGCCGAAAAAGAAGCTCACGGGGCAGAGCGGGGAAGCTAGCGCCTTGTAAATGGCTGAGTGTGAAGATGCTAGCTGCAGCAGCACTGACACAGATATTTTCCAAGCAATGGATAAACTATCTGAAAACATCACCAAAGTCATCGACGCTAAAATAAACACGGTGCTTGCGGCTATAAGAGACCAAACAACCCAAATTCAGGCTCTGGGAACCCGAGTCGGCGAGGCGGAAGATAGAATTGCTGGCATAGAGACCACAACGGAGTTGTTGCAGGCCAAAGTCACAAGTCTGGAAAAACAAGTGAGCGGCATGTTGGAGCACATTGATGACTTGGATAATCGGGGGCGCAGATGTAATATTCGGGTTGTGGGACTGGCTGAAGGTACGGAGGGAGCTGATCCTGTGCGTTACATGGAAAAGTGGATACCTGATTATCTTAAACTGACATCCAAAGGAGGACGGGTTAAACTGGACCGCGCGCACCGCTCCTTGGCGCCCAAGCCCGGCTCCAACCAACGACCAAGACCCATAATTCTAAAGTTCCACAACTTCAGCGACAAGCAACAAGTCATGAATGCAGCCCGCCGTCTCGGAGTGGACCCGGACCAGCCCGCGCGCACTGGACCACGCATCTCTTTCTTCAACGACTACTCTGCAGCAGTGGTCAGGAAGCGCAAGGCATTTGATTCCGTGAAAGAGCGATTGAAGAAGATGGGTATCGTTTACGCATTGATCTACCCCGCCACGCTGAAATGGACGGTCAACGGGACGGAGAAGAGGTTTGACACACCGGAGGCTGCTGCGGCGTTTGTGGACTCTCTCGGTTAAGATGACAGGCTCTTCATCATTCTGACGGAAAAGTACTCTCTTTCTCCGTCCTACGCTCTGATTATTGGACTGATATAACAGTATGTAAGTACTCATGTGGCCGTGTTATCGATCTTTTTTATTTTATTTCTTTATATCGCACAATGTGGACTAAAGTTACATCACTGTGTGAGGAGTGGGACTTGCGTTTATTCTATGGTTAGGCGCGAGATTGCGCAAGGTGGAGCTGTCGGCTTTTGGCTGAGAGCAAAAGAAGGATTGTTATTCCCTGCATGTTTAGTAGGGATTTCCCCCTTTCT
Source organism: Ammodytes marinus (assembly GCF_949987685.1). Lineage (NCBI taxonomy): Eukaryota > Metazoa > Chordata > Actinopteri > Uranoscopiformes > Ammodytidae > Ammodytes > Ammodytes marinus. Next base: position 16,614,243 of record NC_137235.1, read on the forward strand.
TTATGGGGTTTATTCTGTATGTGTTGTGTTTTTGTACTTGTTTTACCGTTTCTATGCAGCTCAGTCTTTTTTATTTTTCGGTTCTTTAAAGGGAGTGTGCCAAGGTATTAAATAGGAATTTGAAGTAATGGCAAATAAGCTACGGGTTTGCACCTGGAATATACGAGGGATTCATAACCCCATAAAACGTAGAAAAGTACTTACCTTCTTAAAAAGGGAAAATATAGATATTGCACTGGTGCAAGAAACCCACCTTGATGACACAGAGCATTTCAAATTACAACAGGGTATGTTTGGACAAGAATATTTTTCGTCTTTTACAACCAGAAGCAGGGGTGTTGCTATACTTATTAGACGTACTTTGCCCTTTAAAATGGTGAAATGCCTCAAAGATAAAAATGGTCGTTATGTTATAGTTAAAGGTAGTTTACAAGGACAAGAGATTTTAATAATGAATGTTTATTATCCACCTGCTCATCCATTAGACTTTATCACTAAAGTGTTAGTGGACCTTGCAGAAATGAGAGCTGATACAGTAATTGTGGGTGGTGATTTTAATTGTATGTTAAATCCACTCATAGATAGGTTTCCTCATAGTGCTAAGGCTCCTTCTCCCCAAGCAAAAGCTCTCACTGCAATTTGTAACGATCTTGGATTTGATGATGTTTGGAGAAGTCTCCACCCTGCTAACAAAGAATATACCTTCTTTTCTGCACCTCATGGTTGTCAGACCAGAATTGACCATTTTCTTCTGCCAAGAGCTCAAGTGCAGTTAGTTTTAACTTGTCACATAGGTAATATTGTTATATCTGATCATGCAAGTGTGGTTATGGATATAAAACTTCCAGTTTCGTCATATCAGTCTCGACAATGGCGATTTAACACTGTTATTCTTAAAGATAATACTTTTACATCCTACTTTTCCACTGAATGTAGAGCTTTTCTTTCTATTAATTCACAATCAACAGATAATCCCTCACTTTTATGGGAGACCTGCAAAGCATATGCAAGAGGTTTGATCATATCATTTTCTGCCACTAAGAGGCGCCAAAACTTAGAGAAGCAAAAATCTCTAGAGGCTAAATTATCAGTTAAAGAAAAAGCTTATATTAGTTCACCAACTCCTATTTTGTGGAAAGAAATATCTGCTCTCAGATCAGCTATAAATTGTTACCTTACTAAAGAGGCAGAAAAAAACATTAGATATACCAAACAGAGGTTTTATGAGCACGGTGACAAACCAAGGAAGTGTCTTGTATACCTAGCTAAAAAAAAGAGTAGAATCCCAGTCTATAGCAGCAATTATGAAGGACGATGGCATTAGAGTGTATGAAAATAAATTGATAAATGACTGCTTTAAGGGATACTATACAAATTTATACGCCTCAGAACAGACGAATGATGCACCTCAACTAATGGAAGGCTTTTTTATACAGATCGATCTCCCAACAATATCAGAAGAACAAAAATCTTTACTAGATAGTCGAATCACTAGAGATGAAGTATTGAATGCTATTAAAAACCTCCAGAGTGGGAAATCACCAGGGCCCGACGGGTTCGGCTCCGAATATTATAAGGAGTTTAAAGACCTGCTTATAGGACCACTACTTCAAATGTTTAATGATTTGTTTTCAACTACAGAATTACCACAAACTCTTAAGGAGGCTAACATATCACTTTTATTGAAAAAGGGGAAGTGTCCTGAGTCCTGTTCCTCCTATAGACCCATAGCCCTCTTGAATGTAGATCGAAAGTTGCTTTCTAAAATACTAGCCACTCGTCTGGAGGACATTTTTCCCACCCTAATTAAAGAAGACCAAACTGGTTTTATAAAAGGCAGGGATTCAACTGATAATATTAGATGTCTTTTCAATGTTATCCAGGCCTTTGAACAAAAATCCATGACCGGTCTTATGCTTTCTCTGGACGCGGAGAAAGCGTTTGACCGAGTTGAATGGTCATTCTTATTTTACACATTAGAAAAATTTGGACTTGGTAGTAATTTTATAAAATGGGTTAGAATTCTATACAGTGACCCTCAAACTGCAGTTTTAACTAATGGGTTAAGCTCAAAATGCTTTCCTACACAGATAGGCCTTTCACACCACAGCAAAATCGGAGTCGGTTCCGGGCTAGTTCGGAGCTAGAACCAGTGTTTTGGTTTCACAACGCCAGAGAACCGGCTTCGGCCTGTAAAAACCGGTTCAACTCAAACCCCAGGATTGAGCTGGGCTTGAGGTAAGAACTGCCTGCGCCAGCGGCCGGGGCAGGGATTATCCTGACCAACCAGACCAACTCAAACCTCATGCCCGCCATATTTAAAAACAACGCTACTACGAGACGTAAACATAACATAATTACCGAACGTAGCAATCAAATTGACCGGCGAAAATACGCTGTATGGGTCCTGTTTGCAAAGTAGGGTGACCAGATCCCAATTCACCAGATGTGGGACAAAGACTACGTTTATGCGGGACAATGTGCCGTTTTTTTTTTAGCAAAATAAACTTGTGTCACCACCGGTAATGCCAGAGACACGGCTTTCTATATTGAAAGACACTATCTTTAGATCAGCGCGCAGCAGTTAAGTTACTGTTAACACTAGAACCGCCACGGGGTCAATTTGACCCGTGGCGGTTTTTCAACTGCCCATAACTATACTTTTACGAAATATTGAAGCCCCAACTCTTTGACTTTTCCTAAAATTGTGTTGTGATGCTCTCCCTATGGTTAAATAAAGTCACAATTAAACTGGATTAAAAAAACAGGCATTTATACCTAGAACCGCCACACTGGGTCAATTTGACCCGCACAGGAAAATGAAATATTTTCGAGCAGGTTGCTAGGCAACGACATTGTTTGGGGTCCGCGATCTGACAACTGTAGCCTACTACGTACAATCATTCATAAACACTTACAATAAATTAGAGATGAAGATAAATACCTAACAACATTATAGTTACTAAGTGAAATGAGTGATACGAGTCTGATAGCGAGAGATCAGAACTGAGCGCTGTCTTCTATGCACCGCTGCTCGCAGCTCAACTGACAGACAGCTGAGTGCTGTCTGTGAGCCGGACAGAGAGCGTCGGAGGGATCCTCCGCCTCAAAACATGTCAACGTGGGGAAAAATGAATGAATAATCAATTAGAGCTTACCTAAAAATAAGTTTGCCATGTTACTGTTTATTGTATTTATGATTTTAGCTCATTTGGACGCTGTTTTGACCTTCTGTTTTCATTACTATACTTGCGATATTATATCTACTTTCAGTTTCATTACTGAGTCGCCACGAAACGTGATTTGTGTTCTTAAAGATACTTAGATTATAAAACAAGAGGTCCAAAACACAGATGATTATTAAACAAACTAATTTATGACTTTATACCACACTAGAAATGCATGGGTCAATTTGACCCGCCTGGCGGTTCTAGGTATAAATAGAATGCTGGCGGTTCTAGTGTTAAACAAATAGAGCATTAAGGCTGCGGCTTCACATTAAAAGCATTTCACTGGACAAAAGTGAGTTGGCTTTATTTTAAAATAACAGGAAAGTAAACGCTGAAGCAGGCAGGACCTACAGAGCCCACTGAGCCGAGCAGCGCGACACAGACAAACGGAGACACACACACACACACACACACACACACACAGACAAACGGAGAGACGCACACTCACACGCACACACACACACACAAACGGAGACGTGTAAAAATAAGACGTATTCGCCGCTGTTGTTGTGCTTAAAGCTAGCGGTAGCTTTAGCGTTAGCCAGAAGAGCAGCGGCGTCGCGCGACGTACACACACGTTTACAGTGACTCCATGACGTTGCTCTCTTGCCGGCTCCATGGCTGGCTCTGGTCGTTGTGAAACCAACCGGTTCATAACTGGGATGGTAAATGGTAAATGGTAAATGGACTTGTATAGCGCTATATCTCCGTTTATCACAGACTCATAGCGCTTTACATTGTTTTTGTACACATTCACCCAGTCACACACACATTCATACACCGATAGCAGGAGCTACCACGCAGGGTAGGCTTAGCACTAGGGTGCTAAGCTAACTAAGCTAACTATCGGGAGCAATTCGGGGTTCAGTGTCTTGCCCAGGGACACTTCGACATGTGGCGGGGAGACGGGGGATCGAACCTCCGACCCTGCACACCAGAGGCGAACTCCCTTCCCACTTCGCCACTTATCCGCCCGGATAAGGCTGTAACCAGTTTTGAACTGGCCCCAGCACCAGCCCGGAACTGGCTCATGGTTCTTTTTGGTGTGAAAGGCCTAAGAGAGTTACAAGACAGGGTTGTCCCTTGTCTCCTCTCCTGTTTGCCCTGGCCATAGAGCCATTGGCTGTAGCCATTAGAATGGATCCCTCTATATATGGCTTACAGGTTGGGGAAAATATGTCATAAAATAACTCTGTATGCTGATGACGTCCTTGTGTTTTTATGTCACCCTGAGACCTCAGTCCCGGCCCTCCTTAAGATGATTAACGTATTTAGTACATTTTCTGGATATAAGATTAATTTAAACTAGAACTGCAAGCAGTTGTGAACGGGGGCCAAGCCTCCCACGCGACTCGGGATTGGGGGTCGTCGTCCGCCGGCCCCTCGTTTCACGGAATCCGGGGATGTAAAGTTTTTGAATGTGGGATGTTCGGTGTGGGAGTTATAGCCCCAAACGCGTTTTCTTTGCTTTTTGCGGTTTTGGTGCCCCCTATGGATGACATTCGCAAAACTGTGTTATGTAGAAAGATGCAGCTGACTTGTGGGCATCTGTGGATATAAAGTGTTTGACTGTGGGATGTTCGGTGTGGAAGTTATAGCCCCAAACGCGTTTTCTTTGCTTTTTGTGGTTTTGGCGCCCCCTATGGATGACATTCGCAAAATTACGTTGGATAGAAAGATGCGGCTCAATGTACCGAACAAGTGGATGTCAAGTTTTTGAATGTGCGATGTTTGGTTGGGGAGTTATAGCAAAATCAAATTGTCAACCTCTCCATTGTAAAGACACTTTTTTGAATTTTCCCATTTTCCCGCCTAAAGACTTAGGAAATGGCGAAAACAGGCAAAAAAATTGAAAAACTCTTTTTTTTAATAAGTCCGGCCCACAAAGGAATTTCTTGCCCATATTTCTTCGATAGACTCAAGTATGCCCCATGATAGTCTCCCTTGAGTTTCAAGAAAATCCCTCTTTTTTTTTTTTTTTACGGATTTTCGCAAATCTTTAAAGCGCTACCGTTTGGTCTTCCAATGGTCGTAGAAAAACTATTTGACCAACTTTGGCTCGTGGGAGTCGGTAGAGCATAATGGTTTTGGTTTCGTCCAAATCGGGCGAAAACTGTAGGAGGAGTATGTTTTGGTGACTGACACAGTTTTTGCGATGTAGCAAAAAATGTATATATACGCAAATGGGCGTGGCCTATCTCAAAAGATGCAGCTGACTTGTGGGCATCTGTGGATATAAAGTTTTTGACTGTCGGACTTTCGGTGCGGAAGTTATAGCCCAAAACATGTTTTTCCTATGCTGTAGCGCCACCTAGTGGCCGGGATGTTTGAATTTTTTTGTCTGCGTACGGGGTACGGACTTGGATGAGCCCTGCAAGTGGCATGTCCCAACCCTTTACGGTTTGGGCTGCAGCACCACTTTTATGTGGAGAAGAATAATAAGAATAGGAATAATCCCTACAAGATCAATAGGGTTCCCTGCCCCGCAGGGCTTGGGAACCGCGTTGCTCTGCAAAACGCGGTCCCAGCCCTACTCGGGCTTGGCCCCCTAACAAATCAGAGGCTATGCCCTTGGGTAGTCTTAAAACGATACCTAATACTATACCACCCTTTCCTTTCAAATGGTCGCCCTCTGGTTTTGTCTATTTAGGTATTTGTATCACCCCATCATTTAGTTAGATGTACAAATCCAACTTTGTCCCATTATTTGGGAAAATAAGACAATATCTAGAACGTTGGAATTCACTCCCTGTTTCTTGGTTAGGAAGAATAGCTCTGATTAAAATGAATGTGTTACACAGATTACTTTATCCCGTTCAAATGATTCCTATACTGTTTTCGAATAGGGCCTTAAAAGATTTGAATAGCTGGCTCAGTTCATTTATTTGGAGTAAACGCAGACCTAGATTAAAAATGGCAGTTTTGCAGCTTCCAAAACAAGATTTTTTCCGTTTCTTACAAATAAGGCATTACATTACTAAGAGTACAACCCTTATTGAACACCCTGAGATTTCTGCTGTTGAGAAAGTGCTGTTTCAACCTCCAGGAAAGGTGTCTGTTAGTCTGCCTTATGGTGTAATAGCTGGTACCTCTACTACTGACACACAGAGGATCAAGGGTGTGTGGGAGAAGGAATTATCAGTTAATATTGATGACGAGACATGGATGGATATTTGGAGTTATGCTAAAAAGATTTCCATCTGTACTCGGGCAAAAGCAATCCAGTTAAAAATAATACATAGGATTCATATATCTCCTAATCGCAGGCATTCTTTCAACCCAGCACTTTCTCCTCTGTGTCTTAAATGTAAAATAGAAATAGGTACCTTAACTCATTGTCTATGGTCATGTCATAAATTACGGAAATATTGGTCTGACATTTTAAGTGAAATTGAAAAAATATTTGGTATGGAATTAGAAATGGATCCAATACAACATTCTAACTTTTGCTGCTAGAAAAAATATATTATAACAGTGGATTAATGATAAGAGCCCCTCTGTTAAAGCTACTACGAGTAAGTCGGCACGTTGGCGACACCTTTGAACAAAAGCGGTAGTATTATTACGACACCAGCTGTCGTGAAGCTGTTTTGTAGCTCGTGCAGGGAGCGCAAGATTCAAATAATCAGGAAGCAATATGGTGCGTGTCCGTGTGTTGAAAGTGTGAGGGCACCGGACTCTTTTCGGCTCCGTAAGTCTATGGGTGACACAGCATCAACTAATGCCAGTAAGTGCTAAACACACCTGATTGCAATGAGTTTATGCATTGTCACCTCTCACGGAGCTGAACGAGTCCCCGTGTCCTCACACAAAGCGAATGAACGAGAGATGGCAGTTAGTATGGATCACGATGAGGTAATGTGTTTATGTTGTAAATAATAACTATTTCCGATGAATAATGGTCATCTGATGATGCTGGTGAGGCAAAGTAAACTTTGTTTTAGTAGGCTACCGCTCATTCATTTAGGAGTAAACACTGCAGTCTAGTTTCGCTGCGTGAAATTGTGTATACGTTGCTTGGCAACGCCCTCCCGCCCGACTATCACTCTCCCTTTTAGCTTTTCTTCATTGCATTTTCTTTTTTTTCTTTTATGGTTCAGCCCCGTTATCAGTCATTATGACGACAAACAACTGTCTCAAACAAGGCTCCCGCTCCCCTTCCCTCACCAGGACGGATAGGCTTCTCAATTCACGTTCCTGCGCCTCACTGAAATCTGTGACCAATATGGATATGTGACCATAGAGCATGCACGCGTGAACCGAAAATCGGACTGGGTGTACGACCAGATCAAATGCAGCAATAAAAACTATATAAAAACGTCTTTCTTTGCACTGATGGTCTCGTTTGCTGTTAAAGGTAATTTATGATTATGAGAGGAAACATGAGGCTGTTTAAAAGATATTTAAATGTTACTCGTAGCCGCTTTAATGGCTGGTGGAAGATTTTACTGGAGTTGATTCCTTCAGAATATCTCACAAATATTATACATCACAAAGTGGACCAGTTCTACAAAATCTGGCAGCCCTATTTGAACTATCTTGGACCGGACTATTCTTTGATTATTGCACAAGGAGTCTCCTAAACCTGAACTTGTGAACGGTGACTTTTGATCGGCCTGAAATGTGAACTGTTTCCTGAACCTAATCTCTGTTGACTTGAGCTGCACTTTGTATTTGTTTATTTGTTTGTTTGTAAGTATTGTTTGTATATTTGTGGTGCTTCTTTGTATTGTTTTTGTTGAAAATAAGAAAAGCCAATAAATATATTGTTAAAAAAACAAGACAACAGAGCATGCAATGAATTACTTCTAACAGGTATTATAATTGCTGTATAGCAGCCTACACAAATGAATTAGCCTCCAACACAATCGGAACTTGTCATGATTTACCTTTATTAAATCAACTGTCGATGAGTAGCATTGCACAGACCTACGTATGTCTTCTTTTTGTTTTGTTCCTCTTCTTTCTGTCATCATTCCCCTCTGCTTCTTTGAAAAAAAATTCATGATATGACTTCCTGAGTCCTTTCTTGTGTGCCTTTCTCAGGACAGTATCATAAAATATTACTCAATCTCGTTCAGATATCAAACCCATCATTGGTCCCTCTTATCGCTGCACCTCAACCCTTTTCTCAGCCCACATATTGTGTCACTTGTTACACATCAGTCTCTTCCATCGGTCTGAAAACCTCTCGTCCCTGTCAATCAGTGGGAGAGCTTCAAACAGTCCTTCTTTGGCATGATATACTTATATGATAAATGACAGTTTCTGATGAAATATCTGCATGTGCTAGCCCAGACATTCAGATCATGTTATTAGTGAACATTAAAAACAGATCTGTAGCTCCATGACCTCATCTGATAAATCCATGTAAAGAATGATTAACAATAGCTACATATTGTATTGTTTTCAGTTTAAGCAGAGCCTGCACAATTGGCAGCAAAAAACTGGTTGAACGCCTGCTGACTTTAGCAAAGGAGCAGCACACAGTGAAACTGAGAAACTTTGGTAGAGGCGGCATCACAGTGTTGGGCCCCCTTTTCTCTATTCTTAGCTCTTCCTCCGTCCCTCACAGTCCACACACGACAACGTATATAAGAGCAGAGGTACAAGAGGCCTCTTGAGTTTCTGTCTTTTACAAATGGATGAGATTCACACTGTTTTATTAGACACTGTTGTTTTTTTCTAATCACCATAAAAATGTGAAGGAAAATAAGCATGAAATATGTAACCATCTGTTGGAATTAAAGATTCTGTATGTGCAACATCTGACCCATTGCACACCCTCAGCAAAGTAAGCCATCGTTGTTCTCTTTGGTAAATTTAACAAAACACACGAAACCATCGAAAGAAGCAATTTGGATTTGACAACAAAAATCAAGGTTAAAAGGGCACCAGTCGTTTTACAAGATAGCTTAAGATAAGATGGCGTGTTTATGAATTGATTTAGAAAATTAACAGGAGTGTAATTTGTTCAAACGTGATTTATTTTGTTAGTGTTTTGTTCAAACTGTTTCAGAGAGGTATTTTTGGAGGCTGTAGTAAACCTAAACACATCTGCTAGCCTTTGGAGAGACGGGTGCTATGGTTACCACAGAGGAGCTGATGCACACTCCCAAATCTCGACAAACCATTGTGCAGACCTGCATGTCGAGCAAGTTTTTAGATCCAACTCCTGTTGAGAGGCATGTATTGAATGAAAGGACTCTTCGTCTCAAGCAGTTGACAGAAGCAAGTGTCAGCATTTGGACTGCGTTTATTTTAGCTGGGAAAACTGGAAACCGAGTTAGTTATATATTCTTAATTCTTTTGGTTTGTGTCGTGAGGTTTATTGCATGAAAAAGATATAAAACAGCATGGATCACGGATTTATTTATGAGGCATTGTGCAACGACTTTGCACTTCTCCTTCTCCATGGCTCTGAGTCAACAATAAACACCAGGCTGCTCACCACCTGTAATCCTTCAACGACTCAATCAACATTGTAAAGCTGCTCACATGAGGCTTGTATCCAAAAACTGAATCCGCCGGCAGACTGTGACTCCAAGCGAAAGCAATTCAAAGCCCATGCATTCAATTGAAGCACCGTACCGCTGCCACGTCACAGTCCACAGATCAAGAACAGGGGCCATGCTACCCGTCTGAAGGGAGAGCCAATGCTCGCATCAAGTAATCCCTTCTCCCCAACCCACTCTTTAAAAACATGCAGCATCACGACGCTGCAACCACACGCCCCTCCTAGGCCTTGTTGCTCATGCACTCAGAGCTACAGCTGTCTACAAAGCTGCCTCCTTCATCCACTGTCAGTGCAGCTCACACTGGATTTACTGTCAGTGCCTGGATCTTTGCCTGTCTGGGCCTTTTTTTCTGTCTGCCACGCCTTAACCCCTGGCTTGCATTGTAATCTTTTTTTTAGTAATCTGTCCATCTGCATCCATTTCAAGCCTGAAGTCTCAAGTCTATTATCTTAACACGGCCTTCTAAAATTAAAATGTGCCTTTTTATCAGTCAAACTCAGCACAAGCTCAGCAGTAAAAACGGCTCACGCTTCCCCGCTTTATGCTGTTACTATTGTCTAGACCTATTTTCCCTGGTGAAGCAGCACAACTCATGGAATTGATGGCCGTATTGAAGCGACTACCTTTTTATCGGGCTTATCTCAACACCGGGCTCCCTCACAGAACACTTCAAAAAATACAAAATCCTCTTTCGCACAATGAATGTGTCTCCTTCATCCGCTTGTCCTTCTCTTTTCCTGTCCTCTATTGTTCTTTCTCAACATTTTATAATACACAACATTAAAACAATTCTCTTTTTTATGCTTTCAAAAAATAAATATAAATAATAAATCAATCCCATACAGGTCCTTGAAGGATTTCTCAACAACTCTTATTTAGAGCATATAATATATTATAATTAAGTGATGAGCACCTATTTGCTGTCACAAAATTGCACAGCCCGGTGATATGCTACCTGCTTTATGCTTTTCCATGAAAAATAAAGTCAAGATACCACAATTTGACTAAAACAACTACAGCTGAAATCCATTAGATTGATATCCGTTTCCAGCTTCTCAATTCTGAGAGTTTGCTGCTCTTTCTCTCTTTAGTGATATTTTAAATTATATACTGTATCTTTGGGTTTTAGACTGTTGTTTTGAAAGAAATAAGCAATCTGCAGACTTCACCTTGGAGTCTGGGCAACTGTGACAAACTTTCATCAATATTGTCTGATGTTTTGGATTAAGCGATTGGTTGGTTAACAAAAAAAATCACCTCAGCATATAAACTTTTTATATGGAGAAAAGTTTCAGGAAATGCTCACAGACACACACAACACAACCCGATTACAGAAAACACTGGCCTACCTTGAACATTGCCAGCCCGGATCTCCTCTCTGCTCTTCAGAACTGGCATGATGGAGTGATCTGGGATTCGACTCCTCCTCTCATAGCCTCGGATGAAGGGATGGTAGTCAGATGAAGTTACACACAGAAGACTGAAGCGGGGTCTTGCAGCAGGGTGAGGGATGGGCGGTCTAGGGGTTGAATGTGGGTGGAGGTGCGTGATGATGGGGCTTATCAGTGTGTAGTAGGCAACTGTTTTAAAAAATTTAGTAATATGTACAAAAATTAAGTAAATTACCATTCAATCATTCATTCAAGTTATATTAATGTAAACTGGAGTGAGTTGCTTAGAAACAATGACAAGAAATATAAAAAGGCCCAAAAGAAAATAATCTGCAGAGAACCAGCTCTAAACTGGTAGAAAGATGCTTTTGATTCAGATTTTAAGAAGAATCTAAAAGTTGACCCTCAACTCAAAATGTCAGCGTGCGTGTGAACTCAATGAAACAAAACTAAAAGATGACAGATGGTGAGCAATGAAGGGACGTTCTTTCATTCGTCTCTTTCCTTCCGATTCTCTTTCCCTTTCCTCCAATGCTGGCGACGCAGCTTGCCGAGGTCTCCTCCCAGAAGTCTGTGAGTATGCGAACACAGTTGCCGTGGAGATGAGGAGAAGAGCAGCAGCAGTGTGTGTGTGTGTGTCTGTCTGTGTACGTACTCCTCTTCTTCTCTCCCTTCCTTCTTTGGCTTTCTTTCGCTCTTTGCCTTCTCTTTCTCAGTCTGACGGGAGAAGAATAAAAGGAGAGAGTCAGACAGCAGAGTACGGTTGTGGATAGATGAGTTTTTGTTGAAGTCCAAATGCCACTGTGTGTACACAGGTCAATTGCCTCTGAGGTTAAGCTGCTGTGGCTACATGAACCCTCTCACTGCAAAGTGAGTGTGTTTACATTTCTTGCTAATATGGCTGTGACATTTATAGTTTGATTATTAGTTTCCTAAAGTATGGCTCCTGACTCAAAGTGGGACGCAGAGCCTTTATGGGTTTGTCCCAACACAATATGTGTGTATAAAGTTAGACATTTGAGATTTTACTGTTTGTATGAAATATCCCTTATTTAATACCTCTTGTTATATTGGGACACTTATTGCAATTCAATTACATTTTTTTAGAATTTCCCGAAATGGATATTTTGGTGTTTCTATTTAAATGGAGATTCTATATCACCCACTTTAAAGTTCACCTGTAATTATTGTAGACTGTATCTATTAATTTGTTTTCAGAGATTTCAAAATATGGTACTCTCTTGAACTAGTAATTATCTGCTTATATGTTGTGCTCCTGGGACAATGTGTTCAAGGAAGTCTCAATAAGATGATTATATTTAGGACACACTGAACTTAATAAAATGTTTTATTTATTGGTGCTTTAATCCAATGTGGGGAAAAAAACTCCAGGGTCAAAACATTGGTGTATTGATTAACTTGATGCTACTGAAGTATCATTAGAATGTCACATAGAATAGTAGGCAACTTTATATTGTCTATGTTATAAAACACTTGAGGACATTAGTAAGTGAACATAATATTACAATGCATTTCCTCTTATGGATCAGTTGAGCAACCACTTAGTTGATCGACAGACAATGTATGAGCAACTACTATCAGTAATTTTGTGCAAAAATAATGATTTGGTTCCATCCTCTACATATTTACGTTTTTTCTTCTTCAACATCAGTCAACCTAAAATATTGAGATTGTTGGTTGGACAAAGCAAGTCCTTTTAGATGTCTCTGTGAACTCTGGTTGACTGTGTGTGAATATTTTTCTCCAAATGAATAATTATGTTTGGTTCCCTGCTTGGTTATGCATCAACAGCTTTTCAAACTGTTATTTGGTGTGAGTTACTCAACAAAGCCAATTTTACTGAAGCAAGGTTTTTAACGCTTGTGTGTGAGTTACTTCCTTTGTCAAAATGTGTCAAATATATTTTGTTCTATTATAAACGGATCTCTCCTGTTCTTTCTGGTCAGTACAACTTTTGACAAATGTATTTGCTTTATGCCGACAGCAAAGTTTGGTTCCTGAATGCACTTCATGACTTCATTTACACACAATCCTTTAGACTAAAACTCAAGAGGGGACATTTATATTTAAAGTACTGTGCACTAACAGCATGGTAACCTCCCATCCCACTTTTGATAGATGATCTCAATAATTTTAGGCTGTTTGGAATTAAAGGTTGAGTCAGCAAACACTTCTTGTTAAAATCACTTTCGGTCAAAATCAGTTAATATCTCCTCACAATTCCTACCTGTCCGTTCTGTGTTAAAACAATCTGGTGTTAATACGCAGCCTTAGCTCTGTAAACTGGTATGTAAACAAAGGATATGTAAACATAGGGGGGCCACCATAGTTAGCAACATGCCCTTTTGCAGAGCCTAGGCTGTGTTTTTAACTGGATTTTTTTTTTCAGCTTATGAGCAACATCAAGAAATCTGATAAGGTTAAAAAAGAAATGACAGCAGAATGTCTTATGCCACCTAAGAATTGTTGATGTTCCTGAATTATTTTGAAATATCTTGACAGGGGTGAAAGATACTGTACAGACTGGATTCATACTTCAGTTTGGGAAATGTAGAATAATTAGCATTTTATTTACAAACAATTTGTGAAGTTTGTTTTTGTTGATCTAGTGAGTTAACATTTTTAATTTAAAGTTAGACATCTGGTTGTTGAAAAGCTAATCGCATGGAATCACTTAGGCAATATATGATGCATTGTGAAACATACAGCATGTGTCATAGTGTATAGTGTGCTCATTGGGTCATGCTGTAGAGTCTGATACAGTAAAGCTGGTGTATGACTCACATTAGATTCGTGATTCGAACAACAAGAAATGCAATGGAGAAGGAGGAAGAGAAGGAGGAGGAAGAGCAGGGCATCAGCAAACCTTATCCAACTAAATTGCACAACGAAAGGTAAAGGACTAAAACTACACTGGAATAATTGAGCAACTGATACTAGGAGAGATTTAACCATATAAAATGAGTACATTTACTTTGGGATGGACTTTTGCGATGAAACAGAATAAGTCCTTAAATCTCTATCGCTTACCCATTGAGTAAGTGATTTGAGCGTTAAATTCTTAGGAAATTCTACAAGTATATATATAGAAAAAGGATAAAGATCAAATGGCCTGATAACCAATTAGTGACAGCCAGGGTGAATAAAGGTTTAACTGCACAAATGTGGTGAAGACATACATTTAAAAAAAACTTTACAGAGAACCTGCTGATGAAACTTCATGCAGAATTCATTTCTATTAGTGTCATGCAGACGTTCAAATGCGCACGCACACTCAGATACATATACACACACACAATTGCTGGATTAGCTGCCACACATTCAGTGCACACACCTACTGTTCATGCATGTGCATACACTCAGTTGCGAAGAGGAAGTGAGTGCTATATTAATTCACTACTCACCTAATTAACTCTTTTCTGTAACACATATTTTATAGACTGTAGTGGAGATGTTTTACAGAGGAGCAGAGTTGAGACACAAAAGCAAAGACAGAGCAAAACGAGTGGTCCTTCATATTCCTTCATGATGGCCTCCCACTCTCAGAACATTGGAATTAATAAAGCCACTTTATCAGTCCGTAAGAAAAGTGGGGGGGAAGGGAGACTAAAGTGGCAGCCATGGGCTTTTACTCTACTGGGTGTAATTTTTCACCTTTAGGCTCAGTGCAGTCAAATTCAGGTAGATGTCCATGAAAATGTAGGCTAAAAATGTTGTCTAGCAGCAGCAACGCATTAAAACAGCGCTCCCAAAAAGGTATGGCAGTGAGAAGTAAAGTCAAAGCATCAAACACAACTAAGGAAAGGAGGGAACATGTGAGAGGGGTAGTGATGAAATGGGATATTAAGTTCTATCTATCTGTCTGTCTCAATCTACAACTGCACACTGTCTTTTACACTTTCAAACCCACGGCAGGGCATTACCCATTCAATCCACTGTTGGACATCCTACTCATGTCAACTAGTCTCTATTTCCCTGAAAAGGACGGGGAAGAAGACAACTGGAAGGGGAAGAGCTTCAGGGACAATAAATGACCAGTTTTGGATGACAAACCGATCAACAAGAAAACATTTGGAGAATTGTAAACATGCGGAAGCATGAGGATTCAATATATTTTGAGGATAATGTGGCGCATACTTGGTTTTTAGGATTGAGTGTTGGGAGGGGTTGTATGAGATGGGCAGAGAGGCGGAAAAAGAACCAATAGCTATTGATGGACTGGCACAATGAAAATTAGCACAAATCAAGCATGAAATGGGATACACTCTTAATGACTTGTGATGGCCATTAGCTCCAAAGTTTTAAAGCAACTCAATAGATAGAATTTTTAAATAGTTTGGACTGAATATTCCCAATTTTGCTAAATTATAATCCAAAATAAAAATGACGCCAAACTGCCAGAAAACTATTTTAGTTCTCCCTCAGACTTAATTTTTTTTGTACACTTGTTCACTTCACAAAAGGTTGTGTAATAATTGATCATTTATCAAATGGAAAAAGGATTTACAACATGTGGACAGATAAAAAGATGTCAACAACAATTAAAAATCGGCGCACTTTGCCATGATGCAGGGAATGGATGAAGAGGAAGGTGTGAAAACAGTTCGAGACCAGACCAATATCGACTCACTAAACACTGTTAGGCATAGTTCAGTGTGCGTGTGCATGTGTGTTAATGTGTGTTTTATGTATACGTAAAGCACACACAAATACACACAGACAGACAGATAGACAGACACTAAAGAAAAGTTAACCTACCTAGAGTAACATCTAAGAATCCCGCAAGAGTGTGATGCAAAGAAAATGGGTGTGGAAGGACCAAAAGAGAAGGAAAAGGGGGGGGAGTCATTCAAGTCAATTTATCATCAGACCTTAGCGACAGCAAAAGGCATGGGATGGGGAATAATGAACCGATGGAAGTATTTATGATATGATATGGTTCGGTGGAAGGAAGGGTAAAGCGGGGATGAGGAAAGGAAGGACAAAAATTAAAACAAAACTCCTCCCTCCGTTATCTTTTGTCTCACTCATAAATAAAGGAAATTATACACCAGGTAGATGGAGAAATAGATGAGGAGGCAAATGATGGAAAGGGAGACTATGTGAAAAGATGAAGCACCTCCTAGCACCGCGATGAGGAATAAGAAAAATACAAAACGAAAGAAAAAATTGAATACTCCAAAGCCTTCCGTTTTTGCTCTGTTAAGTGAGACGAGGAGAAGGGGGGCTGCCAGTTGTATCCCCCCTCTCCAAGCAACTGGTCAGTCTTCTTTTGATCTTCTGTCCTCCTTAAACGATGCTACCTTCCCCTTCAGATGAGCTGTAACCCTTTGCAAGTACAGCTGTTAGACATGGCACTCAGGCTGGCTGCATGGTGGGTTTCTGCTAACCAGAGATACAGAGTGGAGCCGAAACACACCTCCAGCTGGCATAGAGCGCACAGCACAACTCAAACTGCACTCACTCGATCTCCTCCCCCTGCTCTAGAGAGATAGAGAGAGAGAAAGAGGGAGAGAGAGACAGACAGATGGAGAGAGGAATAGAGAGAGAGAGAGATGTGGAGGTGGGTCCCTCTATACTATAGGATCGTGAATTGGAGAGAAGCTACAGTAAAGGAGGACTGCTGCAACAATTGTCAAGTAAATAGTTTCTATAAAGAAAGCAATGGCTCCCTCTATTGTTACACTGCGCCAAAAGAGAAAAAAGAGAACAAAAAATAAAGCCGTAAAAAGATATGTCAACTACAATGAAAGCATGCAAATGAAAAAAATATTTCCAGTTATTAAAATGGATAAGCAACATCAGTTCCAACCGTCTCAACAGGTCAATTTACAGCACCATAGGTTACCCTAACCCAGGATGCATGCCCAACCAACCCATCTTATTTGTTGAGTTTAACAAATTAAACTAATAAAAATAAAAATAAAGCTGCTGCTCATTATGCAAAGCCTACATATGCCCACATACAAACTCAGATATCACCTGCCCTCCATCGTGTTATTTGCTTAATAGTAGTGGTTTAGCATTACACCCTAACAGAAGCCTATAGGCTATAGGGCTGGGTATCGTCAAGGACTTCGCGATACGATACGTATCACGATACACTGGTCACGATACAATATATCACGATATATTGCGTATCTTGATGTATCACGATATATTGTGATATTCCATATACAAGTTGCCTTGTCAAACATAACAGCACAATATATTGATAATTGCACAGATAAATGAAGTCAAAACTATTTCATTCACAACTTCCTTTACTATTTTCTTCCTTTTTTTTTTGGTTTTGGCAAATGATCAAACACTGCTGCAGCTGCCATAACATCAAAATAACAAATCCAATTCACTCTTGTACTAACTGTACAGGACACACTGATAATGAAAACACATCAGTGTGCTTTTCTGACACAGTGAATCTTAAAGAGGACCTATGATGCTTTTTGACTTTTATGACCTATAAACGTTGTTATGATGATTCATAGTCATGCTTAACCATACTAAATTATCAAATAATGACTTACATGCATTTCGACGTATTCCCTGCTGACCGTCTGGGGTGTCTGTGCCGAGCACTAAACACTATTCTAGCCAGTCGAGAAGTCACGTGTTCAAAGCGGTCTACCCTTTGTAACTTCGTGACGTCGCATGTAACTTCGTGAAGTCACCACGCGGATGTTTCCATGTATGGTAATGCTGTCACTTCCCTGTTCGCGTCTGCCTTGCGCCCTTATAGGTCCATGCTCGCGCTTCCCGCCACTGAAAGTGTTCCGGAAGGAAGGTAACCAATCACAACGGAGTGGGGTTTGCAGGAGGGGGGGGAGGGTAGCGGAGATGGCCGATGCACAGGCAGAGGGAGCGGAGATTGCCGAAGCACACACACTCAAGTGTTGACAGGACGTGCTGGATCGCCAAAATAAGAGAAAGAGCTTCCCGAAAATCTACATAGTTTTTTGTGATGTGATTCGTGTCAGGTTGCTCTATAGCAGTGTAAAACAAGAAATTAAGACCAGAAAAGTAGTATAATAGGTCCTCTTTAAGTGTTCTAAACAAAACATATTTAACTTCAATAGTCAGTATCCTAGAGGCTCAGGCCTGACAGCAAACATGGGTTTGAATCTGACCCGTGGTTGTTCTCTGCATTTCATTCCCTCTCTGCCCCTTTTCATATCTGTGTCTCTGCACTGTCAATAAAGCCTTGAAAAGCAAAAAAAAAAAATATCGATTTTTAGTTATAAAAATCGATACTGATATCGCGAAACTAAGTATCGCGATATATCGATATTTTGATTTTTATGACACAGCCCTAATAGGCTAGTAGTAGAAGTAGTGATATTGAAGTAATTCGCCTGGCTGAATAGTTCAGTAATGGCTGACATCGTCACTTTCTGTATTCATCTTAAATTAACCTTTCACATTGGCAATAGTTTAGTTAAAACACAAGTCAAATATGTGTTTAAATGCATACATTGATAATTCCTATTTTAATACAATTGCTAATCCAGTCATGTTTGTTAAACCGAAATACAAGCTAACTCAAAGCTCTGAGTTTACGAGCTAGCTACTTTAGCTAGCTACTTTTCACCAACTTTTCACAAGAACACTAAGCTAACTTAGATTAACTTTGCAGTCAAAACAGCAAAACAAATTTACCCTGTTGTCCGAGGTGTCACATTAGGCAGCAGTTATGTGGAACACTAACATTTCCACATTACCTCATCAGACATTAGGGTATTTGTAGTAGGCTAACTCACGGGAGGCTTGTTAATGTAGGTCTATGTAGGAGCTTTATTTTGTTCCAGGCGAACACAGTGTGCGGCGTGGTCATTACATAAGCCTAACAGGTGTAGGCCTACTAACTAGGCTACAGCATGAACTTTTTCTTTCTTCTTTACTGTTACTTACATTTGCTCAACAGGCAACATTATGTCGACGCGCCACCTGGTGGACCCATGGGCCTATTGGACCAGCAGCCTAACATTTTTACTTACACATTCCAGAAAGAAGTGTGGTGGTGGACTTCTGCCTGGGCAAAATACTGCTTCTGCTGCTATTTGAATGAACCTCAGGAGGACAGGTTGGGTGGAGCACTGGCCTGGTTTTATTTCTTAGATCTGCAACATGGGACAGTAAACACAACCAGTGTGCAATTAATGGAAAAGCCTTGCAGTCTGTTGCTGTATATTTTCCGGCCTTTACTCAGAAAAAAGGCGTTGGTAGTGGGTTGATGAAAGAAGACGCAGTTTGAGGCAGATGAGGAGGTCTTCAGGAACAATTCTTTTATTTTAACAACAAAACTCATCCTGCAGTCAAAACGAAGCCAATAAAAAGTTAAAGTGTTTGTAGCCAAAAACTAATAGAGGTACATGCATAAAACAAAGAGCTGGTGGCTTTTAATCTGCAAATCTAAGTGAGTTGATTGGTCCTTAGGTCAGTAAGCTCCAGCTCGCCTAACTCCTGATTGGTGGACCCTAACTAACTCCAACCTACGGTTTCAGAGGACTTCTGGGGTAATCATCACCTGAAGGTGCTATGCCATTTGGGGCCGGGAAGTCTTATTCAGTAACTTTAGGACAATCCTTTTAGCCAAGGGCCAATAAACTAGCCGTTAGATCTTCACCAAACTGTCCTAAATTGCCCCCCACATAGGATCATCTCCGAGTCTCCCTTTGTGTGCAATTTGAATGATCTACAGATCTGCCTGCTTGCTTCCTCAACTTAAGCAATCCACTCTGCACACACATATACCCACGAGAGCTGCTCCAGGCTCCCCTTATAGTTAAGTATGTATGTAATTAAACAATCTCCTGATTATCAGTAATCTTAGAATGTGTCATAACGAAATACACTACACTGTTCTCGCTCGCACCACAGCGTAAGAGCATTTTACTTCTAACAGTGATCATATAGTGGTAACATTTGGTTTGAAAAACATACAGAAATAAAATATAAAAACATAAAATATCCTAATGGTCTGTAATAGTGAGTAACAGTCAATAAATAAATGCTATTATTTGTATTGGCAGCATTCAGAATTAGCTCAACTTACATAACATTAGTCTAACATCAAAACAGAGCATTCACACATTTATAAGCATCACTCAGATTTGCAATCACAAGTGCAAAATAAAGCCTATACTGCCATCTTGTGGTATTAAAACATATTGAAAAATCCAGTTTAAAAGAGCACTCACATATTAATTACACATAACATTGCATATTAAACAGTACAAATAAACATACCTGCAACAAGTTTAGTAGCCTATATCAGGAATGTAATTCCTCTCAGTCACCCCTTCAAGGTTTCTCTGTCATTGTCCAGGAGAGCATTAGGCAGCTGTGGCTCAGGTGGTTAAGCGGGTTGGCCAATGATCCAAGGGTTGGTGGTTTGATCCCCGCTCTGCCACCTGTGTCATGGTTGTTGTGTCCTTGGGCAAGACACTTCACCCACCTTGCCTCGTGTGACTGCTGTATGTTTGAGGTGGTGGTCGGAGGGGCCGTAGGCGCTGAATGGCAGCCACGCTTCCGTCAGTCTGCCCCAGGGCAGCTGTGGCTACTATGGTAGTTTACCACCACCAGTATGACTGTGTGTGAATGAATGGAACCTGGAACCCTGTAAAGCGTCTTTGAGTGCCTTGAAAAGCGCTATATAAATCCAATCCATTATCATTATTAAAAGTCAACCAGCAGGCAGGGCCGGTGGTGGGCAAGGGTGGGCTCAGCCCACCCAATCAATATTAAAAAAAAAAATATTATTAATATTAATTCTATAGAATATACCATTACCATGCATTGCAATGTTATGCCTACCTGAACAGGTCTCTCTTGTAAATGAGACCCTGGGTCTCAATGAGATTTTACCTGTATAAATAAAGGTTAATAAGTAAAAAAATAAGATTGCTTCTAATTGGATGGGCAGGACAGCCTGCCTCCAAGTTACCCACCCGCTTGTAGTGGTCAGCAGAGCCGGCCCGAGGCATAAATGGTAAATGGACTCCACTTATATAGCACTTTTCCCTGGTTTTTCACAGACTCAAAGTGCTTTACATTGTTTCGTACACATTCACACATTCATACACCGATAGCAGCAGCTACCACGCAGGGTGCAAGCTAACTATAGGGTGCAATTTGGGGTTCAATGTCTTGCCCAGGGACACTTCGACATGTGGATGGTAGGCAGGGGATTGAACCTCCGACCCTGCACTCCATAGGTGACCTCCTTACCCACTTCGCCACTGCCGCCCACCATAAGCGAACTAAGGGGTTGCTTAGGGCCCCCAACCCTTTTTATTATTATTTTTTAGTTTTTGTGTTTGATATTAACATCATATCATGTAAATGTAAGTTATCATCCAAAAAAAGGAATACAATGTTTTGGTCTAGATAGTTAATATCCTAATAATTGAATCAGTTAAAATCTGGGAGGTAATCCGAGGTTAACTGATAACGTCATGTCCCCGCCATGCACAGTGTGTATTGAGTTTATTTAAAACATTTGGAAATGGGCCTGCCCTCAATTGCCCATGCACTGTGTATAGTCTAGCCTATTCCAGCCTCGTCTGTGAAAAAAGAGATAACTGGACAACAGAGTTCTTCTGCTATGTTCCTCTCACTGCATTTAAATGTATTCATTATATTACAGAGAAATATGCCCCATAAAAGAAAAAGAGCACCAAGCCCAACCCAGAGGACCTGCATAATATTTTATTTTAAATTCATATTTTTAAGGAAAATCCATGTGTTCAATAGCTTCTAATTCATCCGACCTAGTGTCTCCAAATTATTTGTTCACACAAAATTCCTCAGATTTAGCCTCTTAATTTTCCTCTAAAAGTGCACCAGATTCATAGCCTGGCATTCCCAGACCTGCCACTAGGCGCTGGCAAATTAAATTTGCTGCGCGTGTTGGTCTGGACACGCTCCGTTGAAGCTTTATCAAGAAAGCCAGAAATCTGGCTGGTGGTTTCAATTGGTTCCATCTAATATGGGCGCGCCAGAGCCCTTTATATGGTGCTCTGGGGAGGACGTAACCGGATGACGACAGTGACGTGCATGCGACGTCGAAGCCGTGATAGTAAACATCAAAGATGGCTGCGGATATGTTGTGTGAGTTTGAGACTGCTTTGGCCTCGACCCTTAACGATTTGGAAGACGGCACTCAAATCTTTCATTAGCAAGTAAGTGGAATGTTCTATTTTGCCGACCGACAACGGCAAACGTTTAATTTAACAGCTGTTCGCTAAACGAAAGGGGCTTACGTCGCCTTGTGCATCGCTCTGATTGGTTGTAGTGCTATCCAACTGCGTGCAGTGGCATTTGAAATGCATGAGTAGGAGCCGCCCCTTGAGTTGGAAATTACTATTGATTGTGGCCAGACCCTCTATCGTTCAAGATATCAGGGTCTGGATTTCCAGGCTACCAGATTCATGCATTTCACTTTAAAGGCCAGGACACACCGGGCCGATAATTGCCGTTGTAGAGTCGGGAGGGGGCGGGGACACAAATCTGTTTGGTGTGTGCCGTGAAATCGGTCGTCGTAGATGTCGTCGGGCTTCTTTTGGCGGCGGGCAGTCTTTCAGTTGGAGCAATTTGATTTGTGGAGGGCTAGCAATCAGTGAAGCCCGGAAGTGAGGCGGGTAGCACAAACAGCTAACAAACAGTTAGCCATTGTTTTAAAAGTCACATATTATGCTAAATGCACTTTTTAAATGTGTTCTAACATATCCATGGGTCCACGGTGTGCCTAGAGACTGCCAAAATATAAAAAAAAATAACAATCTCTCCTTTTCTCACTCTCCCCCTTTCTGAAACCCCCACCCCTCCCCCCCAATATACTCCAGTCAGAATTCTCCTCGTTTCTGACCTCACAAACTGGAAAGCCAGAAGCTTCCACTGTGCAGCCCACACCCCTATTTCTTATTGGTCCACGGCCCCGACAGACAGAGGGCGAGGCGTATCTGGCTTCGCTTCCGGACAGGGGGCGGGGGGAGCTCAAAGATTGTATATTTACGAGGGGAGCTGCAGCTCTTTTTAAAAAATAGGCCATTGTGAGATTAGCTGAACATCAGCATAGTACAATAAATGATCAGAAAGTTTTTTTCAGCAAACAATTAAAGAAAAACGTATTAGGGACGACTAAGACCATATAATATGGTGTATAATAGTACCGAAAAGTGTATAATATGGGAGCTTTAATGTGTTTGTTTGTTTGTTTCGTTCAGCGAGTACTCACATGCATCAACCCTTGTTGACTGCTCGACACCATGCTCGACACTCTCTGCTAAAAATGGTGCTCTTTATGGTCCATAAATATAAATACGTATTTCTATCTATGTTTATGGTCTAGAGAGCCGTCCCACCATTTCCGGCTTCCGTATTTTTTCGGGCCACAATACAGATTAGCGCCGCCTGCTGTTATGGAGACATTACGTCCCGCGCAAGCGCACGGAAAGTCAGCAGTCGGTTTGGTGTGTTCTTTGCACTTTTTCGGCCGCGACGGGAAGACTGGAGCTCCCTGAATCGGCAGTCTCCATTTTCGGGTAGTCGGACTGGTGTGTCCTGGCCTTAAAAAGGTAAAAACAAATCTCCCCGGGGTGCATACCCCCGGACCCCCTTGGAGGGTCAGGACCTTGGCTGGCTACTATTTTCTCCCAGCTGGACATTGGAGGCACTAGCAGAAAACACTGGGTGTGTGGATGACATTTAACCGTTGTCAATGATTTGGCCAGCGCTAACATTGGAGAGGGGGGCCCTAATCATATTCTGCTTAGGGCCCCCATGAAGGCTTGGGCCAGCTCTGGCTCTGGACTACAACCATCCAGGTTGCCCAGTCCAAAAGCTTTCTCTTCAATCGGCTCAGGCTGTCTACTGATAATTTGTGTTTTCAGGTTGATGTAAGGTGGGATTTAAAACAAATACAGTATATATAAATGATGTTGTATATTATGTATATTATATGTTATTCAGGAACATTTTGGACACAAAACATGCAAGAATTAAATCTCCCACACAGCAACAATCAAAGTAAATTTGCATATTGTGTTTTTTTTCTCACATAAATTTGATTTTTTTCGCCTTGCAATTGTACTACTTTTGTCTGGAAAATTCCTTAATATCAGTATTTCTGCCAGCAAAATTGGATTTTCAATTCAGAGATACTGTGACATTTCATCAAGTTCTGGGGTGTCTGTGAAGTTGTTGTGCAAATTATTCTGTATATTTTATCTATATTCTTTTAGAAGAATTTGAAAATTAAATATGTAGCTTTTCATAGAAGGTGGCAGATGGTTGTTACACTGATGCTGCGAAAAGCTGTGCAGTGCTATCATGGTAACCCCCCCTCCCCCCCCTTCCATACAGCAGTGATGTGTCTAAAAGGTTACATTACCGTGCCAAAAAGCAGGCACGGAGATCTTGCAAGGGCAAAAAAAAATCACAGCTTTCTCTGCCCACCTATTATTTCTATTTGCACACCCTTATCGTACTGCCTAGAACCGGCCCTGCCAGCCGGACAATGGAGTCGCAAAGTTGTGCTCTGGAGTAGGCCCCACAGAGTTCAAGAAGGACGGATAGTCCGAAGTGGTTGTTGATACAAATGCCCAATACACAATCACACCCTAAATTATGTATGTACTTTCCAGTGTAACATTGACTATATGAAAGATATTCAGGGGCGGGTTGCTTTTAGTTGAGGAATGCACTTAATACAATGATCCAGGTTTGTGAACGTTTGTGTTAACCAAACCAGCATTTTCCTCTGCTTCTGTAGCAATACACCAAGGTTTGCAAAAAATCGTGTTTACTAGCCACTAGACCAGAGCAGTAGAGACGCATTCTCTGGAGTTACAAATCGCACTTCACCATCTGGCAATCTTATGGACGAGTCTGGGTTTGGCAGCTGACAGGAGAACGGTACTTGTCTGACTGCATGGTGCCAAGTGTAAAGTTTGGTCGGGGGGGGGGGGTTTATGGTACGGGGTTGTTTTTCAGGAGCAGGGCTTGACCCCTTAGTTCCAGTGATAGGAACTCTGAACGCTTCAGGATACAAAGAGATTTTGGACAATTCCATGATCCGAACTTTGTGGGAACAGTTTGGGGATGGCCCCTTAGGGTTCCAACATGACAATGCACCAGTGCACAAAGCAAGGTCCATAACATGACATGGATGACAGAGTTTGGTGTGGATGAACTTGACTGGCCTGGCCTGCACAGAGCCCTGACCTCAACCCGATAGAACACTTTTGGGATGAATTAGTGCGGAGACTGAGAGCCAGGCCTTCTCGTCCAACATCAGTGTGTGACCTCACAAATGTGCTTCTTGAAGAATGTTCAAAAAATCACATAAACACAGTCCTAAACCTTGTGGAAAGCCTTCCCAGAAGAGTTGAAGTGGTTATAGCTACAAAGGGTGGACCGATGTCATATAAAACCCTATGGATTAAGAATGGGATGGGTAATTTGTAATAATAATAATAATAATAATAATAATAATAATAATAATAATAATAAATGTTATTTATATAGCGCTCTTCTCTCACTCAGAGCACTTTACAAAAACAAAACAATAAACAAACAAAAAGAACATGTGGAGTTGGGTTGGTGGGTGAACTAGGGGTAGGCGGAGGAGAAGAGATGGGTCTTGAGTTTGGACTGGAAGATGGTGAGGGACTCAGAGTCACGGATATGTTGGGGGAGGCTGTTCCAGAGCCTGGGAGCTGCCCTGGAGAAAGCTCTGTCGCCAAGGCTGCAGAGTTTTGATGTGTGGGTGGAGAGGAGACTGGCTGAGGAGGATCTGAGGGCCCAGGGGGGTTGATAGGTGGAGAGGAGGTCAGTGAGATATGGGGGGACCAGATGGTGGAGGGCTTTGTAGGTGAGGACCAGGAGTTTGTAATCGATCCGGAATGAAATGGGGAGCCAGTGGAGCTTTTTGAGGACTGGGGTGATGTGGTTCCACGAGTTGGTGTGAGTGAGGAAATGTGAGTTTGCCGAGGGTGGATTTTGAGCCAATTAGGACGAGTTCAGTTTTGTTGCTGTTGAGTTTGAGGAAGTTATTTTTCATCCAGAGTGTTAGTGAAGACAGGCAGGATTCAATGTGGGAGATGGGGAGGTTGTGGGGGGATTTGGTGCTGTGGTAAATTTGGGTGTCATCAGCATAACAATGAAAGTCCATTGAGAAATGGCGAAGTAACTGACCAAGGGGGAGGAGGTAAATGATGAATAGGAGGGGGCCGAGTACAGAATCTTGGGGAACGCCTTGTGTGACAGTGACTGTGGCAGATGTGTGGTTGTGGAGGGAGATCAAGTGAGATCTGTCGGAGAGATATGAGTGAAGCCAGCTGAGTGCAGTACCTTCGATACCGAGGTTGCTGAGTCTGGTGAGCAGGATGGTGTGGTTTACAGTATCGAAGGCTGCACTCAGGTCAAGGAGGATGAGGAAGTTGAGGGAACCAGCATCGGCAGAGGTGAGGAGGTCATTGAAGACTTTGAGGAGAGCAGTTTCTGTGGTGTGGAGGGGGCGGAAGCCAGATTGGAGAGATTCAAAGAGTTTATTGGCGTGGAGATGGGATTGGAGTTGTTTGGTGACTATGCGTTCAAGGGTTTTGGAGAGGAAGGGGAGGTTGGAGATTGGGCGGTAGTTACAGAGGTAGGCGGGGTCGAGAACAGGTTTCTTGAGGATGTGGGTGACAGCAGCAGATTTGAAAGCAGAGGGGACAATTCCATGGGACAGTGAGGAGTTAAAGAGTTTAGTGAGGTAGGGGCAGAGAACGGGGAGGCAGGACTTGAGCAGGGGAGTGGGGAGGGGGTCAAGGGAGCAGTTAGTAGGTTTGGAGGAGCTTATAAGCTTGGAGAGTGCAGGAGAGGTAACCAGGTCGAAGTGGGAGAGACGGCAATGGGGAGGAGGGGTTGGGAGGTCCAGCGAAATGGGTAGGGGAGGGGCCATTGAATGTGCAGGGGGTTCATGTACAGGGAAAAGTGAATGGTTGATGATGGTGATTTTGTCAGCGAAAAACTGGAGGAATGAGTTGCTGAGATCTGGGGTGGAGGTGGAGAGGGTGCTGGTCCGGGGTTTGAGGAGGTTGCTCACTGTGGAGAAGAGGGTTCTGGGGTTTTGGCAGGGGTCAGAGAAGATGGCGGAGAGGTAGGCAGACTTGGCAGCGGTGAGGGCGTCTTTGTAGGCAGTGAGGTGGAGTTTGTAGGCTTGGTGGTGGACTGTGAGTGAGGTTTTTTTGGAGAGTCGGCCAGGCTGTTTCAATTTGCGGAGTGCAGGTGTGAACCAGGGTGAAGAAGTATTAAAGGAGACAGTTTTGGTTTTTAGGGGGGCCAGGGTGTTGAGGGAGGAAGACAGGGTAGAATTAAGGTGGTTTGTAAGCTCATCAGGTGAGCTGAGGGTTGAGTCCAGGGGAGGGTGGAGGAGAGCAGGTCACAGAGATGGCGGGGATCAATGGATTTGAGGTTACGGAAGGTGACTTCTCTGAGGGGGCGGGGACGGGGTGGGGGAGAGGATGGTGAACAGTATAAGTTTGTGATCAGAGAGGGGAAAGCGGCATGGGTGGAGGTCGAGTACAGGGAGATTGATAGAGCAGACAAGGTCGAGGATGTGTTATGTTGGGTGAGAGCGAAATTGTCCAGTAAAGTGGTGAGTTCAGATGAGAGCTTGGAGGTGGGGGAGTCCATGTGGATATTAATGTCACCAAGTGACAGCAGGCGTGGAGAGAGGGTTGATGCTAATGTGATGAGTTCGGTGAAGTCGGAAAGGAAGGAGGGATTAGGTTTGGGTGGCCTGTAGATGAGGATAACTGTCGTGGAGGAGGGGGCCTTGAAAGCGATGAATTCAAAGGATGATTTTTATTTAACCTTTATTTTTCCAGATAAAACATTAAGAACAGTTTCTTATTTACAATATTGATCTGGTCCAAGAGGCCCCACTAGGAGTAAAGGTATAAATAACAAATACACAAGCATGACTCACTTAGACAAATATAAAACGGATGTACAAATGCACAGCCTATGTACAGTAACAAAATAGAAAACACTAAAGCACTAAAAACTAGTCGGGACGGGCGTAGAGGTCTGGACAGGGTGTAATAAATAAGAAACAACACAAAAATTAAACGAATGTATGCGTGTGTGCGTGCGAGCATGTGTATGCGAGCGGATGCATGTGAAAAAAAAAAAAAAAAAAAAAAATTAAGATGTGTCAATGATATATTGTGTGTGAAGGGTGTATGCAAGTGAGAAACACTGGAATCAACAGGAGCAGGGGGGGTCTACTAAAACAATGTTAAGTTTCTGCTTGAAGGCAGACTGTGAAGTAAACGCTGTAAGTTTGAGGGTGTCTTGAATGTTGTTCCAGTCAAAAGCTGCTGCAAAATGAAAGGAGTTTCGGCCGAAGGTAGTCCTGGTGAGTGGGTTACTGAGTTTGATAAGCTCAGATGATCTTGTGCGGTAAGTGCTTCTGGAGAGGTGGAGAAGGGAGGAAAGGTAAGACGGGGTCTTGCCCAGGAGTGTCTTATAAATAAACTGGAGCCAATGTCGGAGTCGGCGGGTTTGGAGGGAGGGCCAGTCCACCAGTTTGAAAAGTTCGCAGTGGTGTGTATGAAAGGGAGCATTGGTGGCAAAGCGGATAGCTGAATGGTGAAGAACGTCCAGTTTGTGTAGCGCTGTTTTTGAAGCCATTTTATAGATTGTATCACCATAGTCAAGGATGGGCAGGATGGTCATTTTTACAAGTGTAAGTTTAGCAGAGCGTGTGAAGGATGCTTTGTTCCGGAAGAGAAAGGCCAATCTGGCTTTCACTTTAGTCTGAATATTGTTGATATGGACGGAGAAGGAAAGGGAAGAGTCCAGCCAAAGCCCTAGGTATTTGTAGGACTTGACAAACTCCAGTTCGGAGTTGTCAGCGCAAAGGATCTTGGGTGGGCTGGAAGTGTTGTTTTTCCGATCGAAAAGTATGCATTTTGTCTTTTTAGAGTTGAGCCGTAGATGGAGGTTGTGGAAAGAGTGCTCAATAGAAGTGAGACTGTCCTGAAGAGTGGAGGCTGCGGAGCAGAGAGAAGGGCCAGATGCGTACAGGAGGGGAGGGTGAGTTCTCTGATCAGATAATTCTGTTTGTGGATGACGGCGAGGCCACCTCCACGGTGGGAGGGGCGGGGTTTGGCGATGTAGCTGAAACCAGGGGGAGATGCTTGGGTGAGGGAGAAAAAGTAATTGAGTTGTTGCCAGGTTTCAGTAAGTAGAAGGAGGTCCAGATTATTGTCGAGGATGAGTTCATGTATGGCGGGGGCTTTGTTGTTGAGTGAGCGGGTGTTGAGGAGGGCAAAGTTGGCACAGCCAGAGGGTGATGGGATAGAGGCAGGCTGGAGAAGTCTGAGGTTAGCCAGGTTAGCTGTGCAGGGGGGCGGAGGGGAGGGGAGGAAACTGGGTGGAGGGGTGGTGGTGGTTGAGTATATAGACGATTGGACATTTGGTGGTGCAGATGAGATGTTAAGTGAAGTGATGTGTGGGTGAGGAGAAAGGACAGCAGTGAAATCCAGTCCATGTTTTCTGTCCTGCCTGGTGAGCTGCTGCCTGACAGAAGCGCTGAATGGTCCAGTAGCGGGTGAGTCCTGATGACGTGGCAGAGGCGCGACAGAGCTTGCAGGTAACCGACGAATGGGATGGAGTTTCCGTGCTGGGTCAAAACAAACCCGCGGCAGGAGCCTCTGTGGATGCAGCGGTGGCGGCGTAGGAGTCCAAGTTGTTGAATGACTGAGATGGATGATGGGATGAGGTGGTTGAAAAGTCCAAACAGCTGTGCAGGTGAATAGGTGATCATGATGAACCAGGGGAAGAGTCTGACTGAGGGGAGACCATGCGGAGTGAGGAGGATGGATGCGACCAGATGTGGCCGCAGGAGCAGCGATCGTTAGCCGCCACTCGGTAGCTGAGTGAGGTTGACCCGCTAGCAGTCAGTAGCCAGTTGAGTACACAGCACAGTGCGATCGGAGTGACCAGGAGGCGGCTGATGCGGGTGGGACCAACGATGATGGTCAGCAGGCACCCGGAGATTACCCGACCGGCCAGTGTTGGAGGACAGCGGCAGCAGGTGTGGTGGAGTGTGTCAGGCTATATGAACAGTGGCGAGAAGCGGCGAACAATCAGCAGCAGCGGTCTCATCCTACGGTTGCTACGGCCCTTCGGTTGCCAACACACGAATGGTGTTATGAGATAAAGTCTCTTGAAGTAAGCTAGCATCCAGTGAATCGTTTTTCCCACACAAGTGGTAATGCCAGCGGATTGAAAAAATATTCCAAGTGAACCCAATCACACTGTCCGATTAGTTCATAGAGCCTAAAATAAATAAAATGAAGGTATTGAAAGTTAAAAAGTTACCGGCGAGCAGTGGCAGCAAGTTGCCAGCGTTCACTCGTTGCTATGGTTATATATATTTATGACCTATAAACGTTGTTATAATGATTTATAGTCATGTTTAACCATACTAAAGTGTCAAATCATGACTTACATGCATGTAGACGTATTCCCTGCTGACCCTCTGGGGTGGCTGTGCAGAGCGCTATACACTAGGGAAGCCGGTCACGATTCTCTTGTTCAAATTTCAGGGATTTATCTACGTAGATCAATCCGGATTTTCCATGTATGGTAATGCTGCAACGTACTCAGGCACGCTCCGGCCATGCCCCCACCTGCCTGCTCAAATCTGCCCGTGCGCTGCTGAAAGTGTTCCCGGAAGGTAACAAATCACAAAGGAGTGGGGTTGGCAGGAAGGGGGCGAGGGGGGCGGAGAAGGACAAAGCCCAGTGTTGACAGAGAATGCTGAGAGAGCTTGGGAGAGCTAAGAAAAGTATTTTTTTTGCCACAAACTCAGTAAACCAAGGATTTAATAAAAACCTTTAATTGTGTTTGTCAAAGTCTGGTTGCCAGACAAAACTTACAAAAGTTATCATTCACTTTCTACTACACATTTATACGTTTCTGTGCAATTTTGAGTTCCCACGGACAGTCCTGTCACCTATGGTCAGGTAAAACATAGGCGAAATCCGGATCAGAGTAACAGGAGTCAACAACATAAATATCTGACTTGGTAGAGGGGAAAAGTAATTCAATTATATACAACAGCTTAAGACACAAAAAACACATTACATACATTAACCAGACAAAAAACCAACCATTTGCCTGTTCCATTCTCCAGGTCAGTCAGAAGTCCAGTTGTTATGCAGAGATATATTTACAGATACTGTAAGAGTTCAACGCACAATACTTGAGTTCCTAACACAAAAAGGTAAGTAAAGGAAGTCATGAACTTTTGACTGCAAAAAAATCTTTCAATTCCTTAACTTTTCAGCTAGTGCTGGAACTGATGACATTAGTGCACTGAGGTTCACAGAAGGAGCCAAAGCGACCATAGATGTCTTTGGCTCGAACAGCAAAATGATAAGTGGAGCCAGACTGGAATTGGGTCAGCGTACAGGCCATAGGCAGAGGAAGGGCCTTCACCTCTCCAATCTTCTTCCAGTGCTGCTGCGAGGCATTGCTGTTAGAGTTGTCCTGATGGAAGGCATAGAGGTGATAGCTTTCTACAGCTGCACAGGTCCTATCAGTTTCTGCCACACACCAGGACAGCACTATACCGGTCTGACTTGGCACTAGCTTCAGCTGAGGTTGCTGAGGAGGTGAGGTCCGCTCAGCCTCTGGGGGCAAACGTGGATGTGCAGGTGCAACAGGAAGAGGGGGCAGTACTATGCCGGGAACCCGGTTTGGCGTACTAGTGGTTACAGTGCGGGATTTCATTGGAGAGTCCTATAAAAAGAGATAACAGTTGTCATGTGTTGTTCCTTTAGCATAAAGTGGTTAAATATTATTAAAACTACTTCATGAATAATTAAAAATAATTGTTCATATAGAAAGTGAGTCCAAAATGGTTACAAAGTAAATTTTTCATAAGTTGAACTAAATAAATAAAGATTACTAACAGCTGTCAATTGTATCTTTTACAAAACGTGTCAAATCTTAGCAGCCTGCAAGCATTAGATCCAACAATTTCACATTGTAATGTAATGTGCAAAAAGCGATTTTCCAAAACCAAAACTGTAGTTTAAAATCTTCACCAGTTGGGGGCGGTGGTGAACTGTCAACTGAGGGCTGCTGGTAGAGTTCTGATTGATTTGCGGGGACGACCTAGCTCCTGCATCTGTGGACAGTGCACACACGACAAATACAGTTAACTTAGATGTTGAAACACAAAACACAAGTACATTTCTTTTTTTATCCTAATTTTCAATAATATGACATGAATGTATTGAAATCTCATTAGTAGGAAACACTGCATGGTATTATTTGTAGTATGATAAAGGTTTAGAGGACTGGTTTAAGAGTGTTTCACAATATCAAAAGCATGCACAAAATCACCCTTTCATGCCCTAGATATAATGTGGAGGTCTTACTGGTTGGAGTGCTGACAACTGGGAAAGGACGCTGGGTAGGTGAGGGAGCTGCAACAGTGGCCTTCTTCACTCCTGTTACTGGAGGGAAAACGGTACACCATATTTAGACTGAAAGCTTTTATTTTGATAATTAATGTGTTAAGACAAAGAAAACAACTCATAAAAAATAAAATCGGTTGTACTGTATGGAATAAAATGATGCACTTCAAACCCACCTTGTACATCATCATCGTCCTCAGTAAGATCTATGACAGAGCCTTTTGGTCGTGCACCTGGTAGAGCTGCTTTGGATTGAGGTAATCCTGTACCTTGGTTGTCTGAGAAAAGAGAGAAAAAAAATTATATAAATGTTCAGATAACTTCAAGAAATGGAAAACTCCAGACACACCTAAAAAAAATTGTCAAGACAAAGACCAGCTTTTTTTTTTACAAGCCACTTGCAGCAGAGATTTAAATAGAAGTACCCCCACCTGTCTTTGATGTCAGAGATGTTCCTTGGGGTGGTCCTGGAGCAGTGGAACCTGTTGCTGCCGGCCCAGAGGTTGCAGGCGAAGAAGCTGAAGACATAGCTCCAGCTACAGAGACAGACAGAGCCGGCGTCCTGGCTGTGGTCACGGATACCCCTGCATTGGGCGTCGTTATACCTCCCCCCTGGTACACAGCACGGGCAAGAGAGAACTGACCAGACGGCATCTGGCCAGTGGAAGCCTGGAGTGTCGAGACAGTGGCAGCCGCTGGGCCAGTGATAGATGCCGTGGTCATTGTGGGAGCAGGCTTGAGTATAAAGGTAGCGGTAGAAGCAGTGGTTTTGGCCTTGTTGAGTGAGCCGGCTGCGGACAAAGAGGAGACAGGAAAGTTGACCAGCGTTCCTGCCTGGCCATTAGTCATTGATATAGGTAGCTGGATGAGAAGTGGCTGGCCCCCAGCCATCATGTTGCTCCCATGGGCCGTCTTTAGCAGAAGGGTGCCCATCGGGCTCTGGGTGGTGATGCCAGTGGAGAAGGTGGAGCCAGAATTAGAGGTGGAGGTGATGAGCTGGAGGATGGGAGTCTGTTGTTGAACCATGGCAGTAGAGGTGGCTGTTGGGGCTGGCACTGAGGCAGGGACAAGTGCAGCTGGCAGAGCTGGATTTGCTGAGGAAAATAGATAAAATGGCTTGTTTCAAAATGTGACAGGAGATGTGACAGGAGATGTCACTGAGATTCTCAACTGAACAAGCTTCTGTGATTGTGATTACAGCTCTCAAGAGTGTTATTAAGATGTCTAGGTAAAAACAGGCTGAACACAATCTTTATCTTTATTTTTAATATAGTTATTCTGAACATTAGTAAACTTTTATGAAAACATAATACAAAAAATTATTTAATTATTCTAAACAATATTTTAATAAAAGCAGTCGTTTAAGTGAGCAGCTCAACTAGGTTTTTCATGCTCATTTCCTACACATACCTCTTTTAGTAAAAGTTATGATTCAGGAATATTCTGAACATTAATAAATGTGTATGTTAACATCCTCTGGGGGGAGGGGCGTTAATACCTTTGAGAGGTATGACGTAAAATTATGGTTTTGAAACCCTGACTTTTTATACCTTGAAACAGGAAACTGGCCCATGCCTAGCTAAGTCAACTGAAGAGTGCAAAAACCAGAAGCAGATACGTCTTCAATATACCGCATCCACTTTTAATTGCTAGCACAACTTAGCACACAATGGGCAAAAAAGCATGTCAACACCTGTTATAACACTAACATGACGGCAAATTCAATCACACAATTGCAAACCCCTTAAGGAGACGTGAACGATAAGGCTAAACATTTTTACATTTCTGTTATTGTCAATTAATCACAGACCACAACATTTATGCTTAATTAGCTTTTCTCAGATTATTTCCGACTTCCTCTGCCTGTCTGTGGCACTTAGACCCATGATGTTAATTTCTACTATTGTGCACTTTTTTTTAAAACACGTGACAAATAAACACCTCCATTAAAAAAAAAAGACAAAACAATTTTTTTTATGACAGGGATGGGGAATATTTTAAGCCACAGATTTGTAATGCTAATGAGTATTTACGGCAGCAGGACTGTATGTTGGATGAACTCAAAATAACATATTAATGGTAATAAAGGGACTTGTTTGGCAAAACTTGTTAGTATGATCAATTTGCGGTTGGTTTGATAAGTCTTTCTAAGCACTGGAAGAAAACAACATCATCCAGACAGAATCACAATATGCAAACTCTACTTGGAGAGAAACAAGACCAACATTTCCAACCCACAACTTTGTTTTTGGGAGTTGACACTGCTTAGCCATAGTGCCTGTGGTTATTTTATTGAAACGAAAAGACCAACACAACATCCAGC
This sequence comes from Ammodytes marinus, assembly GCF_949987685.1. Classification (NCBI taxonomy): domain Eukaryota; kingdom Metazoa; phylum Chordata; class Actinopteri; order Uranoscopiformes; family Ammodytidae; genus Ammodytes; species Ammodytes marinus. Next base: position 16,649,208 of record NC_137235.1, read on the forward strand.
ACAATTGAAATCCATTTACTCACCAGATGTGCTGGACGAAGAAACAGTTGGAGTCTGCTTTAGCTCCATGGAAGTCCGCACAAGCCTGTTTAGAAAGATTGCTTATTTTTGGGGCCGTTAAAGCTTAGAGCCGTTTATGTCCACAACAGGAAGAGGACTTAATGCGGTAAGGTACTGACATAACATTTTATTCAATTTCATACAGTCATCATTGAACAAATAGTGGTGAGATTCCACCTCATAAATGAAGCACTTGTTTTGAGTTTTCATTAAAAGCACTGAACAGTATGCAAGTAGGTCTGAACATTTTCAAGTGTAGTGCCAATACCACAGCTTATGTACATACAGTCATCGGGGACTCATATCACTTTCAACACCGACGGGAATTAAGGGCAATGAGTGTGATATCTAGGCCATAATTTCAGTAATGACAATTGTCCCAGTATGCTTCTGTTCCTCTAAATTAAGGCTGTCAAGAAGAAACAGTAGTTCTTTCATCATATTCTCTAAAAAATTCCGGTCTTCTCTTCACTCTGAGTATTTCATTGATAACATCACGAATATCTCTCCAGCTATCACAAGACAGCCCAGGGAATCGTCGATCAATGTACATCCTCATTGTCTTTCTTAAGTTCTTGGGTAGTGCCTCTTTGCCCATTAATCCAATATAATTGACCTTGGCGACCCAGTCACAGTAGACGTCGTATGGGACCAAGTAGCGAAATATGTAAGATGCGTAGCGGTCGGCCCTAGGTATCCCCGAGCTTCTCTTGCAGTTGTGGAAAAGCACTTTCTCCAAGTGGGAAGTGATAGTGCGGAGTTTAATGTCTGCTTTGCATTTTCCGTCATTGGATTCTGCCAGCTTTTTGGCCATGGCAATATGACGATGCACTTCATCTTCCTCCTCCATTTTCTTTTCTTCTTTATCCTTCTTGCCAGACAGTACAGGATTCTTTCCAACAGAGGGCACCACTCCTTTCGGCACCTCAGGCTGCGGCTCTACTGTCTGCCGACGCAGAACGCTGTTGGGAGGAGAGGTGCAGTTTTAACTACACTCTGTACTGCCTGGAGATACGCTCAGGCTTCACATTGTAGAACGTCACAAGACTCAGGACCTGGACCCACGCGCGGTTACTTTGCAGATGCAAAACACAGACTGGCATGAAGTGTGTTTACTCCAAACCAGTCTTAAGAAATATTTGGAGTGGAGTTAAGAGATTAAAAAAGGTTGATCCTGACAAACCGGACAAGGGTCATGGAATCTTGGTTTCCAAAAAGGTATGGATTTGCAGGATGTAGGGATTCTTTATTCTGTCCATTAGTTTTAAATTCAGTCTCTAATGATTACAGATAGCAACCTGGGACAATGCCAACTATTCACGTTGTGAACGGCTCTGTGTGTAGTACTGGCTTCAGTCCGGTATTGTCACGTTCATACAAAGGCCAAATTATATTCACACAATAAACCAAGTTACACCAAATAGCAGACTGCTAACATGTTTAACTACATTTGTGCTGTGCATTTTGATAAATCCAAAATATTTTGTCACAGGAAAGTGATAAATCACTGACAACAAACCTGAGGAACTCATATCTAAATTCATAAGCTAACATCTACAGAATGGCTGACAGGGATTTTGTTGAGAGAATGGGCAAAGATGCTTACCGTTGAGCTTGAGGGATGTTTGAGACAGCTGGAGTCTTGGGGGTGCTAGCAGCAGTAGCAGCAGCAGCAGCAGACGCAGCAGCAGTAGCGGCGGCAACCGCAGCAAGCGCCTGTGAAAAAAAACAGAAGATTTTCAGACAAACTCACTTGGGTGCCAGGTACAAAGATTTTAGCATATTACAAAAGGAAAACCTTTACTTACCTCTTGTTTCCTTTTGTTCTCCGATAACTGGTTGGCCTCTCCAAACTTTTTTGCTTGTCGGGCAATCTTGGCCTTGACAAATGGTAGAGAGAGTTGGACTTAAGTTGTGTGCCTTGCTAACTGTGGGGATTGAATTTTAGAAGTTCCCTGACTACATAGTACTAAGGAGTATCTTACAATGCTGCACATGTTGTCATTATAAATTATTAACTTTGCATTACAATGTTACCGTCTACTTACTTGGAGTGTATTAATGGCGGTTTGGTGTTTGGTGGCACAGTCAATCTGGTCCACTCTGTTCCTCAGTTCTTCCAAATGTTTTTCAAAAATGGTCAGTTCCAAGACCTTCAACCGTTCATCCAGTAGCTGTTGCACAATCTGAAAAACAATATCGAATAAAAAGGGGCAAAAAAGCTAAATTAAGTAATGAAATTCATCAATGGTTCAGTTCGCTTAGAATTTGGGAAAACATTCTGTGCAGTAGGATATTGGCATACGAACCATTTCAATTTTATGGTGGCTGCCAGCTTTTGCAGTAATTTTAACTTCCAGCTGTGCTTCCAACTCCTCACGCTCCACCTTGGGCCTCTTCCCCTCTCTTTGTATGGCTTGTCCATCATTTTCGTGACCCTCTGATAGAGTGCGCTTCAGTCCCTGGGCGAAGCCCTTCTCCTCTTGCAATACTTGGGGAGACAAAGACAAAGGCCCGCTAGTACCCCAAAGTGTGCCATTCATTGCCCTTGTTCTTCAATGCCTTTTATGCTTCCTGGCACTATTCTGTTTTCTCAGTCAGACAATACAACAAATACAACACTAAAATATTGGAACGATTTATTGTATCTAATTGCATGAAAACACATTCAGTTGTAATACTATATATTTGCATAATTTCACATTTCAACATTTTAAATTAACTTTCTACTGCATGTAATGACAAATTGTGGCTCTGTATAAACTGTATGAACAGGATCGGTTTGTGGTGATCCTTTACACAACCCACTAAATTGGGTAATTTGATCTCAGTATGAGAAAGGTAAAGAAGAGCAAAACATAAAATTATATTATTTTGATGCTTAGGTAAATTCAAGGTACATTTTTCAAATTTTGCCAAGTCTGACAAAATTACTCAAGTAGAATAACCCGGGTATTTGGCTTGACCTTTGTGGACTGCAGACTTTTTGGCAGAAACATGACATCCAGTGTGTTTAGAGCACGACGCATGCAAGGGTCAAAAGGGTATCTTCAAAAGGATGTCAACCGGACATTGACTTTGATTTTGCAATACTCAATGTTTTGAGTATTAATTTATATTTTCTTTTGAACATGCAATACCGCCTACAATTGGTGATTAAAGCCCCTGTAAACCCAAAGCCACAAACTCCTTTTAACGTTGTAATTTGGGGGTAAGTTGCCTGAGAGTGAGCATCTAAAAAGAGTTAGGCATATTTATCAATCAAAATATTGTCATTTAACTTTGATAAACTTCAACTTTCAAAACTTTGGTTTGGATGCTCGAGTTCTTTTCAAACAATAAGTATTTTGAATTTTATTTTCAAGACACTGTTGCCATGAAGGTCTAGACAGTAAAAGAGCTGTTTGAAAATAAATATTCATTATAAATCAGATTTTTGTTAGCTTATTGACACATCTAATATTGCTGTATTTGGCTAATATCTTTGGATTTCTGTTGAACTTTATCAATATAGAGCAACCATTCTGAACTTATCTGACACAATCCCCACTCTCTCATACCTGTATTAGACGGTGGTGTGGACGATGGCCGAGATGGCGTTGTGGTTTGTTTAATTTCAGTCTTTTCCTTTTTGGTCTCTACTTTCACAGAGTCGACTTGCATCTTGGCCTCTTTCTTTGATCCTTTCATCACTTCCCCTTTCTCTTTCTCCTCTTCTTTTATATCCTCCTCTTTGATTTCCGTTTCTTGATTTAGGTCCGCAGGTGACAAGGAAGCTGGATGAGAAGGGGAAGGACAAGGAAGAGCTGAATCTGAGGTGGACGATTTCGGGGAAGAAGGCGTTTCTTCTTTTACTTCGGCTATGGAGGCCTCATGGTCCTTTGCCTTTGTAGTGTCACTGTCTGTATCCATTGGTTCAGTACAGTCAGATACTGGAGGTGGCTCAGGCAAACATGGAACCAAACCTTTAACGGAATCCTTTGACAAATTCCCAACAGACTCTTCTGCTTTAGTCTGTTCCTCCTGGGGAAGAGCAAAATAAACAAGTAATTAACCTAAAAAGTGTGTGGACCCTCAATTTACCCATATGTCAATTTTACCCGTTACGGTCAAAACAAGTCGAGTATAAATACAGATCAGATACTGCAGTATAGAATGAATACAAGTGCACATATGTGACCATTTACTTTAAATTACTTAAAGTTTACCTCTTTCTTTTCCACCTCTGGCATCCCCTCACTGTTTTTCTCCTGGTTATCCTTGGATTCTGTTGGTGCTGGTGGAACAGAATCCTTTGATGAAGATGATGAAGAAACTTTCTTCTCCCCCTCTTCATCCTCCTCATCCTCCTCCATCTTTTTCAGTTCAAAGTTTAAAGAGTGGAATGGTGATGTGGGAGAAGTAGGAGATTCTTCTTTTTCTTTGGGACTATGTGAAGAAGCAGGGGAAGGGGACAGATTGAGGGACAGGAAAGGAGCAGGGGAGGCAGGGGATGCAGCGCTAGGGGAGTTGGAGTCAGAGATGTTGTTTTGGTCTTTCTCCGCCACTTTTTGTCCATCCTCTTTGTGCGTGCCGTTCATTAGAGGTGGCAGAGACGTTTCGGCCAAACCTGGAGCAGCAGTCAACAAAGTAGTGTGAAGACTCTCCAGTTGCTGTCGATCACTGATCTTCATGGTTTTCCGGGCACGGAAAATCTTCTTCTTCTCCTCTGTCACAACAACTTCCATTGCTGCCTGTGGAGGGACAATTCGAGTTTAGATCCTATGAAAAGGGCATGGCGAATCAGGGAATGATCTATAAAACCATAGTAATAGCTGCAAGAGTACATAGCACAGTGTCCTCCGCTTATGAACCTGTCCTGGACTTTACGTACTGCATGGTAAGGAAATGGCTGCAGTATTTAGGAGAAAAGACTAGAGGTCACTGTAGAGCCCTGTGTGGCTTTCTCTTTTGTTCTCTTTTCTAGAAGGTTCAGTTTGTTCCCTACACAACAAACTGCTCCATACTCTGTCCTGAACAGTCAAGGTGCAGCTCAGTAAGCTAGAAAGCCTTTTCCATGTGAGTCAGAAAGCTTTAACTGCTCAGAGAAATGTATTTTTCCTTAATTATTTTTATATATTAGCTACTGGTAACCTAAGCCCCTATCCAGAGAACAGAAATGACATTGAAGTTAGGGCAGCAGCAACCCAATGTTCCTCCCATCCCCCCACATAGCTATTGGTTCACCGTCAGCGAATCAGAATGGACAAGTTGAGGCAGTTGGCAGCAGTAAAGAGGATATGTGCAAAACATGAGGAGTTTTCGGTACTAACTTCTGAGGCTAGTCAGGTTTGTATGCTGTCATATTTAATATGTTTTCAGGTTATGTAGATTAATTGCAGTAAAATTCTTATTTTATGTTAAATCTTGAGAAATGTATGTAGTCCTTACACTAAACAGATCATCTAAAAACAACTCACCTTCAGCCCGGAAGGTTCCTGGTCATGGATTTACCACAGAATTCTTCGACAGCCTGAGGGAAAAAGAGATTTACTTAAGTACATTTTTAGAATTTGCTTTAGACTAGGAAGACGAAATCCACTATCAAATGCAAGGATCATGCAAACAAAGGTGTTACTCTCAATTCAGCTTTCCATCCCTTTAACTGTAAATGTGCCCTCAGCTTCAAGGGGAGATAATCATTTGAGGGGTCACCACAAATTTCATCAAACTTGAAGTAAACCATGATTGATTAAAGTAGCGTATCAGAATTTTTTAAGAATTACATCTGGTCACAAACAGAGTATGGATCTTGATATGATTGATAAAGCCCAGCTTTACATCTTTTTACATGTGTTACATCTGAATGTTACTGCAGTCATACTTTTATTTGCAAACACAGCTGTTCATTTATTTTTCTACTTTTTATTCAATATTTCTGAAAGTTAGTTTTAAGTAAGTTGCTTTCATGTCAGATATTTTGGACGTAACTATTAAGACATGAATGCCCATTCTTATTCAGGATAAGTATAAGAACAAACGTGGATTTATAACTGAATTTATAACCACGATATACGGACTAACAAGCTTTTTGTAGACTAGACGGCAGGCTATCAGAACCAAGTAAGAGTCAAGGCATGCTAACCAAGCGCACACACACAAGAGGTGGTAAAAGATTCAAAACAGGGAAATGGCTCGGCAGAACATGAGGCACTGCTTTGATACAAATTACTTTAAAGGGGTAGTTCAGGATTTTAGACATAGGGCCTTATTCCCAAGTTAGCCTTGGTGTTCTTTATCAGTGGAGACAGTTTTCAACACATTTAATTCAGTCCTTCTAGTTGCAGAGTGCGCTCGTGCTAAGCTAGCGCACGGCATCGGGGGGATACCTAGCCTGCTACTAAAACAGTCTTACCCACTCCACAGTACACCCGAGGCCAATCAATTATAACGCCAGACTATCGATGTAAATGTCTGTGTTGATAGAATAATTTTAGAAATAAAACCAACCTCGCACATTGCATTTTGAGGGACTTTATTCCTTGTAGGCTGCGGCAGCGGCGGACTAATACCTAGGTTACAGGCTCTATAATAGTTTGTTTACCTGCTGCTGCCCGTACCTGTACGAGCCGGAATACACTGATGAAGAATTGAGAGGGATGCTCAAAGGGCAGAAAGAGAAAGAGCGTCTGTAGAGACAGCCCCCGCTGGAGCTGCAGCAGAGAACCGGGACAGAATGACGGTAGACTGGTGGCAGTGCAGTTTCAGTTTCTGTCCCACGCTGCTCTGTTTACTTTCTGCTGTAGTGATTCGGTTACACAGCAAAGTAAAAGTCCGCTGCTGCTAAGAAAGTAGTCCCTCAAAATGCGATAATTCATGCAATGCGAGGTTGGTTTTATTTCTAAAATGATTCTATCAACACAGACATTTACATCGATAGTCTGGCGTTATAATTGATTGGCCTCGGGTGTACTGTGGAGTGGGTAAGACTTTTTTAGATCAATCAGGCTGTATGTTGGTTTCAGCGCAGGAACAACAGACACATAAAGCCAGACATTATGTAAGTAATTAATAAAGCCTTATCTGGCAGCTTTAGTTTTTCACTGTTTAGTTGGTTAGCTTAAGTGTTATTGCATTGCTTGCCTGCAAGACTACAGCTGACAGAGCTAACTGTTGTCACGTGTTCATGGAAATATTCACTAGTACTGATGCAGACTGAGTGTATACTTTACACTGTAAAGCTGAGCAGCACTGAGAAAGCTGGCGCATACGCACAGCACTGGAAGCGTTCCTACTCTGTTTTCATAACAGCAAGCATGCTTCCTGCAAAGACAATAAACTCCGTTTGGGAAATGGGAAGATTTGTCATTTCACTTGCTTTAAAATAACCTGAGAAAGGCATTGCATAAAAAGTGAGCCTAAGTTTTTTTTTTTTTTAAAGCGGTGTAAATTTCGGGCAGGATAACTGGTACTCTTCTTCACATTCCTGAGTTATTACGCACTGCGCAGAGCACATAACCCCTCCCCCATCCCACGGCCTAGATTCTGTGCAGAAGCTCAAAATGGCCGACAGCTGTGCTGTTTGCTGTCACACTGAGCTTTCAGTAGCTAGCTGAGCAGAATCTCTATCATGTATCAGGTTGCAGCACCACGTCTAAGAAGGATTTTCTGATCAGCCTGACGTATTGAGCAAATTGTCAAAAGAAACAAAATGTGAAATATTAAAAAATTAAGATCATATTTAAATCCATAAGAATTTTATAGCACATGTCTCATGACATGTGCTATCAAATAATGAGCAGTAAACCACATTGAAAACAAATCATGCCACAACATGCACTTTAGTCAGGGCCTAGCTAGCGGGGCAAAGCCAGCGCTAAATTGCACACTCAAACTAGAGGAAGCAGCACCCGCCCTCCCCCGTCTATTTCTCACTCGCGCTCTCTGTCTCTTGCACTCTCACACACACACACACACACACACACACACACACTCTGGAACAATCTCTCCAAGTCAAACATGGACAAAACCATTCAGATTGGGGCAAGAAATGGGGGAGGAGCGTTTAAAACAAGAGATAAAATATGAGGTATTTAAGTAATCGAACGGACAATGTGCAGACCAGATTTGCTTAATGAGTGCAAGTATTTTTATTGTTTTATCATAAGCATTTTTCTAAGAAACATGAATAAAACTATTTATCATGATAATGTTATAATTATCATGAACGCACTTGAGGTGAAAGTTTGTTTCAAACCTAAGCTATATCAAGTATTTATTTGTCAAACATTCTTTACATTTACAGGCAAGAAATATTGCCATGCTAGCAGCGCACAACAAGAAATAAGAGCACAGCTTGACATACTGAGCAGCCTCTCTCCGCCCAGCCTTAAAATAACCTGAGAAAGGCATTGCATAAAAAGTGAGCCTAAGTTTTATTTATTTTTTAAGCGATGTAAATTTTGGGCAGGATAACTGGTACTCTTCTTCACATTCCTATGTTATTACGCACTGCGCAGAGCACATAACCCCTCCCCCATCCCACGGCCTAGATTCTGTGCAGAAGCTCAAAATGGCCGACAGCTGTGCTGTTTGCTGTCAGACTGAGCTTTCAGTAGCTAGCTGAGCAGAATCTCTATCATGTATCAGGTTGCAGCACCACGTCTAAGAAGGATTTTCTGATCAGCCTGACGTATTGAGCAAATTGTCAAAAGAAACAAAATGTGAAATATTAAAATTAAGATCATATTAAAATCCATAAGAATATTAATATCCAAATTGTATTCTTGGTCCAGACAAAGTGATGTCTCCGAGTTGAATATGCATGGGTCAAAATGTACACCCCACAATGAGAGAAGTTGTGTATAACTGGAGCTCCCAATGGAGGCGGCTAACAACAACATGTTTTAATAATTCATAATTAAATCTTTGAATAAAGATATTATTTATTATGTATTTTCAGTTGCACTTTGATAACTAAACAACCAGTACATGCTATGCTGGAGGCATCAAAAATAGGAGACGAATAGAGATGTCGACCTTCTCTCTATTGACAAATCAGCTATTTTCTATAAGTTGGAAAATAGAGGTTTGTAGTTTCAGAACGTTGCTTATGCAGCCAACTGCTTTAACACTAGATGACTATCTTATAAGATTACGGTTCAATGTCACAACAGCGATGGTAACTCTAATCAACTAGACTTGCAAGTCTCTTCAGCTCCTAATAACTGAAGGGTAGGGTGACGACCAAGTCTGTGCTGCAGCTTGTCTCACTTTAAACCCCCAAACGCACAACAAAAACGGCCTACATCAAATGAGGAATATGCAAACACACTGCAGCAGAATGACATCTTGTCCGACATGATTCATGGCTGTTTTGAAGACAAGGTCAAAGGTAATCACAAACCCAAAGTACAAGCATATCTGGTCGGGAGAAAGAACATTGACATACATGAGCAACTTGGCAAAACATTCCCAAAACATACTTCCAGACTTCGAAACATGCTTTTAATTGATACTAGTTATAACTAGCAGTGTCACTCGCTTAAAAGATAGACTTGTGCCGAGATAAACAAGGGCTGACACCCTGAAAGTCGATGATTCAAATCATCGTTCGGGACTCTGGGAAATCCACAGTCTACGTGGATTCTTCATGGCGAGCAGTTGCTTTTCTTGTTTATTTATTTTTGGTCAGTCAATGTGCATAATGATAAAAGATAATAAAAAAGCAAATCACTGACGTTATCATGCCAGGTCAATAGGTGTCGATAATGTGTCATGTCGGGTCAAACACCATAAGCGAGAGTAGCAAAAACTTAACAGGAAACGGCAAAAGAAAAAATCTAAGCAGATTTATACATTAGTGCATCATATAATGAGGTGCTGCAATGCTGTAGTAAAGATAGGTATCCTTGGAAACTATTAAAACCCAGTCTAGGCCGCGAGCGTCTTGTTTTTTTTATTCGCGCGACGCACCATAAACGGTCTTACTCTATGCAGCCTTCACTGGCTCTGTGTTTTCTTCTCTTTCACCTGCTTGTTGAGGCTCGCACCCGCTTGCGCCAAATGGATCACTTAAGCCGATCAATCCATTTCCAATCTTTCTTGTAACCATGTGCTTTGGAAAAACCAGCTTTCAAATTCATCATTGTGCTCCATTAAAACATTGAAGTGCATTTCTTGACACAGACCTGCCTGTGATTGAACCTCAAGCACCATTTTGCATGTGCACTAAAACACTAATATGTTGCTGCATGATACTTCTACAATAGGGTTCTGTTAAGGATGATGAGGGGATGCCGAAATCCTTTTCAAAGCTTTCTGCCTATGTATAGACACAGAACATGTATGACCCAAGTAAACAGCTTCCGCTACTGAGCCCAAAGATGCAAGTGTGACCAGGTTCAAACGGTGTTTCAGAAGCATGCGTACCGGTATCGCGCAGTGTTGCAGGTGAGAAAATGTCTCTACCCAAGTTGCTAATCGACTACATTTGTGAAAATTTACAGCAATCTTCCCGACAGAATGTCTGAAAATTCTATTTCTCAAAAAACAAAAACAAACAATAAGCCAAAAATGTAGCAACTAGCATAGCACCCATCATCAAGTATCAAAAGCTAACTGAGAAGAGTGTGTAGCTAAAATGAAAAACACTGATAGATTTAAATGATAGAAAGAAATGGTAAGCACCCTTAAAAAACAAAGAAAACTCGACCTTTAGCAGGATGTGTGGGATTGAGGCCTTCCATGTATTTGATGATTGTGGGGGCAGGGAATGGCTGAGAGGCCCGTAGGAGAACATAAAAGAGGGGAGGAGGGACTGAGTTAGGACTAGTCCATATTGTTCTCTGCAGGGGTATGTTTTATAAAGGTACTGTGACCTACTTGAGTTTAATGGCTATTAATTAAACCCTCAAAATTACACTTCAATGGTCCTGACAACAATCAGCCCTAATACAAAACAATATGGAAGCCCAAAAAAAAAGGTTTATATTTTTCCTTTCTGATGACACCTATCGAGTGCATGATACATTTGCAGGTACCACAGATACATTAAAATCCAATCTTGTATCTACAACTGCAAGTAGACTACAGCGTTGTGATTAACAATACCAACCGTAGCTAGCAGCGCACAGACAGAGGGAAGTACACTGCACAGACTGTTGCCTGGCAACGCCCATCCCCCATTTCTAGCACAAACTAGTCCACAGTATGGAAAACTACAGCCAGCACGGACTAAACCATTCTGACAAAATGGAGGGGGGGGACAACTCTTTTCTTAAAAAACTAAATTGTTAAAAGAAATCTAAATGATAGAAAAGGGTCATCTACAGGAGTGCAGTTCTTGGTCTTTATAGAGTGAAAATCTGTTCTAAACTCTTCTTGACTATTTAACCGTTTTAAAATGACTTCTAGTGCTATAATAGTTTAATTTCATCACAGTCAAACAAAAGACAAAACCTGACATAGCTGTAAATAAATCATGAAATGTATGATGCGTCCTCTGGCGCCTCTACTGAATCTTAAGAAAGACTTTTTCTGAATTGCATTCATATATGGTCACCACCAGAGGTGTTATGTGCAAGGAACTGTGTACTCGCTGCCACTGAGCTGAGTGCTAGGTTAGCCTTAGCCTACTACAATCCCTCCAAAGACCCGGCCACTGTGGACTAGAGGATCTTACTCAGAGGCCCATTGATCAGATACATTTTTTTTTTATTATTAATTTTAAAACTGCAACATGTACAGTCCACATTTAAATGTTAGCAAACTGAATGAAAAGAAAATTTAAAAAATCTCTGAAGAACGGACCACATGACTTAAAGGCAAAATAGGTAAAAGGTTATAGGGAGGAGCTTGGTTCAGAAGGTTTTATGTAACTAAGAAAACAAGCATTTTTTTTTAAGCAATTCATGCCATTTTAAAGACCTATCTGTGGGAACAATGACTAACCAGATGGTAGAACATGTCTCATGACATGTGCTATCAAATAATGAGCAGTAAACCACATTGAAAACAAATCTTGCCACATGCACTTTAGTCAGGGCCTAGCTAGCGCGGCAAAGCCCGCGCTAAATTGCACACTCAAACTAGAGGAAGCAGCACCCGCCCTCCCCCGTCTATTTCTCTCTCGCGCTCTCTGTCTCTTACTTACACACACACACACACACACACACACACACACACACACACACACACACACACACACACACACACACACACACACACACACACACACACACACACACACACACACACACACACACACACACACACACACACACACACTCTCTCTGGAACAGTCTCTCCAAGTCAAACATGGACAAAACCATTCAGATTGGGGGAAGAAATGGGGGAGGAGCGTTTAAAACAAGAGATAAAATATGAGGTATTTAAGTAATCGAACGGACAATGTGCAGACCAGATTTACTTAATGAGTGCAGTATTTTTATTGTTTTATCATAAGCATTTTTCTAAGAAACATGAATAAAACAATTTATCATGATAATGTTATAATTATCATGAAAGCACTTGAGATGAAAGTTTGTTTCAAATCTAAGCTATATCAAGTATTTATTTGTCAAACATTCTTTACATTTACAGGCAAGAAATATTGCCATGCTAGCAGCGCACAACAAGAAATAAGAGCACAGCTTGACATACTGAGCAGCCTCTCTCCGCCCAGCCTCTCCCTCAGCAGGGAGGGCTGCTGTTGAACAGACTGAACCATTCCAAAATGGGGGTGTTTATTTTCTCAAGAGTAACAAAGAAAACCCTTGTTAAAAAAAACTAAAAAATATACTTATTGTATCTTCTCGTATTAAAGTTTGCACCAATGGCTTCTTCACAACATTCTTTATTTTAAGACAATCCTCATTTTACTAGTTTAGATGAAAAACAGACAAAACTGTAGCTGAAGAGGTAGTAGCTTGGCAATCCAATTGTATTAACAATTAACTTCCATTTAATGTCCTCTTGTGAGATAAAACCTTTCTATGCGCTCTTCGACCAGCCCCATTTCTGCTGCTGCAGAAACACAAAATGGCCACTGAGCACAAGCACAAGCAGGTCCTATAACAAACTCCGCCTCCTAAAAAACAAGCTGTGTAGCTACATAAATCTCCATACTCATGGATGGATCCTACTTATAAAGCAGAAATCTTAATGTAATGATTTCCAATACTGTTATCTCCAGATTTCATAGTGATCTGTGTGATCACCTCCAAAACTGGTTAATATATTCACGGTTTAGTGTAATGTTTAGTTCAGCACTATGGCAGAAGAATTACCAATACCTATAAGTTCCATTTTGTCAACTCGCATGAGTTCAGAGCTGTACTGTTCAATTGTTTAACAACTTAGTCTTGATAACTGGGTAATACTATATATTTGTTCTCATTCAGGGTGCCATTAGTGCTTCAACCAATATGCCAGAAAACCTGACACTTAGCTGTCTCTATCAGTCACAGAAGCAGCAGTGGGTCTGATTCTGAATTAATCAAACTCAGAATTCATTTGTTAACAGCTTTGGAGGCTAAATACTGAGTGGAAATAAGATGTCTGCCAGTGGGAGCAAAACCTGCATTCCAACATTACTGCGCACAGTGCGCGCTCTTCCCTTCCCCCACCCTCGATCCCTGTATCTGGATTTACTGAAACTCAAGTCAAAATGGCCACCTGGTCTGCTGTGCACAGCCACACAGAGCCCTTGGAGCCTGTTATATCTTGCACTACCTCTTATGTTATGACAGTACCATTTCATTATAAGTAAATCCTTTGAGCATACATTTCATAGAGACATATACAATCAGTAAACTGGACTGGTTTAATTTTATTTTTAATTTTATTTTTTAATCGTACATTTCGCACAATTCTCCTACCTATGTGGCTGGACCCTAATACAGGCTTTAATGTATTTTAACTGTTCACAACTCATAAACTCACATTCACCTTATATGAAATGTAAATGGTTGTTTTGCATTTCAATGTATACACTGAATCCGTATTATTCTCATCATACTTACGGTAAGGGACCTATTTAATTTTTACACTGACATCATTGTACAGGCAGTTTTTTGAAACATGCTGAAAAAATAATAATACGGTCAGTTTAGTCTCCATTGAAATCCCCTTGATAACTGCTTTAATCATGTCGTTAGAAGCAGTGATTGTATGATCAGGAAAGGTGCTGGGTAATGTATAGCTCCTCCTCAATATAAACGCATTGAAATAGTTATTAATCTCTATGGAGATTAATAACTATTTTTTTGTGCACACTGCTGGGAGCTCCAGATTCCAAACACAATCAAGTCTCTTGCATGTCAGGAGGACTGGAGACAGAATTTTCCAGGTTTGTGAAAGTTGTGGATATTTCTGTCTACATGTTTAGTCCTGTGACAGGATAACAACCTGTATAACACTGACTCTTGTGATATGCATGCAAGGTGAAGCTCAAGTCCCTATGATTCTGACACTGGCAACAGTTATAGAAAGGTGTGTTAATGGTAGCACCTAAATATCACAAAGAGTGTGGATCACTAATCACGCATAAATAATAGATACCACGCAACATCTTAATGTTAATGATATTGCCATTTCCCTATTACCTTAATGGCAATGATGCAGAAAACTGAACACAATTAAATAGGTTTCATGGATTCTGTTTGTTTGCTATTATTCAGATTAATTTGTGCGGCTATTTGACCAGATGGAGCTAAGACTGAACAGTTATTCTGAGCAGAAGCTAATTATTAATGATCATTCCTGTGACATTCCTTCAATTTATTTATTATTTTATTCCAAAAAAGGACTACAGAATCTACAATACACCAATTAATCTTAGCGACTAAATGCTTATTCCCAAAAACCTATTTTCCGTTTAGCAATAATCTGAAAGCAATGCTTCTTAGCCTACCATTGCCCAAGCACTGTACGCGTGATTTTTTTATTTTATGTGTGCGGAGAGTAGCAGGAGACGGGTAGAAGGAAAAAAAGGAACAAAAATGGGGAGGGGTGAAGTTGGGTAAGACCAGAAAATTAATTGAGAATCAAGCAAGCACATGGTTATTGTCCTTTAGCCATGCGCTGCTAAATGAGACTCATGTTATGGCTATAAAAAAAAGAGCCAATGAATCTTGACAAGCACACTAAAGCACAAAAAAGAATAAAAGCACCTGGTGCAAAATAAGGTAATCTAAGTTCCCTGAAGTCAATTGATTTTGGTTCATTGCAGAAATGAAATATCTGCATGCAGTTGCTTCCTCCTTTCTATGGTACAACTCTGATAACCTACAGACCATCTTTGGAGTAACTACATGCTAAACCAGACTGCACAATCTATAGCTAGCAACACAGTAAGAACTGAAGTCCTTAGCTTCACTCAGCGCGCCAGCACCCCTCCCCCACACCAGCAGTCTGCTACAGTCTGGAGTTTTACAGCCAAGAACGGACTAAACCATTGCAGCAAGGGTGCTTTCACCAAAAAGGGAGGG
The DNA here is from genome assembly GCF_949987685.1 of Ammodytes marinus. NCBI lineage: Eukaryota > Metazoa > Chordata > Actinopteri > Uranoscopiformes > Ammodytidae > Ammodytes > Ammodytes marinus. The sequence goes on from NC_137235.1 coordinate 16,664,738, forward strand.
AGCTAAAGAGGTGAATGACATTTTCATAGCATTCATTCTGTAAAAGCTTCTACTTCCGTATTTAGAGGTTCAACACTTGATAAGCCTATTTTGAACAGAAATACATTCTCAGTGAATTCATGTTCTCCTAAATTGGTTTAAAATCCAACCATAGACCTGAAAGAGGAGCTTCCTGTCATTGAACTAGTAGTTGATCAAATTGTATTTAGGTCACTGTAGCAATAGCATATCTACCAGAATGTTGAAACATGGCACATTTCTCAGAAATGTGTTACATTAATATCTAGATGTTTAATCTAAGGATTAATCCAAACAACAATCAGCTTTTTCGGGCATGAAAAGAAAATAGCTACGAAAAATATTTTTTTGTGTGAAAAACGTGGCATTACCAACAACAAAAATTCACTGAGCTTAAGGATTTCGATTAGTCAACAAGCTAGCCTGCTTGACACATGTATATCCCACCACCACTCCTTTCCCTTCAATAGATTTTTTGCAGTGAATGGTCCAGCACAAAATGGCTTTTTGACTTAGAGTGATGATTACTGACTTTAGACCGACACCCGCTGTCGGCTTGAGCCGATCAGAAGATCTTAACAGCTGTGCGACATGGACATGGACCGAAAGTGAAAGTAGTTCCTGGGTGGGCTGACTTAAAGTGAAGGCAGCCAAATTTAAGTAGATTCTTCGATCTGCTCGCCACTAAATGTTCAGTAATACACATGCGCAGATCACGTGCGTGCCGAACAGTGAGAGTTGGTCAAACTAATTAGTGGTGCAACGGATCAACCGTAATCCGGTGGTGCACCACTTGTTGCTAGCTTCAAATCCAGAGATGGCAGAATTTTCATCTTATTTGAAACGTCAATTTAGCTTAGCCGAGCAGAGCAAAAATGTTACAATAGATGTTCTTAACCTGTAGTATAGGATTGTTCGAGAATATCAGCAAGAGACAACAGTTTTTAAACAGACGTTGTTACCTGCTTAGCCGTCCTGCTTTCTGACAGTAATTTAACACAACCTGTTACATTCTAATCAACTCACAAGAACATCATAATTTTATCATTCTTAACTAGGGCTGTCAAGCGATTAAAAAAAATAATCTAATTAATTACAGGCTCTGTGATTAATTAATCTAAATTAATCGCATACTTATATGACACTTTTATACCTGTTTGTAAACAGCTGTATAGCCTACTACAGTTTGTTTCTCTGTCTCTCTCTCTCTCTCTCTCGCGCGCGCTCGCTCTCCGTCTCTCGTAACTTCTGTCTCCTCCCCTCAGCCAGCTTTATACATGAACTAGCGCCGAATTTTCTCAAAAAACAAGCAGACAAAATTACGACTTTCCATCTCCCACAACAGGCAGCACAGCACTGCCACCATTTCATAGCCTACTCATAGGCAAAAATATTGACACACACACGGGGCGGGTGCTAGACAGCTTACAAAATTGGAGGAAGATTGAGAGATAGGCCTACTGTTTTGAACCTAGCCTACATTGTTGCACCCACTAAATCAATAATGCACGGACACTGCGGAGAATTAAGTAAGATGTCTTCCTACCTTCATGCATCCCATAAACCGTCCATAGAGCCCTTGAGTCGGCCCCTTTCCCCTGCTTCTCTCTTTACCTTTCTCCCTTTAACCCACGCGCCCGGCCCGGCGAGCTACAGGTGCAGCTCCGCACCACTTTTGCACCGGGTCAAAGGGCATTATAGAAGTGCGATTAATCTGCGTTAATTTTTTTAATCGCGTTAATTTTTCTGTGATTAATTAATCAAAATTAACGCGTTAATTTGACAGCCCTATTCTTAACACAAAATAACTTGAAATTAACAGGCTAAACAACAAACTCCAGCTTCTACCTCGGCCAGATCCCTCTCTTGATGACATTTTATTTAATGTCAATTCCTTATAAAATAAAAAGGTACAAAGAAATCCTGTGCGATTGCCTAAATATCTTTCCATCTCTTACTATTCATAAGGTGTAGTGGCAGTAAACAATGCTTGGAGGTACACTTGTCTAGTTTTGGGATGTGCGGGTTTTCAAGGTGCAGAATATAATGAATTCCCTAAACTAAACTTGATGGATTCCTCCCTAGCTTAGCTCATTAGCCTGATGGAGCTATGCTCTTTAGCTGATGCGGTGGCTCGTATATTCACTCTGCGGAGAGGGTGACCGCTGGAGCTTCACCCCACTGAGAGAGCAGCCGAGCCGGGCAGTCCAGGAACTTCACACTGCGAGTCAGGCAGCGCTGGACAGGCTCGGGTATAGCAGCCGAGCTGCCCCGCTACGCTAGCTCGGCTGCTATACCCGCGAGCCTCGGCTCGGGCAGAAATACGTGTCACACACCTGTGCAAGGAGATTGTTAAAATAAAAGCATATAATACACCGATATGTATCGATGTTTGAGCATTGCATTGATACACTCGCCAGGAGTTACTCGACATTGGACACAGCATCAGATCGACAATAACAGCAGAGTCGAGCCATTCTCATGACATCCCAAACGCCATAGCGAGGCCACAGGTTGCTCCATGGATTGTTATCGGCCCCAGCAGGCAGAGAAGGCGGCGTAGAGTAAGGAAGCAAAAGCGAGGCTGCCGGTCCGGCCTACTAGCCAGACTGAGGAAAAACTCACACAAGCCTCCTCTCCCGAGTATGTTTCTCACCAACGCACAATCCTTAATCCCCAAAATGGACGAGCTGGAACTACTCATGGAGGGTAATCGATTTGTTCGAGACTGTTGTGTTTCTATTATATCTGAAACCTGCTGATGCGGCCGTGAAGCTATCAGGCCCCTTTATGCACCGATGGGACCGCAACAGCGACTCCGGCAAGAGCAGCGGTGGTGGCCTGTGTATTTACGTACATAAAAACTGGTCTAATAGCAACATAGTCACACGTACACATTGCTCAACAGTAGGGCTGCCCCCTAAAAGTCGATGATTCGAATCATCAGTCGGGAACCCCCGCAGTCGACGCAGATTCTTCAAGTCGAACCATCGTTTTTATTTTTTTTCAGTCAGTGTACATTATAATAAAAGAGGAAATAAGAGAAAAACACTGACGTTATCATGCCAGGGCAATAGGTGGCGGTAATGTGTCACGTCAGGTCGAACGCCATAGAATAAGAGTGGTGAAAACTAAAGAGGAAATGGCAAAAGAAAAAACCAAAGCAGATACGTTTGCGCTGTGCAAATTGCGCACCATATATGCCTATTGATTCTGCTCTGCTATGTGCTGTAATAAAGATAGGTCGCCTTGGAAACAATTAAGCCCCTGTAGACCGCGAGCATCTCGTCTTTTTTACTCGCGCGAATCACCATTCTCTGCAGCCGTCACCGGCTCTGTGTTGTTTCTCTCTCACGGGCTTCAGCTGCGCTCCAACTCCCCGGTTTACTCGTAAACTGATTTTTTTAATATATCCAACCTGGAGGTTGTTTATTTTAAGCTCCGTTTTCGGTGGTCTTAAAGTCTGTTTTCAACTCTTTTCGGATCAACGGTTGGTCAAATATCTCACTCCAATGCACTTTTCTGATTGACAAATAGTATCACGAATAGTCGAATCTCTGGTTTGAACAGGCAGATCCGATTTGACTGAAAAAATTCCGAGTCGGGGACAGCCCTACTCAACGGACATAGAGTTCATCTGTGTTAAAACCCATACTTGTTTCTGTCCAGAGGTAACGGTTGTGCTAATCATGGCTGTTTACATACCTGCCCTCTCGCTATTATCAGACACAATAGTGTCTGATAATATCATATCATATGAAAGATCATATACAAACATTAAACATGCATACAGAGCCATTCAACTTCCACACTTAGGCCAGTCAGACCACCTCTCTCTGCTCCTTACCCCCGCATACACATGAAGAAACACAACTCCAGTGACCAAGACCATCACGACCTGGCCTGAAGATGCAATTCCTCAACTACAGCACTGCTTCCAGCACACAGAATGGAGTGTCTTTGAATATCAGGACCTGTCCGTACAGAGGCTGTACTATCTTACATCAAGTTCTGTATGGGGAATGTAACAGTGGATAAATGCATAAGGGTGTTCCCCAATCAGAAGCCCTGGATGAACGGCCAGGTCAGGACACTCCTCAAAGGCCGCAACATTGCCTTCAGGTTTAGGAACAGAGACCTATACAGTGCTGCCAGAGCTGACCAGAAGAGAGGAATCAGGAGTACCGACGGAAGATTGAAAACCACCTCTCCAACAACAACCCTCGGCAGGTGTGGCAGGGAATCCAGCACCAACTTCAGGGTACAGACCAACTCAGGCGTGGACTCGAGCACTGCACTAGGTGAGGAGCTGAACTCCTTCTTTGCATGCTTTGAGACTGCCCAACAGTCTGCAGCCACACCACCCCAGCCCCATCCATTCTCCAGCTCCCAACCACTGACAGGTACAGGAGGTGGAACGGATGCTAACAAGGGTGAACCCCAGGAAAGCTTCAGGGCCTGATGGTGTTCCGGGGAAGGTACTGAGGGCCTGCGCTGCACAACTCTTGCAGGTCTTCACCACGATCGTCAATCTCTCCCTGACACCATCCCAAGTTGCCTGAAGTCTGCCACCATCATCCCAGTACCGAAGAAATCAACAACCGTCAGCCACAAGGACGACTGCCCAGTTGCACTCACACCCATCATCACCAAGTGCCTGGAACGGCTGGTTCTTAACCACATCAGGACCTGCCTTCCTTCCCCCGTCGACCCTCACCAGGATGCTTGCAGACCGAACAGGTCAACAGAGGAAGCAATAGCCATCACACTGCACTGAGCCACCTGGAACACTGGGAGAGCTACGTCAGGGTGCTATTCATTGACTACAGCTTGGCTTCTAAAACCATCATCCCTGACATCCTGGTCAGCAAACTGTCTGACCTGGGGCTCCCCCCACTCACCTGCTCCTGGATTACGGACTACCTCACCAACCGACCCAGACAGTCAAACTGGGTCACCGCATGTCCTCCACTCGGACACTGAGCACGGGCTCCCCACAAGGGTGTGTGCTGAGCCCGCTGCTCTACACCCACTACACCACAGACTGCAGACCCGCCCACTCTACAAACACCATTGTTAAGTTCACGGATGGATGACACGACAGTGGTGGGAATAATCACGGGGGGAGACGAGTATGCCCACAGGGACGAAGTCCTGAAACTGTCTGAGTGGTGCTCAGCAAACAACCTTTCTCTGAACACCAAAAAGACCAAATAATCATCCTGGACTTCAGGACACACAGAACAGATTCATCTCCCATCTACATACACAGTGACTGTGTGGAGAGGGTCCACACCTTCAATTTCCTGGGCACCATGATATCTGACAACTTTTCCTGGACTGCAAACACCGCAGCTGTCATTTAAGATCTCCTATTATACTACTTTTCTGGTCTTAATTTCTCATTAATGACTTCTATAGAGCAACCTGACACGAATCACAGCACAAAAAAAACAAGTAGATTGTCGGGAAGCTCTTCCTCTTATCCCAGCGATTTCAGCATTCTGTGTACACACTCGGCTTTGTGCTTCTCCGCCCCCTCGCCCCCCTCCTGCAAACCCCACTCCGTTGGTTACCTTCCGGAAAACACTTTCAGTGGCGCACGGGCAAATTTGAGCAGGCAGGTGGGGGCATGGCCAGAGCATGCCTGAGCACATTGCAGCATTACCATACATGGAAAAATCCAGATTCTCTACATAAAGACTCCTGGAAATTTGAACAAGTGAATCGCAACCGGCTGCCCTAGTGTTTAGCGCTCTGCACTAGGGCTGGCCCGAATTATTCGAATATCCAAGTATTCGTTTGTTAAATTAGTATTCGGAGCTCAATTCAGTATTCGGAATATTCATTATTTTTTTTCAAAAGTACCTCAAACTGCAACATATTTAGTCAGAAAATAATAATTATATACACAAGTTATACAACAATTGTAAAATACACATTAGACGTTCATTTAAAATATATGATGAAATTATTTGAACTTTGACCTAGTTGGCCGCTGTCCTTTCAGAGCGCAACCGGTGATATCAGCTGTAGGCTACATGATGTTACCAGAGCGAGGCAAACTAAAAGCGGCACCAAGCGCAGGAGGGATAGAGATATGGAGGAAGAATAGATTATGTGTTCCTCTTAACTCTATACCACAACATTAGCGCGATTTTGGAAGGAAAAGGAGCCTAATGCTTGGTGTAATACTAACGTTAGCTTACCTTAGCTGTTTGTTTACGTTCCTAATGCAGCGCTGCCATCGCCCATCATCAACAGTGACTTGCTTGCTTCATGGGAATACCCGGTCAATAATGGATATAATATGGACACAAAAGACTATCTACATTGGATTTTTGTATGGATTTATAAATCCCCGAAAAGATGCATGTTCCGGGATGAATTGAAAAGCTCCTGTAAGGGTTACGGTGACAGAGAGGCCAGCTGATTTGGAACGGAACAACAGCTGTTCGCTTCCACGGGGAAAAGTAAGGAGCTCCGACTTTATTACCGTTCCAAAGTTATTAAAGCGTCAACAAACTACGCAACTTGCTGTTTCGGCTCTCACACTCGTTCCAGTGAGTACTTTGGGATTATTAATGTTGGTTTTGATGGTGTGTTTTTTTAGAACGAGTACTCGAATACTCGCTCGGAAAATCCAACGAATATTCGAAGCCTGTAAAATGGTAACCGGGCCAGATTACTCTGCACAGCCACCCCAGACGGTCAGCAGGGAATACGTCTAAATGCATGTAAGTCACTAAATCATAACATCGTTTATAGGTCATAAAAGTCGAAAAAGTATAATAGGTCCTCTTTATACTACTTTTCTGGTCTTAATTTCTTGTTTTACACTGCTATAGAGCAACCTGACACGAATCACATCACAAAAAACTATGTAGATTTTCGGGAAGCTCTTTCTCTTATTTTGGCGATCCAGCACGTCCTGTCAACACTTGAGTGTGTGTGCTTCGGCAATCTCCGCTCCCTCCGCCTGTGCATCGGCCATCTCCGCTACCCTCCCCCCCTCCTGCAAACCCCACTCCGTTGTGATTGGTTACCTTCCTTCCGGAACACTTTCAGTGGCGGGAAGCGCGAGCATGGACCTATAAGGGCGCGAGGCAGACGCGAGGCAGACGCGAACAGGGAAGTGACAGCATTACCATACATGGAAACATCCGCGTGGTGACTTCACAAAGTTACATGCGACGTCACAAAGTTACAAAGGGTAGACCGCTTTGAAGACGTGACTTCTCGACTGGCTAGGATAGTGTTTAGTGCTCTGCACAGACACCCCAGACGGTCAGCAGGGAATACGTCGAAATGCATGTAAGTCATTATTTGATAATTTAGTATGGTTAAGCATGACTATGAATCATCATAACAACGTTTATAGGTCATAAAAGTCAAAAAGCATCATAGGTCCTCTTTAAGAAGACACAGCCGTGTCTGGACTTCCTGAGAGTACTCAGGAAATATAACATCTTGAGAAGCTGCTGGTGACCTTTTACCGCTCTACCATTGAGAGCATCTTAACCAAATGCATCACGGTGTGGTTCTCCAGCTGCACCGAGGCAGACAGGAAGAGATTATAGAGAGTGGTCAAGACAAAGGATTATCGGATACCCTCTCCCTTCCCTCAGAGACATCTATTCATCCCGCTGCCTCAACAGAGCAAAGGCAATCACAAGAGACAGCAGTGTTTCCCCTACCATTATACAGGCCTGGCGGGCCCGCCAGGCCAACGGGACCCCCCGCCAGCCTGACTTTTTTTTATTTTTTATTAATTTTTCATTGATTCCGTAATAATCATTTGCGAGCGTCTGCGCGGTACGGTCGGTCTACCCCTCGTCTGCGCCTGTCTTTACAACCTCTCGTTTGATCATCCCATCAGCTGATTTGTGTGTGTGTCTGTGCGCGGCGCGATGCGCGTGTGCATTCGGTGCGCAGTTTTTGACACAGAAGCCAATGAGCAGGAGCCTTTCTTTATATGTCCATGAGCATGACTAGCAAGCAAACGTTGAACTAGTGGCGAAAATAAAACCAGCGCCTGCTCTATGGAGATATTAAGGACTCAGTAACAGGGACGTTGAACAGGAAAAAGTGCTGAGCAAAACTTAGGAAGTTAAAATTTCTACGTCGCCGTGGCAACACAATCAATCTGTATCTACAGCAGAGACAGCGCTGAAAAAACGGCATGCACACGTTTCAGTAAGTTTACAGAAGTGCCACACACACTGCTACTGCCTTTGCCATTCTCAGAATAGCATTAATTTATTTTCAAGGGACATATTTATTTATTTATTATTTTAACTATAAGTTATCTTGAAAACAGCAGGCTATTGTAGGCCTACAAGCTTTATTTCTTTGTATTTTCAATGCTACATTATTTTTATGTTTTAAATTGAGAAATAGGCTAGATGAAATATAATGGTCGGAATAGGGAATTTGCCTTATGTAGCACAAATGTCGATAGGCTAATCATGATGTGTAGCCTGTTAATTTATTTTCAACAAGGCTATTTGCATAAAAAAAAATTAAGAAAATGTTTCAATAGGCTAGCTTCAAGGTGAGGTGATTCAGATTATTCCAGAAATGAGTACTAGACAGGACCTGTCTATATTAGATCTTAGTGTTTATTGTTTTTTATTGAAATCCATGTGTTTTTCTTCAATAGTTTACATAGCTTGTGTCTCCAAATTATTACAGGAAATTGTTATAGGCAGGACACATGACACAGAATTAATCAGATTTCGCCTCTCAAAGTGCACCAGATTGATGCATATAACTTTAAAAGGATAAGGTTTTCTTCTGCAGGGGCATGCCCCCAGACCCCCCTAGAAGGTCCATTCTCACCCAGCAGGATCTAAAAATCCTGTGAGAAACACCACATGTACAAACTTACTGAATGTGAAAGCATAACCCTGTGCCCTCATTTTTAACGGGCTGTCAAACGAGGCTCATCCCAAATGGGGTTCGTTTTGATACATTTATTCTAGAAATTTGGTACGCACGCGGCGCGCATACTCTTTATCAGCTCTTACCACCGGGCCTAAATCGAATTCTAGGGGAAACACTGGACAGTACCCATCCAGCACATCACCAGAATACCAGTCAGTTTTTTTTATTACCTTTATTTATACAGGTAAATCCCATTGATACCGGAGAGTCTTTTTCAAGCGAGACCTGTTCCCGATTTACACGTTCTGGTGTTCAGGTGGCCACAATAAAATGCCACTCAAAGGCATACCTGTGCAAAATTCATGCTGTCTAATCAACATCTTGATATGCCACACCTGCCACAGGCCACAATCATTGCTCGTGGTGTGCTTTCTATGCGGGCGGAAAGTTATTCACACTTTGGGGGCGGAGCCACTGGACTTTGATTGACAGCTCTCTGGGAGCCTGGGGTTGCCAGGTTGATGTTTTCATGTACTGTTGGCAATACGAGGGAAAGTAGCTGCATGGACAGGCTATGATTTTTTCATGAAGACACATGATCAGCGAGTGGTTTGGGGAGCGGTTGATTTGCTTTGCAGCAGAGCACACGTTTAAAAAACAATTGCGATCATGCAAATTTGATCGTGGGAAGCTCATATTGTGATCGTGATAAAAATTTGATTAATTGTGCAGCCCTAGCTATGGTGGTATCCAAAGTTCCAGAGGGCTCTGCTTTGTAGTCCTCCTGACAGTAGTACAAGACAAGTATAAACCAGTCTTCATAAGGAATTCATCACTATCTGGAAAATTCAAAAACATTCATCCCCATGCAAAAATAAATGAATACCGTACTTCGCCGTGAAACTGTCAATTTAAAAAAAATACCATATAGTTTTTTTGTCATAACGCCCAGCACAAATAGAAACTGAAGACTTGGAAAGCTGTGGAGATTATGTGGAGGTTTTTTTCTCCTCCTTTTTGGCTCATTTGTGATGTTTAATAGATAAAGATATATTGTGTTTTCTGGGCTTTCACGTTAATCTAACGACAATCCAGACGAGAGAGACGTTTTCCTACATCAAACCTAGTAAGGAAACATAGGCATGCAAGTATGAAAATACATGTGACACATAAACTCCGTTACCAGGAGTCCCAAAGATCAAATTCTTATCCATTTCACATTTGACTTGAAGGGAAGAAACCGGTTGTAACTGGTTAAAACTGGTTCTAGCTGCTTGGTACGGTTTAAAAACTAAAGATAATTTGTAGGTATGTTTTTTTTCCATCGTCAAAATAATTTTAAAAAAAAGACAGGAAGAGAGCAAACACTCGCGAATTGATTTACAATCAAAAAGAAAAACTTTAGTTTTTACATTACAGACAAACTGGTCTCTCATTTAGTACACACTGATGGTCACGCTGATCAAACCATTTTGATATTTATAAATATGATAATTGCATTCACACCAGTAAAAATTAAGTTCCATTATCAATTTTAAAAAAGACTGCAAAAAATGTAAGTATTTATGTTTTAGGATTCCTTTAGGTTGGTGCATACCGTAGGTTAGGGTTAGGTAAAATTAAATGGCTAATTTATCATCCTTGGTTTGTGATCATTTACAAAATATCTGGCATGATAACCATTAGCTCTCTACCAATGATCTAATATGGGAGATGCTACAAACGCTGCAAATAAAGGTGTTATACTCCCCATGTTTAATGAAAGCAGCACCAATTATGTGGTTTATTTAACCAATAATATCTGATCATGCCGAGGCAAAAAACGTATGCAAGTAGGTTTTCCATGCGCTTATGGCGGGTCATAGGCCAACAGCTGCAGATCACTGAATTACACATGGCAACAAATCTGTATAAACCAGGATTGAGAGCAGTGCAACTGCCGGACACAAACTTCTCTTCTTCTCCATATAAGGTACTATTGGAGGTCTCTTTTTGAATTATAATCCGGCAGAAGCTCAGAATTTCGAATTCATTAAAATGTTGAATAAAGGATTAATGATGCTAGCTCAGAACATTGTGGTAGCACTTTTAGGTTCAATATGAAATTGTGATCGATTGTATAGGAAGAGAGGTAATCAAATGTAGCTAAGCAAAAAAAAACTGACTAACAGGAAAAATGTAGGTGGAGCCTTTCAAGGCTGCTTCCTCTCGAGCAGAAAAAAAACGGTGTAATGAAGTACAAGTGCACCATGTGAGCACTGCCACTGGGTGAAGTGGGGGAGGGGAAACTAGAAACAGGGCTGTACCATGTTTTTAAAACCTTATAGCAAACTTGAATCAGCTCAGATTTAAATTGACTAAATTAAGTCCTTTAAAAAATTATTAAAGATAATATATCCAAATTCCCTTTGGATTGCCTTATGGCTCTCGGGTAAATTAAAGCAGAAACGTAATTGTTCACTTCTCTGTACAACAATTCCCCTTAAATCAAAAATATGCCGATTTTTTTCTCTTTTAGTAACCCACAGGACAGGGCAAATTGAAAAACTGTTAAACTCTTGTATTACCATTGAAATTAAGCCACACCCACATCCTAGGACAGTGTGGTGCATGGAAAAGTACCGGGCTGTACCACTTTAGACTAAAAGGGGTGTTCAAAAGCACAATGATGGGAATGCAGTAGTTTCCTCTACACTTTTGTTCATATGTTGTTCGTATGCTGTGCCACTTCAGCCCATATTTTGTGTTGATTTTCAGTTTGGGGATACTCTCTATTAACCTGCATTTAATGGCAGAAACATTTAAAAGAAGAAAACAATTCTTAATTAAAGTTCTACAAAGGTCAGTAATTAAATAGAGAAAGCTTATTTATCAGTTTTTTTATTAGTCGCATTACATATTATCTCAGGGAAACCAACTTCTCACCAAAATGTAATGTTGCCCCTCCCCCAAGGCATTACCTGCAGCATGCTGGATGTGCTTGCTACTCGTTTTAGCACCAACACAACATGGTCGCTTCACCGACTTGGTAAGGTGGTCATTTGTGACAAATACATCCAGGGCACAAGTTTATGTTTTCGGTTGCTATCTGGTAAAGTCACTGGTTTACATTGAAAAGTATTTGATTACTTGTATCAGACCATAGGAGGTGTGAAGGTATCTTTTACTCAAATTGACAAAGGACTGGGTCACTGTGTTCATTGTATGCTATGTTTTTAAGTACAAGCCTCCCTCAACCAAGTTACCACCACTACAGCATTAAATGAAGAACTATTCAGAATCCATATCCTTTGACATTTCATAAATGCAATTCACTAAATGCAAAAACTACAAGACTGCATTCACAAAGACAACCTTTCGGGGGGAGTCAGCAGCGTTATAATCGGTTTGTAAAAATACCCTAACTGTCATGAAATGTATATTTTTTAAAGGCTATTATTTAAATGTCACTGATATATTTTTCATTAGAATAGTATCCAAGCAAGTGTTTGCTAACGCGTTCATTTCTAAGCTGTCCCGCTACTGTCCACCAATCCACACACAAAAACAGAAGCTTTTTTGTAATTCATGAATAATTTTATATTTATATATATATTCATAAGACCAAGTTTCAAAAAACGTACCATCAATTTGCGTTTAAATCAAACAACAAGTGAGAACAGTTCACTAGCATGCTAGCTGCAATACCTCGACTCACCGACTCTTCGCGTCGCTGAGCGATGTTCCCGCGATTTCCAGTCGCGGTGTAGTGGACTGCCTCCTCCTCCTGTCTGGAGTCTTCCGGACCCAGGTGTGTACTCACACCGGGACGTGGAGTATTACTCCACCGTTATCAGCATACAATGAGGTAGAAGGGAGGACAACCGAGCTGTGTCACCAGAACAACTGTATAATGTGCTATCGCGGACTCAAACGACTGATCTCCTCCTTCAGTCGGGAATAGACTCCTCCTCTTTTCTTCCCCAAAAAAATCCACCACGAGTCTACGTCAGCGTTCGGAGGCGGTTGGTCGACAGATTCGTTGGCGTTGACCAACCGTCGCGGTATGAATGTTTTCTATAAATGTTCAGTCTTGCTACCTGCAGCAGTGTTTAAGTCGGTAGCTAAAGCCGGCAAGGTATGTATGACCAGCTCCAGGACGTGATAAATAAGTTTATGTGGATGTTCTGGTAGGACTAAGTGTTTGTGAGAAGCAGCTGCCCAAACTGCATGGAATGAATTGCAGCGCGGTCGAAAGAAGCTCACAGAGCCGACGGTTGGGAGTAGGGACAACGGGGGAGAGGAACATTAGCATGGAAGGGGAGGGGGAGGGAGGTGTGATTTGTCCACGGCAGACAGAAGACTGCGGGGCTGAGTGGGGGATGGGTTACACGGCGGAGGAGGAGGAGGAGTCAGCTGAACAACAGGCTGGAAAATGGTCTGAATTTATCGCCAGCATGGCACCATTATAGTGTTATTTGAAATATCCAATATATGCTTTTATATCCTGTGCGTGTTAAAATAGCCTATATGTGTAGGCCTGAGGGACTTTTAGTAGTTTGCGCTTCATTTGATAGTGATTTTCTTGAGAAAAAACAGTTGGCAAAAAATGGCCCACAAGCTGAGAAAACAGTCAAACCAAAGGTTAACGTGGGAATTACTTAGCCTATCCAAAGTAGGCGTGTAATGCAGTGTTTTATGCTACATAATAACCTAACACAAATCCTCTAGTCTAGTCTTTTTTTTTCTTTTGCTCTATGATTTTATGGATTTTCATGACAAGACACGGACACTTTTTTTATTCCTAGTCTCATAAAAATCCAAATCCGTCACTTTTTTGATCAATTTAGGCCTGAGATCTGTTAACATTAAACAGCATGATAGCCTACAGGTCAGCCATTTTGTTGACTCACTCGTGTGAGCTTGTATTTCCCCAGGAGGCCAGCAGAGGGGGAGTTTCAGAGATGTTTTTAGTCATGAGCGTTAAAATGTTCCTGTCCTCATGGTTAAACCACAACCTTCTGCAGTCTGTTTCATGGCTAGTCCCTGTGCAGGTTGAGTGTTCCTTCTCCAAAATTCATGTGATCTGGGGGAGGAGTTGATAGGCCTACTTCTTTTTGTCCTGTGCTTTTCTCTCCATACAGTCTAAACACCAGACAAGGTTTGCAGTGCAATAGTGAAAAACCTTCTGGTTAGGCAGGTCTCTTTTCGTCATCAACATGTGTGAACAAATCCAGCTTGGCAAAACAAAAGTGAACACTTGACACTTTTCAATATAAAAGAGCGCTCGCGGTTTTGGTAGCACACATGCACAGCACATGCTCAGTTAGGCAGCACACAAAGCAACATTTTTACAGCAATAACAATAATACAGCTGTAACAGTAATAATAAGCTCCACGTGTTGGTATAGTACATTATGAAAAACAGGTTGATCGCAATGGTTGAAGACATTTTAGCTCACAGGTTAAGATTCAGAATTACATCTATTGTTTTATACTTTAAAAGATAACGTTTTTACTTGCAGTTTTTCATGCTACATAAACACAAGAGACCTTGTAAAAGTCAAATCATCCATGGAGCAGATGAGCTTCGTAAGTTCCTTGTATGTTGTTTTGTTTATGTCCTTACACCCTTTTCCCACCAAAATTAGCGAGTCGTTTTTGATTGCGGATCGGCGCTTCTTTAAATAGACGATTCTCTCGTTTCCCACTGCCAGCAGACCCTCGCTCTGATCTCTAGCTGTGCAGTGAGATGAACAGAGAGAGAGAAGAGAGCTTTATTCTATGGTTTTACTTTTTACAGTGATCATTAGGCTACTGACTTTATTTTAAACTATAGCAGCCGACCCGCTGTCTGCGAGCGCCTTCGAGTTTTTTTTTCTTTTCTTTTTTTTTACTCATGGGTCGGAGCCTACTTTATGTTATAAACTAACAATATTCGTTGGAGCAAGTAAATTGGTGGTTTAAAGTCATGATATTAAGCTGAGACAGACTCCATGTTCTCTTCCCTTTCCAAACGGCTGGCATTATGAGCACTGCGGTGTTAGATAGTCAGCTTAATAAAGTCACTGAAGAAGACTATATCAAAGTTCAAATTCCAAACTATAAAAAGAAATATATATCTTTAATCTCTCTCTCTATCTGTGTCTTTTCTTGCCCCTATGGTCTGCATAATTGCGGCGCATCGAAATTGAAACCTAAAACTATGATCTGTCTGGTGGAGCAGTTATAATATAATAAATAGATTTGCTATTGTTACACACATGGCGTGATACGTCAGAAACTAGTGCATTGATGAGAGCTGCGCCGAGCGAGGTGAGAAACACCTGTGTACTGCAGGGTCAATTGACCCAGATCTAAATGCAGGGTGTTATCCTTGCCATTTGACAAAAAAGCCTGGTTGATGTGGGTTTTTTTGGTTAGTGGGAAAGGGGTAATACTCTTCATTTAATTTTTGCATTCCTTTTGAAAAATTTGGAGAAAAAAATATGTGGGCACTGGGCAGTGCTTTGATTTGAAAACACGTATCCTGAAACAAGCACTAAACAGTCAACTTTATCATGCCCGTGTTTACGTGCATATGTACGCGACGCATCTCACAGCTGAATGTGTGAGTCACACATCGGGACAACAACCATCCCTTTTAATGGCCCGTAGCAATATTCTTCTACTTCTTTTAGCAAACAGATACAAGGGGGGTATTTCTTAAACATTTTTCATCCGTGTTTTTGGCGGTTGGTTCAGTTAATAGTGCAACAACTGCTCGTAATTTCTGCTTTGCTACTTTGCTCCGGAGTCGGCTTTCAGCCCCTTACGACGACCCCGCCCACGTTCAGCAGGTACTATTTGCGGTGGAAAACGACCCGTGCTGCTACCAAACCAAGTTGAGTTGAGTTGAGTTGAGTTGAGTCGAGTCAAGCTACATGTGCGGTGGAAAAGCGCCAATAGACACAAAAAATAAGCTAATTTACCAGAAAACAACCTAGAGCAAGAGTTCCCCACTAGAACATCTGAGGTTGCAATTGTTCAAAATACAAAAATGACAATCATTTGGAAAGTGGGAAATCAGCTCCCCAGTAAAAAAAAGGGTCTTGCAATGCCCCTGCTCCTTGTATTAAGTGGTAAGTCATCGCTTACTGAACACCTCATTCAAGTCCATTAACATGTTAACCCTTATGCCCTGTTCGTGGAGATTTGTGTATCTGGGGTTGCATTTTTGAGATAATTTTGGCTGTGATTGTCCCCTAGCCATAAAATTTGGTAAGGAGGTGTGTTTTACAATGAAGTTTTGATATTCTGAGTTTCATCCATTTCCACTTCATTTTGTTACACTGGGTCTGTTCGTTACACGATTTGTACCATTGACTTCCATTATAACGAGATTTTTTCACCCCCACCTTTAAATTAAAGTGAAAAAATATTTTGACTGTAATTTCCCATTTCTCTGTAGCAAACTTAATAAAGTTATGTAAAAATAAGCTCTATAAAAAAATTGCCCCATTTTAGCCTCCCCCACTGACCTCTATGGTGACCTTTTACAACAAATAGGCATCCTTGTGTAATTCATGGCTGTAAACCAATTTAAAACAAATTAAAATCACTAAAATGGTTTTGATGTGTAGTTAGTGAACACCTCTTTTAGTCAGAATGGTTGAAGTGAACAAATATTTTCCAGGAGTCAGTCTGTGTGAACTCAAATCACAGACACTGAAATCCTTGTGTAAAAAGATGCTATTTCGTAAACTCATAAAAAGCCATAAAACCATTTTTTTTTTATTCCTTTGCCATAGCAAGATAAAATCAGAATTTATATAATGTTTTGCAGTCATTTTGAAGGCAAGGCATCACATTTGAGGTTTTAACTCATATCTAGTTGATTTATTTATTTCATATGGTCTCCAACTGAGGAACAAACTTGCCTAACGACTCAAACGAGAAAGAAATAGGAATTTTCATAATTTCTGTAAAACCTCAGGATTACTGGCCACTGCGACAAATATTCTAAAGAAAAATGTCAAAGGTGTTCTAAAATGCATAGTAGGGACTGCTATCTGCATGTCCATGACAAAATAAGATTGTGTGTGTGTGTGCGTGTGTGTGCTGGTGGGTGTGTGTGTGTGTTTGCATGTGTCATAGGCTATTAGGGCTGCAAATCTGTACCCCTTGTATTTCCCTCTTCTCATACACACACAAAAGCACACTTACACACACATGCACTTACACACACACACACACACACACACTTTCTCTCTCACACACTTTCTCTCTCACACACACACACACACATACACATACGCACAATGGACATTTTAGAACAAGTGACTGCCTTTCTGACTCGTGTCTTTCAAAGTCAATAGATCAAACACTTGTACACTCCCTCAACTTGTCAGAAGATATCAACATGACCCCAGTGCCCAACAACAGTTTTGGTGCAGCAAATTGCATTGTGTGAAAATGTAAACAAGGTGAGAAGGCAGGAGTTTTGTTTATGCAGATGGCTGCCCTAAGCTTATACTGTACATCCAGCACCAGAAAAGTACATTTCTAATGCGGCAGCCATGGACCAGAATATATGTTATGGCAAATCCTGCACCTAGCTCAGTGCTGACAACATCTCTGGCCGTTGCCCCGACCCAAAGGGGTCTGTGGTTGATTCCCATGGGGCCATGTTTGCAGGAAGCACTGAGGGGTATACTACAAAGCAAACTCAACAGAGCCCGGCTCTCTTTTTTTGATCTGGTTCAACATAACACATACCCTCGCTCAGAGCTAACCGGTATCACGAAGGCAGTTATCAACCTCTTATGTTGAACGAGAGTTTCAGCTTCAGGCTCTGTGCGCGTCCCCATGAGAGGGGGCGTTTGGCCGTCATTTGACTCTGCTTCCGCACAGACTGGACTGATCTTGTGCCGCTAACTTTACACAAACGGACTGATTGTGAGCAGCTGAGTAAAACAAAAGTGTGTCGCCAACTTCATTCAAGAGGAAGAGTTTGTCAGTCTGAATTATTACAGCAGAAAACAGAGAGCCGAAAAAAACTATTACTGCAAATAGGCTAAGGAGAGTGGAATGCTGCCAGCATGGAAATTATTTATTTATCTTGCCGATCGTTCTCGCAGTGCGTAACGTGACATTATAAAACAATGAAACGTTGAACTCGGATTTAAACACTATACCATTTAGCCTAATATATATATAGGCTACTTTGCTATATTTATAGCACTACGCCTATAGTCCCACACTTAAGAATGTAATTTAAGTCTGACACTGTCTCAAAATGAATAGCCTATGGAAAATCATTTAGTTTTGGGCCACATCATAATGAATACAATTTTGATTTAGACTATTAGCCTTTTATTTGAATCTTACAAATACCAATAGGCCTACATTAAAAAACCTGTAGTCTGGACAAATATGAATCTAGGCTACTGTGAGAAGCTTAACCTGCGAGTCTGCAACGATGTCCGAACTGTGACAGCTGTCACCTGTCACGTCCCAACTGTAATCGCTACTTATGAAAAGAAAGCCCACAGTGAAATAATGTTGCAAACTGTGATTTTATAGAACGCTTTATTAAGAGCCAGTGTGTGTAGATCGCCAGGTAAAATCATTTGAGAGGAGAGCATAGAGTGGCGCTGCATACAGTATAGGTGTGGGCTATTTTACATGTTCAATAACTGTATGCATGTGGCAAAAAGCCCCAGCGCGATGTTACAGTTCACTCTGCTGTAAGCCTAATGTCACGGCTTCGTTTCGTTCATTAACTTAGCCTACTGATCAATAAATTTAGATGTAACAGCTTCCTCAGTGAGAATGTAGCGCTCAGACAATATTGTCAGGTCCGCGGGATTTCTAAATGTGTAGTTTCCTTGAAGGGCAGCGCTCTAAGAGCCGAATTTAAGCTCAAACTCTGAAACAAAAACTGGTCGGAGCAGGTTAGCCGTGCAGCCTCTGTTACCACGGTGATCTAGCCAGGTAGAAAGAGAGCCACCTTTCGTGATACTGAAAACTCTGGCTTTAGACCGCTTTAGACTCAACAGACCTCGCTCAGCCCTTAATCTCGCTTCGTAGTATACCCCTCTGGTCTCCTGTGTGCACACCGTGCACTGACTGGCATAAGACACACACACATACCCATACACACATGATTTCCCCTCATTCTTGTCACTGGGGTTAAGGTGATGTCTGTGTTTTGTTGAAAGTTGTTAAAAATGCTGTTATTTCGCTCGGTGTAGTGGTTAGAGCGTCCCCTAGAGGCTCAGTCCTCACAGCAGACCAGGGTTCAAATCCAACACGTGGTCAGCCCCTGCATGTCATTCCCCTTCTGCCCCATTTCATCTCCTCCCTCTGCACTGTCAATAAGGCCTTGAAAAGCCAAAAAAATAAAAATAGATGTTATTTTGTAGTTTTAGTGATTGGTTTTTATCATAAAAACTCATATTTTGAAATAAAGACAGGTGATAAAATGGGTAAATTTTACTATTATCTTTCATTTTACCAAATTGCATTGTGTTTTCTGCAGTAAAATGGGAAATCAGAGGCAAAATAATATTTTCACTTTAATTTAAAGGGGGGGTGCCAAAAACTTTCGTTATAATGTAAGTCAATGGTAGAAATCCAGCTTTTTGATTCAATCTGACATTATACAAAAAGTATAAATGCACCAAAGTACATTTTTTCACACATCATTCAGATGGGTGAGCCGGTGATACTAATAATAATCAAAGTTAAAAATACATATATATTATTGAATTTTAGTGTATTTAAAGGGTTAATTTTTAATTGTGATTAATTAAATCACAACATACATTGAACAACAACCCCTTCATGAAAAAAATTTAAAAAAAAATTGGGAAAAAATATTGATCTTTTATAACTTTATTGCAGTTTAAATGTCAAAATACACAAAATGTACCGAACAGACCCAGTGTAACTTTTTTTGAACAGGGCATAAGGGTTAATCAGCAACAGTAGGGGTGTAACAAATACAGTGGAGGAAATGAGTATTTGATCCCTCACTGATTTTGTAAGTTTGCCCACTTACAATGAAATGAACGGTCTATAATTTTAAAGCTAGGTTTATTTTAACAGTGATAGACTAATAATATCAAAAAGAAAATCCAGAAAATCACATAAAAAAAGATAGAAATAATTTTGCATTTCATTGAGTGAAATAAGTATTTGATCCCCTATCAAAACATTGCTTAGTACTTGTTGGAGAAACCCTTGTTGGCAAGTACAGAGGTCAGTTTGCACACATCTCAGGAGGATATTTGGACCACTCTTTGCAGATCCTCTCCAAATCTTTAAAGAGGACCTATGATACTTTTCGACTTTTATGACCTATAAACGTTGTTTTAATGATTTATAGTCATGTTTAACCATACTAGAGTATCAAATAATTACGTACATGCATTTCGACGTATTCCCTGTTGACTGTCTGGGGTGGCTATGCAGAGCACTAAACACTATGGCAGCCGGTCGAGCCGAACTCGTTCAAATTTCCGGATAGTTTCTGTCACGCTCGGGTCGTTTCTGTCATGTTTCCAGGTATGGTAATGCTGCCGCTCAGGCAAGCTCCGGCTGCATGCCCCCACCTTCCTGAAAATTTCCCGCTGCTGGAAGGAAGGTAACCAATCACAACGGAGTGGGGTTTGCAGCAGGGGGGGGAGGGGCGGAGAAGCTCAAAGCAGTGTGTGCTCGCTAGGGTAAGAGGAAAACTGTATCCCATTACAGAGACCGCCCCCTTGGTAGGACGCGGTCTCGCGGTCTATGAAGGCTATAGCCTATGAAGGCCGATTCGAAGGCCGAACCAGGGCCGAACGAGCGTTGTTAAACGGGACAGTCTCCGCAGGTCTCCGTTTACGAGCATTTCCGGTTTGCGTAACAAGCCGTTACCTTGCGTGACGACTCACCGCTCCTGTGCTGCCTAGCAACCCTGATTGCTGCCAACGGAAACAGCCCTGTCAACGGAGGAAAAAAGAAAAAGAAGTTGCCTACCAGATGAAAAGGAAAAAAAAGTACAAGAAAAAAAGAAAGGAAGATAAAAGTTAAGAAGATGGAGCAACACGTTGCTGTTTTGTTATTTTTTATTTTATTGTATGCCATCTCTGAAAAAAACGCAATGAATCATGGGATATGTTGGGCTGCGAAGGATACATCTGATGCAGCCTTCAAAACCGTGAAACGAAGGCTGCATTTCACGGCTGCATATGAGGAGCCTTGCAAGGAGCCTTGCAAATGGAACAACCTTTGCGCGCCGCTATGACGCAATCTGTCTTCAAATGCAGCCTCCGTAGACCGCAACCCCTGAATCAAGGTACAGCCGAAGAATGTCCCGAAAATCTACATAGTTTTTTGTGATGTGATTCGTGTCAGGTTGCTCTATAGCAGTTTTTAAAGGGGACATATTATGCAAAAACTCGGGTTTAAATGTATATTTCCGAGGTCTACAAGAAAAGGTTTTAATGGTTTATTGTTCAAAACACCCATTAGTTTTCTACCATTTCCCATTTCAGGGCTGTACGCTTATTTTTTAAAGTGGTAGCACTGGTGCTAGCAAGCAAAAAAATTCAGTAGCACAAAAATAAATTTGGTAGCACACAAAGTATGATCGAAAACTTGCATGACCCTAACCCTTGCATTTAGCTCTAATTACCTTTGAGCATGTCTTCTTGGTTTTATTTGAGATTCTCAATGAATATGATATCCTAGTGTGCAGTAATAATTGTAGAAAAATTAATAGGGGTGCACTGATTGCAATTTAGACAAAAGAGTCTAACCTGCCAATGGCAATTTTTTTGCTGATTCAGAATTATTTCCCCCCATAGAACTATAAAAATAATGTCAATATCTATATATTTTTATAAACATATCATTATTATATTAGGCTAATAATAACAAATTTTTTAGAACATTTCATTCTTTTAATGAAAACCATACTTTAAAACATTGAACATATAGCCTATTAAATAAATTAGTAAACATATTTATACAATTTAGGCAAAGTTAAATAGGTTGTGTCAATCTTTGTTTAAATCATAGATAGTAAATAATAGGTTTAAATGTACTACTGTTGACTGCAGGGCTGTGAAGCGCTAACTTCCTGTTCTTACCTGCTTCAAAATAAAAGTCAACTCGCATTTGGCTAGTAATCGACTTTTATTGTGAAGGCGCACAGGAAATGTTCTGTTTGCACACGCACTAACTTGACTGCGTTAATGTAAAGAGAGTCGTCTCCTTCCTGTTTTAACCGTTGAAGTTAGACGCTACTGTATAATCGCCGCACGAGCACAGATCCCGAGCACACATCTTTCACCAGCCAAAGTGGAGGGTAGACTTAATAACTTACTCGCCAAAGACTACATTCACCCGCATTTGGAGAGTGTTAATGTAGAGCCCTCTAAGCAGTGTTGTGCATCGCTCCTCTGTGTCTCAAAGAGACAGCATCTGCTCATTAGCACTGGTGCGACTGGACTTGTATTCATCATCGCACGTGATCAATTTCAGTAGCAAATGCGATCAAAACTGTCGCACTGTACAGCCCTGCATTTCTTTATCGCCTTTTCCAGCCTCTTCTGCTCTCTATCTCAAAAGGTTGGTATTGACATCTACCCCCCTTCGCAAAAATCCTAGTCTGCTCTGACTGGTCAGATCTACATGGGCGTGCATGCACAGCCCTGCTCATTTACTCTATACCAACCTATATGGGCATGGCACACGCCCAGCTGTCAGTTTTGTTTACTTTTGGCCAATGCAGCATGGAGATCGATGTTACCATGTTTAGCTTCATTTCTACAGCAAATGTCAGCACACTTACCACTTCTAAACCAAAAGCTTTACAACTGAACCTGGTCAGGCAGGAGTCTGAGCTGAAAACTGAAAATTGCATCAAGATTTCTGGTTTCCCTGACATTATCCTCAGGTAAATACAGTTTAAATATGTCACAGTCAATAACAGAATATGAGCTAAGTATTTATGCAAAAACCTCCTAACTTGTACAATACAACGTTTTATGTATGTCTCTACAGGCTAAACTGGGGAATGATCTACAACCCAGTGGAGTGAAAAAGCTTTGGTTGTGAAGCCATGCTGAGGTAACGTGTAAACATGTACAGTAACGAGGCAGGAAAGGAATGTATCATGTCAAGATTCACTGGAAAGGCATTATCTTTTGTAAAAAAAAGTATAGAAATAATTAGTCAGAGCTGCAAATTATCTGACACCCTTTCAATATCTAGTAGATAATGTATAATTTGTATTGTGATCACTCATTTATAATAAAGTTTTACTTTTAAAATATGTATTGTGTTGCTAACTGTCACTGTTTGCTTCGTGTAGTAAAGGATTACTTGAAACTCACATTTTCTAGGATGTTGGACTAGTTTTCTGACCGATCTACATGCATTGACTTATATGTTTTTTAATTCAACCCTTTATCTCTCTTCTTATAAAACAGTATCATTACATTTTAAAAAGACCAAAACCATACAGTTTATTCATAGCCAGTGAAATGGAAATATAAAGTGTACATATCAAACAGAAGCAAAGCCATAACTTGTATGTAACTGTCCAGTTGTTGCTGGTGGGCCCTGAAGAAGACCACCTGTCCCACCCAGTGAACAGTCTCCTCTGATGGAACAGATAGTGTGGTCTTTCAGGTCACTCATATCTGTAAAACATGAAACATCCAATGTTATATCATGTAGCCTAGCTGAAATATACATAATACATCTGTAGTTATGGCAAAGCTACAAACTAATGAAAATATATTTTTTCTTCCATTATTAAAAAGATAGGCTACTAATAAGTTCAGTATAGCCCTTGCTCAAGAAGCAACGAGTTCTGAGTGATACTGTGTGCTTTTTGAAATATAATGGACAGGAAACAAACAGCAGCAGAGGCAACTTACAGTAGGCTATTCCTGTCTATTATATTGTACATTACACTGGAGATGTAATATGCCTACTGTTGCATGTACCACGACTGCTTGCATAACACACTGTCAACAACAAACAATTCAGTTTCCAACACACCATATAGTTTCCCCGTCTGTTTTTCACACAGGGGCTGTCATGGACAGACTCACAGATCTAACCGTTAGCATAAAGCTAACGGTTAAGCTAGCGGACGCTAACGCTAACTACTTAACCCTGCGGCATTATCTCGTTTCAGTCGGCGTTGGTTATTATAGGAGGGATAAATCAAAGCGCATTACACACATTGAATTCATAAACGGACAGATTTGTTTTTTAAATAGGACTACTTACATTTCCAGAGGAGAGATGGTGTCTCTCAGTCTTCCAGGCACAATCTCCTCCACACTCCAGTATAACGGCAGATCACACTAGATTGCCAACCTTTGCTGGGCATAGCCTAACAAAAAATGAAGTAAATCCATTCAGCCCCGGTCTGCTTCGAGGCTGGGGTGTGATGGTAGCTTGAGGATGAGCTAACACTGCAGCTTGCTTCTGCTCTGTTGTTGCATTAGCAGGTGCAGTTCCAGGTGTGTGTGGTTACCAACTGGGGCGTCTTGATTTGCCAGTCAACTGCCGGGTTTCTGGCGAGCTTTCCCGTGGGAGTATTTATGTTAATGAAAACCGACCAATTTCGTCATCAGTCGGTGTTTTTTGGAACAGACCTTCAAATCCCCCCTTTTTCGAAATAAGCATCCCAGAAGAAACTGACATATTTGTCTTTTTGAAGCTTGTGTGTGCTGTTAGGGACCCCAATAACCTAAAAAGTGTGCCCAAACACCGGCAATGTTTGGTTTTTCATAATATGTCCCTTAAACAAGAAATGAAGACCAGAAAAGTAGTATAATAGGATCCCTTTAAGGTTTTGAAGCTGTCGCTTGAGCTTCAGCTCCCTCCACAGATCTATTGTATTAAGGTCCGGATACTGGCTAGGCCACTCCATGACCTTAATGTGCTTCTTCTTGAGCCACTCCTTTGTTGCCTTTGCTGTATTTTTAGGGTCATTGACGTGCTGGAAGACCCATCCACGATCCATTTTTACGGACCTGGCTGAGAGAAAGAGGTTGTCACCCAGTATTTCATGGTACATGACCCCATCCATATTTCCCTCGATGCAGTGAAGTCCACCTGTCCCCTTAGCAGAGAAACACCCCCAAAGCATAATGCTTCAATAATGCCGTAAATAGCGTCAAGATGAAGTAAATATGCCAAATGTACAGGCTTTTTTTAATTGCGGTTCGGAACTTGTATTTTATGTATAGGAGACCTTGGTTTCCAGCAGTGTTTTCTTTTCTATATTGAAAAATACCAGCTGCAATTGAAGTTAATGCTGGACAGGTTTTTTCTTTTTTTTCCTCTAAACTGAGAACTGTACCGTACAGAACCGAACTGTACCAATGCTCCCTTTCATACACACCACTGTGAACTATTCAAACTGGTGGACTGGCCCTCCCTCCAAACCCGCCGATTCCGACATTGGCTCTAGTTTATTTATAAGACACAGACACTCCTGGGCAAGACCCCGTCTTACCTTTCCTCCCTTCTCCATCACTCCAGAAGCTCTTACCGCACAAGATCATCTGAGCTTATCAAACTCACTAACCCACTCACCAGGACTACCTTCGGCCGAAACTCCTTTCATTTTGCAGAAGCTTTTGACTGGAACCACATTCAAGACACCCTCAAACTTACAGCGTTTACTTCACAGTCTGCATTCAAGCAGAAACTTCACACTGTTTTAGTAGACCCCCCCTGCTCCTGTTGATTCCACCATTTCTCACTTGCATACACCCTTCATACACAATATATTATTGACACATCTTAATTTTTCCACCCAGACACACGTATCTGCTGGCTTACACACGTACATGCACGCACGCACACATCCCTTTCATTTTTATGTTGTCTCTTATTTATTACACCCTGACCAGACCTCTACACCCGTCCCCTGACTAGTTTTAGTGCATTTGTGGTTTTTTTTTGTGTTTTTTGTTTTTGTTTTTTCATTAGTATATCCGTTATATATTTGCCTAATGTGAGTCATGCTTGTGTATTTGTTATTTGTGCCTTTATTCCTAGTGGGGCCTCTTGGACCAGATCAATATTGTAAATAAGAAACTGTTCTTAATGTTTTATCTGGAAAAATAAAGGTTAAATAAAATAAATAAATAACCATGACTTCAAAACCGAGGTGTGTACCGAACCATGACTATTGTGAACCGTTACACCCCTAGTAACTACAACAGCAGCCCACAAACCAACGTTTTTTTATCGCTTAGTATTTTCAGCGGGCAATGCACCAGTGATCACTCACAGGTCCCCAAAGGGTAACGCTTTATATTAAGGTTCTTGTTATAAGCCTTAGTTAATAGGTAATAAGGACCTTATAAGATGCTTATTAACATTATAAGATGCTTATTAACATCAGTTTGTGTTAATAAGACTATATTTAAGTGTTAATAATAACAACACAATAAACATGTTTACTGTGTGATTATAAGACTTTTATAAGCACTTATAAGAATCTTCTTAACTATTAATTTATTGCTTAATAGCATTAATAAAAGCCCTATGAGTTTCTGATAGCTGTTAATAAAAGCATTACAAATCCATCTATTGAGTCTTACTAACTTGCCTATTATGTCATAGTTAAACCTTTACTAAGGATTGTTTGTTGCTTTATGAAGGTGAACACACCTTTATTATTTGTTTATTAGCAGTTAACTATGTTCTAAGAACGATGCTTATTAAGGTTAATAAGTCCTTTATTAAACAGGTAATAATGCATTTATATGCTCTAAGAACAATGCTTATTAAGGTTAATAAGTCCTTTATTAAACAGGTAATAATGCATTTTGAAGGTACCTGATCTAAAGCGAGAACAATGCTTATTAAGGCCAATAAGACCTTTATTAAACAGGTAATAATGCATTTTGAAGGTACCTGATCTAAAGCGAGAACAATGCTTATTAAGTCCAATAAGTCCTTTATTAAACAGGTAATAATGCATTTTGAAGGTACCTGATCTAAAGCGAGAACAATGCTTATTAAGTCCAATAAGTCCTTTATTAAACAGGTAATAATGCATTTTGAAGGTACCGGATCTAAAGCGAGAACAATGCTTATTAAGGTTAATAAGTCCTTTATTAAACAGGTAATAATGCATTTTGAAGGTACCGGATCTAAAGCGAGAACAATGCTTATTAAGGTTAATAAATCCTTTAATATACACTTTTTAACAGTTAATAAGTACTATATCTTGTCAAGGTGGATACAATGTGAATTAAAAAAACTACATGTAAATACAATGTTACAGAGGTGAAGCGCAAAAACTTACTTTTAAAGAAAAAAAAACACTTAACAACTGTGCAATTGTAAACATGTTTGTTTGTTTCCCAGAACTTTCATGAACAACATTTTACTAAATGTAAAAAAATAAATACCTTTGTAAAATAAAAATGCTGCCTGACATCAATTCAAGTGTCCAATGATTAAGACTATTAATTTAAAATATTAAATGAACAAGAACAATAAAACAATTAAACGAGTAGAGCAAAAAAAACTTCCATCAAACAATAATAAAAAAAAAAACTCTGTTGTAGGTAAAACAATATAAAACGACGTGGGGTTGTATGAGTTGCTTCTGCATATTGAATCTGTAACCTTATGGAGATGGCAATCCTCACTATAAGAATTTGGGCGAGATGTTGCTGTATCAGAAGTCAGCATTATACTGTTGCAGATAGGACAAGCAGAAAACCACATACAACTAATAGATGCTAACCCAGTGGTTCTCAAACTTTTTTTGTCATTCCCCACTTTGGAGGTGGGAATATTTTCAAGTCCCACCGTTCCCCGATTGTGTCAACAAAATAGTAAGAAAATTGGTCAGGCTTAAATGTTTAAAATGTATTGAAATAAAATCAAGTAATACAATTCAAAAATAGATCATTTTATATACAGTATGTGGTAAAAAAAAAAAAAGCCTTCTTCTGCTGGCCCCCTCTGCAATGCTGACTTCTGCTATACTTCCTCTTCCTCTTCCCATCGTCTGAGGAGGGGTCAGAGGAGTCAGAAGACAACGGACTTGACTCTGAGTCGGGCTTTTCCTTAGCCTCAGGGGAAGGTTGAGTCAGGCTGGTCTTTCTTGTTACTGTATAAAGACAACACAAAGAAACATTGATCACAATTAGACAGATAGCAGACAGGTTACACTAAGCATTTAAGTCATTTGGACATGGAATCTGCAAAAAGGGGTGCAGTATCAAAGTAAATATAGTCTGTAATGGTGAAAATTGTTCGAAAAGAGTAAATATTTTCTTTCATTCAGATAGTTGTCCCTTCAAGAAATAAATCTCTCTCCGTTGTCAGGTCTTTTATTTTTACATCCTGGCATTCTAATTTAAACATGGCCAGCTCATGTTTATATTTCTGTAGACCCAGTTTGGCAGTTGGGACAATTTGGGCAGCATCTGGGTCAGCACAGAAATAACCATTTAGCATTACTTAGCCCCTTCCTGACAAGCTAGCATGACACAACTGTTAATAGATAGTTTGGTTGCAGTTTTTATGATAGTGTAAGCTAAACGTTAGCTCAAAAAGGAAGCTCACCAAAGCTTCTGAAAGAAAGTAATGTAAGCTAGGCAAACAACTAGCAAGCTAGAACCAGCTAACGTTACTATAACATTACATTCTTAAACTTACCAGAAGAGTCATCCTCCAGTTCGGACCTCACCCTCTTATTTTTCATAGACCTGATTTGGGGTGCTGACCGTGCTGACGACTCCGACATGTTCTCCTTACTTTCGTGAAACACTTTGTCAAGCATGGCCGTCAATCTGGCGTCAAGCCATCAGCGACTTGCATACGCGGAACTTCCGGTTTTACAACTACCTTCAAAATAAAAGCCCTTTAAGGATCTGATTTGAGCAAACCGATCATACGAGTCATATTCATCATAGATTGTGAAAAATATACTACGTTCTCTGGGCATCTAATTTTAACACTCACTCAACATGTGTGTGCGCACACATAGAGGTGAAATAATCACTTCAGAGCAAAAACAAATATATTATGCACTCATTATGCTACATGCCAAAAGACAACATTTTGGAAAGAGGGATGAAAATCAGTGACTTTAGCCAACTAAGATATGGCGCTGCAAACCAAACTCAGAAAACTTATTTTTGAAGGTACTTCAACAAGAAAAACATTAAAGCTAATCAAATACCTTCACCGCTCTAACATTGTATTTACATGTCGTTTTTCTAATTCTCATTGTATCCTCCTTGACAAGATATAGTACTTATTAACTGTTAAAAAGTGTTTAATAAAGGACTTATTAACCTTAATAAGCATTGTTCATAGAGCATAGTTAACTGCTATTAATTGATTAATAAAGATGTGTTTACCTTCATAAAGCAACAAACAATGCTTAGTAAAGGTTTAACAATGACATAATAGGCAAGTTAGTAAGACTCAATAAATAGGTTTGTAACGCTTTTATTAACAGCTATCAGAAACTCATAAGACTTTTATTAATGCTATTAAGCAATAAATTAATAGTTAAGAAGTGTCTTATAAGTGCTTATAAAAGTCTTATAATCACACTGTCAACATGTTTATTATGTTATTATTAACACTAATATATAGTCTTATTAACACAAATTAATGTTAATAAGCATCTAATAAGGTCCTTATTACCTATTAACTAAGGCTTATAACAAGAACCTTAATATAAAGCGTTACCGATTAAAAATATGGGTTATTTGTTTTGATATTATATGTGTCGAAAGCTTGATTGAAAACGGGTCCAAATTGTCCTCTCCCATGTACTTCTTGGGGTTGATGGCGAGGAGCGCATCTACAACAACACTTGTGGGAAGAAGATCAAGGCTGAAAATAGGAGTTTGAGAGACAGGCGGTACGTTACTACTGGTTGTAGAAGGTGTACATCCTCCATTCTGAAAGAGTTGACCAGCAGCTATAAAATGTTTATTAAAAGCTAAGCCTATCTCTTTTTTATAATTGAGAGTGTGACCATTTAATTTGATCTGAGTGGGAACTGTGCTAGAATTGTTTTTATTATAGTTCACAGCTTTCCAAAATAGTGCAGGGTTAGAGTAGCAGTCGGAGATTAATTCAAGGTAATATTCGGATTTGGCTTTCCTGACCATGGCTGTGCACTTATTCCTAAATTGTCTAAAAATAGTCCAATTGGTATTATCTCCAGAGCGTCTAGCTAGAGACCATGCTTTATTTCTTTCGGAAAATAAATCAGACAGTTCACTTGAAAACCAGGGGTTTGATCTACTTTTTACTCTATGCTTTTTAAGGGGCGCATGCTTGTTTATAATTGAGGTGAAAGTATTGATGAAATAGTCTTAAGGCTAACTCAACATCCAAAATTTCCGTAGTGAGTTGAATGTCACTATGACGGAGATCACTTAAAAAGGCTTGCTCATTAAAACCTTTAAAATTACACTTAATTATGATTTTAGGTTGAGATCTTTTTAAATGAATACTTCTGATACAGGCCACTAGGCAGTGATCACTAATCCCAAGATCAAAAACACCAGCTGAGACTATTTTATTTATTTTATTTGATAGGATTAAATCGATTAAAGTTGATTTTGCTGGGTTTTTTAGATTGGGTCTTGTGGGCTCAGTTATTAATTGTGTAAGATTAACGTTGCTACAGATTTCTTTGAAAGGTTCAGAGGCACCAGAAAGCCAATCAACGTTAAAATCACCCATCACAATTACCTCTCTATTTACATAACTGGAGAGCATATGTGTTAGATCGTTTAAGGAGCTAGTTACAGCTGAAGGGGGCCTATACACACCAATTACAACAAAAGAATCATTTGACGATAAAGATAATTCTAGCGCGATAAATTCAAAACAATTTGGAACAGAGACAGCATGTAAAAGTGTTACAGAATAACATGATTTAACATAGACAGCCACTCCCCCACCCCTTGCGTTTCTGTCTATTCTGAATAAGTTATAATCATTAATTGCCACAATAGAGTCATCTGTACTCTTCTTTAACCAGGATTCAGTCAGAAACAAAACATCTGGGTCTGCCTGGGACACTAAAATCTTTACGTGGTCTAATTTATCATGCTGCAATAAACTTCTAATATTTAGATGAAGAAAACCCAAGCCCTTTCTTGATTTGAGAATTTGTGGGGAATTTAGTTTAGAGCTAGGAAGCATGGCTTGTTTTTCAGGGTCATACAATACAGGTTTGTGCCTGTAGAGGGATCCAGCGTTAGAAGCAGCAGATGGATGGGTCATCGGAGGTGAGAGAGGGCAGTCAGGTGTGATGTCCAGAGCTGGAGGAAGGTTTGCAGCACAGATGGAAGGGGAGTATAATTCATGTTGAGCAGGACTCCCGGGGGGTCTTTTTTAATGGAGGTTCTTCTGATGGGGTCATGCTGTGGTAAATATCAGTCCAAATTAAATGCAATGTGCTGAATGAAGTTATTGGTTAATTCTCTTACACCTTTGGTGTTGGGATGGAGGCTGTCAGATTTAAAGAGCTCGTGTCTGGTCCAAAAAGAGTCAAAGTTGCTGATGAAGCCCAGCATGTTTGAAGAGCAGAAGGACTTCAGCCAGTCATGAAGACTCAGGAGGCGACTGAAGCGCTCTGGGCTTTTAGACAGAGTGGGGGTGGGGCCGGAAAAAATGCAGGTTTTTCCCAAACTCTGCAGGGTGATGGACAAACTCTCTAATTGAGCATAGAGTGTACACGATTGTTTGTTCATTATATCATTTGTCCCAATGTGTAAGATGACAGTGTGGGCTGTAGGGTGGCGGTCGATGAGGGCAGGTGATAGCTCTATGATGTCACATACCTTTCCTCCAGAAAGGCAATAGGTGAAGGCACCAGGTAGGTGAAAGGCGGCGATCCTGGCGTTTACCCTGGGGAGTGGACTGGGAACTTGAACGCCTCTGAGTCAACAAGGAGCGGGTTGGGACTGGCGACTCGGTTTGGGAGAATGCAGCGCCAGCCGCAGGCTCAGCAGCCCCATCTAGCTCCTCCAGCGGAGCAAAATAATTGTGCAACAGCACGGGACCTGGCGAGTGAAGAGGGGAAATTCGTCTGCCCTTCTTGACGACAGACGACCATGAAGCGCTGGAAGGTGGAGCAGAAACCGGAGGGACAGAAACGCCGCTAGCCGACGGCTGAGAGCTCCGGAGTGGAAAATGCTCCAGCACGGCCATCCGGGAAACCAGAGAGGACTGCCGCTGAAGGACTTGGTGAATAAGGCTCTCAATAGACTGAAGCTCAGCCTTCAGGATAGAAAGCTCCGGATCTGCCTGGGTGAGTGGGGTCATCCTTTTTTAAATTAAAATTTTAAAGAAAAGGAAACTGTTTGGCTAGCGCTATTGGGTTAGCACCGGCTAGCATGGAGCAACAGCTTTCATCACTCCGTACCCGAACGGGACGCACTCTGAGGCGGTCGCGGAACGCTGGACTCACCGCTGAAAGTTCAAGTGATAAAATAATCCGCATTAGCTGACCATTTCAAACAGGATCACTTCCAAAAGTAAACTGGAGCCTCAGAGTCGAAACTGGGCGGTTAAATCTGGTCAAAACGTCTGAAAAGAGGACTTTTTGTCATTTTTGCTAACTATTGCGTTATAACAAAAGAAAAGTCGCGGCCGTTAATTAACCGTTCAGTGGACATGAATACCACAATTGAGAAAAGTCACATATTTAGGCACTGTTTGCCTACCATATTCAGCCAATAATCGAGCCCGACGAGAAAGAGAGGAAAAAGTAATTAAAATAAAAAGGGGCATGAAACGCACAGAGGATCAGTGCTCGGCCACAGGGATGTATATTAGTTTTAAAATAACTAGGCCTATACAGGGTTCAACATAACTTTTTTTTCCTACTGGCCCGTCTGGCCAGTGGATCTGAGTTTTACTGGCCCCTTGTATATTTTCACTGGCCCCAATAATTATAATAGTACAGTATAGAAGTTCCCTTTAGATTTGGTTATTTTTCTTTTAGTTAATGATATGAAATATTGATATTGCTCATACACATAATATAAAACCAGGAAAACATATTGAATTTGAAGCCTACAACTGAAAGTATGTGAAAGGAGTGGGCCAGTAGGCCTATTTCAAAGTCCAGTAGTTTGATGAGTTTGATTCTTGAATTTGGGCAGTTTAATGAATAGTTCACCTGTAATAAGAGGTGTTGTAGGCAGTGTTTATCACTTTCTCCATATGCAGTAGGGATGTGAATGTTTTCCACTCGAGCTCAAGTCGACTTTAAAGATAGAAATCCGAAAATCAGGGGGTTATGCCGTTTTTTTTTTTTGTGAGATGTCACTGTATGCAAGTTCACGTCTGGTTGTGAGTGCGCTGCAGGAGCGTCACTTCTGCATGAAGTGTCAGCTTCACATAAGCAGTGAAAAAATATGCAGGATAAGTTAAACGCTCGTCTAAGACTATGATGTTAAATCACCTTAGAAACACACAATGCCTAGTGCGAGCGAAGCAGCGTTTCACCGTGAGATTTCGCCAGTGAGCCGCCGCGCGGAAGAACTCCGCGGTTTGACTACTAAAATAATAACCGGGAATATTCTCCCCATTAGCGATGTCAATGGGGAAGGCTTCCGCGATCTGATTGCATGTCTCGAGCCTTAAAACACAGAGCCATGTTGGCAAACAAAATGCAACCCGGCTTGAGGAAGCAACATAAAACAGTCAAACAACGATGATATGTAAAAAGAACTGGGTTTATTGTACAAAAGGATCATCCAAAAAGGTGACTGGGAACCAAACTGTTGGCCCTGGCTGGAGAGACAGAGTGAATGAAGCCTCCAGGCTTAATAGGCAGCAGCAGGTGGCAGGTAACGAGCAGGAGGAGGAGGGGCTGAAGGAGGAGCTCCAAGAGCACTGCAACAGAGAACAGATCTACACGTAACACCTCCCCCCTTAAAACGGTTGCTATAGCAACCACCAAGTTACACAGGATACAAGTCACAACAAAATTAATAAAAGATGATACCACATAAATGGCAGGGATGTCCCCCACTGGAGACCGAAGGCAGGAATGTCCCCCACTGGAGACCGAAGGCAGGAATGTCCCCCACTGGAGACGGAAGGCACAGGAGGTCCCCCACTGGAGACGGAAGGCACAGGAGGTCCCCCACTGGAGACAGAAGGCACAGAATGTCCCCCACTGGAGACGGAAGGCACAGGAGGTCCCCCACTGGAGACAGAAGGCATAGGTTGTAAAGGAGCTAGGGGAATCTTCTGCTTGGGCTTACCAATAGCCTGGGATGTGTCTGAAAGTGCAGTAACAGAGTCCATTGTTTTCTTTAACTTACTACAAACCGCAACACAACCGGGAGACTTTTGGACGGGATGCTCAATGCCTGGTGTTACAACAACAGGCTTACTACGCTTTTGTTTCTTGCTCAAGACAGGGCAAACAGCAATAAGGTGACCGACCTTCCTGCAATAGAAACAAGCACACTCTAGGGGAGCCCTGAACCTTCTAGCTGTAAAGGCCTTGGGAGGAGGCTTTGAAACCCTTTTAACCACAGCCCTTCCCTTCTGCCCCCCATGGTCACTCTCAAAGCTTCTCTTGTGCAACACAAACTCATCTGCTAGGACAGCCGCTCTGTCCAGAGTAGTCACTCCTCGCTCAAAAAGATACACAAAAACATCGTTTGGCAGACAATATTTAAATTCCTCAAGCAACACTAGCTGTCTAAGATCGTCCTTAAGGTGAGAACACACCGGGCGCGTTGGGTGTGGTGGGCGCGTTGAAAAATCCTATTTTTGCATAGGGAACCATTGGTTTAGGCGCGAGGATCCGTTGGCCGCGGCAAAGCGTCGCTTTGGGCGCGTTACCAAAGCGTCAACGCGCCAGAAAAGCGTCAAAAAAAGATGAAAAAATTGAACTTTCAACGCTCCAGCGCGTGACGTTTAGCCGCGTTGGCCAATCAGCGGTGAGCTTGACCCGACGTGACTGGCAGAGAGACCGAGGACAGAAAAATCTGAGACAAAATGGAGGAGCAAATAATCACCGCTGTGTGTGCGAGACTGTGTCTCTATAAACACCGTGGAGGAAATGCGGCTGGCTGGTGATATGAAGCCGCTCGGGTGGGGAAAGTGAGCCAGGAGAATGGGCTTCCTGGTTAATTCAGTGAATATGTGTGGCTGTGCTTAAGCCGATAAACCAAGTTAGCACCGGTCGGATAGCGTTAGCTAACTCACCCGGTTGTGTGCGGCCACCACCTCCATATAATGAACCCAAACATAACGGCTAAATCCGGGGAACTTTCACAACGAGTACAGCGAAGCACCGGTGTTTATGCCTGCCCTATAGGCTATCTACGCCAGCCACGGTCCCGTCACAGCCAGGTAATGTAGGCTACTTGCCTTTATTTTCTACTGCCCTGTGCACAATGCTGCTGTAAATGTGTTTGGTATGGTGCTGCCTTGCTGTTTGTGTTCATTTCCGAGTGGCGTGAATCTGCAATGCTGTTTTAAGGCTATTTGTTCCGTTCACTTGCTGCTTATTTGTTTTTTGGCACAATTGTTGGCCGTGTAGTTGTTGTTTTTGTGTGGACATGAACGCT
Source organism: Ammodytes marinus (assembly GCF_949987685.1). Classification (NCBI taxonomy): domain Eukaryota; kingdom Metazoa; phylum Chordata; class Actinopteri; order Uranoscopiformes; family Ammodytidae; genus Ammodytes; species Ammodytes marinus. The sequence continues at coordinate 16,700,215 of NC_137235.1, forward strand.
GTTGTGTCGGGTCGGATCTGATCGCAGCCATGGTTGATTAGGGGAATAAATATATCGGGGGAGACTAGCTGCGTAGCTCCGTTCCTCGGACTCCCACAAAAGATAGAGCGCAGCGATGGGGATTATCTCAGCCATGGTTGATCAGCAATAGAAAAAGCAGGGGGAAATAAGTTTCGGGCGGGCTCATCTACGTAGGCCATGACGTAGGCGCGTTGCTTTTGGGCGCGTTGGACACATTTTTGACACAAAATGACCAAGCGCCAGATCGCCACACCGCCCGGTGTGTTCTCAGCTTTAGTTTCTGCCTTCTGGGATTTACACCAACTACTAAAGCTGATCTCCTTCTCTCTCGCAAACTCCACATAAGTTTGTCCCTCCAGCTTACCGAGGCCTCTAAACCGCTGGCGGTACGCTTCAGGAACAAGCTCGTAAGTTCTTAGAATAGCATTTTTAACTTTTTCATAGTCCTTGCAATCTTCAATGCTTAAAGCAATGTAAGCGTCAAGTGCTTTTCCCACTAAAACACTTTGCAAAAGCAATGCCCAGGCATGCAATGGCCAATCTGAAACGGAAGCCACACGTTCAAAATAAGCAAAATACTTCTCAACATATGGAGGTACTAGTCTAATGTTCCTCACCACATCAAACTGAGGAGAGCTCAGAGCTGCATACTTTAGTTCAAGTTCTTGAAGCAAACGTTCATGTTCTAAGTGCATCTGTGTTTCTTTAAGGAGACGCTTTGTTTGTTTGTCTTGCAACTCCTCCAAGGGCGCACTAATAAAGTCATCGAGTGGTGTCGGTGCTGCCATAGTAGATCATAGTAGAACTTTACTAACCACAACAAACAAAGGTACACAACCTTACACGAGGTTTCAACTTAAACCAGTACGCACAGTGTACACCTTTATCCAATACACAGCTAGTCACAAATCATCTCTACTAAATGTTTCTTGAAACCAAGATCACAGAAATAGGCCTAGAACTCCCATCAACTACTAAGTAGCACAAAATATTACCCATACAAAAACTATTACCAAAATAGAACCTGCTGGTAATCAAAACTAAGGCAACACAACCTCGGGATAACTAGCCTACAAAGTCAAGTTACACACCACCACTTGACAAATCCACAAGCTGCACGAATAAAGTTAGGATCCAGGACACGTTACCACAACTGTCCCCATAAAGCAATCACTAACTCAGCTAACATTGCAAATCAAATCACTGATGGGCACAGTGAGCAAGCCTCCGAGTGCAAAAGATCATCAAAGCAAGCCCCCTGGTACCTGCCTATCTTTAAACTAAACCTAACTGTCTTCTGAGGCGTACGGGGCTCGAAGCTCTAGACTTATCAACCAGTAAACGAACCAGCCCTGAAGCTCTAGGCCCCCACCCAGGATAGCCTTGAAAATAAAAAAGGCAAAATAACAAATAGTGCACTGATGGGAGGACAGATTGCTCTGCCCAGCTGGCACACTCCCTAACTAACCAGGGAGATCACTCACAACTTTAAATCAAAAGCACTCAGATACTATACTCACCATACTCACCATGAAAAGAGCTGCTCACAGCCACACTGCCAAACACCACCAAAGCATACAAAGTTTGTCTAGGGGACAAAGAGAAACAAATTAACTCAACAAAACTCAACCGGATTGATCCCGGCAAGGCCCCATATGTTACAAGCCGGCTCGAGGAAGCAACATAAAACAGTCAAACAACGATGATATGTAAAAAGAACTGGGTTTATTGTACAAAAGGATCATCCAAAAAGGTGACTGGGAACCAAACTGTTGGCCCTGGCTGGAGAGACAGAGTGAATGAAGCCTCCAGGCTTAATAGGCAGCAGCAGGTGGCAGGTAACGAGCAGGAGGAGGAGGGGCTGAAGGAGGAGCTCCAAGAGCACTGCAACAGAGAACAGATCTACACGAAACACATATGCAGTAGGGATGTGAATGTTTTCCACTCGAGCTCAAGTCGACTTTAAAGATAGAAATCCGAAAATCAGGGGGTTATGCCGTTTTTTTTTATGTGAGATGTCACTGTATGCAAGTTCACGTCTGGTCGTGAGTGCGCTGCAGGAGCGTCACTTCTGCATGAAGTGTCAGCTTCACATAAGCAGTGAAAAAATATGCAGCATAAGTTAAACGCTCGTCTAAGACTATGATGTTAAATCACCTTAGAAACACACAATGCCTAGTGCGAGCGAAGCAGCGTTTCACCGTGAGATTTCGCCAGTGAGCCGCCGCGCGGAAGAACTCCGCGGTTTGACTACTAAAATAATAACCGGGGATATTCTCCCCGTTAGCGATGTCAATGGGGAAGGCTTCCGCGATCTGATTGCATGTCTCGAGCCTTAAAACACAGCCATGTCGGCAAACAAAATGCGCGACTATAGGAACTGTACAGTGATCCACCTCCTCCCGTTAGTTTCTGTCTACAGCCGACACAATTACAATCACCTGAGACGCATTCACAGCGGTTAAATAAAGCCTCTCATTTGTATTACCATTAGCGCTTTGATGCAAATACTTTAACATTACGGCGGCAGCTAAAGGAAAAGCGCAGTTTTCACTTTTATTTTCTGCACCTCAACCTCTGCTTTGGGAAGAAAAAAAGGGGACAAAGTAAGTCGATTGACTTGTTGACTCGCGATCTTAATAAGTCGTTCACATCCCTAATATTGAGTTGGCTCTCTCGGTATTGTCCCGCTCGCGGATCGGAGGGTAGGCCTACAGCTCTGCCAACGGAGCGAGAGTGCACCCGCTTGTTGCTCCGCCTGTCAAAACGCCCACGCATAGTATGTCCACTGGCCTTTCATTAAAAAAAATATGATATATTATGTATATTATAATGAGTCTTAAATAAACACTGCTTTCATTACGACTCTCAGCACGCATTTCAATGAACCATGGTGTAGTCTACAAAAAGATACTGATCTGTGGTTGGCCGTTACTGGCCCGGGCGGGCCAGTGACTAGCCAATCAACTTTCCCTGCATATGATTTTACTGGCCCCGTTATACTTGGTTATGTCGAACCCTGCTATATAATAAATAGGGCTGTCAAGCGATTAAAAAAATTAATAAAATTAATTACAGGCTCTGTGATTAATTAATCTAAATTAATCGCATACTTTTATGACACTTTTATGCCTGTTTATAAACAGCTGTATAGCCTACTACAGTTTGTTTCTCTGTCTCTCTCTCTCTCTCTCGCGCGCGCTCGCTCTCCGTCTCTCGTAACTTCTGTCTCCTCCCCTCAGTCAGGTTTCCTCAGTCAGGTTTCTACATGAAAATTAGGAACTAGCGCCAAATTTTCTCAAAAAAACAAGCAGACTAAATGACGACTTTCCATCTCCCACAACTGAGCCGATTCATTCACCATCGTCGTCATAGGCAAAAATATTGACACACACACACGGGGCGGGTGTCCGTTTATGCGGAGACGAGACAGCTAGTAAACAAAATTGAGACACACGGAGGAAGATCGTGAGATACTGTTTTGAACCTATTGTTGCACCCACAAAATCAATATTGCACAGACACTGCGGAGAATAAAGTAAGATGTCTTCCTACCTTCATGCTTATTTGCCCGAAGTATCCCATAAACCGTCCATAGAGCCCTCGGCCCCTTCTCTCTTTACTTTTCTCCCTTTTACCCGTGCGGGCCGTGTCTGCAAGCTACAGGGTGCATCTGCGCACCACTTTTGCACCGGGTCAAAGGGCATTATAGAAGTGCGATTAATCTGCATACATTTTTTTAATCGCGTACATTTTTCTGTTATTAAGTAATCGAAATTAACGCGTTAATTTGACAGCCCTAATAATAAAATAAATTGATTTAAACAAAATAAAACTCAGGTATGTGTTTGATATTATCGTTAGTCTTAAAGAGGACCTATTATACTACTTTTCTGGTCTTAATTTCTTGTTTTACACTGCTATAGAGCAACCTGACACGAATCACATCACAAAAAACTATGGAGATTTTCGGGAAGCTCTTTCTCTTATTTTGGCGATCCAGCACATCCTGTCAACACTTGAGTGTGTGTGCTTCGGCAATCTCTGCTCCCTCCGCCTGTGCATCGGCCATCTCCGCTACCCTCCCCCCCTCCTGCAAACCCCACTCCGTTGTGATTGGTTACCTTCCTTCCGGTACACTTTCAGTGGCGGGAAGCGCGAGCATGGACCTATAAGGGCGCGAGGCAGACGCGAACAGGGAAGTGACAGCATTACCATACATGGAAACATCCGCGTGGTGACTTCACAAAGTTACATGCGACGTCACAAAGTTACAAAGGGTAGACCGCTTTGAAGACGTGACTTCTCGACTGGCTAGGATAGTGTTTAGTGCTCTGCACGGACACCCCAGACGGTCAGCAGGGAATACGTCGAAATGCATGTAAGTCATTATTTGATAATTTAGTATGGTTAAGCATGACTATGAATCATCATAACAACGTTTATAGGTCATAAAAGTCAAAAAGCATCATAGGTCCTCTTTAAGGGGTTGGCTCAAGCAAAATTACGTAAACACTGTCACACTCGCATGCACCACGCACGACGCAGGAGGAGCGGCATTAGTCGCGACCTAGTGTCCGCCTGTGCAGGCTCTTATTTCGGACACTTTTTCCTTGATGCCTCGGCAGGAGAACCAGGCTGACAGCCGCGCAACCTTAACACTTTACCGTTATTATACGGTATTAGTTATTGGGGGACGAGATCAGAAAATAAAGATGGTCAAATAACTCAAGGAAGTCCCCCGCTCGGAATATTGAATTAACCTTTTTTTAATTAAATAATCACTATCGCGTTTGCGGAAATAATATTAATCTCAAAAGGAATCTAGTTGTAGTCTTGCAATATGAGACCCCCCTGTCTTTTCAAAATCTCACTCTGACTGAAAACTAATGACTAGTTGTCTTCAGGTGTGAGTTGATTGTCTTCAGAGTGTTTCAGTCTTCAGTCTTTTCAAAGTCCTCTAGTGTAAACCCAGCATAAATTAATAAACACAAACATGTAGAGAGCCACTCAGACATATTTAAAACCCACTTAAGGCATTTCCAGAAATACTCCACCACTGCCCTCTTTTCCCTGTCGGAAATGTATAAACTGTGTCAAAACTATACGAGCGTCAGGGGTACTCAAGTGCATTTCCAGCAAAACTACTGGTTTTACTGGAAGTAACAAGTTTTTGCTTCTGGGTAGTTCTGAGCTGAAGTTGTCAAAATCCCATAATTATTTCTTTAGCAATTTGCTAACTTGTCTTGCAGCTGGTGAGTCTGCAACCGCACCATTTGTAAGTGTTGTGGTTTTATACACTCAACAAAAATATAAACGCAACACTTTTGTTTTTGCTCCCATTTTTCATGAGATGGACTTAAAGATCTAAAATTCATTCCAGATACACAATTGTACCATTTCTCTCAAACATTGTTCACAAATCTGTCTAAATGTGTGATAGTGAGCACTTCTGCTTTGCTGAGATAATCCATCCCACCTCACAGGTGTGCCACATCAAGATGCTGATCTGACATCATGATTAGTGCACAGGTGTGCCTTAGACTGTCCACAATAAAAGGCCACTCTGAAATGTGCATTTTTTTGCTTTATTGGGGGTCTGGGGACTCAGAACCAGTCAGTATCTGGTGTGACCACCATTTGCCTCATGCATTGCAACACATCTTCTTCGCATAGACTTTACCAGATTGTCAATTGTGGCCTGTGGACTGTTGGTCCACTCCTCTTCAATGGCTGTGCGAAGTTGCTGGAGACGGCTTATGGTGGAGAAATGAACATTCAATGCACGAGCAACAGATCTGGTTGACATTCCTGCTGTCAGCATGCCAATTGCACGCTCCCTCAATGCTTGTGGCATCTGTGGCATTTTGCTGTGAGACAAAACTGCACATTTCAGGGTGGCCTTTTATTGTGGACAGTCTAAGGCACACTTGTGCACTAATCATGATGTCAGATCAGCATCTTGATGTGGCACACCTGTGAGGTGGGATGGATTATCTCAGCAAAGCAGAAGTGCTCACTATCACACATTTAGACAGATTTGTGAACAATGTTTGAGAGAAATGGTACAATTGTGTATCTGGAATGAATTTTAGATCTTTAAGTCCATCTCATGAAAAATGGGAGCAAAAACAAAAGTGTTGTGTTTATATTTTTGTTGAGTGTATATGACCACAAGCTTCTTATGGGATTTGAAAAAAAAAAATTATTTACCACATAGGCCTCAAAACCTAATGACTCACCTGCGGGACTATCTGTATATAATTGTGAGAGGTTCACAAAACTGTGGTCGCAATCTGTGTGAACACTGCCTGATTTACTAGGACAACTGCTCATTAAGCTGTCAGCTCCTGGGACTGCCTTCTAGGCACACATGACCAACAGAAGCAGTTTCAAGTGGGACTAGGTCAATGCAGCCAATAGTGACTTTACAGTTCAGTGATGTTCAAGTTACATTTTCATGAACACAAACCAGCACTAGCCGTCCACTATTTGTTTGTGTTGAAGTACTCAATGTTGTGCCCATTAATAATAGCATTTGTTTCACTTTGATTTCTAATAATGAGTGTTTCTTATGTACCTCATTTTGATACTAAACTGTATTTATTTTATAATATAATTTGTAATATCCTTTACTACAAACGTCATTTTGGCCCCTGATTCTTCATTTGGTTCAAGTCAGTTAAATATTAGGTGTACTCTTACAATACTACAACTTCCACCATTGCTGCTAAAACCACTATAACTTCCAATAACAATAATACACAAATCACATATTTATTTGAGTATTCCGAGGGTAAATTTAAAATGTTCATTATACAAGACATCATTGTTATCATTGTTGAGACATTCATGAAAAGAAGGTCCTTCAAAAAGACATAGGAATGTGCTTTTATTAAATAAAGAATAAATTACAACAAGACATTAATGTATAAATAATTCAATATAACACTGAAACTTATATCTCAATGTGTCACAGCAACTTTGAGAAAAATGGTTATTAAATAAATGTACTTTGTGAGGTTCTACTGAGTCAAAGGGATGAGGGACTTGTGGATGAAGGGCCATCAGTTGAGTTACAGGAGTCAAGACAGCAGCACTATCCACTTACATATAGCAAATAAAGTTTACATCACACATTCAGAAATTGTTGATATGTCATTGTAAAGTTGCAGTTATATGTGAACTGATTGACTGTTGGCTAACAGACAATATGGATACAAGCATGCACATATCAACACTGTTCCTAACCTTTGCTTGTGATCTTTGACTGCACTAAATTCACAGACAACTATTATCAGTTTGTTGCAGACGTCAAACTTCATATAAAAATCGCACAAACGTGTATGATTGTATAAAATTATGATATAAATTAAAAGCAAAAATATTGATAGGTATTCATTGAACGATTTTAGTTTTGGCATATTTGTGCTGCTGAACTGCAGACAGTTAACAGCAGAATAATTGAGGAGTTACCGAAGAAAAACATAGTAAACATGTTATCAACTTTACAAAAAGGTTGATGAAACACATTAATGCATACCATTAAGGTAATATTATTAAAGTATCTTGTAAACTTTATCTGGAGAGTAATATTAATTATCACTGAATATAGTGGAGGACCCAAACGCTGTCAACATCCTCAGGAAATAAGCCTGGAATAAAAATTGTACATTAAAATCTCATTTGGAATGTTTGTAGACACAAAGCTGGTGCATGTGCCTTTTTCTGGTTCTGTACTGCCTCCTAGTGGTAAACAGAACGAATGTAATGTTAAAATGGCATTTACAGAAACACTGCAATTTGCAAACTTTGCATGGCATGACATCAAACACTGACTAAACCATTAGTTTTATATCTTCTAGAGGAGAAAATATAACTTTCATGAATAACCAATAAAAAAAACTTGATTGTAAGATTGATTTACACTATATATAAATTACTCCAGTAGAGAAAGCTTATATTCAAAATAAAATTATTCATGGCATTTTTGGTCAGTATCTCTTCAATTATAATGAAGTTATAAAATAAAATAAAATCCTTCTTGATTTTAGATAAAAAATTTGCACGTTTATCATTCAGCTGTGAAAATAAGTCACAAAAAAGTGTATCTGAATCGAGGAACCAAAAAGCAATATTTAATCAAACCACCGTTCTGTTTTATAGTTATCCTCTAGTGTCATTGCAAGGGCACAATCGGCCAATATAAGTGAGCGCAAATGACCTGCACCAAATGTCTTTCCTCTGTACTCACTGTGGTGTAACACGACATGCTGAGCTGTATTGTCCCGAAGTGTGTAGTTTTTGTGGACTGTTATGGTGAATGTCATGCACTTCGTGGACCCTTTAATTACACAAACACTGACACACACAGAATAGCATTCCATATGTGGCCGATGCTGCAGCTTTCTCTCATCCTAGTAAGCAGGTTTTTTGCATACAGACTTTTCTTAAATTGGAGAATCAAACATTAACAGGTCGCAGCAACATTAGAGAAATTGAATTTGTTGTCTTCTTGGGAATTGGTATAAAAGGAGACAGCACAGCTTGAAATGTTTGTCAAGCCCTTCTGACAGTTAAGCCACTGGGAACCCTTTCTCTGAATGAACAATTGCTGCTGAGAATTTTGATAAAGCAATTTGTGCAGAGACAATTGCAGAGCTGGCTCGCTCATCACGAACACACAGGGTTTATAATTTTAATATTTGGAACAAATTATTTCATTTGTCTGGATTCAGACATCAGTTGCTACAAAACACAACTTAAAATAACCTTCTGATAGACTTAGTAACTTGGCACTTTCTAAGTTTGCTCTAACTGGACACTGATAAATGACAACGCATTGGCAGTAGATTAAATGTTAATTTTTATAATGGCACTAAATCTCTGGATGGGACCATCCTCTTATTTAAATATTAATATGTAAATGATGGAATGAATTTGAAATTAAGCTAGTGGGGTTTGATATGTGAAGAAGAGTTTTGGAATCAGAAAAAAATATTAAATTACATTAATGTTTTTACAGATCTAAATGTTTTCCAAGCATGCAGCGATGCTGTGTTGACAATGATTAAAATACTCTGAAGATTCATCAATCAGCTTCATTGCACTGTTTTTTTAATTCTCACTCTGTGAGTGAACTTTTTTTGACTTATGGACTACAGGTTACTTTCTTGGGTGTCATTGGAGGATATGGGGGGCAGACCTCCATTCTCGTTCAGTCTCTTGGCTCGGTAGGTTTCATAGTGAATGTTCTGAGTGACCTCCTTCAAATCCTGGAGGTGAGACCTGAGAAAGACAAATACAAAATACATAAGGAATATCTTGGTTTGTATTTATTAGGGCCCGACCGATATATCGGCCGGCCGATTCAATCGGCCGATTATAGCCCAAAATCGGCAATCGGCAAAATGGCCGTTTTGTTCCTGTACACCTATCGACAGTAACAAGTATTTATATATATTTAAGTATATAAGTCAAAAAAGTAAATTTTCTCAATATATATTTTGGGGATAAAAAAATAAATAATAATCGGCCGATTTAATCGTTATCGTAATTTTTCTCTGACAATAATCGGCATCGGCACTCAAAAATCCACATCGGTCGGGCCCAGTGTTATTGTGTTATTTAAATCGTTGTAGTGGTCCTTAAGTCAGAGCTAAAATCCTGGGGCCGGTTGCACCAACTGGTCTTAACTAAGGCACTGTTCTCACGGTGAAAACGTGAGTTTTCCCGTTTTATTTTTTTTTAAAAACCCGTTCAGACACAATTTATCTGACATCTTCACCCGTACACATGTTTTCAGAGGAAACGGGACGAAATCGATGTAGTAAGCATGCCAGGCCAGCAGTTGGCGGTACAAGGTAGTAGTAAATAGCATTTCCGGTGCATCCGGTGTCGGCTGTAAGAATTGAATAAAAAGGCACGCCTGCGCAAGAACGATTCTTTTTCTCAGCTCTGTGAAAAACAACAACAAACATGGCGTGTCCGCTGGTTACAGCATTGGTGCAGCAATTCCATATTTTGCTGTAGGAGCGATTGTCGGCACGATAACAAACTCATCAGCAACAGCACAGCGAATACAGCTCGGTGATCCGCCATTGTTGTTGTTGTTTTCCAACTGGCGCACATGGACCTACAAAGACGGCGCATGACCATTTATCTCCAAACGCAATGCGCATGTGTGAGGGTGGAGCCGTGGCGTCAGCGTTACCAGGGGAAATGGTTTCGGTGTTTACAAGAAACCAAAACCGTTGTGTTTTCCAAAAAAACCTCCCTGGGAGGTGATCTCAAAAACTTGCGGTTTGATTGATTGATTGATTGATTGATTGATTCTTTTAATGACCACACAGCCAGGCTGGTGGAATTTGTTATCAGTACAGCTTGGTACAGGTTCCAACTTACAAAACATATAACACAGATGTACATACAGACATACACACTACACAATACATAAGGGCCATGCTTAATCCTCAGCGTTCAGAGTTCAGAAAGTTTATTGCAGTTGGGATGAAACTGTTTTTGAACCGGGTTGTTCGTAAGGCAATGTTCCTGTAACGCCTCCCAGAGGGCAGTAGCTGGAAGGCATAGTGTGCAGGGTGAGTGGGGTCGGAGATGATTTTCTGTGCTCTGCGTAGTGTCAGTTTGTGGTATAGTGAATCAAGGGACGGTAGGGGTGTGCCAATAATTTTGGATGCTGTGTTGATGATGCGTTGAAGTTTCTTCCGGGAGAGTGAGTTTAGACTGCCGAACCAGACTGTAATGGAGAAGGTGAGGATGCTTTCTACGATGGCTGTGTAGAAGCGGAGCAGAAGATGGGACCTTACCCTGAACTTCTTCAGCTGACGGAGATGGAAAAGTCTTTGCTGGGCTTTATTGTAGATGTGGTCTGCGTTTATTTTCCATTTGAGGTTATTGTTGATGTGGGTTCCGAGGAGTTTGAATGTGTCAGTGATGGAGATGAATTCACCTTTAATGAGCACAGGAGTTTTGGGGGATGGTTGGCGTCTTGGGTCGATGATGAGTTCCTTTGTTTTTGATGAGTTGAGTATGAGATCATGGTCTGTGCACCAGGTCACTGCTTGGTTGATCTGTGCACGGTATTCTGTTTCTTGGTTGTTGGTGATGAGTCCTATGATGGTTGAGTCGTCCGCGTACTTGTACAGGTTGACAGAGCTGTAGTGGGATGTGAGTTTGTTTGTGTAAAGGGAGAATAGCCAGGGTGAGAGAACACAGCCTTGGGGTGTGCCTGTACTGAGGAAGAGAGGGGAGGATGTGGTATTGTTGATCTTCACCTTCTGTTGCCTGTTCCAGAGAAAACTGTGAATCCAGTGACAGATGCATGGGTCGATGTTCATGTCCTGTAATGTATTGAATAGTTTGGCCGGGTTTATTGTTTTGAATGCAGAGCTGAAATCCATGAACAGGATGCGGGCATATGTGTTGGCGGACTCCAGGTGGTTCAGAATGTGATGAGTTGCTAAGATGACGGTGTCTTCAACTGACCTGTTGGCTCTGTATGCAAATTGATATGGGTCCATGAGGGGGGTGGTGACAGATTTCAGGTGATTTAGTATGATGCGCTCAAATGATTTCATAACTGCTGATGTCAAGGCAATGGGTCTGTAATCATTGAGGCAGGAGATGGTCTTGGTTTTGGGAACTGGGATGATAATGGATTCTTTGAAGCAGTTGGCAGGTACTGAGCTTTGGCAGAGGGAGGAGTTGAAGATGTTGGTGAAAACCCCAGCCAGCTCTGCAGCACAGTGGTGGAGAACGGAGGGGCTGATGTTATCTGGGCCGGGGGCTTTATTCCTCTTAAGTCCCTTGAAGGTGCTCCTCACCTCCTCCTCGTAGATGGTGAAAGGGGGAGGAGGGAGGGGGTCTGGGAGAGATGGTGGAGGAGCCGGTGCCTGCTCAAACCTCCCATAGAAAGTGTTGAGTGAATCAGGAAGCTGATTGTCGCTGTCAGGTGTGGGGGTGGGTTTCTTTTTGTAGTTTGTCATGTTTTGTAGTTTTTTCCAAATAGAGCGTGTCACTATTAGTGATTTGTTCTTCTAATTTAGTGGCATAATTGGATTTGGCTCTTCTTATTGCAGATCTCAGTTTGTATTTGGCAGCCATATATTGTTCTTTATTTCCTGTCAAATGTGCTGAATTTTTCTCCTTTCTTATTATTTTAATGTCCTTGTTAAACCACGGTTTATTATTATTGTAGTGTTTTACTTTTTTGAGTGGAACGCACAGGTCAACGCAGTAATTGACGTATGACGTCACTGCTTCGTTGACGTTGTTCAGGTCACCTGCGGCATGGAAAACTTCCCAGTCCGTGCACGCGAAACAACCCCGAAGTTGTTCAATGGCTTCGGGGGACCAGCACCGGAGAAGGGTCGTTGGTGTTTTGGAGGATTTCACTTTTTGCCTGTATGTAGGAATTAGCAGCAGCATCGCGTGGTCGGACCTGCCCAGCGGAGCCCTCGGGAAAGCACGGTAAGCCTCTCTGATGGAAGTGTAGCAGTGGTCCAGCGTGTTGGTCCCTCTGCTGGGGCAGTTTACCTGCTGATGGTAGCCGGGCAGCTCAGATGATAGGTTGGTCTGGTTAAAGTCCCCGAGGACGATGACTGCTGTGTCCGGGTGTGAATTTTCCACTGAGGAGACGTAGTTGGCTAACTCGGCTATGGTGGTGTTAGCGTTAGCCTCAGGTGGAATGTAAACACAGATCATAATAATGGTCTGCATTTGACAGTGAGGTATTCCAGGTGCGGGGAACATACATGTGTGAGTTCAGTAGAATTAGTGCACCAGCGTTCATTTATCATGATGCAAACACCACCGCCTTTTGCCTTGCCCGATAGTTTGGATGATCTATCGGAACGATGTAATGTGAAACCTGGAAGTGTTACCGCTTGGTCTGGTACTGACTGATCCAGCCAGGTCTCTGTCAGGCAGATGGCAGAGCAGTCACTGTAGTCTTTGTCGGTTTGGATCATAAGTTGTAATTCGTCCATTTTGTGCCGGAGGGATCTTACGTTTGACAGCAGAAGGGCTGGGAGCGGTGGCCGGTAAGGGCGTCTCCTGAACCTGGCAAAGGTGCCGGAGCGGCGGCCCTTTTGGGCCGGCAGCCATGGTGTTGAGTGGCTTGCGCTGTAGATGTTTAATTCCAGTAATTTCTCCTCCAGCAAGGATGTAGATGGGCCCAGATCACTGTGAGAGGTGGATCTGAGGTTTAGAAGCTCCGATCGGGTGTACTGGATTAAGCACGACACTTTGCAAACAAATAACGCAGACACTAAAATGACAGACAGGAACACTGCTTGTACTGTGGCAAGCCTCACGGCCGCCATTGTTGCCGCCATTGTTTCATGCCTGCGTTTGCTGTTTTCATGTACATGATATAGTGCAACCGCGGGAATTTTTCCGCGTTTGCACCGTTTCGTGTTGCCGTGAGAACAGGGCCTAAGCCTGGTCGTAACTGCTAAGTAGGGCTTAGTTAAGACCAGGCTTAAGAATGGACCTAACGGGGGCGCCTTTAGCTCAGTTGGTAAGGCGTCCCCCTCCCGGGCCGGGCCCAGCAGCAGACCCGGGTTCGATTCCCACCCGCGGTCGTTCTCTGCATGTCACTCCCCTCTCTGCCCCATTTCACCTCTGTCTCTCTGCACTATCAATAAAAGCATAAAAATGCCCAAAAAATATCTAAAAAAAACAAAAAAAAATAATGAACCTAACGCCGGTTGCACCAACGGGACTTACGCCTGGTCTTAACTACGCCCGGTCTTAGCCATGCGCGGCCATGTGAATGTTCCATGGAATGCGCATATCACTGCGTTGCTAGGATACCTCATGACGACATGCTATTTTGTTGAGACTGGACATCCAAAATGATGGAGGAAATGAGAAGAAAAGGAAATTTCACTTATTCAGAAATAAGAAAACTGATAGAAAATAGGCCTACAGCGAGAACAAGGCACACTGACACTCTACAGACAGCGTTAAAATAAATATTAAATATAGCACTATAACCTATCTACTCGGCTCAGGCACGCAGCATGTCTTCCCGTGACCGGGACAAGATTTTACGTTTAAAATGCCCCCGCTTCCCATGCACAGAAAGACGAGAGCCATCAGTAAAGCGCTGAGGTGCGCACTAATGCGCATTAGCCTACCAAGAGGTTCTCATTAGAAATTCAATCAAAACGTAGGCTTTACAAAATTAATAATAAAAATTGTATTGGAAAACAGAGTTTGTGGCCAGTTTTGTTTTAACAAAAGCCAAGGGACATAACTGGTTTATGCGCGTGCAGCACTTTGTTTTGTAGGGAGTTTTTTCTTGTGGCTATGACTCTCAACAGCGCTCTCTCTGACAAAAAATGACCAGAACTTAGAGGAAAGCCCGTTTGTGGGAGAAGATTGGGTGCACACTTCTACATAGGCTATTTTACAGTAGCCTAGTATTTTGTTCTATTGTTTTTGTTTTTATAACGGATCGTTGCGCACACATGTGACGAGCCTCCTCCTGTGATGGAGGAGGCTCGTCATTTTTGTGAAGGCTACATAAACGTTTTGTTAACATAGAGGTCTACCCTTTGTCATACGGACAAAGCATGGGAATAGAAAACAGTAAAAGCAGTGTCGATCATAGTCTACAGTGACAGTCGAGAATCACGATCAGCTTTTTCATTCTCCCCTGCGCACACTGTTCTCTCTTCCAGCGCACACACGCTTGATACAAGCGCACCGCCACCGTTTATGCCTGAAAAAAGCTAGGTGGACACGGGCCCTTTATTAAAAAGTAACAAAAAATCACATTGAGACAACTTAAAGTTGGTAAAGTAGGCTATACAGGTGCCTGCCTGCGTGCTGCCTGACAGCCATCGCTGTATGCAATTAATGCCACAGCGCATCAAGTTACTTCTGTGTCGGAGCATTATGCCAACAGCTGAGTCTTTTAACAAGGGATCCATGCAGAGCTGCAGGTGAAGGGATCGCCTCTCCCGATTAACCAGATAACTTGATGCGCAATGGCAATAATCAAAAGGGAAGAGCAGGTAGGCAGACACCTGTGTGGCGTTTTACCTTGAGAGAGAGAGAGTAACGTGCGGCACACAATTTCTTTCCGCGAGCATTACTCATATTCTCTCATACCTTGGCTTTTGTTGACACATAACTGGATGGATTTGATGTTTTTGGTATAGAAACGGCTTAGAATTTTGACTTTACGCCTGCCCCTGACCAGGCGTAGGATTTACGCCTAGTCTTAGTGAAAAGAACGCTAAGCCCAGGTTAGTAACGGTTAGGTCGGACTTAGAACGCCAAGTTAAGACCAGGCGCAGTTAAGACCAACCCAGCCCTGCACACTGCCAAAGCAAGACTGGACCCTGGAAGCAACTTCAACCACGCATGCACTGATCATCAGGGGGGAAAAGGGCATCTTTTGAAGGATATAAAAACATGGCCTCCTGCCTTTGTTTTACTCAAAAACAAAAACAACAGTTAGTAGGTTTTTTAAGTCTACTGGGATTTTACACAACAAGGGAAATTGTATAATGATATCCTTACGGGCAAAGAATTATACATTGTCATTTTCAAAATGCTGATTGTAAGTACATTATTGGTTGATTAATCACAGTGGTTGACACTAACGGTTGCCCGCTTGCCCGGGGCAACTGAAAATAATGTTTGGGCAAGTTGAGATTGCTTTTTGGTTGCCCGAACGGGCAAGTGGATTTTAGAGGGTTTGTCTGTAGTCTAGGCTATGTATTCATGTGTTTTACAGTCCCGCTAACTCACACAAAATAGATCGGCTATATTCGCAATTGAGCAGCCGCGCGCGGCAGCCAGCAGCATCACGGTCGCTCTTTCGCACTCGATCTCTCTATCTCTCTCTCTCACACACACACACACACACACAGCCTGTGTGCGCGCAGTTTCACTGTCTACGTTCCGAAAGCCGGCTCTATCCTACGGACCTGGTTCCGCTATATTCAAAACCCAGAAATCAATAACGTTTGAGCTTATCGATACCGCTATGGAGTCCAGTAGGCTAGGTCACATTATGTAATTTTAAATATCGAGTCGGGTCATCTTCATCTAATTAGGCCTACTTCAGCTTATTATTCCATCACTGGACCGCATCATGGACTGTAAAAGTGTTCTACCTTCGACTGTCTTGAAGAAACTCCTTCAACCCGCTCCGTCTCCCAAAAAAAAAAAAAAAAACTCTTGTCTGCTGAGCCGCTGCCGCTGCAGACGGGCTTGGCACCGTCTCATCATTCATTCAATGCAGCGGTGATCAACAAATGAGAGACTCTAGCAAGTCCCGCAGTTAAAAAATCGGATAGTTTTTAAATCCATATTAAAATCTGCAGGATAAGACCTAGTTAGCTAAAAAAAAAATCGCTAACGGTTCAACTGTGATGTGTTCAGGTCGGCTCAGTAAAATGATTATTAGGCAAAGGTCAATAAAATGACATCATGATGTGTTCAAATGTAACATCAAGAAAATAAGAAATTTGAGTTTTTCGCGGGAAGCTTGAATAATAGCCTACCGTTTGGGTAAAAAACTTGTTTTCCCAGCAATATAAACTAAATAGTAGGCCTAAATATGGAATTATGACATGCTTAAAGTCCTATCCTGAACTCTGCTCATCTTATAAGCAATTAAAGCAATAATACCAGTTCTCTTTAAACAAAATAATAGAAAAGTATCGATAAAGAATTGGATTGTGGAGTCTTTATAATGGTATCAATATGAATAGAAATGAATGATCCCCCTCCCTACTTACAGTGTAACTGGGCAATAGCTTTAACATGGTGGACTTTAATCATTTTATGGCACACGATCACTTTTTGGCACAATGTGACCGTTTTAAATAAGTTAAATAAGTTAAATGTTTCTGAGGAAGCTGACATTCAGCTCTGAGCTAGACTGAGTTTTCTGAGCCCCTGGGCAAGGTGCATGGCAAAAAGAGGTCCTTTCACGATGCTGCAGCAGGACCAAGCGCTTGGTGTTGTGTGATGTCATGATATCTAGGCTTATATGAATTGTTGTTCGTTTTATGTGGTCAGGATGAGACAAGTAAGCAGTGTTTGCATTTAAGAGATACGGTTAGCTAAAATGTATAATTTAATTAGCCTATACTGTATACTGTATATCATTGTTTAACAGTTTTTGTTTTTTTTGGGCAAGTGAACACAACATTCGGGCAAGTAAAACATTACCTGTACTTTCCCTATGGGCAAGTGCATTTGAAACCTTAGTGTCAACCCCTGAATCATATAAATCCAAATAATCTTTCAAATTAGAAAATTTGTGTTTATTTGTATCCTTAAAGTGGCTACGAGTAACTTTGTCGGTTGGCGGCCCCTTTGGACAAAAGCAGTAGTATTTTTACGACACCAGCTGTCGTAAAGCTGTTTTCTAGTGTGTGCCGGCCGTGCAAGTGTCAAAATAGTAGTACGCAGTATAGTGCATGTCCGTGTGTTGAAAGATTTAGGGCACGGACTCATTTCGGCTCCGTGAGAGTGGTTAGTGACACTGCATCAACTAATGCCAGTTAGTGCCACACACACCTGATTGCAATGAGTTAATGCAGTGTCACTAACCACTTTCTCAGTCTCTCACGGAGCTGAAAGATTCCGTGTCCTCACAAAAAGCGAATGAACGAGAAATGCCAGTATGGATCACAATGAGGTAATGTGTTTATGTTGTTGTAAATAATGACTATTTCAGATGAATAATGGTCATCTGATGATGGTGACGCAAAGTAAACTTTGTTTTAGTACCGCTCGTTCATTTAGGAGAAAGTCTGCAGGACTTCACTCCTGTGAATTTGTGTACACGTTGCTTGGCAACGCCCTCCTCCCGCCCGTCTATCACTCTCCCTTTTAGCTTTTCTTCATTGAATTTTATTTTTTCTTTGATGGTTCAGCCCTGTTATCAGTCGTTATGACGACAAATAACTGTCTCAAACAAGGCTCCCGCTCCCCTTCCCTCACCTGGAGGGATAGGCTTCTCAAATCGCGTTGCTGCGCTAGACTGAAATCTGCGACCAATACGAATATGTGACCATAGAGCCTGCATGCGCAACCCGAAAATCGGACTGGGTGTGCGACCAGACCAAATGCAGTAATAAAAACTATATCAACAAGTCTTTCTTTGCACCGATGGTCTCGTTTGCTGTTAAAGGTAATTTATGATTATCAGAGGAAAAATTAGGCTGTTTTAAAGATATTTAAATGTTACTCGTAGTGGCTTTAAGTGATGGTAAGTCTAATATTTTTCATTTGATGAAACTGATTTTTCACAATTTTATGCTATTTTATATTGCAAACAATTAATTAATAAATCAAAATAAAACAATCTGATTATTCTAATATGTTAAATAATTCTATGCAATAGATCAAGTTCGTTACATATTTAAGTGTTATTTTAATTATCCATTTTAAAGACTTTTACCTGATCAGGAAATCTCTCAGCTGAGCAAACTCACAGTGGTTGGGATTTTCAACTGCAAATAAACAAATTGTAATAAATCAAATGTCATATCATATATGTTAAGTCCTTCACCTGAGATCATCCATATTATTTCTGAAGCAAAGGGACTGTAGATGTTACTTATCACCCACCTTCTACGATTCCCCACGCTGTTTTCCTCCCAAGAACTCGTTTGCCATTCACTTGATATTCTTTCTCGCTGCCCACCACAGCAAATGGCATCGCCTCCTATGGACAGAGACATTTCATCACGGTTGAGTGTATCAAGAGACCTGCACAAGGTTTTATGAGATGAAACAAATACAACATGCTCTGAGGCCCTGACATTCTGTTCGGAGGAATGAGTGTGTGAGAGAGAAATCGGGTCAGGCTCGGTGGAGATGAGGGGAAGGCAAAGACTGATGAAGAGGAAGAAAACCATGATACAAATGCGTGTGAGAGAAAGAACAGAACTACTCACTCTGATCTTGTCGTTGTCGCTCTTGTCCTCCATGTCCTCATCAAACTCTTTCTGTGGGTAAAACTCAATACCGCCCATCTCCAACTCCTTCCTTATCTAGAACACAAAAAAAAACAGATATCTGTGACATGTCTTTTAAAGCACATTTTTGGATCCCCTAAATATTTGTTGTTTAATCATTATTTTTTTTTTCAACTTGGGGGCAGCAGAAACAAGCTATAAACACAACATTGACAAATGCTGACAATATAAAAGGTACAGTAAATCACATCCAAATATCACTGGAACATCAGGGAAAGATGATGGCGATGAAATTATGAATAAACTGTTTGGGACTTGATGGGTGATAGCTGTCAAATAAGGACATCGCTTCAGACATGCAGGTTCACTAAAGCTTATGCACAGTAGCTTCATATTTGTCCGAAATATATAGACTAAAGGGTTTGCATTTAGGCTTTTTAGTTAATTGGTATTTATTAGCTACAAATAATAGGCTATTAAATAAAAAATATCGTAATTTTGACGTGGCCCAAACTAAAGTGATTTCCCACATAGGCTACCGTTCAATATGAGACAGTGTCAGACTTAAATTACTTATCTCCCTATTTAAATTTGCTGAGTCTAGTTTAGTGTTGAATTGAATTACAATGACTATGTTTACATGCACAGCAATACTATATATTTATTACCCCGCCACTGATATTGACATAAGCATGGATATCAATAAATCATAATTCATAAAGAACATATATACAGTTGTGTTCAAAATAATAGCAGTGTGTTTAAATTTTTTTGTAAAGATCAAAATCCTAATAATAGCTTTTATTTCCATACACGCAAATGCACTGGGGACATTGCACATTCTATTCCAACTCCGAATATGAAGACACTTTTGTCAAATGTTTCTATATCTTTACAGAAAGTGAAGAAAAAGGAATATTAGACTGTTCAGAAGATTTAGCTTTCCTGTGATACACTGAACTAATATTTAGTTGTATAACCTCTGTTTCTGAGAACTGCTTCACATCTGTGTTTCATGGAGTCGACCAACTTGTGGCACCTGTGAACACGTGTTTCAGCCCAAGACGATTGGACTACATTCCACAATTCCTCTGCATTTCTTGGTTTTTCCTCAAAAACAGCATTTTTGATGTCACCACAGGTTTTCTATTGGATTAAGGTCCAGGGATTGGGTTGGCCACTCCATAACATTAATCTTGTTGGTCTGGAACCAAGATCTTGTTCGCTTACTGGTGTGTTTGGGGTCGTTGACTTGTTGGAACACCCATTTCAAGGGCATTTCCTCTTCAAGTATTCTAATGTATCCAAACTGGATACATGTATTTTTGAACAGTCTGATATTCCTTTTTCTTCACTTTCTGTAAAGATGAAGAAACATTTGACAAGTTTCTTCATATTTGGATTTGGAATAGAATGTGTAATGTCCCCAATGCATTTGCGTGTTTGGAAATAAAAGCTATGATAAGGATTTTGATCTTGCCTCACTTTTTTAAACACACTGCTATTATTTTGAACACAACTGTAGGTGTGATTCATCAGGCTAGTGTTAGCGGCAAAACTCACCCGCTGTTTAAACTCCTGTCTCTCGTCAAGGGTCATGGTGTCCGCCTTTGCAATGACAGGAATAATGTTGACTGAGTGACTCAAGCGCTTCATGAACTCGACGTCTAGCTGCCGGAGACTGAGGCAGACAGGGAACAGACAGGACAGAGAAGGTAAGTGGGTGAGTAGGTAGGTTTATTTTACACTACTCTCAAAAAGGCTCAAATTCAACAGTAAAAAGACGACAGAGATGACAAAAAGCAAAAGGAGGTCTAGGGCTTTTATCGGTTTTATGCATCTTGATACCTTTAC
Organism: Ammodytes marinus; assembly: GCF_949987685.1. Lineage (NCBI taxonomy): Eukaryota > Metazoa > Chordata > Actinopteri > Uranoscopiformes > Ammodytidae > Ammodytes > Ammodytes marinus. Next base: position 16,721,064 of record NC_137235.1, read on the forward strand.
CTGGTCTTGTAGCAATTACAAAAGTCCCACAGTGTGAATGCTAGTGAAAAGTGGGCCTATCATTGGACACAGGTTGTGTTCCAGTTCTTGTTTGCCTGCACACAAAGCCTCCTGTCGGCCTCAATTACCTCAGCTAAGAGGGATGGGACACACTAGCTGTAAAACACAAAAGACTGTATCCGTGTATCCGTTACAGAACAATTTTACAGTTGTCAGCAGGAGCTAATTGCGAGGAGTTCAGAGGAGAGCGAGAGGAGCCAGAACATTACTAAAATTAGGGCTGTGTCAAAAAATCGAAATATCGATATATCGCGATACTTAGTTTCCCGATATCAGTATCGATTTTTATATCAAAATATCGATTTTTTTTAATTAATTTTTTTATGATTTTTTTTTTTTTTTTTTGCTTTTCAAGGCTTTATTGACAGTGCAGAGATACAGATATGAAGTGGGGCAGAGAGAGAATGAAACAACCACGGGTCAGATTCAAACCCATGTCTGCTGTCAGGCCTGAGCCTCTAGGATACTGACTATTGAAGTTAGATCAGTTTTGTTTATAAAAATACTTAAGATTCACTGTGTCACAAAAGCACACTGATGTGTTTTCATTTTCATTGTGTCCTGTACAGTTAGTACAAGAGTGAATTGGATTTGTTATTTTGATGTTATGGCAGCTCCAGCAGTGTTTGATAATTTGCCAAAACCAAAAAAAAGGAAGAAAAATAGTAAAGGAAGTTGTGAATGAAATAGTTTTGACTTCATTTGTCTGTACAATTATCACTATATTGTGCTGTTATGTTTGACAAGGCAACTTGTTTATGGAATATCGCAATATATCGTGATATATCGTATCGTGACTAGTGCATCGTGATACGTATCGTATCGCGAAGTCCTTGACGATACCCAGCCCTAACTAAAATACACATCCCTTTTCAGATCATATGCTGATGGTCTGAGTAATAACTATAACTCATTAGTTCTGACAACGTTTAACTCACGAGTGTCCAGTCGGGGAGATGAAATAGAGGCAGCAGTGCACCCTGGTGTCAGGGATGCGTTTCTTTCTGGTGATGTTGACCTCCTCCTTCAGGAACTTCTCATACTGCTCGTTGATGTAATTGGAAATTGGCTCCCAGCTGAGGATATCACAGAGGGAAAGAGGTCAGCTTGAGAGGAGACGGTTTACTTTACACAAAGCACAAATTTGTAAGATTACAAGTGAAAAATAGTTCTGGGTAAGATAATGCAAATATGATGACATTTATAGGGCGTTAATGATCCAGTAGTGGGGGAAAACCCACCAGTTGTCGTTATTGATTAGGTCTCCAAAGCCTGGGGTGTCAACGATTGTCAGCTTCATTTTCACGCCTCCCTCCTCAAGGACTGTATGAACACACACATGAAGAGAAAGTAGTGAAGTAAATCATAGCTGTAGCTTTAATGCGAAAATACTTTACATATGATGCTACTGATCTGTTTATTTGATATATAACATATTAAAGAAAAGCGTATAAACGAGACAAAGCAAACAAAGAATAAATGATTGAGATATTTTGAACATCTGCATTCGATGCCACACGTCTGCTGTTTCTCTGGCTATAATTGTGTCAGGTCACTGTCAACCGAAGGCAATGTGTGCATGATCATGTTAACCAAAGCGACCACACACTGGACTTACAGGGTAGTCTGGTGCTGTTAATCATCAAGGATGTATACAAGTTGAGTCACTTTTCCAGCAGATGCTGTATTGAGCACATCGCTGGTTGCTACAAACTGAGAAGTCAACAACCAATTTCATAAACGGTGTGCAAAGACATAGATGCCATAGTAACTGATTTCATAAAGACACTGGGGGAGGGGCGTCAATATATATTTTCAAATGCCACACATTTTGGATTTAAATGGGAGTAATTAGCTTTGTATTTTTCAAACCAAAATCATGGCTGACTCTTTTCCTGCTAAAAAGCTTGTTCACTTTGTTTTTTTTGAGGGAAATTTAACAATCCTTCTTTACTTGATAACATTGTTAGCAAACCACAAATTGAGCTATGTGTAGCCTACCCCGTTTTGTCAGTTGTCTGCAAGCTCTTTCCCTGTTACCATGGAAACTCAGCTTTCAGTTCTGAGATTGTCTGGTGATACATTTGCAAACTTTTCAGGCTTCAAATTTCTTTCTTTTTTTAAACTTGTTTTAGACTAGTGTCGCTAGACCAACCAAGAAACTTTAATCCCAAAACTAGGCCCCAATCTTAGTATCAAAAGCTGAAGCAATCAGATTGATCATGGAACTGCTAAGTTTGTTCGGGAGGAGATAGCAAAAATGGGATCCGATATTGCAGCTATCAAACGAGACATCGCAAAGAAGGCTTCAGAGGAAAGAGAGGTTAACGATGAGTATCAAAATTCATTGGGAAAATGGAAAGCATGTCTGTTGTACACTGTCAATGAATAAGGAGACCTAAAATTGTATGTGTATTGGACTGCAGCTTCTCAAAAAAAAAAAAAGAAAAAAACAACAACAACAACAAAATTGTGTTTTATCTGTATCAGTAGCTGTGTATCTGAATCTGAAGACAATGGGGGCGGGACCTGATAAGCCTTTGGCTTCTCCTGCTACCCTTCGGACCATAACACAAAGAAATATGTATGAATATGTCAAAGAAAAAATTGTGTATTGTGTGTAATTGTCCGAAAGAATAATAATTTAAAAAAAAAGCAAATGTGAAGTTTGCGTGTCTCATTTAAGATTAACTATAATGAAAATGTCCCATGTGGCTGATTAGTTTAAATCTGCACTCTGAGAAGGTGTAATACATTCGGGGCATTGTACAGTATAATCTACAGTAAAAGGAGACCAGTTCAAATATTAACTGAGCTGAAGGTTAAAAAGTCTGTTAGAAAAGCAATGTCTGTCTTATTTTGAAAATTCAACCTTAACTCACTGTTAGGGACAATCTGTAACGGCGATGATAAGTGGAAACGATGTATCATGTCGTGAGAAGTAATGAGCGTTTGAGTTGCAGATGAGATGCAGAAACACGGTTTAGCCTCTCATTAAATCAAAGTAAAAGAAATTGCACTCATTGAAATGCAACACAACACTGCTGAATCTGAAAATATGGAAGAATATGAAGAATTTCATTATTTTACCTTAAGTAAATATAATACATAACCACTGACTGAGCTGATAGTAGTAACACATTTCCAAAACATCTAGCATGTGTCATGGCAATGACCAACCCTTAAAGAATCGGCTTACACTTTTTCAAGGTCTGTCTCAAACCCCATTTGTCTGCTGACGATACGTCCATGTACAAAACATGCAAGCATGCTCATGAGCCAATAGAAAAACTTAAGCATGGTGTCTGGAAAGGTCCAGATAATTACTGTATAACAAGTTAGGTTTTTTTCTGGCCTTCCTGCCATGAATTTTTTTTTCATTTGACTGCCTGTCCTGACTGATCACCTTTAAAAAATCTGTTTTGTACCATGATTGTCACACCAGATTTTCCTGAAAATCCAGAGCATTACAGAAACCTAAACTGGCACTTTGGCACTGCATCAGAATATTGTGTAATAGCAGGTCCGTCCCAGATCCACATTATCCCAAAATATATTTAGCTAATCCTGAAAACTGGTCTCTCTTGCAAAAGAGTCTTCAGCCTCAATGGGATTTACCTGTATAAATAAAGGTTAAAAAAAAAAAGTGTCAGTTTTAAATAAAGTAATTTTATTCCAGATCAATAAATCGAGTTGGAAAATATATCATCAGTAATGTTGCAGGAATCCCCAACTACAAAAGTAAATGTAAATAGTAACAGTAAACTAATGATGAAAAGCCTCTCACACAAATTCAATGCAGAGGATGTAGAAGTTGGCCCGTGCTGCTCATCTCAAATTAATCACAAGTGCTCCCGGCAGCTTCCAGGGTGCAACAATGATATACTGTAAGTAGGCTATGTGATACTTTTAGGAACATGGTCAAAGATCGTTAATTTTCTCTGTCAAATTAAATGCTGCTATAAATGTCTGTCTCTAAAGAAGGAAACAGTAGCTTTCTCCCTATGTACTCACCATGAGACACTGCTTTGATCTCTACCGTTTTGGGGATCTTCTCATCGCGGGCCCACCCTGCGCTCTTCCTGCTCACCTGGGACTTGAAGAGGGTGTTCACCAAAGTCGACTTTCCAAGACCACTGTGACCTGAGAAGAGAGCGAAGGGGGGAAAAAATGTCATGAACAAGGTTGGGTGAGGTGATGTAAATGTAGGTCGAATTTTGCTTTTTACCGAGAAGAATAGAAATAGATTCATAATATCTTAATATATTTCCCAGGTGCCTTTGTCTCTAATGTCTTCAAAGCTCAACACTATTATTCATCGTTCACCTTAATTAGGAGGCTTCTGTGACTTACCAACAACCATGATATTAAAATCAAATCCCGTCTTCATGGTCTTCTTCCTCATCTGCTCAATGATGGTGTCAATGCCAATGTACCCCAGCAGAGTTGATCCCCCGCTGGAGCTGTGTGAGCCTCCGATGCCATGACCTCCATTGTGTGCTGCAGTGTGAGCCCCACCATGACCCACACCATGACCCGCACCATGACCCGCACCATGGCTGCCAACGTGACTAGGGCCGTGGCTCCCAATGGGGACTGGAATGTTGCTTGGAGGAAGAGCAGAGCTTCCTCCTCCGGTGCCTAGGCCCTGGGGCGGAAAGGGGCTGGAGGGGGATAGAGCCCCCACATTTGGGGGCTTGGCTGGGACCACTGGTTTAGGTCTCACTTCTGGAGGAACTACGTCAGACATGTCTACAGAAGAAGAAAGAAGAAAGGAGGATAAAACCAAATGCTTTCATTAACTGAAAATAACCCCACAGCAGTAAGAAGTAGGCCAGTGAAGCCGGCCGAGGCATGTCCTCTGTTTCACTCTCCTCTTTGTTGGGAGAAATAGAGTTTTACTAAATCCTGACATGTAGTCTCGCAGAGAGTTCTGGGTTTGAAATATCTGTCTACAGAGTAACAGTGACATTTGTGTGTTGTGAAAAAAATAAGTAGCTGTTGAATTTTAGATACGGACTATGGATTTTGGCAAGAACTCACAGATCCACAATAAATACAATTTCATTTACAACATTATAAAATCCAATATTTCCGCCATCATTTATGTATATTCATTCAGCCCCGGCAGGCCACCAACTAAAATGTTAAAAGCCATAGCATTACCAATGTATAAGTATGTTTAGACATGATCGGCTAACATTAGCTTATTGCAGAATGCAGATATAGTCTATTGCATAATACAGCGTATAATACGCCAATAACAAGAAATACAAAGTGTTCTGCTAAGTACATACTTTATCTTCACAATAAAATCACAATAATAATAATAAAAATAATTGCCATGTATGTAAAGAAAACTGATCTAAGCCGAAATATTATCATTATCAGAATTTTTTTAAATTCTCAGATATCATTCCAGTAGGCCTATAAGTTAGGCTATAGTGGTATGATTTGCATTGTTTGCAATGGAGCACTAAAATGGCAACAATTAGTCAATGAATGAATCAATGGGCAAATATGTATCTTCAGCTACTTTGATCATCTATTATTCGTAGTTTTTAAAGAAAATACATTTCAAATCTTTAAGCTCAAGTTTACGACAGAGTAAAAAAGAGAAAAAAAATAAAGATTTACGAGATTAAATATCCTAGCTTAATATAACGACAATAAAATCGTTATATAAAGAGAATAATGTTGAAATTTTAATTGTAGTAATATTAGGATAATAAAGTAGTAATATTACGTAAAATAACAACTTTTATTCACGTTAATTTTTTTTTCTCAACGTAGCCCTAAAACTCTGGCGTACATGCTCAAGCTTCTTATATTTGAATTTTTTCATAGCAAACTGAATATCTTTGGGTTTTTCGACCAAAACATGACACTTCTTAGTATAATCTCAAATTGAAACTAAATTTCCAAAATGTGGTTTAAACCATCCCAACCTATCTGCATGGCTTGGGACCACCGCAGATAAGTTAGAGAACATGTTTTCTTTTCTTTTGCTGTGTGAACTGGCCCTCTGAGTGAAGGAAACTGCTCAGTGCAGATGGTAACATGAAGTCGAGCCAAGATGTCCATAACTTCAATCCTCCAGGGCGTACACATGGAGCAGCCTGCTGCCGTGCTTTGAGTCAGTGCATCCACAGAGGAAGACACAGATCATACAGGTCAACGGGGCAGTGGCTGTCACTTTGATTCAGAACACTCAGTAGTCATGGAGCACTGCTCCCCTCTCTCTGCATGCCCCTTGCCCCTGGCTGCATCCACACAGACAGTCATTAACAAGAGTTGCAAGAATAAATCCAGCTTTAAATATGAGCTAATTAGTGCAGGTGAATCACACTCGAAGACAAAGGCATACACGAAGTGGTGGTGCTATCCTGATATTGAAACCAAGACCGTTTCCTCACTAACAAAACAACAACATAGGCCTATTTTTGTTCATGGCGGCCACTCAAATTAATGTTAGGCTCAAACGCACATTTTGTCTCCATATATTTCAAAATAACCATATTTTATCCTTATTAATTGGCTACAGCGCACGACGGGGCGGGCTCCATCAGAGGCTGCCGACCCCATTGTCTGTCCCCACTCATGCTGTAAAATAAACTGACGTTAACGGCTAACGGCAGCTCTGTTAGCTGCTAGCTCACGGTTAACGCTAACATTATCGGCTCGGTGGCGCTGATGTCAGACTCACCGATTTCCGTTCAACAGAGCTGCAAATCAAAGCAGAACACCCGGCCTCTTTGTCTGACTAACTGGTCTGCTGTTGCTCTTGGTCCAAGAACAAACGCCGTGGATCCAAATACAGAGAGAATGAGATGAGGAGCGGTCATGTGATTAGTCCGGGTACCTCTCCTCTCCGCTCCTTCCCTACGGCCGCGAGCGAGCCCCCCTTTACCGTTACCAAGGCGACAAGATGAGAGGAAGAGGGGAGATGCAGTGCACATGCGCAATGTAAGTTAACCTCCAAGGAACATTTTTTGGGCTTTGGTCAGTGAGGCAGTCTATTTTTACAAAAACGTTTTATTAATGTGAAAGTGCAGAAGTATTATCAGTAGAATGTAAGCCTACTGTAGGCCTAAATAAAAGTTCTCATTAGGGAGGCAAATGGCCTTTCGTTGTTATAGGCCCTTTCGGTGAATTAATTGATTAGGCCTAATAGGCTACCTGAGACATCATATTCATAAGATCACATTTTATTTTGCATATAACATTTTATGTTTTACAAAGTCATGTTTTGATACTTTTATTCAACTAAAAGATCAGAAGTAGGCTACTATAAATAGAAACAAAAGTAAAATACTCGTGCAGTGGCAGGTTGTATTATATTATTGGATTGTTATACCTGATTGTCATGTAAGCATAATTCTAATATTGTTAATTATATTAAAACACATCTGCACCTTGTCTCGTTTTTTCGCTGTTATAAATGTATTCAATAGGAAGCAACGTTTCAGTCAAACGACCTTCATCAGGTCATATGGTTAATTATAAAAAAAAGATAAAGAACAATCCTAAACATATCATGTTATGTGTGCAAAATCTTAATCTGTAACTGAAGCATACATTTCAGGAGTAAAAAAATATGTTCTTAATCTGATATGTAGTGAAAGTGTGAAGTAGGCTAGCAGAATGAGAAAAAAACTCAAGTTCAGTGAAAATACCCCAAATTGTACCAAAGTACGGTACTTGAGTTACTGCAATGGGCCACATTTGACTAGTGGTGAAACCTGCTATATAACAAAGAATCACTACAACAACAGTTCCAATCCTGAGGGTTTGGATGCAGTAAGAGGATAAATCTGAGGGTCGTGAGTTGATGACTGAAGAGATGAAGCAATAATATCCAGCCAATTTCTGCAACAACAAGTTAACTCTACTACTTTTTTCACTTTGAACAGCTTCTAAGCATGCATGTCAAATATTAGACATGTTTGCCTTGTACTACAGGGGTAGCTTAAATCTAAAACAGCAGTAATTACACAATATTTTACAAGATTTGCTGTGGTATTGTGTAGTACAAATACTTTTAAAGTGTTGCAGGGGGAGAACCTTTCTCTCTGTCACAGTACTCACGCTTTATCTCTGCATTGCTCTCCATCATGCTTCTTTTGCTTTCCTCTCTGCATGCTTTTCGTTGTGTTTGTTCCTATCTGTGGAGTCACTTTGTAAAGTTTACTTACCAACGTCCTCAAGTCTCTCTTCAGCACGTCTGGTACTCTACTGATAAGGAGCCGGTTTCTCAAATCCCTCTGCTTTAAACCCCCCCCACCCCCCCCCCCCCCCTTGTCTCAGTTCCCGCCCCCCTTAGATAGAAAACTATTAACTCACACCATAAGTACACCGAAAGTAAGAGATGAAAGAGCCCCTGTCATACAGTATGTGCTATGATGCATGTAATCAGGTAAAGGTCTTCCAAGTGATCTGGACATCTCTGTGTACTCACCCACATACACTGAACCTGGGTAGTACATGGTGACGTAATAGGGGTCCTCTGGTTCTTCCAAGATAAATGCTCTGTCTGCTGAAGAGTGATTCGGTTGGCGTAGTGGAGGGGAGGCTGTTTTTGTTGTTGCTGTCTGGCCTCGTCTCTGGGTCTCTCTGTGCTGCAGCTGGGACGGCGGGTCATAAAAAAACTTTGAACTGAAGCCAAAACTGTTTGTGTCAAATGGGCAGCGTGCCAGAGACGGTGGCAAGCTTACAACACATTTCTCTGAGGGACATTCTGGTAGCTTTGTGGGCAGCCAATGACTGTCAGGTGGTGCGAAAATATCGGTTTGATTCAGTCCTGTGTCACTGAGGACCACCCCTTTGTGCCTTTTATTTTGCCCAGGGGACTGTTGGTTCTCTAAGGGATATCTGTGTGATGTATTGTCATGCTCTGAAAGTGTAGCGTTTGTTGTGGTGTGCTCAACAGAAGCAGGAGCCCCCATACATTTTTTGAGTGGATTTAATCTCTGTGCACAGTGAGGAGCCTCCACTTTTTGATCAATGCGTTTCGAGAGGCAGCTGTGATTCTTTGAAACACAGTCGGACTGACTTACTGCACTCTTCACGTCCATTTGGGCGGTTTGACTCTGAGACTTAGACCAGAACCTGTGTTTCTGAGGAGGCTTGATGTTTTGAGAATCACCAGTTTTCTGGAAGAGTTTAGATACATTACCCTTAAATGACTTTATATTGTTTTCTTCCTGAGGTCTCCTGAGAGCAGAGGCTGAAAAAATGGCTGCATCCACTTTGGTTTCATTGCTGAAGCCAAATCGTCTTCTCTTGGTCTCAATATTGTTCAAGACAGTGGACTGATTCAACGGCGGGTCTGTGGAAAATGGCATTTTGGTAGTGCCACGTTCATAAAACATTCGCTCATATGATTGTTCATTGGAGGCAATTCCTGGCATTTGACTCCTACTCTGAGGGAAGTCTACATGTTTCCTGTGAAGGCTGAGGCTCGACTGAGTGGCCGGTCCATCAAACACTGACTGAGATTGTCTCTGAGCAACATTAGCAAACCTGATCCCTTCCGACTCTGAAAGTGATACGTGTGAACCTGTCGCTCCACTTGGCAGAAATTCCTGCAACTGTTTGATGTTTGACTGTGTTTTAGGGCTTGCAGTAACATCTATATTCCTTGGAGGGGGCATTGGTTTATCTTTTGTTATATTTTCTTTTGTACTGAACCCAACTTTGGCCTGCAAAAAGCAGGAATTCTGTGATGTAGCTGCTGCTTGTCTCTGGGACTCAGAATAAGTCTGATGGGGAGACGTCACGGGGTAAGCTCTTCTCAGTGCAGGATGAGTGAAGTCCAGTAAAGCTTCTTGGTCAAGAATGTCACACTCTGTCTCATTTGAATACCTGTGTTTGCCGGCCTCAGGCTGGACTTTAGTATTGGATATGATAATGGTTCGAGCTCGTCTCTCTATAGCAACGGGAGAAGGCTGCTTGTCTCCTCTGCTGTCCGAGGTCGGAGATGGACTCAGTCTTGGTGTCGGGACAGTCAGAGTTGGAGATACTCTTGGCTTCAACTCAGGATGGTGCAGGAATGGAGACGGATCACTCTGCAGTGAGGCAGAGGGATGAAGACAATCCATTGGCTTTGCTTTCAGAGTGGGAGAGAAATTTGGCTCTGGAGCAGGAACAATGGAGATGCTGGGCTTTGCGGACAGAGTTGGAGAGCCAAATGTTTTGGGCTTGGTTCTTGGAAGGGTTGAAGCTCTTTCTCCATGGTTTCTCTGTGAATAATGACATGATTTACTCCAGGACGGCTCACTGGGTGTCATTGAGGAACAAATCGGCACAAACGATCTGTGCCAAAAGAAAGACGAAAGGGATTTAAATCGTAAAATTATTTTAGAACAATACTTCATAATTTGCAGATAAAGTGAGATTGAAAAGAAGCTATCAAGCACAGTTTACCTGTCAGTGTTTTTCTGTTGTGTGTTGTGTTTCTCATAGATGAGTCCCTTCTCATCAAATGATGTGATTTGAATGGGTTTCTTTTTGACAATAGGAGACGAGAGGGAGAGAGGAGGTGTCAAACAGACGGGTGGATTTTCGCTTGTTTGTATAGAGGATGAAGATACTTGAGGGATAAAAGGCGCCAGGCGGTCAAAAAAACTCATTCTGTGTCACATAAGATGGGAGGAAATAGGTAAAAAGAAAGACTTATTTAATTGACAGGAGAAATTAAGGAAAATCAGGTAGTTATACAGTATGTACTGTATGTATATGTATAGATATGTTTTAAACATTTAACAACATGTATTAAGGGTTTACTAATGTTAGAAATATCACATTGTAAAAGTAGGATACTCCATGACATGTAAGAGTTGTGGTCAAGAATGCAGAATGTACTGTACTCAAAGTTCAGAGTACTCATTATAAAGAAAAGGTGTTAAATTATCACATTTAATATCAATAGGTTTGTAATACCAATGCATTCATGTGTATGTTGCATTATAACTTCTTAGGTGGAGACAAACTACTTCATATTTTGTTGGATTGTTTAATCTGTTATAATATTCTATAAACTTATCATCACGTTTTCTGTGTACAATTTTAAACAGAAAATTAAAAACCGGCGGTAAATAGTCAAATTAAAGTATTTCCCTCTCAAATGAGCAGCAGTATAAAGAAGCAATGAAATCAATCCAGTAAAGTACAAGTTCTTCACAATTGTTCTTAACTTCAGCACACAAGTTGATAAACCAAGTTACTTTTAAACACTGAATGTCTGAAACTATATGGGGGCTCAGTGCTAATGCCGTAAATTCCACACACAAACCCTATCTATTTTGTAAGAATTGTTAAAGTCACAATAGAGGAAAACAAACACTGACCTGCCGTTTGAAGCTTTGTCTCTGTTTTTGTTGTCACATCAAGGGAGTAAATAAGTCAAAGAGTGCGAGACGGGGGGACAGCAGTAGGAAGTGGTGGGCACAGAAGTGCCATTCTTTCCATTCCTGGACACTGAGGCCGCACTGTTTCACTCCCACTCCAGCCTCTCATTTGGTTTGGTTCTTGTGTTCGATGTGGTCTAAGAGAGTTAATATAGAAATGCTCTTTTTCAAGTAAAAGTCCTGCATGCAAATGTTTAATTTACTAAGTAAATCTTAATTTGAAAAGTTACTATAGCTGTCAGATGAAAGAAGTGGTCTAAGAAGTACAATATTTCCCTCTGGAAAATAGCTTGAAGGAAGGATAAAGTTGCTGAAATGGACATACTCAGTATAGTGCAGTTACACTCAAATTGTGCTTCAGTATTTCAGTGGATGCACTTTCTGTTACTGTCCACCACTGGTGCAGACAAACTGCACAAATCTCAAATATCATTTTACACACATATCATAAAACCAATAACATGCAGAGAGTGAATCAAAAGACTGGAGGATTAAACCGTTTTATTGAGTATGAACAACAGAAGCAGATGATCATCAAAAGAGGGCCTGTATACACCCAGTTTCCTCACCATGCTGTCAGATAAAAACATGGAAAAACAAAAACATATTTACACTTTGATCATTACCAAATACTGTATTTTATGTTACCTTGGTCCATCTAGGATCATTTTGGCACTTCGAATAAATCAGCTGCATTTATTCAACACGTTATTTGAATAAAGTCATTAGAAATAATTTTTTTCTTTTGGCACAGAGGCACTAACGAACCACATGCTTCTCAGCAGCTGCCATGTGTTTACCGAACCCTCCACGGCTGGCTACAAATTCACTGCACTTGTGTCTTTCACAAATTAAATGCATGTAAACTTCATGATACACGTAAAGTGATTGTCCAATCACAAAACCTACACAAAAGTTGGCACAAGTATAAGATGGTGTGACATTTACATCATGTTTCAAACACATTTTCTAAAGGGCAATGTGTTCTCCAATCCCCTTCAATGTAGTCTTCTCCGTGTGCATTTGGCTTCGTTTTCAAAGCTTCTTTAAACCTCCCCCTCTATCCCACTTGTCCTTGATCGCTACAGCAAAAGCTTGACACGTAGACTGTAGAGATCAGAGAAAAGTTGGAATGAGAAGATACAGCACCAATGTATCTTTCGTCTTTCTCATCTTCGTTCTTCCATTTTCCATTCTCCACCTTTAAAAAAAAGTGCTGAATCCCATTCCCATCCCTTGTCCAGATGGCCCGCTTGCTCCGCCTCGCCCTCTTGATCATATCATATCAGGGCATCGCTATCCTCATCTCTGCAGTTCACGCTGGCCACCAGCGGGTGATGCCGGACTGTTTTGTTGCTCCATTTGTGGGCATCCTGCAGCCCAGGCTCTAGGAAGTAGAGGCACGCTCCGAAGCCTGCCAGCACCAAGACCGACACCAGCAGGTAGAGGGGCACGAACCAGTCCAAGAACAGCCACGACATCACTGGTGTCAGAAGGGAAGGGATGGGAAAGGTTGAGAATGGATAGGGAATGAAAGCATAATGGAGGAAAGGAAAGGGAAGGAAGCAAGAGTTACTATGCTACTAAAATACTCCAGGATGAGAAATCATACACGACTAACTGCAGCATCTCAGACTCCCAGAGTCCCATCCTTTTCCTTAAGAGAGCCTCCCTTGATCACACAAATGTAGGATGAGGCACAGAGGAATCCAGACACGACACCACTAGCTTCCAGCGTGCTGTCAGACTAAGACTCATGATTGTGTCATTTTAAAAAGCTCTCTTATAGGCACGCAAAGTTAGGCTTACCTGCAGATGCTGCTGATTCAGTTTTTCTCTCTGTGTTTCACTGTGTCATTAGATTATCTCCGCAGCTCCTACTGTTGCACACGAGATGGACAAAATCACAGGTGCTCTCTGAGAGGCACAGGAGACAGGAGCTGCATGCGGCTTCATCCTTAAGCTCCTGGCTCTGACGTCCCACGGAGGGGCGGGGGTTGCCATAGCAACACCCCTGCTGATGGCGGAGAGGATGGAGGGAGTAGGAGGGAACGTTATATAACTATAATTATTATTTTTAGGGAGGAGGAGGAGGGGGACGATCCCTTCAGGTGTCTCTGGCTGCTCGTCGCCCCGCTGACGGCTGCGTAAAATCAATTCCATTCCATTTAACACCAAGGCCATCACACAGTTTATGTGACATTGAGAAATAGAGGAGCATTTTTGTTTGAGCAGCAACTCTTAATATCTTATCCGACTGACAGAAGCTGCAGCGGTCAATGGAGTCATTCCCCTGAGTAGGAGGTTAGAATAAAAATATTAATTTAATTATATATAAATCTTTTTGTCTTGCTCGTTGCAAGACAAAAAGCTGAATACAGAGAAAGGCTGGCCTACATTATGAAAAGTTGTCAGTCGATTATATATCCTCTAATGACTGTAATTTTTAGCTCACTCTGCACAAGCACCATATTCATGAAAAGCAGCCGAAATAAGGAGATCAGCTTAAAATGCAGAAGCTATATGAAGCTACATGAAGCAGACGTGAGGTCCCAGAGAAAGAACACATTATTTTGAATAATGCAGGATTTTATTAAGGTTAGTTATTTGAATCAGGTCTAGTTACCTTAGACAACACATTTCATTTATTTGTATAATATCACAAAGGGAAGGGAGTTTACTTAATAATTAAATCAAATTAATTTGACCATGGTGGCGCTCTTATGGTTAAACTGCCCCCAAGAGGCTCAGTCCAAACCCGTGGTCTGTTCTGCATGTTCTCCCCTCTTTGCCCCAACTCAACTCAGTCTATTCAAATATGTCAAATTAAGCAACAACAAAAAAGGCAAAAGATCATCTTAAATTTCGAACCTGTGGGCCGCTGCTTCTGAAGACTGAGCCTCTATGGGGGACGATTAAACAATTAACAACCTTAACAATTGCACGGATTCAGTGGAAGTGTTTGTGTGTTCACTTTTCTTGTAGACACTGTGAGATCACTTTGGTCTGAAGGAAGTCAGATACGAGTGGAGCTACTACTTCAGGATTATTCAGATGGATGTGATGGTCCCCTGGAACTGTCACCACCGTGTGCTGCTAGACAGACACAAATAATAATAAACATTTGTGTGGAATCATGCAAAAGTTACTTCTTACTCTGATATTAATGTTAATGTTCACATTTTGCCTTCATTCATTTCTGCCAATACTTTCTTTTATACTGTAAATAATTTACATTTAGCATATTGAGTCATTTAGTTGTATGTATCGAAGTTGAATCCTTTTCTATTATCCCTACAATGTCTGTTTCTTCTTCATTCTGCATATTTGTTTTTGATATGCAGGTACGTATATGCACGTTTTGTGCTGCTAACTTTACTTACTGCATGCGCTGCTGGGTATCTTATTTTATAATCATATACATTATAGATTTATTTATATTTTGTAAAAATAATCTAAATTTTTACTAGTAGAAGTAGAAATTGACATACAATTTTAATACTATAGTAAAGTAAAGTATGCCCTTAGCACTTGAGTGAATGTATTTACAATGTTTACATTCCATGTTGTTAGAAGAAAAGAGATGCTGTATTTCTCACCATGCAGGAAAAACAGCCAAGTTTAAATCATGACAATAGACTTATTCCAGAATCTATTTAAAATAAAATCTCCAGGATCCAAACTCACATTTTTGTAGCGATATCCCTGGAGAACTGCAGAGGCAAGTTTATATTGCTCTGATTGTGTATCACCAAAGCCTTTGTCTGCTCTAGAAAAACAGATATTATGAAAAGTTAAGTATGATGCGCTTTTATGAGTCATGATGTTATAATGCAAATACCACAATTGTTTATGATCAACAACTTACAGAACAACTAGAGCAGAGGCTCTAATCCTTGACTGCATCTCCAGACTTTGCTCCAAACTGATTCGCGCTATGTTTTTCTAAAATATAAAAAATTATTAATTAATTCAAACACAGATGTTCTGTACAAGTTGAATGTTAAAACCTCTGTGTAGAACATATGAGCTGTCAGAATGGAGTTGGTGAAGGTTGTGGGGAGGGAGGTTTGGGAGGTTAAAAGTGACTTACAAAATTAAGTCGCAGGTCTCTGGAGAACGCAAACCCTGTACGAGAGAAACAGATTCAGCTGCTGGCATTTGAGAGAAAAGCAAAGTGAGATTGTTCTTGTCCAGGAGGAGAAAAGGGGATGAAGACGTACCTCCTTCCATTTCAACTAGACCTCGCTCTAAAAGGATCTGCGCAGACTGTTCTGACAGAGTTGGGTTTGCAGCAAGAAGCCTAAAAGAAGTAAAACACTTTAGACAACAGCTGATTACTGATGACTGGAAATCTGATCGCCATATTTTATTTTATTCTGTTCTGTTGAGTGCACCACACATTTGGCATTGCACGACAACATCATATCATCTTCATATATATCACCAGTGCCACATACAACTTTTAGACATGAGACCAAACCCATGCTAAATCAAGTGACATGTGACACAAAAGGCTTTGTACTAGTACTACCCAAACCCTGTGAACATACTTTGATGTGTGAAGTTCCCTCTTTATACACAATTCAAATCAGCATGAATGGTTTATTTGAAGGTGGAGTTTGTGTATTAACACCAGATTTTCTATCAGCGGACACGCAGTACGTACAGGTAGTGGATCATGAGGAAATATTTTCTGATACTAACAAAAAGTGATTTTGACAACAAGCATTCTCCAGAATGGCTGACTCCACCTTTAAGTCAAATGGGACATAAACTGGAGAGCTTTTACAGTGGTACCTCTCAACTGCCTTCTCGTAAGTGTAAACTCTTTTCTTCTCCTCCGTCTTTATGTCATACTGCAGCATATCATCCATCCCCTGCCTCATCACTTTGGCAATGTCTTTCTGCAGAAAAAAAAAGAAATTATGAGGTGAGGTGAGAAAATCCTAAAGTACAAGACAGGAGCACAGCATGAAGATAAATAATTATTAATAAAGCAATAATGCTGCCGCTATCATGTTGCTTTCATTTCCATTGGACATTGTTGACAAGTACCGGATTTGTGGGTAAAAATCCAAACACGTCCAGAAGTACAACGGCATCCACCATCTCAGGATACAACACACTGAACTGTGGAAAAACAAAATATGGATTGCATGGATATGATACTGTGCAATAAAAATACAGCAAAACACTCTCTGTGTGTTGAAAACAGAGTTGCGTGCGATGAATCTTAGTTACCATGGCAGCGATGTCTCCACCTGTAAGGGAGTGAACAAACGATCATGCTCAAACCATGTTTTTCATCATTGCCTAACAAGTTAAAAAAAATTCAAGTAAATCCCTTATATTCTATTAGTCATTCAGTCTATAATGCGCAAGTAATAATTGATAAATGTCCAAGGTAGCATCTTCTGATTGCTGTTTTTAAACACAACACAGCATATTTAATCCATTTAAATGAAAAGTCAGAAAAGAAAAAGTGCAGTGTCAGTAGGCCTATATGTGAATCAGGTGTCAGGAATCAGTGACACTCACCCATACTGTGACCTATGATGGTGAATTTGCTCCATTGAAGACCCTCAACGACCCTGCGCACATCCGCCACGTGCGCAGGAAATAAATAGAAATCTCCAGGAGGACGATGCGAGGACAAACCGTGACCTGCCAGGTCCACCGCCACGTATCTACACTCTGAGAGGATGGACAGAGAGAGAAGAAATTATCCACACTGTGGAGAAACTCAGGGGCAGTCTGGAGTAACAGTAACCCTTACCAATCTGGTGTCTTCAGATTTTTTTTAACCTGTTTGACCACCACAGATAATTTATTTGAATTTCTTTACAGTTGTGTGCAGTCACAGTATTGACCATGTCTAATATGGTTTATGTGTGGTTTAGAGAGTATAGACCTACTTTATTTTGTCACTTTTCTAGTGAGAACCGAAAACAAGCTCAGAATCAGTATGTAGTGTGGTGGTGGGTACAGAGTTGGGTGAGGTAATGATCAATCGGCAACACAACTGTTATTGCCCACACATCAAAATAATATTCACCAAAAGTTTTATTAGTGTCATGGATTACCTTTGGGTAGAAGGGGAATGAGGGTGTTGAATGTACCACAGTTGTCGGCCAAGCCGTGCAGGCACAGCACAGGATGACCGTGATCAGGACCCCAGACTTTACCTCTGATATGTCCCCATGGGACAGGTATAGAGAGCTCTGAAACTGGAAATACAACACACACTGAGCAGCCATGCAGATTCTTGCTTTTTATAGTTTATCAAGCAAAGCACTGTACCTACATTTATGTCAAACCAAACCCAATGTAGCCTACCTGCATTTTTGAGTTATACAAATGTAGACACGGATGCTTTTTCTTAATCTCATTTCTATAAGACAAATATGAAAGGAATCTCTTGCCCTTGACTTTGTTCAATAGGCCTACGTGTCCTACAAGAGATAGTTTCAAGTTTAAACAAGCACTTATTAAAAAAAATATATATAAGAACGATTGATGTCATTCATCTCTTCTCTGGAAAACAGCTATTTAGCTGTAAAGACAAATAAACACTAATTTCTGTCCCCACAGACTGACAGACAGTTAGCCTACATACCTGCATGTTTCATTGTGTTGGAATGAAAGTGTTTGATGCCTTTCAAAGCTCGTATCATGTTAAAAAGAAAACTGGAACCGGCATAGAGAGCTCTGAAACTGGACACCATAACACAGAAGCAGCTTAAAAACAACAATCTGCTCATAAGAATAAACAACTCCTGGATTTAACTATGTCCATGCCTTAAAGTGGTAAAATGTTAAATCTCCATTTGGCCTGGCTTTAGTTATTGACACTACCTGCTTGTTTCGTTGAAGTTGACATTTAAATGTGTGGTGATTCCATAGGGTGATCCTCAGTTTTTGTCTCTGCAAAGCTCAAAAGCAAAGCTGCTGTGCTAAACCTTATCCAAACAACTCATGAGAACAATCCTGGAAGTCACATTTCACAGCAGAAACATGCAGAAAACTTTAACCTTTGGAACCTGAAAGCAGAAATCAGGGCCAATCACCACACACTGCAAAGGTGGGTCTTACGGTTCAACAAACCAGATGACAGTGCTTTACTTTGATGAGTTTTTGTTCCCTCAGTTACGCTTGCCAGGCAGTTCTTCATCAAGAACAGTAAATCTGGGAGAGTATGAAACCTGGTAACTGATGGAAAAAAAGTAAACTGATTAATCAGCTCTATAGGGTTAAGTTAGAGACTATTAAAAGTCAAGATTAAACAGTCATACTCAAGTTTCAAGTTGGGTTATGGTTTGTATGTGCTGATTAATGAAACCTTACTAAAGTCTCATTCATTTACAATATAATGCCATGTGTGTTTGGTGCCCAGTGTCAGTGAAAGATGGGGAGAGCACATCTTTATCGAGACAAGCTTTACAGTCCAGACTTGGAGAAACCTGGGGTTTCACCTGAGCTACTTTTATAAACTATTAATGTGAAAGCAAAGCATCAACACCACATTGTAACCAAATATGAGATAATCTAGACAGAATGGAGGGACAGATTGTATCAGAGGCCTCTGAGAGTTTGATTAGAAATCATAACAATGGAATGTTGGTGTAATGTCCAAAGCAGACAGTTTGTAATTTACAGCCGGTGTTGAGATAATACATGAAGCCAGTTTGAAAAGAGTCCCACTCAAAACACTTGGAAATGGATTCTTCAACTGGACATTAAATGTTGGCTGGAGGGTGTTTCTTAAGACTTAAAGGCGTATGATATCGGGCTGTAAATTCCCATGTGATTTATCTGCACAGTTTTTACACCTTGAAGTGAGGCAATCCTGAATACAAAAGGTTATTTAGAAATGGATCCTCTGAATGTATCAAATTGTAGGGAATAGGTTTATTAGCTTTGTTGCCCAGAGTTAAACGAGAAGATTAATACCACGCACTCTCATGTAATATGGACCTGCAGTCAGCAGGCGGTTATACATTAATTTATGGATAATACAGCACATCCAAAAATAATGTTTTAAACTTTGGTTTTAAAATGACAATATTACATGTTAATTAGTTGTTGTTGCTTTGCTGAGCTAAGCTAACTGGCTGCTTGTCCCAGCTTCATTGTGAACAGATAGATACAAAGGTATTGTTACTTTCCTTTTATATATTTTGGCATTTAAAGTGTTTACTCCAAATTCTGAAACATTCCTTCAGGAAAAAAAAAGTCTTCAACAGAAGAATTGTATTGGGTCATTGGTGAAGAGAGCAGCTTATGTTAGGCAGAAAAAGTAACACCCCCGAGAGAGAAACCAGAGACAGTCAAATGTTCATTAAATGGTAAGAAAATCTATTTTGAAAATGTGTATGTCCTCGACTGGTTGGCAGGATAGGAAGATCTCTGAACGCTGAGGATTAAGCATGGCCCTTATGTATTGTGTAGTGTGTATGTCTGTATGTACATCTGTGTTATATGTTTTGTAAGTTGGAACCTGTACCAAGCTGTACTGATAACAAATTCCACTAGCCTGGCTGTGTGGTCATTAAAATAATCAATCAATCAATCAATCAATCAATCAATCAATCAATCAATCAATCAATCAATCAATCAATCCTCTTCCCAGGGGAATTAAGAGATGAATGAACCACATATTTGTATAATCTATATCTAGGCTGTATTGCATTTTTTCTTTCTTCTTTGTTTAAGCTAGTATGCTTGCAGCAGTGAATTTAATGTTTCCTATACTGATAAGGATTTCCTCTGCTTTTAAGATCCCATAAAATGCAGCTTGTCCCACAGTGCTTTCTTGCTAAAGGGGCCTACTGACACATGAATACTCTTCCTGTTATAAAAGTCTAACTTCAAGTTTAAAGGGGCAGAGGTGTCATTTCACACAGAAAAGCTATATATCTTTAATGAGTTTGATGAGGCACTCGTCCAAAATTTAGATTGATCATGAGACAGGACTCATCAGGATATGGCCGGTGTACCACCTCTCTTTAATCAAGTACTTGGGGAAATCGAAAGGTTAAAACTCCAGCAACAATTTCTCTAAATACTTTTCCCCCTTCTTCTTCATGCAACTTGAGTTAGGGAAAGTTGTGATGGAAATTCCTCCTCTGCTTCAACCTTGAAATAGGAACTAAAACTTCATTGAAATTTGGGAAATGGTGATTCTGCAGCAGTGACCTCACACTGCACTACTGAGTTTAACTTCAAAGACTGTATGATATAAAAATATATCATACAGTATATCTTTTATGTTTTTGAAATATTGTACCTTTTGGTGTACGCGGAAGTGTGTCTGTGATCCCTGTTCTGATTTGTCAATTAAATCATTAAAAAACATGTTGATTCAACAAGAATGAATGATGTCACATTCAGGAAGCAATGATGGCACTTCATGGGACTTTAATACTTTAGTTTGTGTAGAGCCTCAGTTTCAACAGCAGTGTAGTAGGATTTAATCATTTACATTGAGCGTGTGTGTGTTAGTAGTAGCTTATAGCTTGTGCTGTCGGCGGGACAAAGGCGAGAGCGCTTTGGTTCGCAGGAAGTCAGACACAAATGGAGCGACAACTTTGGGCTTGTTCAGATGAACGTGATGGTCGCCAGGTACTGTCACCACCGTGTGCTGAAACAAACAGAGGCATGGAGAGTGGTTTAACTGGAGATGTGCAAAAACCAATAACCACTAAGTTGATGAAAAAAAAACACAACAAACCACTTTGAAACCTTTGATTTTCATTCTATCTACGTTCACAAACTCACCTTTTTGTCCCGGAAACTTCGGAGAAGTGTTGAGGTAAATTTATCTTGAACAGGTTCGGAAAATATTCTATCAGATCCTTCTTTGGCTCTGGCGTAAGACAGATTTGGAACATATTTAGTTCAATGTGAGAAGAAAGCATGAAAAGGGAAGTGTGTTAATGATAGACAGAGATTTGTGAGTCAGTGGGACAGGAATTTGATTTTCGGAATTTCAGCAATTATACAGTCAGGTCAATATTTGGACATTGACACAATTCTAAAAAATTTGGCTCTATACACCACCACAATGGATTTGAAATGGAACAAGATGTGCTTAAAGTGAAGATTTACAGCTTTCAATTGAGGGTATTTATATCCAAATCAAGCGGTGTAGGAATTACAACAATTCTACTTGTGGTTCCCCAAGTAATTGGAAACAAAAATAAAGATAACTCAAATTGTCAATTTAATATTTGGTTGCTAATCCTTTGCGGTCAATGACAGCCTTATGTCAGGAACCCATAGATATCACCAGATGCTGGGTTACATTCATGGAGATGCTCTGCCAGGCCTCTACTGCAACTGTATTCAGTTTCTGCTTGTTTCCCTTCAGCTTTGTCTTCAGGAAGTGAAAATTATGCACAATGGGATTTCAGGTAAGGTGATTGACTTGGGCATTGCCATTCAACTTACTTGCCTTAAAAAAGTATTTTGTTTCCGACCCGTGGACCTTTACTGCATGTCAACCCCCCTCTCTCTCTGTCTCCCCATTTCAACTCTGTACTATCTAATAAAGCTTGAAAATGCCAAAAAATAATCTTTAAAAAAAAAAGGTATTTTGTTTCATTCGCAGTATGCTTCTGTTCATTGTCCATCTGCACTGTGAAGTGCCGTACAATGAGTTCCGAAGCATTTGGCTGATTATGAGCAGATAAAATTGCCCAAAACACTTAACAGAATTAATCCTGCTATTTTTGTCAGCAGTCAAATCATCAATAAATATGAGGGAACCAGTTCATTTGGCAGCCATACATGCCAACACCAAAACACTACTACCACCACGCTTCACTGATGAGGTATTTTGGATCATGAGCAGTTCCTTCCCTTCTAGAAACTTTTCTGTTCCCATCACTCTTGTACAAGTTGATCTTTGTCTCATCCCTCAATAGGATGTTGTTCCAGAACTGTGCAGGCTTTGGTAGATGTTTTCCGCAAACTCTGGCCTTCCTGTTATTGAGGCTCGCCAGTGGTTTTACCTTGGTTGTTGACTTTGACACACATACATCTTCCTCATGGTAAATGGTAAATGGACTTGTATAGCGCTATATCTCCGTTTATCACAGACCCAAAGCGCTTTACATTGTTTTTGTACACATTCACCCAGTCACACACACATTCATACACCGATAGCAGCAGCTACCACGCAGGGTAGGCTTAGCACTAGGGTGCTAAGTTAACTAAGCTAACTATCGGGAGCAATTCGGGGTTCAGTGTCTTGCCCAGGGACACTTCGACATGTGGCGGGGAGACGGGGATCGAACCTCCGACCCTGCACACCTGCACACCAGAGGCGAACTCCCTACCCACTTCGCCACTGCCGCCCCTCATGATCCACCTGACCTCAATCCACTTGAGCATTACTTTCAATTGCTGAACAGAAACTGCCAAAATATCATGCAGGAACTGAATACAGTTGCAGTAGAGGCCTGGCAGAGCATCTAAGGCAGGGGTGTCCAAACTTTTTTCACTGAGGGCCACATACAGAAAAATCTACGAAGGGCCGGGCCACTTTGCAAAAATAACACGTTTATCAGGACATGTAGCTGCTCTGATGTTTAGTTTCATAGTGTCTTCGTAAATTGTAATCCTTCTTCACGGCAACACTTTCCTTGCACATTAAACAGATACATCCCCCCTCTTGTTAAGTGCCATTGATACACCCAGTGTTTTCTGCTTTTTTGTCCAATGTCCAGCTGGGTGAAAATAGTAGCCAGCTGAGATCCCGACTCTCCTAGGGGGGTCCGGAGGTATGCCCCCCCCCGGGAGATTTTTTAAAGTTTTTAAAGTGAAATGCATGAATCTGGTGCACTTTGAGAGGAAAATTAAGAGGCTAAATCTGAAGAATTTTGTATGAAAAAAAATGGAGACACTGTGTCAGATGAATTAGAAGCTATTGGAGAAGGACACATAGATTTTCCATAATATTATTAATTTAAAATAAAATATTATGCAGGGTCCTCTGGGATGGGCTTAGTGCTCTTTTTCTTTTATGGGACACATTTCTGCAATGCAATGCAAAAAAAAAAATAATAACTTTTTTTTTTTTTTTCAAAGGGCCATATTACATTATATTTTTAAAATCGGCCGCGGGCCAATAAAAAGCGTGCCGCGGCCGTAGTTTGGACACCCCTGATCTAAGGGATGAAACCCAGGGTCTGGTGATGTATATGGGTTCCTGACATCAGGCTGTCATTGACTGCAAGGATTAGCAACCAAATATTAAAAGTCACAATTATATTTATAATGATTTCGCTTTGTCCAATTACTTTTGGTCCATTAAAAAGGGGGAACCATGAATGTAATTGTTGTAATTCCTACACCACTCACCTGATTTGGATGTAAATACCCTCAAATTAAAACTAAGCTATGAAGATTGTTTCATTTCAAATCCATTTTGGTGTTGTAATGAGACAACATGTTGATAATTGTGTCAATGTCCAAATATGTATGGAACTGAGATTATATGTCTCTGTCTGCTTGTCATAAAATTATAATGCAAATATAATTTTCAGCAATGTGATCTACAACTTACAGAACAACCAGTACAGAGGATCCAAGCCTCGACTGCATCTCCAAACTCTGCTCCAAACTGATGCGCAATATGTTTTTCTGAAAACACAAAATGAAAACACACACACATACTGTACAAGCTGAATGTTAAACCTCTGGTGCAGAAAATGAGAGCGGACATAGAGGAGGGAGTGAAGGTGTTTGGGGAGGGAGGTTTGGGAGGTTTAAAGTGACTTACAAAATGTATTCTTGGGTCTCTGGAGAACACAAACCCTGAACGAGAGAAACACATTCAGCTGCTGGCATTGGAGAGAAAAGCAAAGTGAAGTGGTTCCTGTCCAGGAGAAGAAGAGGAGATAAAGACGTACCTCCTTCTATTTGAACTAGACCTCGCTCTAAAAGGATGTGTGCAGCCTGGTCAGACAGAGTCGGGTTTGCAGCCAGAAGCCTAAAAGAAATAAAACACTTCAGACAACAGCTGATTGAAGAGACAATTACTGTAAATGACTTATTTTCCACCAACAGATGGACTTGTCCTGTACCTCTCAACTGCCTTCTCATACGTGTAAACCCTTTTCTTCATGTCTTCTGTTTTATTCTCAAACTGCAGCATTTGATCCATCCCCCGCCTCATTACTTTGGATATTTCTGTCTGCAGGACAAGAGACATAAACTACTGAAACAAGCAGGGTTTCTTTCATGATATTAGATGCAGTGTATAAATAAAAAGGAGCAAAAGAAAAATTATTTATATTTAAAAAATATTTTATGAATAAAATATTGTATCAATTCACATGATCTGAAGTTGTTTTCTTGAAAGCCTCTAAACTGAATATGAAAAAGCCTTGTTGAATAAAAATATTAACACAATTCAAAAAATAAACCTTTTTTGTACACTTTTTAGACTTTTCTGGACCCGCATTTAACATATTAAAAGCACCACAGAGTAAATTTGGGGTTCAAAATGGCTTGTACTGAATCTGTAGGCAGGAATCCATAAGCGTCCAGAAGTACAAGAGCATCCACCATCTCAGGATACAGCGCAGTGAACTGTGGAAAACACAATTTTGACCATATGATGCACACATACAGAACCACAACAAAACAGCTTGTGTATTATTGTGTGTAGAAGAGTAAAAAGAAAAGACACAAGACATTTACCATTCCAGCAATGTCACCACCTGCAAATAGAACAGAAGCTTCATGTCATTTGCACTTTAAATACATATATTTTTTTTTATTATGTGTGGAGACAGTGTGGAGAGACAGAGATTAAATGGGGCAGAGAGGGGAACGACATGCAGAGAAGAACCCGGGCCGGACTCCAACCCGCGTCTGCTGCGACAAGGACTGAGCCTCATTGGGGAGACGCTCTAACCACTACAATAAGGGCGCCCCCTTAAATGACATTTTAACAACATGTACAACACAGATTAAGACAAGTCCTGCTGTGAAGCTGAACTCAACTCACCCATGCAGTGGCCTATGATGGAGAATTTCTTCAACTGCAAAGCTGTGGGAGATCATTTAAAAGATAATTTACAAAGGCAGGTTCAGTGTCATGAGGACATGGAGAGGTTCATCTTCATACATTTAAAAATTTAAAAAATAGCTCTAAATCTATAAAAAACAAATTGTCGAACTCACACACCATCAATGACTCTGCGTACATCTGCCACGTACGCAGGGTAAGAGTAGAAGACTCCAGGAGGACGATGTGAAGACAGACCGTGACCTGCCAGGTCCACCGCCACAAATCTGTACTCTGAGAGGAAAGACACAGGAGACATGTAAAACACTCATGACTGTTTCATTGATCAATCAAATATCTAAACATTTCAGTCAAAGAATGAAATAATCACGATTGCCAACTGATCATTGTCTCAATTTGACCTACAGTCATTACCAAATGACAAGGCTTTTCAGAAAACATTATGTTAAATTACAATTTTGTAAAGTTTAATTCCCTATGGATGGATTACCTTCGGGTAGAAGGGGAATGAGGGTGTTGAATGTACCACAGTTGTCGGCCCAGCCATGCAGGCACAGCACAGGATGACCGTGTTCAGGACCCCAGACTTTACCTCTGATGTGTCCCCATGGGACCGGTATAGAGAGCTCTGAAACTGGACAACATAACACAAAATAACTATTGTGTAATATGGCAGACTGTCAGGAGCAAGTTCGGTTCATAAGCGATACAATAAAAATATGGGCTATATATATTTGTTTTTAAACATTTCTTCTCACAGAGCTGAACTTACATCATTGACCCCTGACAGGGGGTGAACCTTTATAAAAAGATGCTGCCTGGCAGTGCCTGCACTTTTTATTGTAGTCTGGTTGATATTTTCCAGTCTCAATACAACACAGTATGCTGTTGCTCGACAGCAAACCAACAAAACTAAATGGCTTGAGTTCATTCAAACGAAAAACTGAAGATACAGTCTCATGCAGCTTGTACAAACAAGTAGCCTAAAATGGAGCTGACAGCTGGAAGTTGTATTCTGGTTTATATGACGCAAAACACTCCATAACTGGTTAAAAAAAGTGCTTAGGGCCACTATAGCATACATGTGAGTGATTTAACTAGGCCTATACTGTATAGTCTGACATAAGACAGCCTATGTCCGACAACATAGAGCATGTTAGTTACCTTTAGCCATAGTAGTTAGTGCTATATGTTGGCAAGAACGGCAGCGTGTGCATATCTAAACAAAACGTAAAACACTCAACGTAAACACGTCCCCTGTGCCATTAAAAGTAACTTCCGTGGTCTCCGGTGGCTGCAAACCCATGTGCAAACCCCGCAAACGAGACCTTACCGACTGAAGCAGAATGCCATGGACTTTGGAAGGCGCAGTTAGTTCTATTCCCTCAACAAGGTCTGGCAGGCAACGCTTCTTACCTCAGTCATTGTGTTGTGGTTTGAATAAGGACTTTTAGCTATTATCAAATACATTAGGATTACTCTGAAATCTGCTGTGGAGGAATGTAGGCTAACTAATACGTGAGAGTTTGGTGGCTCATTAGTGCTTGTAATTAAATACGCATGGGAGCTGTTGTTGATGTATAATGAGATGATGTCTCCAACTTCACCTTGTAGATGTGGGCTTCTGGTAAATAAGGTCAGACTTCCCCAGCAGCACCGTCTTTCAGCTTCTTATAAAGATTGATAAAAGAGACTCTCAGTTGAGAGGAGGCTTTGGTTCGCTCAGAAGTAGAGAGACTTTTGTAGTATGCCCTCCCAAAAGGTTCAACTTGCTTAAAATCTTTCCTTTGTTTCAGTAACTTAAAAGTCAGTGCTGGATTAGATGAGTGGGTCTCAAACTTTTCACATGATGAACCCCTTAAGGAAATGAAAAGGGTTCATTCATCCTACCTCACGTGAACATTTTTTTTAAAAAATCTAAATAATTTACATCAGCCTACAATGGGAAGCAACTCATCAAAAAAGGAGCCAAGTTGAATTTCATTGAAATAAAAGAAATGATTCACGTTTGTATTGCATCAGCAAAGTCTTGTTTATTTTTCATGTAGGCCTATATCATCTTCCACAGAGAAAATTGGTGAGTCAAGAAGAGGATTCTCATCTGCAGCATTCACCCTAAACCTCTCTGATCTATGGCGTAGAGTTATTTTTTTATGGCACACTTTTGCTAAACAACTTTAATTGCATGGAAATTCTAGTTAGCATTCTGCCATTTTAGAGCAAACGAAAAGTTTGTGCAATAGCCAGGAAGGTTTAGGAGGAAATGCTTAGACCAGACAGCATGTACAATACTTTTAAAATATAAACACCTTTAAAATGAGGTCACAGAACAAGCATCCATGCAGTATAGGATGCTCAATAGTACAATGCCATTATGAAAGATCAATTACTTCTAAAGCTTAAATTAATTACATTTCCAAAAATAAAAGCCCTTGTTAGGATGTTCAAGTGCTGTATTTCTAAAAACTAGATATTGGGGGTGTAGTACTTTTGGAGTCCAGAGCCGTCCTCTGCTTTCCCTCGAGTACGCCCTTTCTTCCAACAGCTTTCTATCTTTTCAGATAAAACATTAGCACACACACTTCAAAGTGTGATACCGCTACAATATTAACAACATGTATCCGACATTCTACAGCGCAGTTCAAACAATTCTCAAAGAAAGCCGGTACTAGGTGCTAGAACTACTGCCTGCCAATACACCTGCATGGCTGCAGGAAGGCACCGAGCCGACAACAGAGTTCATAATTTTGACAAACATCAGGCAACCCCAGACAACCTCAGTTTCCTGTTCTTAGGAGTGGCACCCGGTGGGGTCTAATGCTGCTGTAGCCCATCTGCTTCAAGGTTGGACGTGTTGTCTGTTCAGAGATGGTATCCTGCATACTTTGGTTGTAACGAGTGGTTATTTGAGTCACTGTCGCTTTTCTACCATCTCGAACAAGTCTGCCCATTCTCCTGTGACAACAACAAGTCATTTTCGTCCACACAACTGCTGCTCACTGTATATTTTCTCTTTTTCGGACCATTCTCTGTAAACCCTAGAGATGGTTGTGCATGAAAATCCCAGTAGACCAGCACCATCAACCATGCCATGTTCAAAGTCACTTAAATCCCCTTTCTTCCCAATTCTGATCGGTTTGAACTTCTGCAAGTTGTCTTGACCACGGCTACATGCCTAAATGCATTGAGTTGCTGCCATATGATTGGCTGATGAGTTATATGTGTTAACCATAAATTGAACCGGTGTACCTAATAAAGTGGCCGGTTAATGTATTTAAATATAATTTGTGCACTAAGAGTCCAACAGTGTTATAGGAGTGTGACGCTACATTGGTTGAGTACTTGTTATGTATTCACTGAATTAAGTGAACATGGTTGTACATTTGACCAATTCATTGGATCAAAAAAAGCAGAAGATACAAACTGAGCTAAAACCACAATTTGGCTGTGTTTAGCTGATCCATCTCCTCAATTCACCCAACACTCCCCCCTTTACTGTTATAAAGTCTATGGAGTAAAATAAAAACACCAACAATAACATACCAATATCTTATCAAATACTTCAAATAATTCACCTCATTAACTGAGGATCAACAGTACAGTATAAATACAAGAGGTGTAAAACCTTGTTAAAATTAGCAGTGTACTATGACTTAAGGCACTAATGATGCTTCATCTTGTGTGTTGGCTATAACTTAGAGGTCTGTGCAGCTAGTTGTGTCGCTGACAACACTTTGGCCTGCAGGAAGTCGTACACGAGTGGAGCTACGACTTCAGGATTATTCAGATGGATGTGATGGTCGCCCGGTACCCTCACCACCGCGTGCTACAAGAAAGACACAAATAATAATGAACATTTGTCTGGAATCATGCAAAAGTTACTTCGTACTCTGATATTTAAAGTTTCTCTGTGTTGTTCTGTCATTCAGTATTTATTTAATAAAAACGAAGAAGCTGCTATGTGAACAGAAAGCGTAAAGTTGCGGTTGGGATGGATAAACAATGAGCAGAAAGTCACGTTAAGCTGAAAGGAGCTGCAGATTCTGGTTATATCTCTGTAGTTTCTTCACTACGAGTGACCTCCTTTAATATTGTTATTATAGAAATATTGATTTTAGCTGCTTTAATAATTATTAGTTTTATGATTTTCAAGTTTCTCTTTGGTTTCAAAGATAAATTCAGACATCAAGTAATTTTTTATATAACAAGCTGACTTTAAGAGACAGACATTGGAGTCATTAATTGATGCAAATCTTTTCTCTCCTCTGCAGCACTTTACTGAGTTCCAGTATTTAGGTCAGCGTTGAGGTTCACAGCTCTACAGATTTCTGCTGCCTCCGAGACATTGAGCTTGTACAACACTGCTACTTTTGCATCTGTGCAGCTGCCTTTCTGTCCGTCTGTCTGTATACTAAGCACAATTACACACAAAGGCTTAATGGCTAAAAATAAACACAAAGATGCAAGCGTACCCACTTTACCCAAACATACTGTGAAATACACTCACATTTCTGTCCCTGTAGGCCTGGAGAAGGGTTTCTGTATATTCTTTTAGATCTGGATCCTCTACATTACCAAAGCCACTATCTGCTCTGGAAAGACAAAGACAAAGATTTTATGTATTTTTTTTAGAATGTTACAATTTACTAATATTGCACCAAGTCCGGTACATGCAGTAAGATAAATGAGGTAGAGGAGGAATATCTTACAGGATAACTAGGACAGAGGCTTGTATCATTGAGTGCAATTCCAGACTCTGCTCCAAAGTGATACGGGCTATATTTTTCTGGAAACAAAACAAAACATCCATTGTTTGTGGGCTGCATACTATTACACCTGATGGAGGCATAAAAAGGCTGAGTGATGACTTGGTGCAGGTCAACAGCAACCTACCAGATTAATAGAAAAGTCCCTAGAGAACATCACTCCTTCAAGAGAAAAAGACAATATATTTACAGCAGAAGAGTGACAACAACGTGTGATTATTACAAAGAGGATCGACATAACAGACATAAAACAAAGAAGAGGAAGATAAAGCTGTACCTCCGTCAACTTGAACTAGACCTCGCTCTAAAAGGACGTGCACTGACTTTTCAGACAGACTCGGGTTTGCGGCCACCAGCCTGAAATAAATAAAAGGCTTTCACTTTATAGACAACAGTTGCTCAAACAAAGTGACTGGATTTCCAGTAGTATTAGAATGAATGTGCAACACCTCTCTACTGCCTTTTCGTAAGTGTATACTCTTCTGTCCTTCATCTTCTTTTCATACTCAATCATCTCATCGAAGCCCTGCCTCATCACTGTGGGAATTTCTTTCTGCAAGAAAACAGACGTTACAGGAGAAGTAAGTGATATGTTTTGTTAATATACATGTTAAATCTCTCTTTATTCATACAGCAATCACTTATACAGTACGCACAGTTCATAACACAGCTCTCCCAGTCATTCAACTTTGCAATAATTGGCAGATAACATTTTGAGTATCCCCCTCATTTTTATCCAATCAGGAGACTGTAAAGAGGCGGGTCTCTGTGCCGTGAACAATGACTGGCTGCTCTCCATCACGGCACTATCTGATGAAGACGGCTGTGCGTTCATCTTGTGGTGACGGGTGGCGAGGAAGTTAGCTGAAAGAACCATATCACTTACTTCTCCTTAAATAATGAGGAAAACAGTTAAAGAAAAACCACAGAGTGCATGGTGGACCTTACAGCATTGCTCTTTGTGAAATATCATGGAGTATGGCAGTAATGTAATATGAATGTAGACTCACTGTCATGTTCCCACTGACTTAAAGCATTCACATTTCAAGATGTTTAATGGCATATTTTTTATGCAGCCTGGTTAGTTTAAATCAATGGTCACACAATTAAATTACCTCTAGAATGGTTGTTTTCTCTCCTGGGAGAGCTCCTCAAGCTGAGCAACGTGTCTGTCATGCTTTCTGCAGACTTCAAGTTAAACTACAGACTTTTTTTTATAGCTTTTCTAATATCACAGGAAATGCAGTTTAATACCAGTTTCATGACATGCCGAGCATAGCATTAACATAAGATGGAGACCCATGAGGGAACGATATGACTTCGATTTATGTACTTTATTTTTTTAAAGAGTTTTAAAGACCTGCAATGACTCTGGGGTTTTAATGCTGGAGAACGGCAGCTTTCTTCTTGTGAATAAGACGAGAAGCATATTCGAAAACAATAACAACATTTTTCACTTTAATTAAAACTGTCTACACTCCAGGTCAACCTTTAGTTTGCCAAGAGACATTTTAGGGACTTGTAGATGTGCAAATATTTTGGTGGTAAACTTGAAATAAAAAGCCAAATGTCATGTTTTAAAAGTAAACAAAAAAAAAATCTTGAGAAATAGTTTTGCAGCCTGGTGTTAATAAATGTAATGATATAGTGTATTACTAGTTCATAGTATTTTTCTATAACCTTAACTGAACAACAAATTACAGCAACATAGTACATGCAGTCAGAGAAGTACCGAATTTGTAGGGTAGTATCCATAAGAGTCCATCAATATGACAGCATCCACCATCTCAGGATACAATGCGCAGAACTGTGGAAAATCACAAGGTGGACTAAAAAACACACAGTACAGCCTAACATTCTCTACCAA
The DNA here is from genome assembly GCF_949987685.1 of Ammodytes marinus. Lineage (NCBI taxonomy): Eukaryota > Metazoa > Chordata > Actinopteri > Uranoscopiformes > Ammodytidae > Ammodytes > Ammodytes marinus. Next base: position 16,753,206 of record NC_137235.1, read on the forward strand.
GTCAGTGTATGTATTGTATAAAAACAGCAACAACATGAAACAGACACTCTCACGTACTGTTCCAGCAACATTACCACCTGAAATAAAGACAAGGCACATGTAAATATTACACATCACACAACAACACTCTGATTATGTTGTGAAGCAGCACTTACCCATGCTGTGGCCTATGATGGAGAACTTCTTCAACTGCAGAGCTGTGGGAATTAATTTCACAGATCATCAACCAAGTTCAGTGTCTCATCACAGAACACTGAGAGTGTTTTAAGGTAAAAGACTGGAGCATCGCTACTGTGGTTAATTTGAAATACATCAAAATACAGGTGCTTCTCATATTGTTAGAGTATCATGAAAATGCTAACACTTTTACACAGTTTATAATTACATCCTCCAGTAAAAAAAATCTAATTAATTAGCTGAACATGTTCTGCAACTTCTTAAACACACACACACACACCGTCCACGACTCTGCGTACATCCATCACATACGAAGGAAAAGTGTAGAAAACTCCGGCAGGACGATGTGAAGACAGACCGTGACCAGCCAGGTCCACCGCCACGTATCTGCACTCTGAGAGGACAGACAGGAAGAAGGGTTGAGTGTCACAGAGGAAACAGTTACCTTTACAGAAATTTTTAAAAAAACTCTCTACTCATTTGAGCACATTTGCTTAAGCTGAAAGACAACTGTCATGTCAGTGTCTTGCTAAATTAAGTAATTCAGTAACATGTTCAAACATCATGCATATACAGTATCTCACAAAAGTGAGTACACCCCTCACATTTCTTCAAATATTTCATTATATCTTTCCATGGGACAACACTGAAGAAATTACACTTTGATACAATGTAAAGTAGTCAGTGTACAGCTTGTATAACAGTGTAAATTGACTGTACCCTCAAAATATCTCGACACACAGCCATTAATGTCTAAACTGCTGGCAACAAAAGTGAGTACACCCCTAAGTGAAAATGTCCAAATTGGGCCTAAAGTGTCAATATTTTGTGTGGCCACCATTATTTTCCAGCACTGCCTTATCCCTCTTGGGCATGGAGTTCACCAGAGCTTAACAGGTTGCCACTGGAATCCTCTTCCACCCATTCATGACAGCATCATGGAGCTTGTGGATATTCGAGACCTTGCGCTCCTCCACCTCCCGTTTGAGGATGCCCCAAAGATGCTCAATAGGGTTTAGGTCTGGAGACATGCTTGGCCAGTCAATAACCTTTACCATCAGCTTCTTTAGCAAGGCAGTGGTCGTCTTGGAGGTGTGTTTGGGGTATTTATGATGTTGCAATACTGCCCTGTGGCCCAGTTTACGAAGGTTGAGTGCACTTGCTCAGGGTCATATCCAGAGGTTGGCTTTGGAAAATAGACTACTGCCAGCATTGCTGCAGGGCTTGAAGGGGTGTGGGGTCAGCCTGTCAATGCTCAGACCATACGCCACACACTGCATCAAATTGGTCTGCATGGCTGTTGTCCCAGAAGGAAGCCTATTCTAAAGATGATGCACAAGAAAGCCCACAAACAGCTTGCTGAAGACAAGCATACTACGGACATGGATTACTGCAACCATGTCGTCTGATGAGACCAAGATAAACCTATTTGGTTCAGATGGTGTCAAGTGTATGGGGCGGCAACCAGGTGAGGAGTACAAAAACAAGTGTGTCTTGCCTATAGTCAAGCATAGTGGTTGGAGTGTCATGGACTGGGGCTGCATGAGTGCTGCCAGCACTGAGGAGCTACAGTTCACTGAATGCCAACAGGTACTGTGACATACTGAAGCAGAGCACGGTCCCCTCGTAAACTGGGCCACAGGGCAGTATTGCAACATGATAATGACCCCAAACACACCTCCAAATGACCACTGCCTTGCTAAAGAAGCTGAGGGTAAAGGTTATGTACTGGCCAAGCATGTCTCCAGACCTAAACCCCATTGAGCATCTTTGGGGCATCCTCAAATGGAAGGTGGAGTAGCGTAAGGTCTCTAATATCCACCAACTCCGTGATGTCTTCATGAATGAGTGGAAGAGTGGAAGAGGATTCCAGTGGAAACCTGTGAAGCTCTGGTGAACTCCATGCCCAAGAGGGTTAAGGCAGTGCTGGAAAATAATGGTGGCCACACAAAATATTGACACTTTGGGCCCAATTTGGACATTTTCACTTAGGGGTGTACTCACTTTTGTTGCCATCACTTTAGACATTAATGGCTGTGTGTCGAGTTATTTTGAGGGGACAGTAAATGTACACTGTTATACAAGCTGGACACTGACTACTTTACATTGTATCAAAGTGTAATTTCTTCAGTGTTGTCCCATGAAAAGATATAATGAAATATTTGAAGAAATGTGAGGGGTGTACTCACTTTTGTGAGATACTGTACGCCAGAAAAGGGTTCAAACTGTAGTTCTTTTGGAGCACCTGTAAGAAACCCATATGAATATACACGGCATGTGTACAAAGGCAGTGAACTAAAGTTTGATATAATAAGTTAAGGTTAAAACTTAAGGTTTCATTTTTGACGTTTTAAGGGAAAGATCTCTTTTACAAAAACTTTAGGAGAGTAACATAAATGTGAATAGTTCAAACTGTAAAGCTGAGAGTAGTGTTAAGCTTTAGGCTACATGTGCTCTCTTCATCTTACCTTTGGGTAGAAGGGGAATAAGGTTGTTGAATGTACCACAGTTGTCGGCCCAGCCATGCAGGCACAGCACAGGATGACCGTGATCAGGACCCCAGACTTTACCTCTGATCTGTCCCCATGGGACTGGTATAGAAAGCTCTGAAACTGAAAACACAACACACACTGAACAGCCATTCAGATTCTTGCTTTTTATAGTTTATCAAGCAAAGCACTGTCAAATGTCAAACAAAACCCATTGTAGCCTACCTGCATTTTTAAGTTATACGTAGACACGGATGCTTTTTCTAAATCTCATTTCTATAAGACAAATCTGAAAGCAATCTCTTGCCCTTGACTTTGTTCAATGACAATACGTGTCCTACGAGAGATAGTTTGAAGTCTAAAAAAGCACGTATTAAAATTAAAAATACATAAACGATTGATTTCATTCATCTATTCTCTGGAAAATAGCTGTTTAGCTGTAAAGACAAATAAACACTCCTTTACGTCCCCACACAGACGGAAAGTCTTAGCCTACCTACCTGCATGTTTCATTGTGTTGGAATGAAAGTGTTTAATGCCTTTCAAAGCTCGTATCATGTTTAAAAAACTGGTCTAAAAGACAACTGACGCACTTAAAACCTATTAAAGTAAGAAACTATTTCCACTAGCCGCTTTTGTAGCATCCACTGTTATTTTCCGGGTGTTGAAAAACCATGTGATTCGAGCTAAAGATGCAATTGGACACATGGAAATGCGTGAGCTGCATCACTGTGAAGAAGAGGCGGGGCTTACCTTTTACCCGATAACGTGGTTTTAGTAGCCTGCCTACAATTCAGTTTACACTACAGTCCATACATTTTAATCATAGACTGTAGGATTTTAATTCACAAACATCTTAAAATACTAGAGTGTGCATACGAAATACGGGAGGAAGTGTCGGTGCATGGGATTTTAAGAGTTTTAAAAAAGAATGAAAAGAGCACATGAAAGTAACCACCTTTTGGCCATGCCTAGGCTTAAAAGTTTTCAGGATTATACAATTGATCAAACAGTCAAGGCAATATGGAAAGACACTATGCATGCGTATGTATGATTAAAAATAAGAAATAATAATAAAATATATAAATGAGCTCAATTGTAATAGGCCTAAGGAGTTAGATCCAGAGAATGAATTAGGCTACAGAAATCTATCTATTTAATAAATGTCAGTGGCAAACAGTAGCAAATCTAAAGCCCTTGTTTAAAAACAATACAAACTAAAGGTAGGAAGAAAAACAACTTAAGAGCTGCCTCAAGTGTTCTGGGAGTTTGGTCCAAATATGTTGAGCATAAAAAAACTGATTATTCGTCTCCGTTTAGATTCTGGTGCCAAGTAGACCTTTCCCAGACCACCTCAAGACACTATAGGAGATCAGAAATGGAGTTTGGCCCAGTGGACGAGTAAGCCCTGACTGCAGCACGCAGATCAAGGAGGGGCTCAATGTGGGTGGAGCTAAACATTTGACTCCGCCCGAAGAATGTGCGAGATAGCCCATAGCACATAGCCCATGACTGTAGGTTGTGAACCAGCGGGGGCGTTCTGAACAGGCCCCCAGGACTGTGCCTTCTCCGAGCAGCCAGCATGGACATGTGGCCGAGCCATTGGTATCGCATGGTGAGGGGTGGAGCTTATTTTCATGCGGCCCGTAGGCAGATTTCCCTGTCCACACAGTACAAGCAGCGAACAAGATTGTGTCTC